>NC_092342.1:192022500-192707500 GCF_046630445.1 Rutidosis leptorrhynchoides
CATTCAAAACACATCAAAAATACTTCGAAAAAAAAAAAAACTGCATAAACTCCTCCAAAAGTTGCTTTTGGCCGTGGGGTTTAGGAGCAAAAGGAGAGTTCAAAATTTGGTTTTGCAAGTTTAATTCATGTGTTAATTAAATCCTAACTAAAGTACAAGGTGTTGGTGGTTAGCTTGGGGTATAACTACTTGAGATTTCATCCATTTGAGGCTCCATTCTTCATCATCATCTTCATCATACACTAACAAGCTTGGAGTAGGTATAAACTCTTTACTTGCTTGTAGTTTGTAAGTATATTTCACAACTTGATCCTATTTGGGATTTAACTTTAACTGGTTAAAGATTATCAAGTCATAAATGGTAATACATACATGCTTCCGCTTTAATTTGATTCTTAAAATGTGTTAAGTATATTGAAACTTGTTAAATCCCAACACCTCAATAGTCACATCTTGCTTGTGTAGTTCAGCTAGCAAATGACGATATCTTTCAACTAATTCCGTAATAGATTCTCCGACTTGCCAGTGAAAACGATTAAACTCAGCTTTCAACTCTAAACCCTTTCTAGTTCGGTAAGATGTATTTCCTTCATTAAAAGTGCGAAGTGCTTCCCATATCTTGAATGAATTATCATGACACAGAAATTGATGGAAAATCGAACCATCAAGAGCACTTGTCAAATTACAGTACATCTTCTTCTCTAAGTTATACTCTTCACGTTCTTCAGAAGGCATGCTATGTAACGTATACAACTCATTCGTAACTGGTGAACGCGGCCATTGAAATTCTATTTCAATGAACTTCCAAAGCTTCGTGTCTTGACCATCAGACCAAATCTTAAACCTCGACTTCCAAGTGAAATAGTTATCCATGGTCATTAATCTCAGACATTTCGTACCACTTTCGGATTCGCTTTCAGCAAGAAGTAATCGTTGAGTCATACTCGTAATGCTTTGAACTAACGGTGCAGCTAACGCATAATCATTTGAATTAAATATCTTCAGAAATTACCAAAACTGGTAAACCGTGCGGTTCAAGTTATCAACTGTGCGGTTCAGGATATCAAGCGTACGTGTGACACTCTCACTCGTACGTGTCACAACTCAAACGTACGTGTCACTACTCAAACCAAAGTACCAAACCGAAAGTATCAAATGTGCGAATCAGGATCACTTATGTAATTCCTCGTACGTGTCACAGTCAACCGCTTGATCATTCATGTGATCAGACTTGTAGTTTCTTAACCTAAAAGGTTATGCTTACCATTGCATGTCAGTTCACGAGTGATGTCAACCGTCTGGTCAACCGTGCGTGTGATCAAAATTCTTGACCCACTCGTGTGAGCTGCTGTTCACACACAAATCACTCAAAAACCCTAGAAATTAAAGCTAAACCTCAATTTCTTCATTCACAAGCTTGATTAGCACTAAACTAACATAAACACACTCTCAAATCACAATTACACACATAAAAATGATTCCTTTTTGCTAAAAATTACTCTAAACTCAAAATCCGAAACAAATAAACTCTTTAATCACCAAAAATCACTAGGATGATGTTGAAATCACAACCAATGCTCTGATACCAATGATGAAACATGACTAGGAACTTAGAAATTAACAGATTTAACTCACACAATGGCGGAATAAGTGAATCAAACCCTCTAGTGAATAGGTTAAGCTTTTTGGGATTAATTTAGTCAAACCACAACTAAATCAAGTGTGATTAGATCAACACCTAGAGCTATTATTCACCACCTGGGTGATTTGGGCTGAGAGAGAATCGGAGGAGCTCACCAAATCTGAGTGTATGTAACAAATGAGAGGCTTAACCTAAAATGAAGAACATAAGACTTTATATACCACTACTATTGACTCACCCGTACGAGTCATCCATCACACGTACGAGTTGGCTTCATCAGCCCTACAGGTGATCACTTACTCGTGTCTTCTCATTTAGGTTATAATTGTGACTTAGCTCAGCATCAACCGTGCGTATGAGCCTGTCAGCCGTACGAGTGAGGCTTCACTCGTACGTCTGACTAAGTCTAACATAGTCAAACATCCAAATCTCGTTCCTGCAGTTCCTGTAACCACATACAAACATGGATAGGATAATAATGAGCGATCAAGGTGGCCTGTAAACTATTGTACCTGCAATGGACGTGGGTAGATGTCTAGGGACTTGCATAAAATGCATCAACAAGGGGGAGCAATGCATGTGCCTAGGGGGATCAATGAGACCCGCAATGAAATGACGGTTATCCAAATCTGAAATGTCAAAAAAATTTTAGGGGGAGAAGGGGGAATGTTGGTTCCCATATAGATCTATATAGGACCCGCTCTTCAAAGAAGTCACCTAAAACCTTGTACGGTGCATGCACACATTTAAGTGTATGCCCCGTATCTCAAATGTCTCCTTTTCTTTCTCTTAAAAATATTTCAATGGAGAAACGTCAAATTTTTTTTAGGGGGAGAAGAGGGGAATGATGGTTCCCATAGAGATCATTATGGTTCCCATAATAGATCTCTATGGGATCCGCACACCAAAGAAGGATTTATCCAAAATCTTATATCGTGTATCCTCATATTTCAGTGTATGAACCGCTCCGCAATTGTCCTCCAGTCTTTCTCACAAAAACACTTCAGTGAAAATGTCAAAATATTTTTAGGGGGAGAAGGGGGAATGATGGTTTCAATATAGATCATGTTGGTTCCCATAATAGATCTGTATGGGAACCAGCACTTCAAAGAAGGTTTTATCTAAAACCTTAAATGGACCCGCAAAGAAGGTTTTCTTCAAAACCTTATATGGCCTGCATCTCAACTGCCTTATAACCTTTCTCATCAAAACCTATATTTTCTGTGTAGCAAATTGTCAAAATATGTTTTAGTTCCAAATAAATCATATTTTGAGGGGGAGAAAAAGACCAATAAAATTAAGGTTTTATCAGAATATGACACGTCAGATATTGAGGGGGAGGATAAAAGGATTAAAACCAACATGAGTTCCATCCAAAATGGCTTCTACATACTTCTATATAGAACCCGCATCTCAAAGTGGTGTCAAACGCACTTCAAAGTGGTGTTAAACATCAAAACGGCTTTTGTACAAATAACAGTGTAAATCCCATATTTTCACACATAACTCTCCCAAGAAACCAAAGCTAATACGTGCAACTATCAAGGGGGAGTTTAAAGATTCAAATGTCAGTAATGATAGAGGATGTGTCCTTGCAAGTACCTCGGGAGGATGTGTCTAGATGACTGCCCCAAACAAAATAGTCATCAAATGACGGAGGATGTGTCCTTATGACTGCCTCAGGAGGATGTATCTAGATGACTGCCTCAAATGTGGACCGACCTAATATCTTGATGCAAATCAAGTGTTTGGAGTCTCGAATTGTTGAAGGGGTTTCGAAAAACCATGAATAGGAACCCTACGTATCGGCCGAAAATCCTCTATCAACACCTTATTTTAGAAGGTGAGACCTCAAACAGGGTCCAAAAGTTAGACTTATCTAGATGAAGGATATCTGTCTAGTTCAATGAATAGGCACTATGACAATACTTAGGCTTACCTTGGTAGATTTATCAGACCTCCGGAAGGATGATCACCTTAACGATCAATCAGCATTTAAGCCTGATAACACACACTCCTTAGGTACAGTTGGAAGACTTGGTATAACCAAGAGCGGCATAGTCGCACAAAAGTTCCATGATACTTTAATCATGGAGGTGGATAGCTTGCTAACGCCGACTGGAACTTCGGTGACCAGTCATCCTCAACATCCACCGAGGTTAAAGTTGGACCTACCAATACCGGTGAGGTCCCCAAATCCGGAAACAATTTTGGTTTCAGAAAACTTGTCTAGTGTAACAACTAGCATGTCTGATTTAAACCTGTCTAATATAACAACTAGCTTGATTTTTACAAAAACAAAAACGGTTTCTGAAGATCCTGTTTTCCCCAAGGATCAAACCTTTACCTTAACCACTTTGTCTCTTCTTAGCAGGTACACATTCCATCTTTAACGAAAATCATATATGCTCTCTCTACTGTTTTACGATGAACACGGGATGCCATATTCATGCTACATGTGCTGAACACGGTACACCATATTCATCATGCGGAGAGAATGAAACATGAGTAAAAGAGGTTTACACAAGATCATATCAAAAGTCAAAGATCAAGACCTCATCGCCCGCCCGAACTAAAGAAGAAGACAAAACAAATCAACCATAACACTCCCAGATCAGTTCATCCTATGTACAAGTTCGTGTTCAAAGCCGATAGCATCAAAAACTTCATAGCTTCAAACCTAAATCAATGAAATGTCCCGTTCTTATTGATTAAAAACGTTCCATATTAATTGATTTCGTTGCGAGGTTTTGACCTCTATATGAGACGTTTTTCAAAGACTGCATTCATTTTAAAACAAATCATAACCTTTATTTCATCAATAAAGGTTTAAAAAGCTTTACGTAGATTATCAAATAATGATAATCTAAAATATCCTGTTTACACACGACCATTACATAATGGTTTACAATACAAATATGTTACAACAAAATAAGTTTCTTGATTGCAGTTTTTACACAATATCATACAAGCATGGACTCCAAATCTCGTCCTTATTTAAGTATGCGACAGCAGAAGCTCTTAATAATCACCTGAGAATAAACATGCTTAAAACGTCAACAAAAATGTTGGTGAGTTATAGGTTTAACCTATATATATCAAATCATAATAATAGACCACAAGATTTCATATTTCAATACACATCCCATACATAGAGATAAAAATCATTCATATGGTGAACACCTGGTAACCGACATTAACAAGATGCATATATAAGAATATCCCCATCATTCCGGGACACCCTTCGGATATGATATAAATTTCGAAGTACTAAAGCATCCGGTTCTTTGGATGGGGTTTGTTAGGCCCAATAGATCTATCTTTAGGATTCGCGTCAATTAGGGTGTCTGTTCCCTAATTCTTAGATTACCAGACTTAATAAAAAGGGGCATATTCGATTTCGATAATTCAACCATAGAATGTAGTTTCACGTACTTGTGTCTACTTTGTAAATCATTTATAAAACCTGCATGTATTCTCATCCCAAAAATATTAGATTTTAAAAGTGGGACTATAACTCACTTTCACAGATTTTTACTTCGTCGGGAAGTAAGACTTGACCACCGGTTGATTCACGAACCTATAACAATATATACATATATATCAAAGTATGTTTAAAATATATTTACAACACTTTTAATATATTTTGATGTTTTAAGTTTATTAAGTCAGCTGTCCTCGTTAGTAACCTACAACTAGTTGTCCACAGTTAGATGTACAGAAATAAATCGATAAATATTATCTTGAATCAATCCACGACCCAGTGTATACGTATCTCAGTATTGATCACAACTCAAACTATATATATTTTGGAATCAACCTCAACCCTGTATAGCTAACTCCAACATTCACATATAGAGTGTCTATGGTTGTTCCGAAATATATATAGATGTGTCGACATGATAGGTCGAAACATTGTATACGTGTCTATGGTATCTCAAGATTACATAATATACAATACAAGTTGATTAAGTTATGGTTGGAATAGATTTGTTACCAATTTTCACGTAGCTAAAATGAGAAAAATTATCCAATCTTGTTTTACCCATAACTTCTTCATTTTAAATCCGTTTTGAGTGAATCAAATTGCTATGGTTTCATATTGAACTCTATTTTATGAATCTAAACAGAAAAGTATAGGTTTATAGTCAGAGAAATAAGTTACAAGTCGTTTTTGTAAAGGTAGTCATTTCAGTCGAAAGAACGACGTCTAGATGACCATTTTAGAAAACATACTTCCACTTTGAGTTTAACCATAATTTTTGGATATAGTTTCATGTTCATAATAAAAATCATTTTCTCAGAATAACAACTTTTAAATCAAAGTTTATCATAGTTTTTAATTAACTAACCCAAAATAGCCCGCGGTGTTACTACGACGGCGTAAATCCGGTTTTACGGTGTTTTTCGTGTTTTCAGGTTTTAAATCATTAAGTTAGCATATCATATAGATATAGAACATGTGTTTAGTTGATTTTAAAAGTCAAGTTAGAAGGATTAACTTTTGTTTGCGAACAAGTTTAGAATTAACTAAACTATGTTCTAGTGATTACAAGTTTAAACCTTCGAATAAGATAGCTTTATATGTATGAATCGAATGATGTTATGAACATCATTACTATCTTAAGTTCCTTGGATAAACCTACTGGAAAAGAGAAAAATGGATCTAGCTTCAACGGATCCTTGGATGGCTCGAAGTTCTTGAAGCAGAATCATGACACGAAAACAAGTTCAAGTAAGATCATCACTTGAAATAAGATTGTTATAGTTATAGAAATTGAATCAAAGTTTGAATATGATTATTACCTTGTATTAGAATGATAACCTACTGTATGAAACAAAGATTTCTTGAGGTTGGATGATCACCTTACAAGATTGGAAGTGAGCTAGCAAACTTGAAAGTATTCTTGATTTTATGAAACTAGAACTTTTGGAATTTATGAAGAACACTTAGAACTTGAAGATAGAACTTGAGAGAGATCAATTAGATGAAGAAAATTGAAGAATGAAAGTGTTTGTAGGTGTTTTTGGTCGTTGGTGTATGGATTAGATATAAAGGATATGTAATTTTGTTTTCATGTAAATAAGTCATGAATGATTACTCATATTTTTGTAATTTTATGAGATATTTCATGCTAGTTGCCAAATGATGGTTCCCACATGTGTTAGGTGACTCACATGGGCTGCTAAGAGCTGATCATTGGAGTGTATATACCAATAGTACATATATCTAAAAGCTGTGTATTGTACGAGTACGAATACGGGTGCATACGAGTAGAATTGTTGATGAAACTGAACGAGGATGTAATTGTAAGCATTTCTGTTAAGTAAAAGTATTTTGATAAGTGTCTTGAAGTCTTTCAAAAGTGTATGAATACATATTAAAATACTACATGTATATACATTTTAACTGAGTCGTTAAGTCATCATTAGTCGTTACATGTAAATGTTGTTTTGAAACCTTTAGGTTAACGATCTTGTTAAATGTTGTTAACCCAATGTTTATAATATCAAAAGAGATTTTAAATTATTATATTATCATGATATTATGATGTACAAATATCTCTTAATATGATATATATACATTAAATGTCGTTACAACGATAATCGTTACATATATGTCTCGTTTCAAAATCATTAAGTTAGTAGTCTTGTTTTTACATATGTAGTTCATTGTTAATATACTTAATGATATGTTTACTTATCATAATATCATGTTAACTATATATATAACCATATATATGTCATCATATAGTTTTTACAAGTTTTAACGTTCGTGAATCACCGGTCAACTTGGGTAGTCAATTGTCTATATGAAACCTATTTCAATTAATCAAGTCTTAACAAGTTTGATTGCTTAATATGTTGGAAACATTTAATCATGTAAATATCAATCTCAATTAATATATATAAACATGGAAAAGTTCGGGTCACTACAGTACCTACCCGTTAAATAAATTTCGTCCCGAAATTTTAAGCTGTTGAAGGTGTTGACGAATCTTCTTGAAAGAGATGCGGGTATTTCTTCTTCATCTGATCTTCACACTCCCAGGTGAACTCGGGTCCTCTACGAGCATTCCATCGAACCTTAACAATTGGTATCTTGTTTTGCTTAAGTCTTTTAACCTCACGATCCATTATTTCGACGGGTTCTTCGATGAATTGAAGTTTTTCGTTGATTTGGATTTCATCTAACGGAATAGTGAGATCTTCTTTAGCAAAACATTTCTTCAAATTCGAGACGTGGAAAGTGTTATGTACAGCCGCGAGTTGTTGAGGTAACTCAAGTCGGTAAGCTACTGGTCCGACACGATCAATAATCTTGAATGGTCCAATATACCTTGGATTTAATTTCCCTCGTTTACCAAATCTAACAACGCCTTTCCAAGGTGCAACTTTAAGCATGACCATCTCTCCAATTTCAAATTCTATATCTTTTCTTTTAATGTCAGCGTAGCTCTTTTGTCGACTTTGGGCAGTTTTCAACCGTTGTTGAATTTGGATGATCTTCTCGGTAGTTTCTTGTATAATCTCCGGACCCGTAATCTGTTTATCCCCCACTTCACTCCAACAAATCGGAGACCTGCACTTTCTACCATAAAGTGCTTCAAACGGCGCCATCTCAATGCTTGAATGGTAGCTGTTGTTGTAGGAAAATTCTGCTAACGGTAGATGTCGATCCCAACTGTTTCCGAAATCAATAACACATGCTCGTAGCATGTCTTCAAGCGTTTGTATCGTCCTTTCGCTCTGCCCATCGGTTTGTGGATGATAGGCTGTACTCATGTCTAGACGAGTTCCTAATGCTTGCTGTAATGTCTACCAGAATCTTGAAATAAATCTGCCATCCCTATCAGAGATAATAGAGATTGGTATTCCATGTCTGGAGACGACTTCCTTCAAATACAGTCGTGCTAACTTCTCCATCTTGTGATCTTCTCTTATTGGCAGGAAGTGTGCTGATTTGGTGAGACGATCAACTATTACCCAAATAGTATCAAAACCACTTGCAGTCCTTGGCAATTTAGTGATGAAATCTATGGTAATGTTTTCCCATTTCCATTCCGGGATTTCGGGTTGTTGAAGTAGACCTGATGGTTTCTGATGCTCAGCTTTGACCTTAGAACACGTCAAACATTCTCCTACATATTTAGCAACATCGGCTTTCATACCCGGCCACCAAAAATGTTTCTTGAGATCCTTGTACATCTTCCCCGTTCCAGGATGTATTGAGTATCTGGTTTTATGAGCTTCTCTAAGTACCATTTCTCTCATATCTCCAAATTTTGGTACCCAAATCCTTTCAGCCCTATACCGGGTTCCGTCTTCCCGAATATTAAGATGCTTCTCCGATCCTTTGGGTATTTCATCCTTTAAATTTCCCTCTTTTAAAACTCCTTGTTGCGCCTCCTTTATTTGAGTAGTAAGGTTATTATGAATCATTATATTCATAGATTTTACTCGAATGGGTTCTCTGTCCTTCCTGCTCAAGGCATCGGCTACCACATTTGCCTTCCCCGGGTGGTAACGAATCTCAAAGTCGTAATCATTCAATAATTCAATCCACCTACGCTGCCTCATATTCAGTTGTTTCTGATTAAATATGTGTTGAAGACTTTTGTGGTCGGTATATATAATACTTTTGACCCCATATAAGTAGTGCCTCCAAGTCTTTAATGCAAAAACAACCGCGCCTAATTCCAAATCATGCGTCGTATAATTTTGTTCGTGAATCTTCAATTGTCTAGACGCATAAGCAATCACCTTCGTTCGTTGCATTAATACACAACCGAGACCTTGCTTTGATGCGTCACAATAAATCACAAAATCATCATTCCCTTCAGGCAATGACAATATAGGTGCCGTAGTTAGCTTTTTCTTCAATAACTGAAACGCTTTCTCTTGTTCATCATTCCATTCAAATTTCTTCCCTTTATGCGTTAATGCAGTCAAGGGTTTTGCTATTCTGGAAAAGTCTTGGATGAACCTTCTGTAGTAACCAGCTAGTCCTAAAAACTGGCGTACGTGTTTCGGAGTTTTCGGGGTTTCCCACTTTTCAACAGTTTCTATCTTTGCTGGATCCACCTTAATACCTTCTTTGTTCACTATGTGACCGAGGAATTGAACTTCTTCCAACCAAAATGCACACTTTGAAAACTTAGCGTACAATTCTTCCTTCCTCAATACTTCTAACACCTTTCTCAAATGTTCACCGTGTTCTTGGTCATTTTTTGAGTAAATAAGTATGTCATCAATGAAAACAATGACAAACTTGTCAAGGTATGGTCCACACACTCGGTTCATAAGGTCCATGAACACAGCTGGTGCATTAGTTAAACCAAACGGCATGACCATAAACTCGTAATGACCGTAACGTGTTCTGAAAGCAGTCTTTGGAATATCATCTTCTTTCACCCGCATTTGATGATACCCGGAACGTAAGTCAATCTTTGAATAAACAGACGAGCCTTGTAGTTGATCAAATAAGTCGTCGATTCTCGGTAGTGGGTAGCGGTTCTTGATGGTAAGTTTGTTCAACTCTCGGTAGTCGATACACAACCTGAATGTACCATCTTTCTTCTTGACAAACAAAACAGGAGCTCCCCACGGTGATGTGCTTGGTCGAATGAAACCATGCTCTAAAAGTTCTTGTAATTGGCTTTGCAGTTCTTTCATCTCGCTGGGTGCAAGTCTGTAAGGAGCACGAGCTATTGGTGCAGCTCCTGGTACAAGATCTATTTGAAATTCAACGGATCGATGTGGGGGTAATCCCGGTAATTCTTTCGGAAATACATCGGGAAATTCTTTTGCAATGGGAACATCATTGATGCTCTTTTCTTCAGTTTGTACTTTCTCGACGTGTGCTAGAACAGCATAGCAACCTTTTCTTATTAGTTTTTGTGCCTTCAAATTACTAATAAGATGTAGCTTCGTGTTGCCATTTTCTCCGTACACCATTAAGGGTTTTCCTTTTTCTCGTATAATGCGAATTGCATTTTTGTAACAGACGATCTCTGCTTTCACTTCTTTCAACCAGTCCATACCGATTATCACATCAAAACTCCCTAACTCTACTGGTATCAAATCAATCTTAAATGTTTCGCTAACCAGTTTAATTTCTCGATTCCGACATATATTATCTGCTGAAATTAATTTACCATTTGCTAATTCGAGTAAAAATTTACTATCCAAAGGCGTCAATGGACAACTTAATTTAGCACAAAAATCTCTACTCATATAGCTTCTATCCGCACCCGAATCAAATAAAACGTAAGCAGATTTATTGTCAATAAGAAACGTACCCGTAACAAGCTCCGGGTCTTCCTGTGCCTCTGCCGCATTAATATTGAAAACTCTTCCGCGGCCTTGTCCATTCGTGTTCTCCTGGTTCGGGTAATTTCTAATAATGTGGCCCGGTTTTCCACATTTATAACAAACTACATTGGCATAACTTGCTCCGACACTACTTGCTCCGCCATTACTCGTTCCGACACCATTTGTTCCTTTCGTTCTATTAACCCCTGGTCCGTAAACCTCACACTTCGCCGCGCTATGACCATTTCTTTTACACTTGTTGCAAAATTTGGTGCAGAACCCCGAGTGATACTTTTCACACCTTTGGCATAGCTGCTTCTGATTGTTGTTGTTGTTGCGGTTATTATTGTTGTTGGGATGATTGTTGTAGTTGCTGTTGCTGTTGTTGTTGTTGTTGTTGTTGTTGGGCCGTTTGTTGTAGTTGCGATTGATGTTGCGATTGTTGGGATAATTGTTGCGATTATTGTTGTAATTGCTGTTGTTGTTGTATTGGTGATTCTTATCACCGTTATCCTCCCACTTTTTTTTGACTTGCTTCACATTGGCCTCTTCAGCAGTCTGTTCTTTAATTCTTTCTTCAATCTGGTTCACTAGTTTGTGAGCCATTCTACATGTCTGTTGTATAGAGGCGGGCTCGTGTGAACTTATATCTTCTTGAATTCTTTCCGGTAATCCTTTCACAAATGCGTCGATCTTCTCTTCCTCATCTTCGAATGCTCCCGGACACAATAGGCACAATTCTGTGAATCGTCTTTCGTACGTGGTAATATCAAATCCTTGGGTTCGTAACCCTCTAAGTTCTGTCTTGAGCTTATTGACCTCGGTTCTGGGACGGTACTTCTCGTTCATCAAGTGCTTGAATGCTGACCACGGTAGTGCGTACGCATCATCTTGTCCCACTTGCTCTAGATAGGTATTCCACCATGTTAACGCAGAACCTGTGAAGGTATGCGTAGCGTACTTCACTTTGTCCTCTTCAGTACACTTACTTATGGCAAACACCGATTCGACCTTCTCGGTCCACCGTTTCAATCCGATCGGTCCTTCGGTTCCATCAAATTCCAAAGGTTTGCAGGCAGTGAATTCTTTGTAGGTGCATCCTACACGATTTCCTGTAGTGCTAGATCCAAGGTTATTGTTGGTATGTAGCGCAGCCTGTACTGCGGCTATGTTTGAAGCTAGAAAAGTACGGAATTCCTCTTCATTCATATTCACGGTGTGTCTAGTAGTCGGTGCCATTTCCTTCAAAATAGTCAAATGGAACAAGTTAATCATACAGAATATTAAGAGTAGTTAATAGTATTTTGTAGCATAATATGAACTCATTTATAAAAGTTTTTTCTTCATATTAGCGTTTTATAAGTTTAAATTCGGGTAGTACCTACCCGTTAAGTTCATACTTAGTAGCTAATATACAATTCAACTACTACAATTCTATATGAAAAACTGATTATAATAATATTTCGCGTTCAAACTTTTATACAATATTTTACAAACTTACAATACCGCTTATTTTACATAAAGCATGAAATATAGCACACAATAACTTTGATACAAGATAGTTGTGAAGATAATTCTAGCTAGTACACAAGTCGTTCAGCAAAGACAATAAAGACACGTAATTCATACGTCCAGAAACAAGTCATGCATTCTGGTTTTACTAGGATTACTTCCCATCCTTGGTCTTGTGGAACATAACCGTTATGGCCGTTGATAAGACAGCGTGTTGTAACATCGTCAAAAGGACGAGGGTTACGTAATGTCCAACAGTCCCGTAACAATCTAGAAACCTCATTTCTTACCGCAATTACCGACTCCGTCACTTGTGGAAACGTTTTGTTTAATAGTTGTAGCCCGATGTTCTTGTTCTCACTTTGGTGAGAAGCGAACATTACTAATCCGTAAGCATAACATGCTTCTTTATGTTGCATGTTAGCCGCTTTTTCTAAATCACGAAGTCCAATATTCGGATATATTGAGTCAAAATAATTTCTTAACCCGTTGCGTAAAATAGCATTTGAGTTCCCCGCAATATATGCGTCAAAGTAAACACATCGTAACTTATGGGTTTCCCAATGTGCTATCCCCCATCTTTCAAACGAAAGTCTCTTATAAACCAAGACATTCTTGGAACGTTCTTCGAATGTCTTACAAACTGATCTCGCCTTAAATAGTTGTGCCGAGGAATTCTGGCCGACTCTAGACAAGATTTCATCAATCATGTCTCCGGGTAGGTCTCTTAAAATATTGGGTTGTCTATCCATTTTGTGTTTTTAAACTGTAAAATAGACAAGAGTTAGATTCATAAAAAATACTTATTAATACAAGCAATTTTTACATATATCATAAAGCATAAGAACAATATATTACATATATTACACCACACGAATACAACTATCTTATTCCGACTCGCTCGTTTCTTCTTCTTCGGTTTTGGTTCGTTTTGCCAAGTTTCTAGGGATATATGATGTTCCCCTAATACGAGCCGTCGTTGTCCACATTGGTTTAGAAAAACCTGGTGGTTTAGAGGTTCCCGGGTCATTGTTACAACTTAAGGACTTCGGGGGTTGACGATACATATAAAGTTCATCGGGGTTGGAATTAGATTTCTCTATTTTTATGCCCTTTCCCTTATTATTTTCTTTTGCCTTTTTAAATTCAGTTGGGGTAATTTCTATAACATCATTGGAATTCTCGTCGGAATCCGATTCATCGGAGAATTGGTAATCCTCCCAATATTTTGCTTCCTTGGCGGAAACACCATTGACCATAATTAACCTTGGTCGGTTGGTTGAGGATTCTCTTTTACTTAACCGTTTTATTATTTCCCCCACCGGTTCCGATTCTTCTTCCGGTTCCGATTCTTCTTCCGGTTCCGATTCTTCTTCCGGTTCCGACTCTTCTTCTGGTTCCTCTTCAGAAACTTGTGAATCAGTCCACGAATCATTCCAATTTACATTTGACTCTTCATTATTATTAGGTGAGTCAATGGGACTTGTTCTAGAGGTAGACATCTATCACATAATATCAAACACGTTAAGAGATTAATATATCACATAATATTCATATGTTAAAAATATATAGTTTCCAACAAAAATGTTAAGCAATCATTTTTAAAGAAAACACGGTCGAAGTCCAGAATCACTAATGCATCCTAACAAACTCGATAAGACACACTAATGCAAATTTTCTGGTTCTCTAAGACCAACGCTCGGATACCAACTGAAATGTCCCGTTCTTATTGATTAAAAACGTTCCATATTAATTGATTTCGTTGCGAGGTTTTGACCTCTATATGAGACGTTTTTCAAAGACTACATTCATTTTAAAACAAACCATAACCTTTATTTCATCAATAAAGGTTTAAAAAGCTTTACGTAGATTATCAAATAATGATAATCTAAAATATCCTGTTTACACACGACCATTACATAATGGTTTACAATACAAATATGTTACAACAAAATAAGTTTCTTGATTGCAGTTTTTACACAATATCATACAAGCATGGACTCTAAATCTCGTCCTTATTTAAGTATGCGACAGCGGAAGCTCTTAATAATCACCTGAGAATAAACATGCTTAAAACGTCAACAAAAATGTTGGTGAGTTATAGGTTTAACCTATATATATCAAATCATAATAATAGACCACAAGATTTCATATTTCAATACACATCCCATACATAGAGATAAAAATCATTCATATGGTGAACACCTGGTAACCGACATTAACAAGATGCATATATAAGAATATCCCCATCATTCCGGGACACCCTTCGGATATGATATAAATTTTGAAGTACTAAAGCATCCGGTTCTTTGGATGGGGTTTGTTAGGCCCAATAGATCTATCTTTAGGATTCGCGTCAATTAGGGTGTCTGTTCCCTAATTCTTAGATTACCAGACTTAATAAAAGGGGCATATTCGATTTCGATAATTCAACCATAGAATGTAGTTTCACGTACTTGTGTCTACTTTGTAAATCATTTATAAAACCTGCATGTATTCTCATCCCAAAAATATTAGATTTTAAAAGTGGGACTATAACTCACTTTCACAGATTTTTACTTCGTCGGGAAGTAAGACTTGACCACCGGTTGATTCACGAACCTATAACAATATATACATATATATCAAAGTATGTTTAAAATATATTTACACCACTTTTAATATATTTTGATGTTTTAAGTTTATTAAGTCAGCTGTCCTCGTTAGTAACCTACAACTAGTTGTCCACAGTTAGATGTACAGAAATAAATCGATAAATATTATCTTGAATCAATCCACGACCCAGTGTATACGTATCTCAGTATTGATCACAACTCAAACTATATATATTTTGGAATCAACCTCAACCCTGTATAGCTAACTCCAACATTCACATATAGAGTGTCTATGGTTGTTCCGAAATATATATAGATGTGTCGACATGATAGGTCGAAACATTGTATACGTGTCTATGGTATCTCAAGATTACATAATATACAATACAAGTTGATTAAGTTATGGTTGGAATAGATTTGTTACCAATTTTCACGTAGCTAAAATGAGAAAAATTATCCAATCTTGTTTTACCCATAACTTCTTCATTTTAAATCCGTTTTGAGTGAATCAAATTGCTATGGTTTCATATTGAACTCTATTTTATGAATCTAAACAGAAAATTATAGGTTTATAGTCAGATAAATAAGTTACAAGTCATTTTTGTAAAGGTAGTCATTTCAGTCGAAAGAACGACGTCTAGATGACCATTTTAGAAAACATACTTCCACTTTGAGTTTAACCATAATTTTTGGATATAGTTTCATGTTCATAATAAAAATCATTTTCTCAGAATAACAACTTTTAAAACAAAGTTTATCATAGTTTTTAATTAACTAACCCAAAACAGCCCGCGGTGTTACTACGACGGCGTAAATCCGGTTTTACGGTGTTTTTCGTGTTTTCAGGTTTTAAATCATTAAGTTAGCATATCATATAGATATAGAACATGTGTTTAGTTGATTTTAAAAGTCAAGTTAGAAGGATTAACTTTTGTTTGCGAACAAGTTTAGAATTAACTAAACTATGTTCTAGTGATTACAAGTTTAAACCTTCGAATAAGATAGCTTTATATGTATGAATCGAATGATGTTATGAACATCATTACTACCTTAAGTTCCTTGGATAAACCTACTGGAAAAGAGAAAAATGGATCTAGCTTCAACGGATCCTTGGATGGCTCGAAGTTCTTGAAGCAGATTCATGACACGAAAACAAGTTCAAGTAAGATCATCACTTGAAATAAGATTGTTATAGTTATAGAAATTGAACCAAAGTTTGAATATGATTATTACCTTGTATTAGAATGATAACCTACTGTAAGAAACAAAGATTTCTTGAGGTTGGATGATCACCTTACAAGATTGGAAGTGAGCTAGCAAACTTGAAAGTATTCTTGATTTTATGAAACTAGAACTTTTGGAATTTATGAAGAACACTTAGAACTTGAAGATAGAACTTGAGAGAGATCAATTAGATGAAGAAAATTGAAGAATGAAAGTGTTTGTAGGTGTTTTTGGTCGTTGGTGTATGGATTAGATATAAAGGATATGTAATTTTGTTTTCATGTAAATAAGTCATGAATGATTACTCATATTTTTGTAATTTTATGAGATATTTCATGCTAGTTGCCAAATGATGGTTCCCACATGTGTTAGGTGACTCACATGGGCTGCTAAGAGCTGATCATTGGAGTGTATATACCAATAGTACATATATCTAAAAGCTGTGTATTGTACGAGTACGAGTACGGGTGCATACGAGTAGAATTGTTGATGAAACTGAACGAGGATGTAATTGTAAGCATTTTTGTTAAGTAAAAGTATTTTGATAAGTGTCTTGAAGTCTTTCAAAAGTGTATGAATACATATTAAAATACTACATGTATATACATTTTAACTGAGTCGTTAAGTCATCGTTAGTCGTTACATGTAAATGTTGTTTTGAAACCTTTAGGTTAACGATCTTGTTAAATGTTGTTAACCCAATGTTTATAATATCAAAAGAGATTTTAAATTATTATATTATTATGATATTATGATGTACAAATATCTCTTAATATGATATATATACATTAAATGTCGTTACAACGATAATCGTTACATATATGTCTCGTTTCAAAATCATTAAGTTAGTAGTCTTGTTTTTACATATGTAGTTCATTGTTAATATACTTAATGATATGTTTACTTATCATAATATCATGTTAACTATATATATAACCATATATATGTCATCATATAGTTTTTACAAGTTTTAACCTTCGTGAATCACCGGTCAACTTGGGTAGTCAATTGTCTATATGAAACCTATTTCAATTAATCAAGTCTTAACAAGTTTGATTGCTTAATATGTTGGAAACATTTAATCATGTAAATATCAATCTCAATTAATATATATAAACATGGAAAAGTTCGGGTCACTACAATCAACGCCCAGAAGAAGGCTGCACAAGAAACTACAAGAGAATGATCAAGGGAGGGTTACATCTGTTGGAAACCCCATGCAAAGGACTAATGGTTGAAAATCAAGAAGAAGACTAATGACAAAGGGAAGACTGTTGACAATACACACTATTTTGAAAACCCCATGCCAAGGGGGATATTGTTGACAATGAATATTGTCTATAATATGTGGCATGTGGTTTTAGTGTTTTTAATGTAATAGGTTGTTTACTTATTATGTTATTAGTTAGTTTAACCATGGTAAATGTAACTTACCATGTCAAGTTACCACTTGGAGGTTGCTAGTATAAAAGCAACCTCCCACACTCATTTGTAACTAGTTGAGTTAACTTGTGTGTGTAATCTTAATATTATTTTCTTAATTATCTCTCATGCTAGTTCTTGCACATCTTCACTACAAAACCCATAAACACTAAATATAAACCGATCGACACCTCTAAAAGGGACTAACAGACCATGTTGAAAAGGGAGATGTAAAATTATACTTCATGCCTACCAAAGTGCAATTAGCTGACATGTTCACTAAACCTTTAGATGAAGTTAGGCTAAAGTTCTTGATCCAACAAATTGGCATGGTGGAGTATAGTGCTTAATTCCTTAGTACAAATTGGGACTTATACCTGGGATCTTGTGTTTAGGGGAGTATATACTTTATAGGGGGAGCAACTGATTTCTTATGCTTTAGATAGTATCTTTCAAGGGGGAGCTTTTATTTACTTGATAACTTCCTGGGTTTATATTTCAATAGTTACAATAGGGGGAGGTAACTTCCTGGGTAGAAAGAGATATAATGAGAAAGAAAATTGTTTTTCAAAAGTGAATTCATAAAAAATTATGGTTTAATCTGATAACATTCACTTTGATTTCTATACATCTCAATATGCAACCCATTTTAACACTTGGTATCACTAAAGATTTGTACTGTATATATAATTCAAAGATTTTCTATGTGCAAATCTTTATTTTAGAAAATACATAAAAATTTGAAAAGTTAAAATCCAAAAAGATTTGAATTTTTTTCATGAATAAATACTATTTTTAGCATCATACCGTATCTGACAACATAAAGTCCAGATTCGGTAAGTCTCAAAATCTTCAAAATTTACTCAGAAATGATGTTTAATGAAAAATATAATAAACTTGCGAATGTCCTGATAAAGAGTTGTCAAAGTTTGAAGTTAAATTGTTTAAAATTTAAAAATGGACTGCATTCGGTATTTTAGAACCATTCGGTAAAGCCCATTTTTGACTTAGTTTCGGTATCTATAAATAGTAGAGTCAAAGTCAAAGACTCTCACACTTTCTTAATCAAATACCAAATCTGATTATCATACTGAATCTGTGCTAAACTACTGAGTCCGTTCTTTTATTTCTTCAAATCTTTGGTAATTTCTTATTTTAATCAGGTTTGTGATATACATGTTATTGATCTGAGTTGAATAAATGCATAAAAACCAGAAAAGTTCACTTATTACTTGATTAAGACTTCCAATTTGTGAAATTTGTGAAAGAAACCGAATCTGAGATAAATCTTATATCTAAGATTAAATCAGATTTAAATGATCAAATGCTTTGAAATAAAGTCTAATCAGTGATTGATATGTGGATCTATGAGAAAAACAACTCTGATTGCATGTTTAATTCATGTTTAATTGATTCTGTATATACCGAATATGTTCATGATAAAGATACCGAGTCTGTTTAACGTGACAACATGATTAACTGATCTGATGAGTTTAAAATTATTTCTGGTTATGAATTCAAGTGATATATGACTAGATATGCATGATGAAGCAATAAGATGTGAAAATTGAAGTTACCGAATCTGGTTTGATACAGAGTCTGGTTTCTCGTACTTTAATTTTTTATGATTTTAACTTGAAAAACTTCATGCTAAATCTAGTTTGTCAAAGTGAAAAGAAAAGCATATTTGGTTATCGAGTCTGCAATATTTCATGGTTACCGAATCTTCTCTTGAATTTGAAAAATTACGAAGTGTTGATTGGTTTTTGGTGTTATTGTTTGATTAATCATGATATATGTCTTAATTGTTTGAATGCTTAAATTGGTTATCGTGATTGTCAAATACTAGTGAATAAATCGAATAAATGATTTTTATAACTTAGAAAATCCATAAAAATCATAAAATTGTAAAACACAAAGGTGTTCAAAGGAAATAAGGATAGTGTGTCGTCCCGAGAATTTCTGACAAAATTTAAACTTAATCTTTATATGTTTCCAAGATGATAAGCAAAGTCTGTAATGTTGAAATCTTAAAATTTTTGAACAGTTTCATATATTCAATTGACCTTCGACTGTTCTCGACGATTCACGAACAATTAATTGTAAATAGATATGTGTGTATGTATATAAAATTAATAATTCGAAATATAATTTGAAGTATTATATGTCGTTGTTATTAAAAATTAATAAAATAAAAATAGGATATTATAATAATTATTATATAAAATATATCTCCATATATAAATAAGGTATATTAAAAATAAATAATAAATGATTGTAATACTCGTTTGATGTTTCGATTGATATTAAGCAAGTTAAATTCAAACTTATGTAATTTTAAATTAAACGGTGATATGAAGATGAGTTATATAAATTTTAGGCTTATTAAAAATGTATTTAGGAACTATTTGTTAAGTTTTAACACTTTTTATATTTCACCCATAAATGTACGGGACAGTTGTTGTAATTTTTATTTAATAAATTAATGATCGAATTTTATACCATAATGATTTAAATAAATAAAGGAATTTAATTAAAAAAAATTGGGATTTTTTTTGAGAACTTTTAATTCGCCACTGAGTAACAACGGGTACGAAATAAAAGTCCTTAAAAACTGTCGATAGAATAAATCAAGAATTCAAATTGCTGTACTGTTTCTGTGCACGCTCTAATCTCAAATTCTCCATCTTTGATTACTATTTCTATTATTATATTATTATAATTCGATGATGCTTTCTGTTTCACTTCACTATCAATATCTATCTATCCTCTAATCTTTATCTTTATGTAATATATAACATATAGAGACAAAAGAATTTGCAAATCTTAAAAATTCGTTTACTATTTTTTTTACTATCCCACTAGACAGCATACACTTGTTTATTCTATGGAAATTCAATCAGTGACCCCATTAAAATTCATTAGACTAATAGACCCAACTTTAAATTAGTTAGCAATCCACATCCATAATAATTATATACATGAATTTGAATATTACCATCTAATCTACAACTGTCTTGATAACAACATCACTATCTTTATTATATTTGTCAAACATTAACAGTGTTTCTTGCTTTCCTCCAAATTAATTAAAAGCATCCGAGTAAATATATGTGATGTGTCCCTCCATCCAAACCACTTTCCTGCACAACACCCTATTCCTACTTCTATCTAATTAAATCTATTAAATCTATATATATCATATAAGAGAACCACTCTTGTTTCTTCTTCCACATGCACACACTTTCTTTTTCTTTCATTTTCTTAATTAATTACTTTCCATCACTCACTTTTTATGAGTTTTACGTACAACCAAACCATCACCACATTTTCTTTACTTTTTGATACATCTTGTTACCATCTCTATCTATCTTCAACTAGCTTTATCTATCTATATTATAACTATACATACATAACTTATTGATATATATCCACATATTATTAACTCTCAAACAACAAAAATATCAAGAGATATACTTCCTCTATATAATATTTCTCTCCATTGCAAGAAACAAATAAAAAGCCATTATCTACTACACTTAATTGTTCGTTGTACGAACCCAAAACAATTCTTCTTGTTCGACCCTCACCACCACCGAAACCTATTTGGGTTTTACTACTATTCGAACAACCTAACCCATTTCTTGTTTCTTCTTCGAGCCACCACTCAGCCACCTTCACCTCCGACATTCCACACCACCAGACCACCGCTACAACCATCATTATCCGTCACCATACTCTCTTTCTCTCATCCTCTCTCTACTTTCTGTCTAAGAACGATCAACAAACACCACCATTTTTCTCGATTACTTCCTGTTTCAACTTCATGTTTCTAGTTGCAGCTAACCCTGATGAACCCCCATTCGTTTGCTAATGTTACAACTCTTTGTTAACCACTAAATCATCACCACTTCGAGGATTATTATAGCTACTTGAACCAACTACTAGATAATATTGTTTATAATCGAACAGCCCAACCAGGAAGCCCACATAATCTATTTTCGCTGCTATTGTTCTCGGTCATTTTTCTGTTTTGATTACCCACTACTGCTACAGCTCAATGAAAATGAGGATTCGTAGAAGATGATAAACAGTGGGTTTGATAAGTTCAAATCAAATAAAGAAGGTGATTGTTTGAAATGAAATCATAATTATTAGTAATATCATTAAACGTTATTAGTATTATCATTACAAACAAATTTTAGTACTATCTTTATCATTTATATTAAAATTATCATTATTATCATTATTAGAATTATCATAATTTTTATCATAATTAGTATTATTTTTATCATAATTATTATTATTACTATTAATATATTAAATGAAGATTTTTCATATAAAAATATATTTATGACATAAAACCTATCATATTAATACTTTTGTAATAAATGTTAATTGTCTATATAAAGATAAATATATCTAATTAAGTTATTAATAAAACACATGATATAAAATAACATATAAAATCACTATTAATATATATAGTTGTTCGATTACCATTACATGTATTAATATACATGATTGAATAATAGGTTCGTGAATCCGAGGCCAACCTTGCATTGTTCAGTTTCGTTGTATGAATATTTTTACTACAAAATATTGGATTGTGAGTTTCATTACTCCCTTTTTAAATGCTTTTGCAATATATATTTTTGGAACTGAGAATACATGCGCTTTTATAAATATTTGACGAAATAGACACAAGTAATTAAAACTACATTATATGGTTGAATGATCGAAGCCGAATATGCCCCTTTTGCTTGGTAGCCTAAGAATTAGTAAATCGATCTACTAATTGATGCGAATCCTAAAGATAGATCTATTGGGTCTAACAAACCCCATCCAAAGTACTGGATGCTTTAGTACTTCGAATTCATTTTTATCATGTCCGATGGATGTCCCGAAATGATAGGGGATATTCTTATATGCATCTTCTTAATGTCGGTTACCAGGTGTTCAATCCATATGAATGATATTTTTGTCTCTATGCATGGGACGTATATTTATGAGAAATGGAAATGAAAATCTTGTGGTCTATTAAAATGATGAAAATGATCGATTATGATAAACTAATGAACTCACCAACCTTTTGGTTGACACTTTAAAGCATGTTTATTCTCAGGTATGAAAGAAATCTTCCGATGTGCATTTGATCATTTTAGAGATATTATTTGGAGTCATTCATGACATATTTCAAAAGACGTTGCATTCGAGTCGTTGAGTTCATCAAGATTATTATTAAGTCAGTGATAGTTTGATATATTATGAAATGGTATGCATGCCGTCAACTTTCAATGTAATGATAGGTTGTCTTTTAAAAACGAATGCAATGTTTGTAAAATGTATCATATAGAGGTCAAATACCTCAAAATGAAATCATATGTTATTGTGTTCGTCCTTATGGATTAGGACGGGTCGCTTCAGATAGAGATATGTGTTTTATGATAACAAATTGTGGTCTTCTATTCTTATTTAACAGCTAAATAGCGAACAATCACTTCATCAACTCTGAAACCAACATACCCGGCAATTACTGGCTGGCTATTCTGGAAAAGCATACATTATGGGGTGCATGGAGCAACACTGTCAGTGTACTTGAGACAGATTTGAGACTTCTAAATAGATATATCAAATTTGTTGAGGCTACACAACCTACTGCTGCTAATCCACAGGGAGAACCCGCTAGATTTGAGTTTGAACTCAGAGGGGTTAATGGATTAAGGAGGATTACTAAAGCTGATTTCAGGAGGATCTTTCAACTTCCTCTTCTAAACAATGCTCTTTCATTTTGATCTACTCAACAGATGATGAACTCTGTGTTCCAGTTTGGATATAGTGGAGACACTAATGTTACACTGGCTAAGTTTCAGAAGAAGTATCTACACATTAAGTAGTGTGTGATCTTCTCGATCATCAACATGTGTCTTCTAATGACACGAAGTGGATCTGAGAGCTTGATGGTCCCTATGCTGAAGCTTTTCTACTCATTCACTTGAGTAGAAAACCCAGATTATGTCGAACTGTTATGGGATCTGGTAAAGGCTCGGGTGGATAACTCAAGGAATGCCTATGTTCCTAGCGAAAGGTTTTTCTGTATCTTTATCCATGATGCTATAACTGCTTGTAGAAATGCAAATATTTTTGTACCAGGTACACAGGGTATGCAGATGGTACATTTTGGGCAGATGAAGATGAATACCCCGGTGATAGCTAATAATCATTTCACGGCACCAATACCAGATTGGTTGGTGAGGTTAACAAATCCCATATGTAGTTACCCGAAATTTTCCATGTTTATATATATTTAATGAATTTGATATTTACATGATTAAGTGTTTCCAACATGTTAAGCAATCAAACTTGTTAAGACTTGATTAATTGAAATAGGTTTTATATAAGAAATTGACCACCCAAGTTGACCGGTGATTCATAAACGTTAAAACTTGTAAAAACTATATGATGACATATATATGGTTATATATGTAGTTAATATAATATTATGATAAGTAAGTATCTCATTAGGTGTTTTAACAATGAGTTATATACATAAAAATGAGACTATTGAATTAAGAAACTCGAAAACGATATATATAACGATTATCGTTATAACAAGGTCTTACTAAATACATATGAATCATATTAAGATATTGATACACTATGTTTTATCATGATAAATGATAAGTAAACATGTCATTAAGTGTATTAACAATGAACTACATATGTAAAAACAAGACTACTAACTTAATGATTTCGAAACGAGACATCTATGTAACAATTATCGTTGTAACAATATTTAACTGTATATATATCATAATAAGATATACTAAAATATCATAATATCATGATAATGTAATAATTTAACATCTCTTTAGTTATAATAAACAATGGGTTAACAACATTTAACAAGATCGTTAACCTAAAGGTTTCAAAATAACACTTACATGTAACGACTAACGATGACTTAACGACTCAGTTAAAATGTATATACATGTAGTGTTTTAATATGTATTCATACACTTTTTAAAGACTTCAATACACTTATCAAAGTACTTCTACTTAACAAAAATGCTTACAATTACATTCTCATTCATTTTCATCAACAATTCTACTCGTATGCACTCGTATTTGTACTCATACAATACACAGCTTCTAAATGTATTTACTATTGGCATATACACTCCAATGATCAGCTCTTAGCAGCCCCCATGTGAGTCACCTAACCATGTGGGAACCATCATTTAACATCTAGCATGAAATATCTCCCAAAATTATAAACTAATGGAGCCTATATGGGGAGACTAAGTTCATGTGAATGATGGCACTCACAAACACTTTCATTTTGCAACTTACATGCATCAAACTACTCTCTCTTGTAGTGACCCGAACTTTTCCATGTTTATATATATTAATTGAGATTGATATTTACATGACTAAATGTTCCCAACGTGTTAAGCAATCAAACTTGTTAAGACTTGATTAAATGAAATAACTTTCATATAGACAGTTGATCACCCAAGTTGACCGGCGATTCACGAACGTTACAAATTTGTAAAAACTACATGTTGTGGTATATATAGACATATATATATGGTTGAAATGAGATTAGGATGAGTAAGTATCTCACTAAGTATATTAACAATGTGTGATATACATAAGAAATGAGATTACTAAGTTAAGAAACTCGAAATGATATATATAACGATTATCGTTATAATAACGTCTACTAAATACATATGTATCATATTAAGATATTGATACACTATATTTAACATAATAAAATGATATTTAAATATATCATTAAGTGTGTTAACAATGAACTACATATGTAAAAACAAGACTACTAACTCAAGAATTACGAAACGAGACTTATATGTAACGATTATCGTTGTAACGATATTTTAATGTATATATATCATATTAAGAGATATTCATACATCATAATATCATGATAACATAATAATTTAACATGTCATTTAATATAATAAACATTGGGTTAACAACATTAATTGAGATCGTTAACTTAAAGGTTTCAAAACAACACTTACATGTAACGACTAACGAAGACTTACCGACTCCATTAGAATGTATATACATGTTGTGTTTTGATATGTATTCTTACACTTTTGAAAGACTTCAAGACACATATCAAAGTACTTCTAGTTAACAAAAATTCTTATAATTACATCCTCGTTCAGTTTCATCAACAATTCTACTCGTATGCACCCGTATTCGTACTCGTACAATACACAGCTTTTAGATGTATGTACTATTAGTATATACACTCCAATGATCAGCTCTTAGTATCCCATGTGAGTCACCTAACACATGTGGGAACCATCATTTGGCAACTAGCATGAAATATCTCATAAAATTACAAAAATATTAGTAATCATTCATGACTTATTTACATGAAAACAAAATTACATATCCTTTATATCTAATCCATATACCAACGACCAAAAACACCTACAACCACTTTCATTCTTCAATTTTCTTCATCTAATTGATCTCTCTCAAGTTCCATCTTCAAGTTCTAAGTGTTCTTCATAAATTCCATAAGTATAGTTTCATAAAAATCAAGAAAGCTTTCTAATCCATTCCAAGTAATCATCTAAGATCAAGGAACCTTTGTTATTTACAGTAGGTTATCTTTCTAATTCAAGGTAATATTCATATTCAAACTTTGATTCAATTTCTACAACTATAACAATCTTATTTCGAGTGAAAATCTTACTTGAACTGTTTTCGTGTCATGATTCTGCTTCAAGAACTTTCAAGCCATCCAAGGATCCTTTGAAGCTAGATCCATTTTTCTCATTTCCAGTAGTTTTATCCAGAAAACTTGAGGTAGTAATGATGTTCATAACATCATTCGATTTATACATATAAAGCTATCTTATTCGAAGGTTTAAACTTGTAATCACTAGAAAATAGTTTAGTTAATTCTAAACTTGTTCGCAAACAAAAGTTAATCCTTCTAACTTGACTTTTAAAATCAACTAAACACATGTTCTATATCTATATGATATGCTAACTTAATGATTTAAAACCTGGAAACACGATGAACACCATAAAATCGGATATACGCCGTCGTAGTGAAACCGGGGGCTGTTTTGGTTTTGATAATTAAAAACTATGATAAACTTTGATTTAAAAGTTGTCCTTCTGGGAAAATGATTTTTCATATGAACATGAAACTATATCCAAAAATCTTGGTTAAACTCAAAGTGAAAGTATGTTTTTCAAAATGGTCATCAAGATGTCGTTCTTTCGACGAAAATGACTACCTCTTTAGTAATTGACATGTAACTTAAATTTCTGACTATAAACCTATACTTTTTCTATTTTTATTCTTAAATTAGAGTTCAATATGAAACCATAGCAATTTGATTCACTCAAAACGGATTTAAAATGACGAAGTTATGGGTAAAACAAGATTGGATATTTTTGATCTTTTTAGCTACGGGAAATGTTTAACAAATCTATACGAATCATATCCTAGCTAACTTATATTGTATTATATATGTATTCTAATATATTATGTAATCTTGGGATACCATAGACACGTATGCAAATGTTTTGACATATCATATCGACCCATGTATATATATTATTTGGAACAACCATATACATTTCTATATGCAGTAATGTTGGAGTTAGCTATACAAGGTTGAGGTTGATTCCAAAAATATATATATACTTTGAGTTGTGATTTAGCCTGAGACGTGTATACACTGGGTCGTGGATTGTTTCAAGATAATATATATATATCGATTTATTTCTGTACATCTAACTGTGGACAACTAGTTGTAGGTTACTAACGAGGACAACTGACTTAATACACTCAAATCTTTAAAACATAATAAAAATGGTTGTAATTATATTTTGATCATACTTTGATATATATGTACATATTTGTATAGGTTCGTGAATCGATCCGTGGCCAAGTCTTATTTTCGAGGAAGGAAATATCTGTGAAAGTGAGTTATAGTCTCACTTTTAAAATCTAATATTTTTTGGATGAGAATACATGCAGGTTTTATAAATGATTTACAAAATAGACACAAGTACGTGAAACTACATTCTATGGTTAAATTATCGAAATCGAATATGCCCCTTTTTATTAAGTCTGGTAATCTAAGAATTAGGGAACAGACACCCTAATTGACGCGAACGTAAAGATAGATCTATTGGGCCTAACAAACCCCATCCAAAGTATCAGATGCTTTAGTACTTCGAAATTTATATCATATCCGAAGGGTTTCCCGGAATGATGGGGATATTCTTATATATGCATCTTGTTAATGTCGGTTACCAGGTGTTCACCATATGAATGATTTTTATCTCTATGTATGGGATGCGTATTGAAATATGAAATCTTGTGGTCTATTGTTACGATTTGATATATATAGGTTAAACCTATAACTCACCAACATTTTTGTTGACGTTTTAAGCATGTTTATTCTCAGGTGAATACTAAGAGCTTCCGCTGTTGCATACAAAATAAGGACAAGATTTGGAGTCCATGTTTGTATGATATTGTGTAAAAACTGCATTTAAGAAACATATGTCGATGTAATATATTTCTATTGTAAACCATTATGTAATGGTCATGTGTAAACAGTATATTTTAGATTATCATTATTTGATAATCTACGTAATGTTATTAAAACCTTTAAATAAAGGTTATGGTTGTTTTAAAAATGAATGCAGTCTTTGAAAAACGTCTCATATAGAGGTCAAAACCTCGCAACGAAATCAATTAATATGGAACGTTTATAATCAATATGAACGGAACATTTCAGTTGGTATCAGAGCGCTGGTCTTAGAGAACCAAAAAATTTGCATTAGTGTGTCTTTTCGAGTTTCTTAGGATGCATTAGTGCGTCTGGACTTCGACCGTGTTTTCTTTAAAAATGATTGCTTAACATTTTTGTTGGAAACTATATATTATTAACATGTAAATATTATGTGATATATTAATCTCTTAACAAATTTGATATTGTGTGATAGATGTCTACCTCTAGCATAAATCCCATTGACTCACCTAATAATAACGAAGAGTCGAATATATATTGGTAAGATTCACAAGTTCCCGAAGAACCGGAATAAGAGGAAACAGAACCGGAAGAAGAGGAACCGGAATAAGAAGAGGTTCCGGAGGGGGGAATAGTAGGAACCACAGAAAACTGGTCAAATAAAAGAAAATCCTCAACCAGTGGACCAAAGTTAATAATGGTCAATGGCGTTTCCGCTAAGGAAGCAAAATATTGGGAAAATTACCAATTTTCCGATGAATCGGATCCTGATGAGGATTCCGATGATGTTATAGAAATTACCTCGACCCAATTTAATAAAGCGAAAGAAAATAATAAGGGAAAAGGTATAAAAATAGAGAAACTCGATTCCAACCCCGATGAACTTTATATGTATCACCAACATCTGTATTTCCTAAAATGTAACAATGACCCGGGAACCTCTAAACTACCAGGTTTTTCTAAACCATTGTGGAAAACGACAACTCTTATTAGGGGAGCATCATATATCCCTAGGAAATTAGCAAAACGAACCAAGTCTGAAGAAGAAGAAACGAGTGAGTCGGATTAAAGAGTTGTAATCATGTTGTGTAATATATGTAATACAGTGTGCTTGTACTTTTATATTCTATGTAAAAATTTCTTGTATTATTTGTTAATTATCTATTACGAACCTAATCCTTGTCTATTTTACAGTATAAAAACAAAATGGACGTTAAGGGTAGACAACCAAATATTTTAGAAGACCTACCAGAGGATATGATTGAGGAAATCTTGTCTAGAGTCGGTCAGAATTCATCAGCACATTTAGTTATGGCGAAATTAACTTATTAATAATTTGAAAGACTTTCCAGAAATGCCTTAGTTAATAAAAGGCTTTCCTTTGATAGGTGGCGTATATCACATTGGGGAGACTTTAAGTTACGCCGTGTTTTCTTTAAAGCGTTAAATGCGGGGAACCCAAATGCAATTTTACGCTACGGGTTAAGAACCTATTTTGACTCAAAATATCCCAACATAGGATTTCGTGAATTAGAAAGAGCTTCTAACATGCAACATAAAGAAGCATGTTATGCTTACGGGTTAGTGATGTTCGCTTCTTACCAAAGTGAGAAAAAGAACATCGGATTGCAGCGTTTAAATAAAACTTTCCCACAAGTGACGGATTCAGTAGTTGGGGTGAGAAACAAGGTTTTTAGATTATTATGGGGCTGTTGGACATTACGAAACCCTCGTCCTTTTGACGACATTACAACATGCTGCCTAGCCAATGGTCATAACGGTTATTTTCCACAAGACGAAGGACGAGAAGTCGTCTTAGTAAAACCAGAATGTATGACTTGTTTCTGGACTTATGAATTACGTGTCTTTATTTCCTTTGCTGAACAACTTGCGTATTAACTAGATTTATCTTCAAAACTGTCCTGTATCATAGTGTACTATATTTCATGTTATATGTAATATAGCGAAGTTATAAGTTTGATTAATATTTGTATGTGATATATTATTATAATCAGTTTTTCATATGGAATTGTAGTAGTTGAATTGTATATTAGCTACTAAGTATGAACTTAACGGGTAGGTAGTACCCGAATTTAAACTTATAGAACGCTAATATGAAGAAAAAGCTTTTATAAATGAGTTCATATTATGCTACGAGATACTATTGACTACTCTTAATATTCTGTATGATTAACTTGTTTCATTTGACTATTTTGAAGGAAATGGCACTGACTACTCGACACACCTTGAATATGAGCGAAGAGGAATTTCGTGCCTTTCTTGCTTCAAACATAGCCGCAGTACAGGTCGCGCTACATACCAACAATAACTCTGAATCTAGCAATACAGCTAACGGTGCAAGAAATCATGTAGGATGCTCCTACAAGGAATTCACTGCCTGCAAACCTTCAGAATTTGATGGGACCGAAGGACCAATCGGATTGAAACGGTGGACCGAGAAATTTGAATCGGTGTTTGCCATAAGTAAGTGTGCTGAAGGAGACAAAGTAAAGTACGCTACGCATACCTTCACAGGTATTGCATTAACATGGTGGAATACCTATCTAGAGCAAGTGGGACAAGATCCTGCTTACGCGCTACCGTGGTCATCATTCAAGCACTTAATGAACGAGAAGTACCGTCCCAGAACCGAGGTCAATAAGCTCAAGTCAGAACTTAGAGGGTTACGAACACAGGGATTCGATATTACTTCGTACGAAAGACGATTCACAGAATTGTGCCTATTGTGTCCAGAGTGTTCGAAGATGAGGAAGAGAAGATCGAAGCGTTTGTGAAAGGGTTACCAGAGAGAATCCAAGAAGATATAAGTTCACACGAGCCTGCCTCCATACAAAAGGCATGTAGAATGGCTCACAAACTAGTGAACCAGATTGAGGGAAGAATTAAAGAACAGGCGGCCGAAGAGGCCAACGTGAAGCTAGTCAAAAGAAAGTGGGAGGAAAACGGTGATAAGAGTCACCAATACAACAACAACTATCCCAACAATCGCAACATCAATTGCAACTACAATAAATGGCACAACAACAACAACAACTACAACAATCATCCCAACAACAATAACAATCGCAACAACAACAACAATCAGAAGCAGCTATGCCAAAGGTGTGAAAAGTATCACTCGGGGTTCTGTACCAAATTTTGCAACAAGTGTAAAAGAAATGGTCATAGCGCGTCGAAGTGTGAGGTCTACGGACCAGGGGTTAACAGAACGAAAGGAACAAATGGTGTCGGAAAGAGTAATGGTGGAGCAAGTAGTGTCGGAGCAAGTTATGCCAATGTAGTTTGTTATAAATGTGGAAAACCAGGCCACATTATTAGAAATTGCCCGAACCAGGAGAACACGAATGGACAAGGCCGCGGAAGAGTTTTCAATATTAATGTGGTAGAGTCACAGGAAGACCCGGAACTTGTTACGTGTACATTTCTTATTGACAATAAATCTGCTTACGTTTTATTTGATTCGGGTGCGGATAGAAGCTATATGATTAGTGATTTTTGTGCTAAATTAAGTTGTCCATTGACGCCATTGGATAGTAAATTTTTACTCGAATTAGCAAACGATAAATTAATTTCAGCAGATTATATATGCCGGAATCGAGAAATTAAACTGGGTAGCGAAATATTTAAGATTGATTTGATACCAGTAAAGTTAGGGAGTTTTGACGTAATAGTTGGCATGGACTGGCTGAAGGAGATGAAAGCAGAGATCGTATGTTACAAAAATGCAATTCGCATTATACAAGAAGAAGGAGAACCCTTAATGGTGTACGGAGAAAAGGGCAACACGAAGTTACATCTTATTAGTAATTTGAAGGCACAAAAACTAATAAGAAAAGGTTGCTATGCTGTTCTAGCACACGTCGAGAAAGTACAAACTGAAGAAAAGAGCATCAATGATGTTCATGTCGCAAAAGAATTTCCCGATGTATTTCTGAAAGAATTACCGGGACTACCTCCACATTGATCTATTGAATTTCAAATAGATCTTGTACCAGGAGCTGCACCAATAGCTCGTAATCCTTACAGACTCGCACCCAGCGAGATGAAAGAACTGCAAAGCCAACTGCAAGAACTATTAGAACGTGGTTTCATTCGACCAAGCACATACCATGGGGAGCTCCTGTTTTGTTTGTCAAGAAGAAGGATGATACATTTAGGTTGTGTATTGACTACAGAGAGTTGAATAAACTTACCATCAAAAACCGTTATCCACTGCCGAGAATTGACGACTTATTTGATCAACTACAAGGCTCTTCGGTTTATTCGAAAATCGATTTACGTTCTGGATATCATCAAATGCGAGTAAAGGAGGATGATATTCCAAAAACTGCTTTTAGGACACGTTATGGTCATTACGAGTTTATGGTTATGCCGTTTGGATTGACTAACGCACCAGCTGTGTTCATGAACCTTATGAACTGAGTGTGTGGGCCATATCTTGACAAGTTGTCATTGTTTTCATCGATGACATACTTATTTACTCAAAGAATGATCAAGAGCACGAAGAACATTTGAGAAAAGTGCTAGAAGTATTGAGGAAAGAAAAACTGTACGCTAAGTTTTCAAAATGTGCATTTTGGTTGGAAGAAGTTCAATTCCTCGGTCACATAGTGAACAAAGAAGGTATCCAGATGGACCCGGCAAAGATCGAAACCGTTGAAAAGTGGGAAACCCCAAAAACTCCGAAGCATATACGTCAATTTTTAGGATTGGCTGGTTACTACAGAAGATTCATCCAAGATTTCTCCAAAATAGCAAAACCCTTGACTGCATTAACGCATAAAGAGAAGAAATTTGAATGGAAGGATGAACAAGAGAAGGCGTTTCAGTTATTGAAGAAAAAGCTAACTATGGCACCTATATTGTCATTGCCTGAAAGGAATGATGCTTTTGTGATTTATTGTGACGCATCAAAGCAAGGTCTCGGTTGTGTATTAATGCAACGAACGAAGGTGATTGCTTATGCGTCTAGACAATTGAAGATTCACGAGCAAAATTATACAACTCACGATTTGGAATTGGGTGCTGTTGTTTTTGCATTAAAGACTTGGAGGCATTATTTATATGGAGTCAAAAGTATTATATATACCGACCACAAAAGTCTCCAACATATATTTAATCAGAAGCAACTGAATATGAGATAACGCATGTGGATTGAACTGTTGAATGATTATGATTTTGAGATTCGATACCACCCGGGGAAGGCGAATGTGGTAGCCAAAGCTTTGAGTAGAAAGGACAGAGAACCTATACGGGTAAAAGCTATGAATATAATTATTCGTACTAACCTTACTACTCAAATAAGGGAGGCGCAACAGGGGGTTGTAAAAGAAGGAAAGTTGAAGAATGAGATACCCAAAGGATCAGAGAAACATCTTAATATTCGGGAAGAAGAAAACCGATATAGGGCTGATAGAATTTGGGTACCAAGGTTTGGAGATGTGAGAGAAATGGTACTTAAAGAAGCACATAAAACCAGATATTCAATACATCCCGGAGTGGGGAAGATGTATAAAGATCTCAAGAAACACTTTTGGTGGCCGGGTATGAAAGCCGATATTGCTAAATATGTAGGAGAATGTTTGTCGTGTTCTAAGGTCAAAGCTAAACATCAGAAACCATCAGATCTACTACAACAACCTGAAATCCCGGAATGGAAATGGGAAAACATTACCATGGATTTCATTACTAAATTTCCAAGGACTGCAAGTGGTTATGATACTATTTGGGTAATAGTTGATCGTCTCACCAAGTCAGCACACTTCCTGCCAATGAGAGAAGATGACAAAATGGAGAAGTTGGTGCGATTGTATTTGAAGGAGGTTGTCTCCACACATGGAATACCCGTCTCTATTATCTCTGATAGGGATGGTAGATTTGTTTCAAGGTTCTAGCAGACGTTGCAACAAGCATTGGGGACTCGTCTAGACATGAGTACTGCCTATCATCCACAAACTGATGGGCAGAGCAAAAGGACGATACAAATGCTTGAAGACATGCTACGAGCATATGTTATTGATTTCGGAAACAGTTGGGATTGACACCTACCGTTAGCAGAATTTTCCTACAACAACAGTTATCATTCGAGTATTGAGATGGCGCCGTTTGAGGCACTTTATGGTAGAAAGTGCAGGTCTCCGATTTGTTGGAATGAAGTGGGGGATAGATTGATTACGGGTCCGGAGATAATACAAGAAACTACCGAGAAAATCATCCAAATTCTACAACGATTGAAAACCGCCCAGAGTCGACAAAAGAGCTACGCGGATAGTAAAAGAAAAGATATAGAGTTTGAAATTGGAGAAATGGTCATGCTTAAGGTTTCACCTTGGAAAGGTGTTGTCCGATTTGGTAAACGGGAGAAACTAACTCCAAGGTATATTGGACTATTCAAGATTATAGATCGTGTTGGACCAGTAGCTTACCAACTGAAGCTACCTCAACAACTCGCGGCTGTACATAACACTTTCCACGTCTCGAATTTGAAGAAATGTTTTGCTAAAGAAGATCTCACTATTCCTTTGGACGAAATCCAAATCAATGAAAAACTTCAATTCATTGAAGAACCCGTCGAAATAATGAATCGTGAGGTTAAGAGACTTAAACAAAACAAGATACTGATTGTTAAGGTTCAATGGAATGCTCGTAGAGGACCCAAGTTCATCTGGGAGCATGAAGATCAGATGAAGAAGAAATACCCGCATCTATTTCCAGAAGATTCGTCAACACCTTCAACAGCTTAAAATTTTGGGACGAAATTTATTTAACGGGTAGGTACTGTAGTACCCCGAACTTTTCCATGTTTATATATATTAATTGAGATTGATATTTACATGACTAAATGTTTCCAACATGTTAAGCAATCAAACTTGTTAAGACTTGATTAAATGAAATAAGTTTCATAGAGACAATTGATCACCCAAGTTGACCGGCGATTCACGAACGTTACAAATATTTAAAAACTACATGTTGTGGTATATATAGACATATATATATGGTTGACATGAGATTATGATGAGTAAGTATCTCACTAAGTATATTAATAATGTGTGATATACATAAGAAATGAGATTACTAAGTTAAGAAACTCGAAATGATATATATAACGATTATCGTTATGATAACGTCTACTAAATACATATGTATCATATTAAGATATTGATATACTATATTTAACATAATAAAATGATATTTAAATATATCATTAAGTGTGTTAACAATGAACTACATATGTAAAAACAAGACTACTAACTCAAGAATTACGAAACGAGACTTATATGTAACGATTATTGTTGTAACGATATTTTTGTTGGGATTTAACAAGTTCATAATATACTTAAACCATTTTAAGAAACATATCAAAGCGGAAGCATGTTAGTTACATTTTAACTTGTTAATCTTTAAACCATTTTAAAGTTAAATCCCATGGATCAAGTTGTGAAATAATATGCTTACAAACTTCAAGATAGTAATTTAGAAGTTATACCTTCTCCAAGTTAGGAGGTTATTTACTTCCAAGAATGATGAATTTGAAGATGAAAACACCAAGCTTGTGCTTCTCCAATATCACCCTTAACCTTGGCTAGACTTTGTAACCTCAACACTCTTGTTAATCTAGCTTGAAAACCCACTTTTGTGCCTTGTAAAAATTCGGACAGCAGCACCCTTTTTACAGCTCAAGATGAAGATGAATGTGATGAATATTAGCTTCTAACTTGAAGCCTCAAGTGTAGCATACCCCAAGCTTTCAAACACCAACACCTTCTATGAATTGGTTAGGATTTAGGACACTTAAATGTATTAAAATAGCAAGCAAAGAACCCTTCTTTTCCTTCAAATCTGTTCGGCCAGAATGCTCCAAGAGGGCAGAATTTTGCTTGCACTTTTTTAATGTGTGTTCTCATCTCTCACTTGAGTCAAAAGCATTGGTTAACTAGTTAAGCAAGTGCCTTAAGAGTTGTGCAATCTTGAAAGTTACAAAACAAGGCATGGGTCTCACCTAGGAGACCAAAAAAAAAAACGTCCCATATATATGTATTTAACAAGATTCACATTTTATAAAGAATGATATAATAAGTCTTGTAAATATATATGTAAAACTTGTTTTTATAAAACATGCACTTGTTAAGTTATTTTCATTTTATAAACCAATTTATAAAATATAACACAACATAATTATTTAAACCTATAAATAATTAAATGTAAATTATCCAAATAATTTATCTCAAGTGATAACATTTTAGAAACCCGATTTTCTAAAATCCAAGTGTCGCGTATTTATTTAACGAACCAATCGTTAAGATTAAATACGTATAAGGTGTTGGTAAGCTTGTTATTGGGTATGACCCGACTTGGATCATAACATGTTAGCCACATTAATTTAATATGTCTCTCGGGCATACGAAATACCTTCAATCTCCCACTTGCACGAGAAACATAAGAAATTAATGCAAGTGATGGATACAGCCTAACACACCGTCCATCACCCCTAACATGTTATGACTTTGTGCCATTCAATAACATCATCCCTTTCGAGTTCCTTACTCGAACTGATATATATAGGTGAATCTTTCATTATATCCTTTCGTCCTAGATGTCATGTTAAATCCAAGAGATACAGAGTGATCACTCTCTTATAGATTTAACTTTTCAGGCCTTAGACATCTGACTCTCAACGAATAAGAGGGACAAATTCCATCTTGACTACATACGTCCTAGATATACACTTTGTAATATACCTGAGTTCTTCCTTATGTACTACCATGTTTCAGAATAGCGAAGGAAAGAATCAAGGCACAGTATTTGGTGAATATCCGAACCCAATATGTATCTCAGGTCAGAGGATACAATGATATTCGCCTTTACTCAAGATTACATGTGATCAACCACAAAGGCTCTATACAGTAATTCTTGAGAGCGGGTCTTCCAATATTTGTTTCCCACAAATATCTATGAACCTTGGTTGCAACCTTGCCCCACATTCAACCTATGAATGTATACCAATCCGAGTTCATAATAGTCTAAACCTCACACTTGTTCCCACAAATGTGATCGACTACGGAAATTTAGAGTAATTGCTTATTCATGGATGAAATATGCAAAATAGGAACATAACTCAAATAAATTAACACCATAGTTATATTAATGAGTTTGAATAATTTCGTTCCGGTACAATACATAAAATAGATCATATCCAATCACTAGAATATCGAAGCCCTAATGCACAAACATGTCCCTCATGTTTTGGCCCATGTAAAAGCTTCGTGAGTGGATCCGCAACATTTTGATCTGTGTGAACTTTGTGAATACATATCTTTCCCTTTTCAACCTCATCCCTGATGTAGTTGAATCTCCGCTCAATGTGACGAGTCTTTTGATGAGCACGAGGTTCTTTGATTTGAGCAATCGCACCCTCGTTGTCACAAAAGATCTCAAGAGGGTCCTGAATGGAAGGGACCACTCCTAAGTCGTCGATGAATTTCTTCATCCATGCAGCTTCCTGAGCCGCCAGTGAGGCGGCAATGTACTCCGACTCTGTAGTGGATAACGCAACAACTTCCTGTTTCGAACTCTTCCAAGAGACCGCACCACCATTTAACATGAAGACATAACCGGATTGTGATCGAGAGTCATCTCGATCAGTTTGGAAACTCGCGTCCACGTAACCTTTTACAGCGAGTTCCTCCTCACCAGACCCATATATTAGAAACATATCCTTAGTCCTCCTAAGGTATTTTAATATACTTTTAACGGCAATCCAATGACTGTTTCCTGGGTTATTCTGGTATCTACTTGTCAAGCTTAGAGCGCATGACACATCCGGTCTAGTACATATCATTGCATACATGATAGACCCAATAGCAGATGCGTATGGGACTTTCTTCATTCTCTCTTGTTCATCTTTCGTGGTAGGACACTGAGATGAATTGAGAACGGTTCCTCTTTGAATAGGTACCAAACCTTTCTTAGAGTTTTCCATCTTGAACCTTTTCAAGATTTTATCAATGTATGTACTTTGACTTAAACCTATCAATCTCTTGGATCTATTTCTATAGATCCCTATCCCCAATATGTATTGTGCATCTCCAAGATCCTTAATGGAGAAGCAACTCTTTAGCCAAGTTTTGACTCCTTGCATTGTGGTAATATCATTCCCAAATAATAATATATCATCCACATATAGCACAAGGAACATTGTAGAGCTCCCACTAGCCTTCTTGTACACACAAGCTTCATCACCATTTTTAATGAAGCCAAATTTCTTTGCCTCTTCATTAAAACGATGATTCCACATTCTAGATGCTTGTTTCAATCCGTAGATTGATTTCTTCAACTTGCATATCTTTTTAGGATTTTTCGGATCAACAAAACCTTCGGGCTGTACCATATAGACATCTTCCTCAAGATATCCATTTAGGAAAGCGGTTTTGACATCCATTTGCCATATTTCATAGTCATAGTGAGCAGCAATGGCAAATAATATCCTAATAGACTTTAGCATTGCCACTGGCGAGAAAGTTTCATCATAATCAACCCCTTGAGTTTGAGTGAATCCTTTTGCTACAAGTCTAGCTTTGTATGTATCCAAGTTTCCATGTGTGTCGGTTTTCTTCTTGAAAAGCCATTTGCAATCAACTAGCTTGGAGCTAGGAGGTTGCACAACAAGTTCCCAAACTTGGTTTTCATACATGGATTGCATCTCGGCGTTCATGGCTTCCTGCCATTTATCTTTATCAATTCTTGATAAAGCATCTTTGTAGTTTGTCGGTTCATCCAAATCAACCGTATAGCAACCTTCCACGAGAAACCCATATCTCTCGGGAGGATTACTAATCCTACTAGATCTTCGAACGTCTTGTGTACCTTGATCATCCACTTGATCATTTTCAACATCCTCATGTTGAGTACTAGTGCCAACCAATTGTGTATCATCGGCTTGATCTTGTACCTCTACAAGATCTATCTTCCTTTCACTATTTCCTTCCATTAGGAATTTAGTTTCAAGGAATTCCGCCTTTCGAGCAACAAATACATTTTGCTCGGTCGGATCATAGAAATAGTATCCCATATCATCCTTGGGATATCCTATGAAGATACACTTCGTGGATCGAGCATTCAACTTATTAGCATTATAGCGCTTTGGATAAGCTTCACATCCCCATACTTTTAAGTATGATAGAGATGGAGGTTTTCCAAACCACATCTCATGAGGAGCTCGTTCCACCTTCTTGGTTGGGGCCATATTTAAAATACGAGCCGCGGAGCTTAGACAATAACCCCAAAATGATAGAGGCAACGAGCTTCTTGCCATCATAGATCGAACCATATCCATTAGGGTTCGGTTCCTCCTTTCGGAAACTCCATTGAGTTGGGGTGTTCCGGGTGGAGTAAGTTGTGAGATAATCCCACAACTCCTAAGATGATCTTGGAAGGCATCGCTTAGGTATTCACCTCCTCTATCGGTACGTAGTACCTTAATTGTCCTATTGAGTTGATTTTGTACTTCGTTTTGATATTCTTTGAATGCTTCAAACGTTTCGTCCTTGTGTCTTTATAAGTAGACATATCCGAAACGACTAAAGTCATCAATGAAAGTAACAAAGTATCTTTCACCATTCCTTGTTATGGGTTTAAAGGGTCCACATACATCCGAATGTATTAATCCCAATAAATCTTTAGCCCTTTCATAAGTCCCTTTGAAAGGTGCTTTAGTCATCTTGCCTTGTAAACAAGATTCACATACATCAAATGAGTCAAGTTCATTTGATTTCAAAAGTCCATTCTTTTGAAGTGTATGTATTCGATTCTTGTTTATGTGACCAAGGTGACAATGCCATAAGTAGGAATCACTCAAATCCATTTTGAGCTTCTTGGTGCTTGCTTGGTGTATTGAGCTATCGAATGATGTGTTATCATGAACCAATTCATAAATACCATTCAAAGGCGAAGCCTTAAAATAGAACATATCATTCGAGAAAACATGGATATCATCATTAATAAAATTAAGATTGAAACCACATTGTCTTAAGCGGGAAACAGAAATAATGTTTCGTGTTAAATCAGGTGCATACAAAACATTTTTTCAATATAAGCTCCAAACCACTTGGTAGCTTTAAAACAAAGTCTCCTTGAGCTTTTACGTGCATCTTTACACCATTTCCCATGTAGAGACTTGTTGTTCCCGCATTTAGTTTACTTCTTTTGAACCCTTGCAATGAATTGCAAATATGAGTTCCACATCCTGTGTCTAATACCCATGTATTAGAAGAAGTAATACTAAGCTCAACGTATATCATGTATACATTACCTGAGGTTTGCCCTGCATCCCTCTTTGCATTCAACTCCTTTCGGTAGACCGGGCAGTTGCGTGTCCAGTGACCCATCACACGGCAACCAAAGCACGGATCTTCCTTGGGGTTTGCTTGTCTGGCACCCTTTTTCCATTTAGTGTTGTTGGTTGGGGCAACCATCTTCCCTTTTCCTTTGCCCTTGTAGGTGGGTCCTTTCTTCTTAGCCACCTTTGGCTTGGAAGAGGATTCATCCTTGGATCCACCTTCTTTGATCATGAGCATGGGTGAAGCCCTTTTACCCATGCTTGATTCATCCGTCCTTAGCATGGCATGTAATTCGCCAATGCTCTTATCCCAATTATTCATGTCATGTTGTAATTCAACACGCATGTGTCAAACCTATTTGACAAAGAGTTGAGGATAAGGTCCGTGGTTAATTCATTAGACACGGGACTGTTGAGACGGTGCAATCGATCAATGAGGCTTTTCATCTTTAGTACATTAGATGAAACGGATTGGGAGTTATTTTCCTTTTCGAGGATGGACCTCAATGATAGGTTATTAAAGTTGATTGGTGCGTGTGAAATGTTGTTGTTATTGGCGGCCAACTACAAAATTTAACAAAGTTCATTTAAGTATTGATTTTAATTTAACATTCAATACCCTTTAAATCAAATTGAATTATTAAATTCTAGAATCCAACGGTAAACCAAATTTCGGTTAGGTGACCTTTATCCCGCAATTTGATTTAGCTAGGTAGTCAATAAATGACAATTGCAATCCATTTACAACTTCTAGAGTATGGGATCATGCACTCCTTTTGCATGGCATATTTATCCCATCAACGCCTATTTGTTCCTCATGCTTCGGTGACCCTAAGTTCATGATTCCTAAATCAAGTCGTCCTACTTGTGTAAACATGTAGACTTAACATACAAGTGGTTAGGTGACCTTTATCCCACATGTATGCGAAGTGTACCTTATTCATATTAGTTCACTCATGACGGTTAGGTGACCTTTATCCCATCAAGAGATTCCTAATATGTCTAAGTGTTTCCACAAAAGGATGGCGTTTAACTTGTTTACCTTGTTTTAGTTAAGGGATTTTAAGTTTTCATAAATTCTAGTTTAAGAAAACATTTGCCATACACCAACATGCATTTGGTGTATAGTTCATTATGAAAAGCCAATTTCATGTCTATAAACCATTTTATATATATGATCCTAATCATGATCTTAATAACCGTTTATTAATGTCCTTTTAGCCATTTTTAATTTAACCATTTAAATTGACGTTTTGCATGTCGTAAATTAATGTATAATTTAACCAATTAAATTTCCATTTTGCTTGTTGTTAACTTGTGTGATTAACTTGTAGCATACAACCATACAATCCACAATCATACAATAAACAACCATGCATGCAAAACTAATATGTTCACAATCAAGCCATTTTGGTAGACATTTGTTTAGCCGAAAACAAATGCCACCGGATAAGGGGCAATTACACAAAGTAGGAGATTTCAAATCTCCCACTTAACCTTGCATCCAAATGCTTCTTCATGTGTTCTTCAAGTCTTCATCATTCTTCATCATTTTACAAAATATATCCTAATACATTTTGTCTAAAAAATGAAATTACAACCTAATCTATTTTACATACCAAATATAAAATAAATTACATAACCAAATGAATTATTACATGCCAAATGAATAAATATTATTACAAACCAATTGAATAAATATCAATCAACCATGCATGCAACCAAACACAAGGTCAAGGCTTAGATTGTGAACTTTAACTACATAAGAGATAGGCAATACAGAATCACAAGTGATTGGCAGTACAGAATCACAAGTGATCGGCAGTACATAATCACAAGTGATCGGCAGTACAGAATCACAAGTGATTGGCAGTACAGAATCACAAGTGATTGACAGTACAGAATCACAAGTGATCGGCAGTACAGAATGCAGAATCACAAGTGATTTTGGCCAAAATGACAACCACCCAAAACCGAAAATTTTACATTCTACTTCATGCATGTTCATAGAATGCAAAATTATAGTGGGTTTAATAACCATCTCGAAGCATATTTCAACAACTTCGGCTCTAGATACCATTGTTGGGATTTAACAAGTTCATAATATACTTAAACCATTTTAAGAAACATATCAAAGCGGAAGCATGTTAGTTACATTTTAACTTGTTAATCTTTAAACCATTTTAAAGTTAAATCCCATGGATCAAGTTGTGAAATAATATGCTTACAAACTTCAAGATAGTAATTTAGAAGTTATACCTTCTCCAAGTTAGGAGGTTATTTACTTCCAAGAATGATGAATTTGAAGATGAAAACACCAAGCTTGTGCTTCTCCAATATCACCCTTAACCTTGGCTAGACTTTGTAACCTCAACACTCTTGTTAATCTAGCTTGAAAACCCACTTTTGTGCCTTGTAAAAATTCGGACAGCAGCACCCTTTTTACAGCTCAAGATGAAGATGAATGTGATGAATATTAGCTTCTAACTTGAAGCCTCAAGTGTAGCATACCCCAAGCTTTCAAACACCAACACCTTCTATGAATTGGTTAGGATTTAGGACACTTAAATGTATTAAAATAGCAAGCAAAGAACCCTTCTTTTCCTTCAAATCTGTTCGGCCAGAATGCTCCAAGAGGGCAGAATTTTGCTTGCACTTTTTTAATGTGTGTTCTCATCTCTCACTTGAGTCAAAAGCATTGGTTAACTAGTTAAGCAAGTGCCTTAAGAGTTGTGCAATCTTGAAAGTTACAAAACAAGGCATGGGTCTCACCTAGGAGACCAAAAAAAAAAACGTCCCATATATATGTATTTAACAAGATTCACATTTTATAAAGAATGATATAATAAGTCTTGTAAATATATATGTAAAACTTGTTTTTATAAAACATGCACTTGTTAAGTTATTTTCATTTTATAAACCAATTTATAAAATATAACACAACATAATTATTTAAACCTATAAATAATTAAATGTAAATTATCCAAATAATTTATCTCAAGTGATAACATTTTAGAAACCCGATTTTCTAAAATCCAAGTGTCGCGTATTTATTTAACGAACCAATCGTTAAGATTAAATACGTATAAGGTGTTGGTAAGCTTGTTATTGGGTATGACCCGACTTGGATCATAACATGTTAGCCACATTAATTTAATATGTCTCTCGGGCATACGAAATACCTTCAATTTTAATGTATATATCATATTAAGAGATATTCATACATCATAATATCATGATAACATAATAATTTAACATCTCTTTTGATATAATAAACATTGGGTTAACAACATTAATTGAGATCGTTAACTTAAAGGTTTCAAAACAACACTTACATGTAACGACTAACGAAGACTTAACGACTCCATTAGAATGTATATACATGTTGTGTTTTAATATGTATTCTTACACTTTTGAAAGACTTCAAGACACGTATCAAAGTACTTCTACTTAACAAAAATACTTACCATTACATCCTCGTTCAGTTTCATCAACAATTCTACTCGTATGCACCCGTATTCGTACTCGTACAATAAACAGCTTTTAGATGTATGTACTATTGGTATATACACTCCAATGATCAGCTCTTAGCAGCCCATGTGAGTCACCTAACACATATGGGAACCATCATTTGGCAACTAGCATGAAATATCTCATAAAATTACAAAAATATTAGTAATCATTCATGACTTATTTACATGAAAAGAAAATTACATATCCTTTATATCTAATCCATATACCAACGACCAAAAACACCTACAAACACTTTCATTCTTCAATTTTTGTCATCTAATTGATCTCTCTCAAGTTCCATCTTCAAGTTCTAAGTGTTCTTCATAAATTCCATAAGTATAGTTTCATAAAAATCAAGAATACTTCCAAGTTTGCAAGTCTACTTTCAAGCTTTCTAATCCATTCCAAGTAATCATCTAAGATCAAGGAACCTTTGTTATTTACAGTAGGTTATCTTTCTAATTCAAGATAATATTCATATTCAAACTTTGATTCAATTTCTACAACTATAACAATCTTATTTCGAGTGAAAATCTTACTTGAAATGTTTTCGTGTCATGATTCTGCTTCAAGAACTTTCAAGCCATCCAAGGATCCTTTGAAGCTAGATTCATTTTTCTCATTTCGAGTAGTTTTATCCAGAAGACTTTAGGTAGTAATGATGTTCATAAATTAGAGTTCAATATGAAACCATAGCAATTTGATTCACTCAAAACGGATTTAAAATGAAGAAGTTATGGGTAAAACAAGATTGGATATTTTTGATCTTTTTAGCTACGGGAAATGTTTAACAAATCTATACGAATCATATCCTAGCTAAGTTATATTGTATTATACATGTATTTAATATATTATGTAATCTTGGGATACCATAGATACGTATGCAAATGTTTTGACATATCATATCGACCCATGTATATATATTATTTGGAACAACCATAGACACTCTATATGCAGTAATGTTGGAGTTAGCTATAAAGGGTTGAGGTTGATTCCAAAAATATATATATACTTTGAGTTGTGATTTAGCATGAGACGTGTATACACTGGGTCTTGGATTGATTCAAGATAATATATATATATATCGATTTATTTCTGTACATCTAACCGTGGACAACTAGTTGTAGGTTACTAACGAGGACAACTGACTTAATACACTCAAATCTTTAAAACATAATAAAAATGGTTGTAATTATATTTTGATCATACTTTGATATATATGTACATATTTGTATAGGTTCGTGAATCGATCCGTGGCCAAGTATTATTTCTGAGGAAGGAAATATCTGTGAAAGTGAGTTATAGTCCCACTTTTAAAATCTAATATTTTTAGGATGAGAATACATGTGTAGTGACCCGAACTTTTCCATGTTTTTATATATTAAATGAAATTGATATTTACATGATTAAATGTTTCCAACATGTTAAGCAATCAAACTTGTTAAGACTTGATTAATTGAAATAGGTTTCATATAGACAATTGACCACCCAAGTTGACCGGCGATTCACGAACGTTAAAACTTGTAAAAACTATATGATGACATATATATGGATATATATGGATATATATATATATATATATATATATATATATATATATATATATATATATATATATAGTTAACATGTTATTATGATAAGTAAACATATCATTAATTATATTAACAATGAACTACATATGTAAAAACAAGACTACTAACTTAATGATTTTGAAACGAGACATATATGTAACGATTATAGTTGTAACGACATTTAATGTATATATATCATATTAAGATATATTAATACATCATGATATCATGATAATGTGATAATTTAACATCTCATTTGATTTAATAAACAATGGGTTAACAATATTTAACAAGATCGTTAACCTAAAGGTTTCAAAACAACACTTACATGTAACGACTAACGATGACTTAACGACTCAGTTAAAATGTATATACATGTAGTGTTTTAATATGTATTCATACACTTTTGAAAGACTTCAAGATACTTATCAAAATACTTCTACTTAACAAAAATGCTTACAATTACATCCTCGTTCAGTTTCATCAACAATTCTACTCGTATGCACCCGTATTCGTACTCGTACAATACACAACTTTTAGATGTATGTACTATTGGTATATACACTCTAATGATCAGCTCTTAGCAGCCCATTTGAGTCACCTAACACATGTGGGAACCATCATTTGGCAACTAGCATGAAATATCTCATAAAATTACAAAAATATGAGTAATCATTCATGACTTATTTACATGTAAACAAAATTACACATCCTTTATATCTAATCCATATACCAATGACCAAAAACACCTACAAACACTTTCAATCTTCAATTTTCTTCATCTAATTAATCTCTCTCAAGTTCTATCTTCAAGTTCTAAGTGTTCTTCATAAATTCTACAAGTTCTAGTTTCATAAAATCAAGAATACTTCCAAGTTTGCTAGCTTACTTCCAATCTTGTAGAGTGATCATCCAACCTCAAGAAATCTTTATTATTTACAGTAAGATATCTTTCTAATACAAGAACTTTCAAGCCATCCAAGGATCCTTTGAAGATAGATCCATTTTTCTCATTTTCATTAGCTTTATCCAGAAAACTTGAGGTAGTAATGATGTTCATAACATCATTCAATTCAAACATATAAAGCTATCTTATTCGAAGGTTTAAACTTGTAATCACTAGAACATAGTTTAGTTAATTCTAAACTTGTTCGCAAACAAAAGTTAATCCTTCTAACTTGACTTTTAAAATCAACTAAACACATGTTCTATATCTATATGATATGATAACTTAATGATTTAAAACCTGGACACACGAAGAACACTGTAAAACCGGACATACGCCGTCGTAGTAACACCGCGGGCTGTTTTGGGTTAGTTAATTAAAAACTATTATAAACTTTAATTTAAAAGTTGTTCTTCTGGGAAAATGATTTTTCTTATGAACATGAAACTATATCCAAAAATCATGGTTAAACTCAAAGTGGAAGTATGTTTTCTAAAATGGTCATCTAGACGTCGTTCTTTCGACTGAAATGACTACCTTTACAAAAATGACTTGTAACTTATATTTCTGACTATAAACCTACACTTTTCTATTTAGATTCATAAAATAGAGTTCAATATAAAACCATAGCAATTTGATTCACTCAAAACGGATTTAAAATGAAGAAGTTATGGGTAAAACAAGATTGAATAATTTTTCTTGTTGTAGCAACGTGAAAATTGGTAACAAATCTATATTAATCATATCCTAGCTAACTTATATTGTATTATACATGTATTCTAATATATTATGTAATCTTGGGATACCATAGACACGTATGCAAATTTTTTGACATATCATATCGACCCATGTGTATATATTAATTGGAACAACCATAGACACTCTATATGCAGTAATGTGGGAGTTAGCTATACAGGGTTGAGGTTGATTCCAAAAATATATATACTTTGAGTTGTGATCTAGCCTGAGATGTGTATACACTGGGTCGTGGATTGATTCAAGATAATATATATCAATTTTTTTCTGTACATCTAACGTTGGACAACTAGTTGTAGGTTACTAACGAGGACAGCTGACTTAATAAACTTAAAAGATCAAAATGTATTAAAAGTGTTGTAAATATATTTTGAATATACTTTGATATATATGTAATTTGTTATAGGTTCGTGAATCGACCAGTGGCTAAGTCTTACTTCCCGACGAAGTAAAAATCTGTGAACGTGAGTTATAGTCCCACTTTTAAAATCTAATATTTTTGGGATGAGAATACATGCAGGTTTTATAAATGATTTACAAAATAGACACAAGTACGTGAAACTAAATTCTATGGTTGAATTATCGAAATCGAATATGCCCCTTTTTATTAAGTCTGGTAATCTAAGAATTAGGGAACAGACACCCTAATTGACGCGAATCCTAAAGATAGATCTATTGGGTCTAACAAAACCCATCCAAAGTACCGGATGCTTTAGTACTTTGAAATTTATATCATATCCGAAGGGTGTCCCGAAATGATGAGGATATTCTTATATATGCATCTGGTTAATGTCGGTTACCAGGTTTTCACCATATGAATGATTTTTATCTCTATGTATGGGATGTATATTGAAATATGAAATCTTGTAGTCTATTGTTACGATTGATATATATAGGTTAAACCTATAACTCACCATTGTTGACGTTTAAAGCATGTTTATTCTCAGGTGAATATTAAGAGCTTCCGCTGTTGCATACTAAAATAAGGACATGATTTGGAGTCCATGTTTGTATGATATTATGTAAAAACTACATTCAAGAAACATATATCGATGTAATATATTTCTATTGTAAACCATTATGTAATGGTCGAGTGTAAACAGTATATTTTAGATTATCATTATTTGATAATCTACGTAATGCTTTTGAAACCTTTATTGATAAAATAAAGGTTATGGTTGTTTTAAAAATGAATGCAGTCTTTGAAAAACGTCTTATATAGAGGTCAAAACGTCACAAAGAAATCAATTAATATGGAACGTTTATAATCAATATGAACGGGACATTTCAGTTGGTATCCGAGCGTTGGTCTTAGAGAACCAAAAAATTTGCATTAGTGTGTCTTATCGAGTTTGTTAGGATGCATTAGTGAGTCTGGACTTCGACCGTGCTTTCTTTAAAAATGATTGCTTAACATTTTTGTTGGAAACTATATATTTTTAACATGTGAATATTATGTGATATATTAATCTCTTAACGTGTTTGATATTATGTGATAGATGTCTACCTCTAGAACAAGTCCCATTGACTCACCTAATAATAATGAAGAGTCAAATGTAAATTGGAATGATTCGTGGACTGATTCACAAGTTCCCGAAGAGGAACCGGAAGAAGAGTCGGAACCGGAAGAAGAATCGGAACCGGAAGAAGAAATAGAACCAGCGGGGGAAATAATAAAAGGGTTAAGTATAAGAAAATCCTCAACCAACCGACTAAAGTTAATTATGGTCAATGGTGTTTCCACCAAGGAAGCAAAGTATTGGGAGGATTACCAATTCTCCGATGAATCGGATCCCAACAAGGATTCCGATGATGTTATAGAAATTACCCTAATACAATTTAATAAGGCAAAAGAGAACAATAAGGGAAAGGGCATAAAAATAGAGAAATTTGATTCCAAACACGATGAACTTTATATGTATCGTCAACACCCGTATTTCTTAAGTTATGACAATAACCCGGGAACCTCTAAACCACCAGGTTTTTCTAAACCAATGTGGAAAACGACGGCTCGTATTAGGGGAACATCATATATCCCTAGAAACTTGGCAAAACGAACCAAAACCGAAGAAGAAGAAACGAGCGAGTCGGAATAAGATAGTTGTATTCGTGTGGTGTAATATATGTAATATAGTGTGCTTATGCTTTATGATATATGTAAAAATTGCTTGTATTAATAAGTATTTTTTTTATGAATCTAACTCTTGTCTATTTTACAGTATAAAAATACAAAATGGATAGACAACCCAATATTTTAAGAGACCTACCCGGAGACATGATTGATGAAATCTTGTCTAGAGTCGGTCAGAATTCCTCGGCACAACTATTTAAGGCGAGATCAGTTTGTAAGACATTCGAAGAACGTTCCAAGAATGCCTTGATTTATAAAAGGCTTTCGTTCGAAAGATGGGGGATATCACATTGGGAAATCCATAAGTTACGATGTGTTTACTTTGACGCATATATTGCAGGGAACCCAAATGCTATTTTACACAACGGGGTAAGAAATTATTTTGACTCAATATATCCGAATATAGGACTTCGTGATTTAGAAAAAGCGGCTAACATGCAACATAAAGAAGCATGTTATTCTTATGGGTTAGTAATGTTCGCTTCTCACCAAAGTGAGAACAAGAACATCGGGCTACAACTATTAAACAAAAGGTTCCCACAAGTGACGGAGTCGGTAATTGGGGTAAGAAATGAGGTTTTTAGGTTATTACGAGACTGTTGGTCATTACGTAACCTTCATCCTTTTGACGACGTTACAACACATTGTCTTACTATCGGTCACAACGGTTATGTTCCACAAAACCAAGGATGGGAATTGGTATTAGTAAAACCAGAATGCATGACTTGTTTCTGGACGTATGAATTACGTGTCTTTATGGCCTTTGCTGAACGCCTTATTTATTAACTAGAATTATCTTTGCAACTACTTTGTATCAAAGTTTTATGTGCTATATTTCATGCTATATGTAAAAAAAAAAGCGGTATTGTAAGTTTGCAAGTTATTGTATAAAGGTTTGAATATGATATAATTTTTTTTTGTGATTAGTTTTTTATATAGAATTGTAGTAGTTGAAATGGTATGTTAGCTACTAAGTATGAACTTAACGGGTAGGTACTACCCGAATTAAAGAGTATAAAACGCTAATATGAAGAAAGAGCTTTTATAAATAAGTTCATATTACGCTACGAAATACTATTGACTACTCTTGATATTCTATATGATTAACTCGTTTCATTTGACTATTTTGAAGGAAATGGTACCGACTACTCGACACACCTTGAATATGAGCGAAGAGGAATTTCGTGCTTTTCTTGCTTCAAACATAGCCGCAGTACAAGCTGCGCTACATACCAACAATAACTCCGAATCTAGCAATGCAGCTAACGGCGCAAGAAATCGTGTAGGATGCACCTACAACGAATTCACTGCCTGCAAACCTTTGGAATTTGATGGAACCGAAGGACCGATCGGATTGAAACGGTGGACCGAGAAGGTCGAATCAGTGTTTACCATAAGTAAGTGTACTGAAGAGGAAAAAGTGAAGTACGCTACGCATACCTTCACAGGTACTGCGTTAACATGGTGGAATACCTATCTAGAGCAAGTGGGACAAGATGATGCTTACGCACTACCGTGGTCAGCATTCAAGCACTTGATGAACGAGAAGTACCGTCCCAGAACCGAGGTCAATAAGCTCAAGACAAAACTTAGAGGGTTACGAACCCAAGGATTTGATATTACCATGTACGAAAGACGATTCACAGAATTGTACCTATTGTGTCCGAGATCGTTCGAAGATGAGGAAGAGAAGATCGACGCGTTTGTGAAAGGATTACCGGAAAGAATCCAAGAAGATATAAGTTCACACGAGACCGCCTCCATACAACAGGCATGTAGAATGGCTCACAAACTAGTGAACCAGATTGAGGAAAGAATTAAAGAACAGGCGGCTGAAGAGGCCAATGTGAAGCAAGTCAAAAGAAAGTGGGAGGAAAACGGTGATAAGAATCACCAATACAACAACAACAACAATTACAACAATAATCACAACAACTATCCCAACAATCGCAACATCAATCGCAACTACAACAAACGGCCCAACAACAACAACAACAACAACCGCAACAACTACAACAATCATCCCAACAACAATAACAACGGCAACAACAATAACAACAATCAGAAGCAGCTATGCCAAAGGTGTGAAAAGTATCACTCGGGGTTCTGCACCAAATTTTGCAACAAGTGTAAAAGAAATGGTCATAGCGCGGCGAAGTGTGAGGTCTATGTAGTGACCCGAACTTTTCCATGTTTATATATATATATTAAATGAAATTGTTATTTACATGATTAAGTGTTTCCAACATGTTAAGCAATCAAACTTGTTAAGACTTGATTAATTGAAATAGGTTTCATATAGACAATTGACCACCCAAGTTGACCGGTAATTCACGAACGTTAAAACTTGTAAAAACTATACGATGACATATATATGGTTATATATATAGTTAACATGATTTTATTATAAGTATGTATCTCATTAGGTATTTTAACAATGAGTTATATACATAAAAATGAGACTATTAATTTAAGAAACTCGAAAACGATATATATAACGATTATCGTTATAACAACGTCTTACTAAGTACATATGAATCATATTAAGATATTGATACACTTAGTTAATTATGTTAAATGATAAGTAAATATATTATTAAGTGTATTAACAATGAAATACATATGTAAAAATAAGACTACTAACTTAATGATTTCAAAACGAGACATATATGTAACGATTATCGTTGTAACGACATTTAACTGTATATATATCATACTAAGATATATTATATATCATAATATCATGATAATATAACAATTTAACATCTCATTTTTTATAATAAATAATGGGTTAACAACATTCAACAAGATCGTTAACCTAAAGGTTTCAAAACAACATTTACATGTAACGACTAACGATGACTTAACGACTCAGTTAAAATGTATATACATGTAGTGTTTTAATATGTATTCATACACTTTTGAAAGACTTCAAGACACTTATCAAAATACTTCTACTTAACAAAAATGCTTACAATTACATCCTCGTTTAGTTTCATCAACAATTCTACTCGTATGCACCCGTATTCGTACTCGTACAATACACAGCTTTTAGATGTATGTACTATTGGTATATACACTCCAATAATCAGCTCTTAGCAGCCCATGTGAGTCACCTAACACATGTGGGGAACCATCATTTGGCAACTAGCATAAAATATCTCATAAAATTATAAAAATATGAGTAATCATTCATGACTTATTTACATGAAAACAAAATTACATATCCTTTATATCTAATCCATACACCAACGACCAAAAACACCTACAAACACTTTCATTCTTCAATTTTCTTCATCTAATTGATCTCTCTCAAGTTCTATCTTCAAGTTCTAAGTGTTCTTCATAAATTCCAAAAGTTCTAGTTTCATAAAATCAAGAATACTTCCAAGATTGCAAGTTTACTTCCAAGTTTTCTAAATCCATTCCAAGTAATCATCCAAAATCAAGAAACCTTTGTTACTTACAGTAGGTTATCTTTCTAATACAAGGTAATAATCATATTCAAACTTTAATTCAATTTCTATAACTATAACAATCTTATTTCGAGTGGAAATCTTACTTGAAATTGTTTTCGTGTCATGATTCTGCTTCAAGAACTTTCAAGCCATCCAAGGATCCTTTGAAGCTAGATCTATTTTTCTCATTTCCAGTAGGTTTATCCAAGGAACTTGAGGTAGTAATGATGTTCATAACATCATTCGATTCATACATATAAAGCTATCTTATTCGAAGGTTTAAACTTGTAATCACTAGAACATAGTTTAGTTAATTCTAAACTTGTTCGCAAATAAAAGTTAATTCTTCTAACTTGACTTTTAAAATCAACTAAACACATGTTATATATCTATATGATATGCTAACTTAATGATTTAAAACCTGGAAACATGAAAAACACCGTAAAATCGGATTTACGCCCTCGTAGTAACACCGCAGGCTATTTTGGGTTAGTTAATTAAAAACTATGATAAACTTTGATTTAAAAGTTGTTATTCTGGGAAAATGATTTTTATTATGAACATGAAACTATATCCAAAAATTATGGTTAAACTCAAAGTGGAAGTATGTTTTCTAAAATGGTGATCTAGACGTCGTTCTTTCGACTGAAATGACTACCTTTACAAAAATGACTTGTAACTTATTTTTCCGACTATAAACCTATACTTTTTCTATTTAGACTCATATAATAGATTTCAATATAAAACCATATCAATTTGATTCACTCAAAATGGATTTAAAATGAAGAAGTTATGAGTAAAACAAGATTGGATAATTTTTCTCATTTTTGCTACGTGAAAATTGGTAACAAATCTATTCCAACCATAACTTAATCAACTTGTATTGTATATTATGTAATCTTGAGATACCATAGACACATATACAATGTTTCGACCTATCATGTCGACACATCTATATATATTTCGGAACAACCATAGACACTCTATATGTGAATGTTGGAGTTAGCTATACAGGGTTGAGGTTGATTCCAAAATATATATAGTTTGAGTTGTGATCAATACAGAGATACGTATACACTGGGTCGTGGATTGATTCAAGATAATATTTATCGATTTATTTCTGTACATCTAACTGTGGACAACTAATTGTAGGTTACTAACGAGGACAGCTGACTTAATAAACTTAAAACATCAAAATATATTAAAAGTGTTGTAAATATATTTTGAACATACTTTGATATATATGTATATATTGTTATAGGTTCGTGAATCAACCAGTGGCCAAGTCTTACTTCCCGACGAAGTAAAAATCTGTGAAAGTGAGTTATAGTCCCACTTTTAAAATCTAATATTTTTGGGATGAGAATACATGCAGGTTTTATAAATGATTTAAAAAATAGACACAAGTACGTGAAACTACATTCTATGGTTGAATTATTGAAAACGAATATGCCCCTTTTTATTAAGTCTGGTAATCTAAGAATTAGGGAACAGACACCCTAATTGACGCGAATCCTAAAGATAGATCTATTGGGCCTAACAAACCCCATCCAAAGTACCGGATGCTTTAGTACTTCGAAATTTATATCATATCCGATGGGTGTCCCGGAATGATGGGGATATTCTTATATATGCATCTTGTTAATATCGGTTACCAGGTGTTCACCATATGAATGATTTTTATCTCTATGTATGGGATGTGTATTGAAATATGAAATCTTGTGGTCTATTATTACGATTTGATATATATAGGTTAAATCTATAACTCACCAACATTTTTGTTGACGTTTAAAGCATGTTTATCCTCAGGTGAATACTAAGAGCTTCCGATGTTGCATACTAAAATAAGGACAATATTTGGAGTCCACGTTTGTATGATATTGTGTAAAAACTGCATTCAAGAAACTGATTTTGATGTAACATATTTGTATTGTAAACCATTATGTAATGGTCGTGTGTAAACAGGATATTTTAGATTATCATTATTTGATAATCTACGTAAAGCTTTTTAAACCTTTATTTATGAAATAAAGGTTATGGTTTGTTTTAAAAATGAATGCAGTCTTTGAAAAACGTCTCATATAGAGGTCAAAACCTCGCAACGAAATCAATTAATATGGAACGTTTTTAATCAATAAGAACGGGACATTTCAGTTGGTATCCGAGCGTTGGTCTTAGAGAACCAGAAAATTTGCATTAGTGTGTCTTATCGAGTTTTTGTTAGGATGCATTAGTGAGTCTGGACTTCGACCGTGTTTTCTTTAAAAATGATTGCTTAACATTTTTGTTGGAAACTATATATTATTAACATGTATATATTATGTGATATATTAATCTCTTAACATGTTTGATATTGTGTGATAGATGTCTACCTCTAGCACAAATCCCATTGACTCACCTAATAATAACGAAGAGTCGAATATATATTGGACTGATTCACAAGTTCCCGAAGAAGAACCGGAAGAAGAATCAGAACCGGAAGAGGAGGAACCGGAGGAGGAAATAGAACCGGTGGGGGAAATAATAAAACGGTTAAGTAAAAGAAAATCCTCAACCAACCGACCAAGGTTAATTATGGTCAATGGTGTTTCCGCCAAGGAAGCAAAATATTGGGAGGATTACCAATTCTTCGATGAATCGGATTCCGACGAGAATTCCGATGATGTTATAGAAATTACCCCAACTGAATTTAAAAAGGCAAAAGAAAATAATAAGGGAAAGGGCATAAAAATAGAGAAATATAATTCCAACCCCGATGAACTTTATAAGTATCGTCAACCCCCGAAGCCCTTAAGTTGTAACAATGACCCAGGAACCTCTAAACCACCAGGTTTTTGTAAACCGTTGTGGAAAACGACAGCTCGTATTAGGGGAACATCATATATGAAATGTCCCGTTCTTATTGATTAAAAACGTTCCATATTAATTGATTTCGTTGCGAGGTTTTGACCTCTATATGAGACGTTTTTCTAAGACTGCATTCATTTTTAAACAAACCATAACCTTTATTTCATCAATAAAGGTTTAAAAAGCTTTACGTAGATTATCAAATAATGATAATCTAAAATATCCTGTTTACACACGACCATTACATAATGGTTTACAATACAAATATGTTACAACAAAATAAGTTTCTTGAATGCAGTTTTTTTACACAATATCATACAAGCATGGACTCCAAATCTTGTCCTTATTTAAGTATGCGATAGCGGAAGCTCTTAATAATCACCTGAGAATAAACATGCTTAAAACGTCAACAAAAATGTTGGTGAGTTATAGGTTTAACCTATATATATCAAATCGTAACAATAGACCACAAGATTTCATATTTCAATACACATCCCATACATAGAGATAAAAATCATTCATATGGTGAACACCTGGTAACCGACAATAACAAGATGCATATATAAGAATATCCCCATCATTCCGGGACACCCTTCGGATATGATATAAATTTCGAAGTACTAAAGCATCTGGTACTTTGGATGGGGTTTGTTAGGCCCAATAGATCTATCTTTAGGATTCGCGTCAATTAGGGTGTCTGTTCCCTAATTCTTAGATTACCAGACTTAATAAAAAGGGGCATATTCGATTTCGATAATTCAACCATAGAATGTAGTTTCACGTACTTGTGTCTATTTTGTAAATCATTTATAAAACCTGCATGTATTCTCATCCCAAAAATATTAGATTTTAAAAGTGGGACTATAACTCACTTTCACAGATTTTTTTTTTACTTCGTCGGGAAGTAAGACTTGGCCACTGGTTGATTCACGAACCTATAACAATATATACATATATATCAAAGTATGTTCAAAATATATTTACAACACTTTTAATATATTTTGATGTTTTAAGTTTATTAAGTCAGCTGTCCTCGTTAGTAACCTACAACTAGTTGTCCACAGTTAGATGTACAGAAATAAATCGATAAATATTATCTTGAATCAATCCACGACCCAGTGTATACGTATCTCAGTATTGATCACAACTCAAACTATATATATTTTGGAATCAACCTCAACCCTGTATAGCTAACTCCAACATTCACATATAGAGTGTCTATGGTTGTTCCGAAATATATATAGATGTGTCGACATGATAGGTCGAAACATTGTATACGTGTCTATGGTATCTCAAGATTACATAATATATAATACAAGTTGATTAAGTTATGGTTGGAATAGATTTGTTACAAATTTTCACGTAGCTAAAATGAGAAAAATTATCCAATCTTATTTTACCCATAACTTCTTCATTTTAAATCCGTTTTGAGTGAATCAAATTGCTATGGTTTCATATTGAACTCTATTTTATGAATCTAAACAAAAAAAGTATAGGTTTCTAGTCGGAAAAATAAGTTACAAGTCGTTTTTGTAAAGGTAGTCATTTCAGTCGAAAGAACGACGTCTAGATGACCATTTTAGAAAACATACTTCCACTTTGAGTTTAACCATAATTTTTGGATATAGTTTCATGTTCATAATAAAAATCATTTTCTCAGAATAACAACTTTTAAATCAAAGTTTATCATAGTTTTTAATTAACTAACCCAAAACAGCCCGCGGTGTTACTACGACGGCGTAAATCCGGTTTTACGGTGTTTTTCGTGTTTCCAGGTTTTAAATCATTAAGTTAGCATATCATATAGATATAGAACATGTGTTTAGTTGATTTTAAAAGTCAAGTTAGAAGGATTAACTTTTGTTTGCGAACAAGTTTAGAATTAACTAAACTATGTTCTAGTGATTACAAGTTTAAACCTTCGAATAAGATAGCTTTATATGTATGAATCGAATGATGTTATGAACATCATTACTACCTTAAGTTCCTTGGATGAACCTACTGGAAAAGAGAAAAATGGATCTAGCTTCAATGGATCCTTGGATGGCTCAAAGTTCTTGAAGCAAAATCATGACACGAAAACAAGTTCAAGTAAGATCATCACTTGAAATAAGATTGTTATAGTTATAGAAATTGAACCAAAGTTTGAATATGATTATTACCTTGTATTAGAATGATAACCTACTGTAAGAAACAAAGATTTCTTGAGGTTGGATGATCACCTTACAAGATTGGAAGTGAGCTAGCAAACTTGAAAGTATTCTTGATTTTATGAAACTAGAACTTTTGGAATTTATGAAGAACACTTAGAACTTGAAGATAGAACTTGAGAGAGTTCAATTAGATGAAGAAAATTGAAGAATGAAAGTGTTTGTAGGTGTTTTTGGTCGTTGGTGTATGGATTAGATATAAAGGATATGAAATTTTGTTTTCATGTAAATAAGTCATGAATGATTACTCATATTTTTGTAATCTTATGAGATATTTCATGCTAGTTGCCAAATGATGGTTCCCACATGTATTAGGTGACTCACATGGGCTGCTAAGAGCTGATCATTGGAGTGTATATACCAATAGTACATACATCTAAAAGCTGTGTATTGTACGAGTACGAATACGGGTGCATACGAGTAGAATTGTTGATGAAACTGAACGAGAATGTAATTGTAAGCATTTTTGTTAAGTAGAAGTATTTTGATAAGTGTATTGAATTCTTTCAAAAGTGTATAAATACATATTAAAACACTACATGTATATACATTTTAACTGAGTCGTTAAGTCATCGTTAGTCGTTACATATAAGTGTTGTTTTGAAACCTTTAGGTTAACGATCTTGTTAAATGTTGTTAACCCAATGTTTATAATATCAAAAGAGATTTTAAATTATTATATTATCATGATATTATGATGTACGAATATCTCTTAATATGATATATATACATTAAATGTCGTTACAACGATAAACGTTACATATATGTCTCGTTTCAAAATCATTAAGTTAGTAGTCTTGTTTTTACATATGTAGTTCATTGTTAATATAATTAATGATATGTTTACTTATCATAATATCATGTTAACTATATATATAACCATATATATGTCATCATATAGTTTTTTTACAAGTTTTAACGTTCGTGAATCACCGGTCAACTTGGGTGGTCAATTGTCTATATGAAACCTATTTCAATTAATCAAGTCTTAACAAGTTTGATTGCTTAACATGTTGGAAACATTTAATCATGTAAACATAAATCTCAATTAATATATATAAACATGGAAAAGTTCGGGTCACTACAGTACCTACCCGTTAAATAAATTTCGTCCCGAAATTTTAAGCTGTTGAAGGTGTTGACGAATCTTCTGGAAATAGATGCGGGTATTTCTTCTTCATCTGATCTTCACGCTCCCAGGTGAACTCGGGTCCTCTACGAGAATTCCATCGAACCTTAACAATTGGTATCTTGTTTTGCTTAAGTCTTTTAACCTCACGATCCATTATTTCGACGGGTTCTTCGATGAATTGGAGTTTTTCGTTGATTTGGATTTCATTTAACGAAATAGTGAGATCTTCTTTAGCAAAACATTTCTTCAAATTCGAGACGTGGAAAGTGTTATGTACAGCCGCGAGTTGTTGAGGTAACTCAAGTCGGTAAGCTACTGGTCCGACACGATCAATAATCTTGAATGGTCCAATATACCTTGGATTTAATTTCCCTCGTTTACCAAATCGAACAACGCCTTTCCAAGGTGAAACTTTAAGCATGACCATCTCTCCAATTTCAAATTCTATATCTTTTCTTTTAATGTCAGCGTAGCTCTTTTGTCGACTTTGGGCGGTTTTCAACCGTTGTTGAATTTGGATGATCTTCTCGGTAGTTTCTTGTATAATCTCCGGACCCGTAATCTGTCTATCCCCCACCTCACTCCAACAAATCGGAGACCTGCACTTTCTACCATAAAGTGCTTCAAACGGCGCCATCTCAATGCTTGAATGGTAGCTGTTGTTGTAGGAAAATTCTGCTAACGGTAGATGTCGATCCCAACTGTTTCCGAAGTCAATAACACATGCTCGTAGCATGTCTTCAAGCGTTTGTATCGTCCTTTCGCTCTGCCCATCAGTTTGTGGATGATAGGCAGTACTCATGTCTAGACGAGTTCCTAATGCTTACTGTAATGTCTGCCAGAATCTTGAAATAAATCTGCCATCCCTATCAGAGATAATAGAGATTGGTATTCCATGTCTGGAGACGACTTCCTTCAAATACAGTCGTGCTAACTTCTCCATCTTGTCATCTTCTCTTATTGGTAGGAAGTGTGCTGATTTGGTGAGACGATCAACTATTACCCAAATAGTATCAAAACCACTTGCAGTCCTTGGCAATTTAGTGATGAAATCCATGGTAATGTTTTCCCATTTCCATTACGGGATTTCGGGTTGTTGAAGTAGACCTGATGGTTTCTGATGCTCAGCTTTGACCTTAGAACACGTCAAACATTCTCCTACGTATTTAGCAACATCGGCTTTCATACCCGGCCACCAAAAATGTTTCTTGAGATCCTTGTACATCTTCCCCGTTCCAGGATGTATTGAGTATCTGGTTTTATGAGCTTCTCTAAGTACCATTTCTCTCATATCTCCAAATTTTGGTACCCAAATCCTTTCAGCCCTATACCGGGTTCCGTCTTCCCGAATATTAAGATGCTTCTCCGATCCTTTGGGTATTTCATCCTTTAAATTTCCCTCTTTTAAAACTCCTTGTTGCGCCTCCTTTATTTGAGTAGTAATGTTATTATGAATCATTATATTCATAGATTTTACTCGAATGGGTTCTCTATCCTTCCTACTCAAGGCATCGGCTACCACATTTGCCTTCCCCGGGTGGTAACGAATCTCAAAATCGTAATCATTCAATAATTCAATCCACCTACGCTGCCTCATATTCAGTTGTTTCTGATTAAATATGTGTTGAAGACTTTTGTGGTCGGTATATATAATACTTTTGACCCCATATAAGTAGTGCCTCCAAGTCTTTAATGCAAAAACAACCGCGCCTAATTCCAAATCATGCGTCGTATAATTTTGTTCGTGAATCTTCAATTGTCTAGACGCATAAGCAATCACCTTCGTTCGTTGCATTAATACACAACCGAGACCTTGCTTTGATGCGTCACAATAAATCACAAAATCATCATTCCCTTCAGGCAATGACAATATAGGTGCCGTAGTTAGCTTTTTCTTCAATAACTGAAACGCTTTCTCTTGTTCATCATTCCATTCAAATTTCTTCCCTTTATGCGTTAATGCTGTCAAGGGTTTTGCTATTCTGGAAAAGTCTTGGATGAACCTTCTGTAGTAACCAGCTAGTCCTAAAAACTGGCGTATGTGTTTCGGAGTTTTCGGGGTTTCCCACTTTTCAACAGTTTCTATCTTTGCCGGATCCACCTTAATACCTTCTTTGTTCACTATGTGACCGAGGAATTGAACTTCTTCCAACCAAAATGCACACTTTGAAAACTTAGCGTACAATTCTTCCTTCCTCAATACTTCTAACACCTTTCTCAAATGTTCACCGTGTTCTTGGTCATTCTTTGAGTAAATAAGTATGTCATCAATGAAAACAATGACAAACTTGTCAAGGTATGGTCCACACACTCGGTTCATAAGGTCCATGAACACAGCTGGTGCATTAGTTAAACCAAACGGCATGACCATAAACTCGTAATGACCGTAACGTGTTCTGAAAGCAGTCTTTGGAATATCATCTTCTTTCACCCGCATTTGATGATACCCAGAACGTAAGTCAATCTTTGAATAAACAGACGAGCCTTGTAGTTGATCAAATAAGTCGTCGATTCTCGGTAGTGGGTAGCGGTTCTTGATGGTAAGTTTGTTCAACTCTCGGTAGTCGATACACAACCTGAATGTACCATCTTTCTTCTTGACAAACAAAACAGGAGCTCCCCACGGTGATGTGCTTGGTCGAATGAAACCACGCTCTAAAAGTTCTTGTAATTGGCTTTGCAGTTCTTTCATCTCGCTGGGTGCGAGTCTGTAAGGAGCACGAGCTATTGGTGCAGCTCCTGGTACAAGATCTATTTGAAATTCAACGGATCGATGTGGGGGTAATCCCGGTAATTCTTTCGGAAATACATCGGGAAATTCTTTTGCAATGGGAACATCATTGATGCTCTTTTCTTCAGTTTGTACTTTCTCGACGTGTGCTAGAACAGCAGAGCAACCTTTTCTTATTAGTTTTTGTGCCTTCAAATTACTAATAAGATGTAGCTTCGTGTTGCCCTTTTCTCCGTACACCATTAAGGGTTTTCCTTTTTCTCGTATAATGCGAATTGCATTTTTGTAACAAACGATCTCTGCTTTCACTTCTTTCAACCAGTCCATACCGATTATCACATCAAAACTCCCTAACTCTACTGGTATCAAATCAATCTTAAATGTTTCGCTAACCAGTTTAATTTCTCGATTCCGACATATATTATCTGCTGAAATTAATTTACCATTTGCTAATTCGAGTAAAAATTTACTATCCAAAGGCGTCAATGGACAACTTAATTTAGCACAAAAATCTCTACTCATATAGCTTCTATCCGCACCCGAATCAAATAAAACGTAAGCAGATTTATTGTCAATAAGAAACGTACCCGTAACAAGCTCCGGATCTTCCTGTGCCTCTACCGCATTAATATTGAAAACTCTTCCACGACCTTGTCCATTCGTGTTCTCCTGGTTCGGGCAATTTCTAATAATGTGGCCTGGTTTTCCACATTTATAACAAACTACATTGGCATAATTTGCTCCGACACTACTTGCTCCGCCATTACTCGTTCCGACACCATTTGTTCCTTTCGTTCTATTAACCCCTGGTCCGTAGACCTCACACTTCGCCGCGCTATGACCATTTCTTTTACACTTGTTGCAAAATTTGGTGCAGAACCCCGAGTGATTCTTTTCACACCTTTGGCATAGTTGCTTCTGATTGTTGTTGTTGTTGTGGTTATTATTGTTGTTGGGATGATTGTTGTAGTTGCTGTTGTTGTTGTTGTTGTTGTTGTTGTTGTTGGACCATTTGTTGTAGTTGCGATTGATGTTGCGATTGTTCGGATAATTGTTGCGATTATTGTTGTAATTGCTGTTGTTGTTGTATTGGTGATTCTTATCACCGTTTTCCTCCCACTTTCTTTTGACTTGCTTCACATTGGCCTCTTCAGCAGTCTGTTCTTTAATTCTTTCTTCAATCTGGTTCACTAGTTTGTGAGCCATTCTACATGCCTGTTGTATGGAGGCGGGCTCATGTGAACTTATATCTTCTTGGATTCTTTCCGGTAATCCTTTCACAAACGCGTCGATCTTCTCTTCCTCATCTTCGAATGCTCCCGGACACAATAGGCACAATTCTGTGAATCGTCTTTCGTATGTGGTAATATCAAATCCTTGGGTTCGTAACCCTCTAAGTTCTGTCTTGAGCTTATTGACCTCGGTTCTGGGACGGTACTTCTCGTTCATCAAGTGCTTGAATGCTGACCACGGTAGTGCGTACGCATCATCTTGTCCCACTTGCTCTAGATAGGTATTCCACCATGTTAACGCAGAACCTGTGAAGGTATGCGTAGCGTACTTCACTTTGTCCTCTTCAGTACACTTACTTATGGCAAACACCGATTCAACCTTCTCGGTCCACCGTTTCAATCCGATCGGTCCTTCGGTTCCATCAAATTCCAAAGGTTTGCAGGCAGTGAATTCTTTGTAGGTGCATCCTACACGATTTCCTGTACTGCTAGATCCAAGGTTATTGTTGGTATGTAGCGCAGCCTGTACTGCGGCTATGTTTGAAGCTAGAAAAGTACGGAATTCCTCTTCATTCATATTCACGGTGTGTCGAGTAGTCGGTGCCATTTCCTTCAAAATAGTTAAATGGAACAAGTTAATCATACAGAATATTAAGAGTAGTTAATAGTATTTCGTAGCATAATATGAACTCATTTATAAAAGCTTTTTCTTCATATTAGCGTTTTATAAGTTTAAATTCGGGTAGTACCTACCCGTTAAGTTCATACTTAGTAGCTAATATACAATTCAACTACTACAATTCTATATGAAAAACTGATTATAATAATATTTCGCGTTCAAACTTTTATACAATATTTTACAAACTTACAATACCGCTTATTTTACATAAAGCATGAAATATAGCACACAATAACTTTGATACAAGATAGTTGTGAAGACAATTCTAGCTAGTACACAAGTCGTTCAGCAAAGGCAATAAAGACACGTAATTCATACGTCCAGAAACAAGTCATGCATTCTGGTTTTACTAGGACTACTTCCCATCCTTGGTCTTGTGCAACATAACCGTTATGGCCGTTGATAAGACAGCGTGTTGTAACGTCATCAAAGGGACGAGGGTTACGTAATGTCCAACAGTCCTGTAATAATCTAAAAACCTCATTTCTTATCCCAATTACCGACTCCGTCACTTGTGGAAACGTTTTGTTTAATAGTTGTAGCCCGATGTTCTTGTTCTCACTTTGGTGAGAAGCGAACATTACTAATCCGTAAGCATAACATGCTTCTTTATGTTGCATGTTAGCCGCTTTTTCTAAATCACGAAGTCCAATATTCGGATATATTGAGTCAAAATAATTTCTTAACCCGTTGCGTAAAATAGCATTTGGGTTCCCCGCAATATATGCGTCAAAGTAAACACATCGTAACTTATGGGTTTCCCAATGTGATATCCCCCATCTTTCAAACGAAAGTCTCTTATAAACCAAGACATTCTTGGAACGTTCTTCGAATGTCTTACAAACTGATCTCGCCTTAAATAGTTGTGCCGAAGAATTCTGGCCGACTCTAGACAAGATTTCATCAATCATGTCTCCGGGTAGGTCTCTTAAAATATTGGGTTGTCTATCCATTTTGTGTTTTTAAACTGTAAAATAGACAAGAGTTAGATTCATAAAAAAAATACTTATTAATACAAGCAATTTTTACATATATCATAAAGCATAAGAACACTATATTCCATATATTACACCACACGAATACAACTATCTTATTCCGACTCGCTCGTTTCTTCTTCTTCGGTTTTGGTTCGTTTTGCCAAGTTTTTAGGGATATAAGAGCGAGTCGGAATAAGATAGTTACATTCGTGTGGTGTAATATATGTAATATAGTGTTCTTATGCTTTATGATATATGTAAAAATTGCTTGTATTAATAAGTATTTTTTTTATGAATCTAACTCTTGTCTATTTTACAGTATAAAAACACAAAATGGATAGACAACCCAATATTTTAAGAGACCTACCCAGAGACATGATTGATGAAATCTTGTCTAGAGTCGGTCAGAATTCCTCGGCACAACTATTTAAGGCGAGATCAGTTTGTAAGACATTCAAAGAACGTTCCAAGAAAGCCTTGATTTATAAAAGGCTTTCATTCGAAAGATGGGGGATATCACATTGGGAAATCCATAAGTTACGATGTGTTTACTTTGACGCATATATTGCGGGGAACCCAAATGCTATTTTACGCAACGGGTTAAGAAATTATTTTGACTCAATATATCCGAATATAGGACTTCGTGATTTAGAAAAAGCGGCTAACATGCAACATAAAGAAGCATGCTATGCTTACGGGTTAGTAATGTTCGCTTCTCACCAAAGTGAGAAAAAGAACATCGGGCTACAACTATTAAACAAAACGTTCCCACAAGTGACGGAGTCGGTAATTGGGGTAAGAAATGAGGTTTTTAGGTTATTACGAGACTGTTGGTCATTACGTATCCCTCGTCCCTTTGACGACGTTACAACACGCTGTCTTATCAACGGCCATAACGGTTATGTTCCACAAGACCAAGGATGGGAAGTAGTCCTAGTAAAACCAGAATGCGTGACTTGTTTCTGGACGTATGAATTACGTGTCTTTATTGCCTTTGCTGAATGACTTGTGTACTAGCTAGAATTATCTTCACAACTATCTTGTATCAAAGTTATTGTGTGATATATTTCATGCTTTATGTAAAATAAGCGGTATTGTAAGTTTGTAAAATATTGTATAAAAGTTTGAACGCGAAATATTATTATAATCAGTTTTTCATATAGAATTGTAGTAGTTGAATTGTATATTAGCTACTAAGTATGAACTTAACGGGTAGGTACTACCCGAATTTAAACTTACAAAACGCTAATATGAAGAAAAAGCTTTTATAAATGAGTTCATATTATGCTACGAAATACTATTAACTACTCTTAATATTCTGTATGATTAACTTGTTCCATTTGACTATTTTGAAGGAAATGGCACAGACTACTCGACACACCGTGAATATGAATGAAGAGGAATTCCGTACTTTTCTAGCTTCAAACATAGCCGCAGTACAGGCTGCGCTACATACCAACAATAACCTTGGATCTAGCAGTACAGGAAATCTTGTAAGATGCACCTACAAAGAATTCACTGCCTGCAAACCTTTAGAATTTGATGGAACCGAAGGACCGATCGGATTGAAACGGTGGACCGAGAAGGTCAAATCAGTGTTTGCCATAAGTAAGTGTACTAAAGAGGACAAAGTGAAGTACGCTACGCATACCTTCACAGGTTCTACGTTAACATGGTGGAATACCTATCTAGAGCAAGTGGGACAAGATGATGCGTACGCACTACCGTGGTCAGCATTCAAGCACTTGATGAACGAGAAGTACCGTCCCAGAACCGAGGTCTATAAGCTCAAGACAAAACCTAGAGGGTTACGAACCCAAGGATTTGATATTACCACGTACGAAAGACGATTCACAGAATTGTGCCTATTGTGTCCGGGAGCGTTCGAAGATGAGGAAGAGAAGATCGACGCGTTTGTGACAGGATTACCGGAAAGAATCCAAGAAGATATAAGTTCACACGAGCCCGCCTCCATACAACAGGCATGTAGAATGGCTCACAAACTAGTGAACCAGATTGAGGAAAGAATTAAAGAACAGACGGCTGAAGAGGCCAATGTGAATCAAGTCAAAAGAAAGTGGGAGGAAAACGCTGATAAGAATCACCAATACAACAACAACAGCAATTACAATAATAATCCCAACAATTATCCCAACAATTGCAACATCAATCGCAACTACAACAAATGGCCCAACAACAACAACAGCAACTACAACAATCATCCCAACAACAATAACAACCGCAATAACAACAACAATCAGAAGCAGCTATGCCAAAGGTGTGAAAAGTATCACTCGGGGTTCTGCACCAAATTTTGCAACAAGTGTAAAAGAAATGGTCATAGCGCGGTGAAGTGTGAGGTCTACGGACCAGGGGTTAACAGAACGAAAGGAACAAATGGTGTCGGAACGAGTAATGGCGGAGCAAGTAGTGTCGGAGCAAGTTATGCCAATGTAGTTTGTGATAAATGTGAAAAACCGGGCCACATTATTAGAAATTGCCCGAACCAGGAGAACACGAATGGACAAGGCCGCGGAAGAGTTTTCAATATTAATGCGGCCGAGGCACAGGAAGACCCGGAGCTTGTTACGGGTACGTTTCTTATTGACAATAAATCTGCTTACGTTTATTTGATTAGGGTGCGGATAGAGGCTATATGAGTAGAGATTTTTGTGTTAAATTAAGTTGTCCATTGACGCTGTTGGATAGTAAATTTTTACTCGAATTAGCAAACGGTAAATAAATTTCAGCAGATAATATATGCCGAAATCGAGAAATTAAACTGGGTAGCGAAATATTTAAGATTGATTTGATACTAGTAGAGTTAGGGAGTTTTGATGTAATAGTTGGCATGGACTGGCTGAAGAAGGTGAAAGCAGAGATCGTATGTTATAAAAATGCAATTCGCATTGTACGAGAAGAAGGAGAACCCTTAATGGTGTACGGAGAAAAGGGCAACATGAAGCTACATCTTATTAGTAATTTGAATGCACAAAAACTAATAAGAAAAGGTTGCTATGCTGTTCTAGCACACATCGAGAAAGTACAAACTGAAGAAAAGAGCATCAATGATGTTCCCGTCGCAAAAGAATTTCCCGATGTATTTCTGAAAGAATTACCGGGACTACCTCCACATCGATCTGTTGAATTTCAAATAGATCTTGTACCAGGAGCTGCACCAATAGCTCGTGCTCCTTATAGACTCGCACCCAGCGAGATGAAAGAACTGCAAAGCCAACTGCAAGAACTATTAGAACGTGGTTTCATTCGACCAAGCACATCACCATGGGGAGCTCCTGTTTTGTTTGTCAAGAAGAAGGATGGTACATTTAGGTTGTGTATTGACTACAGAGAGTTGAACAAACTTACCATCAAAAACCGTTATCCACTACCGAGAATCGACGACTTATTTGATCAACTACAAGGCTCGTCTGTTTATTCAAAGATTGACTTACGTTCCGGGTATCATCAAATGCGGGTGAAAGAAGATGATATTCCAAAGACTGCTTTCAGAACACGTTACGGTCATTACGAGTTTATGGTCATGCCGTTTGGTTTAACTAATGCACCAGCTGTGTTCATGGACCTTTTGAACCGAGTTTGTGGACCATACCTTGACAAGTTTGTCATTGTTTTCATTGATGACATACTTATTTACTCAAAGAATGACCAAGAACACGGTGAACATTTGAGAAAGGTGTTAGAAGTATTGAGGAAGGAAGAATTGTACGCTAAATTTTCAAAGTGTGCATTTTGGTTGGAAGAAGTTCAATTCGTCGGTCACATAGTGAACAGAAAGGTATTAAGGTGGATCCGGCAAAGATAGAAACTGTTGAAAAGTGGGAAACCCCGAAAACTCCAAAGCATATACGTCAATTTTTAGGATTGGCTGGTTATTACAGAAGATTCATCCAATATTTCTCCAAAATAGCAAAACCCTTGACTGCATTAACGCATAAAGGGAAGAAATTTGAATGGAAGGATGAACAAGAGAAGGCGTTTCAATTATTGAAGAAAAAGCTTACTACGGCACCTATATTGTCATTGCCTGAAGGGAATGATGATTTTGTGATTTATTGTGATGCATCAAAGCAACGTCTCGGTTATGTATTAATGCAACGGACGAAGGTGATTGCTTATGCGTCTAGACAATTGAAGATTCACCAGCAAAATTATACGACGCATGATTTGGAATTAGGCGCGGTTGTTTTTGCATTAAAGACTTGGAGGCACTACTTATATGGGGTCAAAAGCATTATATATACCGACCACAAAAGTCTTCAACACATATTTAATCAGAAACAACTGAATATGAGGCAGCGTAGGTGGATTGAATTGTTGAATGATTACGACTTTGAGATTCGTTACCACCCGGGGAAGGCAAATGTGGTAGCCGACACCTTGAGCAGAAAGGACAGAGAACCCATTCGAGTAAAATCTATGAATATAATGATTCACACTAACCTTACTACTCAAATAAAGGAGGCGCAACAAGGAGTTTTAAAAGAGGGAAATTTAAAGGATGAAATACCCAAAGGATCGGAGAAGCATCTTAATATTCGGGAAGACGGAACCCGGTATAGGGCTGAAAGAATTTGGGTACCAAAATTTAGAGATATGAGAGAAATGGTACTTAGAGAAGCTCATAAAACCTGATACTCAATACATCCTGGAACGGGGAAGATGTACAAGGATCTTAAGAAACATTTTTGGTGGCCAGGTATGAAAGCCGATATTGCTAAATATGTAGGAGAATGTTTGACGTGTCCTAAGGTCAAAGCTGAACATCAGAAACTATCAGGTCTACTATAACAACCTGAAATCCCGGAATGGAAAAGGGAAAACATTACCATGGATTTCATTACTAAATTGCCAAGGACTGCAAGTGGTTATGATACTATTTGGGTAATAGTTGATCGTCTCACCAAGTCAGCACACTTCCTGCCAATAAGAGAAGATGACAAGATGGAGAAGTTAGCACGACTGTATTTGAAGGAAGTCGTCTCTAAACATGGAATACCAATCTCTATTATCTCTTATAGGGATGGCAAATTTATTTCAAGATTCTGGCAGACATTACAGCAAGCATTGGGAACTCGTCTAGACATGAGTACTGCCTATCATCCACAAACTGATGGGCAGAGTGAAAGGACGATACAAACGCTTGAAGACATGCTACGAGCTTATGTTATTGATTTCGGAAACAGTTGGGATCGACATCTACCGTTAGCAGAATTTTCCTACAACAACTGCTACCATTCAAGCATTGAGATGGCACCGTTTGAAGCACTTTATGGTAGAAAGTGCAGGTCTCCAATTTGTTGGAGTGAAGTGGGGGATAGACAGATTACGGGTCCGGAGATAATACAAGAAACTACCGAGAAAATCATCCAAGTTCAACAAAGATTGAAAACCGCCCAAAGTCGATAAAAGAGCTACGCAGACAGTAAAAGAAAAGATATAGATTTTGAAATTGGAGAAATGGTCATGCTTAAGGTTTCACCTTGGAAAGGCGTTGTTCGATTTGGTAAATGGGGAAATTAAATCCAAGGTACATTGGACCATTCAAGATTATAGATCGTGTCGGACCAGTAGCTTACCAACTGGAGCTACCTCAACAACTCGCGGCTGTACATAACACTTTCCACGTCTCAAATTTGAAGAAATGTTTTGCTAAAGAAGATCTCACTATTCCGTTGGACGAAATCCAAATCAATGAAAAACTTCAATTCATTGAAGAACCCGTCGAAATAATGGATCGTGAGGTTAAGAGACTTAAACAAAACAAGATACCGATTGTTAAGGTTCGATGGAATGCTCATAGAGGACCCGAGTTCACCTGGGAGCGTGAAGATCAGATGAAGAAGAAATACCCGCATTTATTTCCAGAAGATACGTCAACACCTCCAACTGCTTAAAATTTCAGGACGAAATTTATTTAACGGGTAGGTACTGTAGTGACCCGAACTTTTCCATGTTTATATATATATTAAATGAAATTGTTATTTACATGATTAAGTGTTTCCAACATGTTAAGCAATCAAACTTGTTAAGACTTGATTAATTGAAATAGGTTTCATATAGACAATTGACCACCCAAGTTGACCGGTGATTCACGAATGTTAAAACTTGTAAAAACTATACGATGACGCATATATGGTTATATATATAGTTAACATGATTTTATTATAAGTATGTATCTCATTAGGTATTTTAACAATGAGTTATATACATAAAAATGAGACTATTAATTTAAGAAACTCGAAAACGATATATATAACGATTATCGTTATAACAACGTCTTACTAGGTACATATGAATCATATTAAGATATTGATACACTTGGTTAATTATGTTAAATGATAATTAAATATATTATTAAGTGTATTAACAATGAAATACATATGTAAAAATAATACTACTAACTTAATGATTTCGAAACGAGACATATATGTAACGATTATCGTTGTAACGACATTTAACTGTATATATATCATACTAAGATGTATTATATATCATAATATCATGATAATATAACAATTTAACATCTCATTTATTATAATAAATAATGGGTTAACAACATTCAACAAGATCGTTAACCTAAAGGTTTCAAAACAACATTTACATGTAACGACTAACGATGACTTAACGACTCAGTTAAAATGTATATACATGTAGTGTTTTAATATGTATTAATACCCTTTTGAAAGACTTCAAGACACTTATAAAAATACTTCTACTTAACAAAAATGCTTACAATTACATCCTCGTTCAGTTTCATCAACAATTCTACTCGTATGCACCCGTATTCGTACTCGTACAATACACAGCTTTTAGATGTATGTACTATTGGTATATACACTCCAATGATCAGCTCTTAGCAGCCCATGTGAGTCACCTAACACATGTGGGAACCATCATTTGGCAACTAGCATAAAATATCTCATAAAATTACAAAAATATGAGTAATCATTCATGACTTATTTACATGAAAACAAAATTACATATCCTTTATATCTAATCCATACACCAACGACCAAGAACACCTACAAACACTTTCATTCTTCAATTTTCTTTATCTAATTGATCTCTCTCAAGTTCTATCTTCAAGTTCTAAGTGTTCTTCATAAATTCCAAAAGTTCTAGTTTCATAAAATCAAGAATACTTCCAAGATTGCACGTTTACTTCCAAGTTTTCTAAATCCATTCCAAGTAATCATCCAAGATCAAGAAACCTTTGTTACTTACAGTAGGTTATCTTTTTAATACAAGGTAATAATCATATTTAAACTTTAATTCAATTTCTATAACTATAACAATCTTATTTCGAGTGGAAATCTTACTTGAAATTGTTTTCGTGTCATGATTCTGCTTCAAGAACTTTCAAGCCATCCAAGGATCCTTTGAAGCTAGATCTATTTTTCTCATTTCCAGAAGGTTTATCCAAGGAACTTGAGGTAGTAATGATGTTCATAACATCATTCGATTCATACATATAAAGCTATCTTATTCGAAGGTTTAAACTTGTAATCACTAGAACATAGTTTAGTTAATTCTAAACTTGTTCGCAAATAAAAGTTAATCCTTCTAACTTGACTTTTAAAATAAACTAAACACATGTTCTATATCTATATGATATGCTAACTTAATGATTTAAAACCTGAAAACACGAAAAACACCGTAAAATCGGATTTACGCCGTCGTAGTAACACCGCGGGCTGTTTTGGGTTAGTTAATTAAAAACTATGATAAACTTTGATTTAAAAGTTGTTATTCTGGGAAAATGATTTTTATTATGAACATGAAACTATATCCAAAAATTATGGTTAAACTCAAAGTGGAAGTATGTTTTCTAAAATGGTCATCTAGACGTCGTTCTTTCGACTGAAATGACTACCTTTACAAAAATGACTTGTAACTTATTTTTCCGACTCTAAACCTATACTTTTTATGTTTAGATTCATAAAATAGAGTTCAATATGAAACCATAGCAATTTGATTCACTCAAAACGAATTTAAAATGAAGAAGTTATGAGTAAAACAAGATTGGATAATTTTTCTCATTTTAGCTACGTGAAAATTGGTAACAAATCTATTCCAACCATAACTTAATCAACTTGTATTGTATATTATGTAATCTTGAGATACCATAAACACGTATACAATGTTTCGACTTATCATGTCGACACATCTATATATATTTCAGAACAACCATAGACACTCTATATGTGAATGTTGGAGTTAGCTATACAGGGTTGAGGTTGATTCCAAAATATATATAGTTTGAGTTGTGATCAATACTGAGATACGTATACACTGGGTCGTGGATTGATTCAAGATAATATTTATCGATTTATTTATGTACATCTAGCTGTGGACAACTAGTTGTAGGTTACTAACGAGGACAGCTGACTTAATAAACTTAAAACATCAAAATATATTAAAAGTGTTGTAAATATATTTTGAACATACTTTGATATATATGTATATATTGTTATAGGTTCGTGAATCAACCAGTGGCCAAGTCTTACTTCCCGATGAAGTAAAAATCTATGAAAGTGAGTTATAGTCCCACTTTTAAAATCTAATATTTTTGGGATGAGAATACATGCAGGTTTTATAAATGATTTAAAAAATAGACACAAGTACGTGAAACTACATTCTATGGTTGAATTATTGAAAACGAATATGCCCCTTTTTATTAAGTCTGGTAATCTAAGAATTAGGGAACAGACACCCTAATTGACGCGAATCCTAAAGATAGATCTATTGGGCCTAACAAACCCCATCCAAAGTACCAGATGCTTTAGTACTTCGAAATTTATATCATATCCGAAGGGTGTCCCAGAATGATGGGGATATTCTTATATATGCATCTTGTTAATGTCGGTTACCAGGTGTTCACCATATGAATGATTTTTATCTCTATGTATGGGATGTGTATTGAAATATGAAATCTTGTGGTCTATTGTTACGATTTGATATATATAGGTTAAACCTATAACTCACCAATATTTTTGTTGACGTTTAAAGCATGTTTATTCTCAGGTGAATACTAAGAGCTTCCGCTGTTGCATACTGAAATAAGGACAAGATTTGGAGTCCATGTTTGTATAATATTGTGTAAAAGCTGCATTCAAGAAACTGATTTCGATGTAACATATTTGTATTGTAAACCATTATGTAATGGTCGTGTGTAAACAGGATATTTTAGATTATCATTATTTGATAATCTACGTAAAGCTTTTTAGACCTTTATTTAATAAATAAAGGTTATGGTTTATTTTAAAAATGAATGCAGTCTTTGAAAAACGTCTCATATAGAGGTCAAAACCTCGCAACGAAATCAATTAATATGGAACGTTTTTAATCAATAAGAACGGGACATTTCAGTCTACGGACCAGGGGTTAACAGAACGAAAGGAACAAATGGTGTCGGAACGAGTAATGGCGGAGCAAGTAGTGTCGGAGCAAGTTATGCCAATGTAGTTTGTTATAAATGTGGAAAACTGGGCCACATTATTAGAAATTGCCCGAACCAGGAGAACACGAATGGACAAGGCCGTGGAAGAGTTTTCAATATTAATGCGGTAGTGGCACAGGAAGACCCGGAGCTTGTTACAGGTACGTTTTTTATTGACAATAAATCTGCTTACGTTTTATTTGATTCGGGTGCGGATAGAAGCTATATGAGTAGAGATTTTTGTGCTAAATTAAGTTGTCCATTGACGCCGTTGGATAGTAAATTTTTACTCGAATTAGCAAACGGTAAATTAATTTTAGCAGATTATATATGCCGGAATCGAGAAATTAAACTGGGTAGCGAAATATTTAAGATTGATTTGATACCCGTAGAGTTAGTGAGTTTTGATGTAATAGGTGGCATGGACTGGCTAAAGAAGGTGAAAGCAGAGATCGTATGTTATAAAAATGCAATTCGAATTGTACGAGAAGAAGGAGAACCCTTAATGGTGTACGGAGAAAAGGGCAACATGAAGCTACATCTTATTAGTAATTTGAAGGCATAAAAAATAATAAGAAAAGGTTGCTATGCTGTTCTAGCACACGTCAAGAAAGTACAAACTGAAGAAAAGAACATCAATGATGTTACCGTCGCAAAAGAATTTCCCGATGTATTTCTGAAAGAATTACCGGGACTACCTCCACATCGATCTATTGAATTTCAAATAGATCTTGTACCAGGAGCTGCACCAATAGCTCGTGCTCCTTATAGACTCGCACCCAGCGAGATGAAAGAACTGCAAAGCCAACTGCAAGAACTATTAAAACGTGGTTTCATTCGACCAAGCACATCACCACGGGGAGCTCCTGTTTTGTTTGTCAAGAAGAAGGATGGTACATTTAGGTTGTGTATTGTCTACAGAGAGTTGAACAAACTTACCATCAAAAACCGTTATCCACTGTCGAGAATTGACGACTTATTTAATCAACTACAAGGGTCGTCAGTTTATTCGAAGATCGATTTACGTTCTGGATGAAGTGACCCGAACTTTTCCAAGTTTATATATATTAATTGAGATTGATATTTACATGATTAAATGTTTTCAACATGTTAAGCAATCAAACTTGTTAAGACTTGATTAATTGAAATATGTTTCATATAGGCAATTGACTACCCAAGTTGACCGGTGATTCACGAACGTTAAAACTTGTAAAAACTATATGATGACATATATATGGATATATATATAGTTAACATGATACTATGATAAGTAAACATATCATTAAGTATATTAACAATGAACTACATATGTAAAAACAAGACTACTAACTTAATGATTTTTAAACGAGACATATATGTAACGATTATCGTTGTAAAGACATTTAATGTATATATATCATATTAAGAGACATTCATACATGATAACATCATGATAATATAATAATTTAAAATCTCATTTGATATTATAAATATTGGGTTACCAACATTTAACAAGATCGTTAACCTAAAGGTTTCAAAACAACACTTACATGTAACGACTAACGATGACTTAACGACTCAGTTAAAATGTATATACATGTAGTGTTTTAATATGTATTTATACACTTTTGAAAGACTTCAATACACTTATCAAAATACTTCTACTTAACAAAAATACTTACAATTTCATCCTCGTTCAGTTTCATCAACAATTCTACTCGTATGCACCCGTATTCGTACTCGTACAATACACAGCTTTTAGATGTATGTACTATTGGTATATACACTCCAATGATCAGCTCTTAGCAGCCCATGTGAGTCACCTAACACATGTGGGAACCATCATTTGGCAACTAGCATGAAATATCTCATAAAATTACAAAAATATGAGTAATCATTAATGACTTATTTACATGAAAACAAAATTACATATCCTTTATATCTAATCCATACACCAACGACCAAAAACACCTACAAACACTTTCATTCTTCAATTTTCTTAATCTAATTGATCTCTCTCAAGTTCTATCTTCAAGTTCTAAGTATTTTTCATAAATTCCAAAAGTTCTAGTTTCATAAAATCAAGAATACTTCCAAGATTGCAAGTTTACTTCCAAGTTTTCTAAATCCATTCCAAGTAATCATCCAAGATCAAGAAACCTTTGTTACTTACAGTAGGTTATCTTTCTAATACAAGGTAATAATCATATTCAAACTTTAATTCAATTTCTATAACTATAACAATCTTATTTCGAGTGGAAATCTTACTTGAAATTGTTTTCGTGTCATGATTCTGCTTCAAGAACTTTCAAGCCATCCAAGGATCCTTTGAAGCTAGATCTATTTTTCTCATTTCTAGTAGGTTTATCCAAGGAACTTGAGGTAGTAATGATGTTCATAACATCATTCGATTCATACATATAAAGCTATCTTATTCGAAGGTTTAAACTTGTAATCACTAGAACATAGTTTAGTTAATTCTAAACTTGTTCGTAAACAAAAGTTAATCCTTCTAACTTGACTTTTAAAATCAACTAAACACATGTTCTATATCTATATGATATGCTAACTTAATGATTTAAAACCTGGAAACACGAAAAACACTGTAAAACCGAATTTACGCCGTCGTAGTAACACCGCGGGCTGTTTTGGGTTAGTTAATTAAAAACTATGATAAACTTTGATTTAAAAGTTGTTATTCTGAGAAAATGATTTTTATTATGAACATGAAACTATATCCAAAAATTATGGTTAAACTCAAAGTGGAAGTATGTTTTCTAAAATGGTCATCTAGACGTCGTTCTTTCGACTGAAATGACTACCTTTACAAAAACGACTTGTAACTTATTTTTCCAACCATAAAACTATACTTTTTCTGTTTAGATTCATTAAATAGAGTTCAATATGAAACCATAGCAATTTTATTCACTCAAAACGGATTTAAAATGAAGAAGTTATGGGTAAAACAAGATTGGATAATTTTTCTCATTTTAGCTACGTGAAAATTGGTAACAAATCTATTCCAACAATAACTTAATCAACTTGTATTGTATAATATGAAATCTTGAGATACCATAGACACGTATACAATGTTTCGACCTATCATGTCGACACATCTATATATATTTCGGAACAACCATAGACACTCTATATGTGAATGTTGGAGTTAGCTATACAGGGTGGAGGTTGATTCCAAAATATATATAGTTTGAGTTGTGATCAATACTGAGATACGTATACACTGGGCTGTGGATTGATTCAAGATAATATTTATCGATTTATTTCTGTACATCTAACTGTAGACAACTAGTTGTAGGTTACTAACGAGGACAGCTGACTTAATAAACTTAAAACATCAAAATATATTAAAAGTGTTGTAAATATATTTTGAACATACTTTGATATATATGTATATATTGTTATAGGTTCGTGAATCAACCAGTGGCCAAGTCTTACTTCCCGACGAAGTAAAAATCTGTGAAAGTGAGTTATAGTCCCACTTTTAAAATCTAATATTTTTGGGATGAGAATACATGCAGGTTTTATAAATGATTTACAAAATAGACACAAGTACGTGAAACTACATTCTATGGTTGAATTATCAAAATCGAATATGCCCCTTTTTATTAAGTCTGGTAATCTAAGATTTAGGGAACATACACCCTAATTGACGTGAATCCTAAAGATAGATCTATTGGGCCTAACAAACCCCATCCAAAGTACCGGATGCTTTAGTACTTCGAAGTTTATATCATATCCGAATGGTGCCCGGAATGATGGGGATATTCTTATATATGCATCTTGTTAATGTCGGTTACCAGGTGTTCACCATATGAATGATTTTTATCTCTATGTATGGGATGTGTATTGAAATATGAAATCTTGTGGTTTATTATTATGGTTAACCCTATAACTCACCAACATTTTTGTTGACGTTTTAAGCATGTTTATTCTCAGGTGATTATTAAGAGCTTCCGCTATCGCATACTTAAATAAGGACGAGATTTGGAGTCCATGCTTGCATGATATTGTGTAAAAACTGTATTCAAGAAACTTATTTTGTTGTAACATATTTGTATTGTAAACCATTATGTAATGGTCGTGTGTAAGCAGGATATTTTAGATTATCATTATTTGATAATCTACGTAAAGCTTTTTAAACCTTTATTGATGAAATAAAGGTTATGGTTTGTTTTAAAATGAATGCAGTCTTTGAAAAACGTCTCATATAGAGGTCAAAACCTCGCAACGAAATCAATTAATATGGAACATTTTTAATCAATAAGAACGGGACATTTCAGTTGGTATCAGAGCGTTGGTCTTAGATGTAACATCCCGCGTTTTTCCGTTAAATTTATTTTTAACACCGTCTTTTTCTTTTTAAATAATATCTTTCGCTATTTAAATTCCCAATTTCCGTTGACTAACGTTTATAATATTCTCGTTATTTAATTATAACATCACTCGTCTACTCGAGCGTTTTTAAAATATTTCGTTTGGTTAATTCCCGCACCCGACTACAAACATGAGGGACTTAAGTTGACAAGTGGGCAAAGTGGTGACTAGGTCAACTAGTCAACCACTTCACCTCCTCCATTCATTTCCACCAACACCTCTTCCTCTTTTCTCTCTACTTCTCTTTTATGAACATAAACACCAAAAATCACAAAATCATCATCTAAATCCGATTGGAGAAGCAAACATCAAAACAAATTGTACTTTTGGAATCCTCGTTTCATCCTCTTCGATTCGATACTAGTCTCATGGCATGGGGTAAGAATTTCTCATGAAACCCTAACTTGTTAAATTCGTTTTTAGACTTGTCAAGTGGTTAATTAGTGTCTATGGCTCGTAGGGATGTCGTGTATGTAATTTGTATGCTCGTTCTTCGTGTTTTGAAAATATGACATGAACACCCAAATGGGTCTAGCTTAATCTTGAGTTTTGGTTGCTCAAATGATGTTATAAGATAAAGTGTACGTGTTAAAAGTGTTAGTTACTTCATTAGCTTCGTTTTGATATGTTGGATGATGAAAAACTAGCTCAATAACATGAAATGTGTTTTTGGTGAATCGATTATCGTTTTGGTAGGAACTTGATGCGGTTGAATGCTAGTTGAGACACTTGTTTGAATGTATGCTAGTTAACTAGTTAAATTGTATGCGTAAATAGCTTCGAAATGGTGTGATGTATGCTAGCGTTTGATTAGTGAATCATAAGTCTCATTTGTGTCGAAATTGATTTTGAAACGATAACGTGGCTAGTGATTTTGACGTAGTAAATGTTTATTGAAACTTGGAATATGCGTCTAGTTGCAATGTATGCGTTATTACCTTCAAAACGGCATATCGTATGTGTAAATTGGATTCCCGAATCATAAAATACGTTTTACGAACTTGAAACTTTGAAAATAAACCTTTCTTGATCAATTGACGAGTTTTCGGTTATTGTAAAGGATGTTTTTGATTGATGATATGTGGTTAGTTGTATTCCTCGTCAAAATACCTTTTCGACGATATATGATAGGCATTATAAGTGTTTGCGGGTCAAGAATTGGGTTGGAAAAGGTTTTGGTTCGTGCACACTTGGAAAAACTGACCAGAATTCTCTGCCCAGGTAGTGGCGCGGCGCGCCACATCCCCGCGCGGCGCGCAGAATCGCCTGGCCAGATTCTGCTCACTTTGTCACATTTCACGCGAAATGTTTGACTAGCTACCGACCTCCGATTCACATGAAACTTGTTCTAATATGCTTATATATGAATAAAAACCTCAGAAAAATAGTTCGGGACCGAACCCGAACGCGTTGACTTTTTCGTTGACTTTGACCAAGTTTGACTTTTAGTCAAACTTAACCAAACTTTTATACAATCATTCTAACATGATTTTATACTTGTTTCTTGTATGAAACTCGACAACGTGATTCACATGCTATACTTAATCGAGTCGTAACGAGCCATAGGACTAATTGAACACATTTCACCCGACCTTGTATCGTAACCGGTTAATTGACATAACTTACTTGTTTAGGTCAAGGCTAAGCAACTTTCATGCACACATTTACTTTGTGAAGTACATTTATACTCGTGCACTCGAGGTGAGATCATAGTCCCACCTTTTCAACAACTTTTTATACTTTTAAATTGTGGGCTGAGAAACATATACTTTGTACATTTTGTACTACTTGCTTTTATACTTTGAACACAAGTACAAGGAAAACAAACATTCCACAGCGAGTTAGAACAAAAATCCTCAATTCGATTATCATTAGTTACACTTGCAGGGTGTAAGCGAGAACTTATATTGTGTGGCCATACGGGTTTGACAAACCCTCATTCGGACGGTTCGCTACCGTTATGTGGATGAAATATATTTTCGGGAAACAGTGTATGTTCTAACACTATTGTGATGGGGTTCTATGGAAGGAAACGTTAAGTCTTGATAATTGGGTGCTCGCGAACAATACTTTTGGAATGCAAACGATTTTGATAATCAACTATGGGAATACTAAATCTTGTGGTTCAAACAACGTTTACAAATACATCTATGATTTCACCAACGTTTTTGCGTTGACAGATTCTTCTATGTTTTCTCAGGTTTTCATATGGCTATTTGATACATGCTTCCGCACTCTTTGATTACTTGATTGGAGTCAACCATGCATGCATACGCTAGGGATAGCACTTTTGGATTCAAGCTTTTGTTTACATACTTACGCTATTTATAGCAACTGTGTTTTTAAACTAATTATGTCGCAAGTTATTTCATTTATACTTTATGACTTTTGTAAACTTAGACTTGTTGTCGAATGGTTTTGTAAACTAAACTTGCAAGTCTTGTACCTTTCAAATGAATGCGACATAATTTTGGTCAAACGAGTCTCATATAGGGACTACGACCACGCAACGGGACCTAAGTTAACGGCGCCGTCAATAACGGTTTTGGTCGGGTCATTACAAGTGGTATCAGAGCGTTGGTTGTAGGGAACTAGGACGTGCATTAGTGTGTCTAACAGAGTCGTTAGGACGCATTAGTGAGTCTAGACTACAACCGGATAGTTAGCATTTGCATTCTGACATACATTTGCTATAGATAGCACTTACTTGACTACTTGTGCATTATACTTGAATCATTCTTAGGCAAACTTTTTAATGGTACCCAACCTTCATCATACGAACTCGTATTCCGCCACTTTTTGGTAACACACGTAAATTCATGATTCATACACGTATGGATGACGACGACTTCATTAGTCACACTTGTTCGGGAACTCTGTCTCCAGAATTGTTATTTGCCACCGTTTCAACTTACTATCGGTTTCCCACTGGTGTTTCTTACTATCTACTTTTTGGTGTTACTACCATCACTACTCTAGGTGAGTATCGTCATCAACATTTATCACTACGGTTGCGTGCTACTCGTTATCATGACTCGTTACTCTTTTCATACCTGAATACCTTATTGTCTGACTCGAACCACATTGACGTGAACAATCATTTATACACTTCCCTCGGGGAACGCTTCTTTATAGTTGCACTAATTCTTTCGATTCAATACGAGTCACGTTAGAGACGTCGTTACACTTTGTTTATTTTAAACTTCACGATTACACGAACTTGAATCTATAGAGTGATGTGGGAATGGAGGTATGAGTTAGCGTAATATAACGACACTCGATCAACGTGGTTATATTACGGTAAGACATACCAAAGTTCTAGTGACGCGTGATGGTGGTTAGACTCGATCAACCTAAACACCACCATGTGCCATGTACATGACTTCATCCTTTCATGTTTGGACATCCGAAAACTCCGAGAATATTGATAACAACCATACCGGGGACACCCCTTCGACTTTTGTCGAACCATACTTATGCTTCCGAATGAATTACCGATTCCTCTCGACTTCAACCGTATGTTACACGTGTATACTATCTCGTCCTCGCACAGTCTTATTGACTAATTACGATTTACTCGTTATGCTCGCACCGAGGCGGAAACTTCTCTCTCATCACACTCGTACTTCCGGTTCAGGAAATCTTTACTCTAAACTCTCAATGGGGGAAGAGACTCTCCACGTTATACTAGTATTCACCTCGAGGGTGAATAGTTCCGAGGAACGTTTTTCTTTCAGAAACCGATGAGAACTTGCCCCGACGAACGTTTTTGGAAACTGATAAATCTTCCGCGGCGCGAAATTCTTGAGAAACAGAAACTTGTCCCAACAAACGTTTTCACGTCCTAACAAACTCTTTCAAAAATACCTTAAAGAGATGTACCTCGTTTCGGATCGAGATCCTCGTTTCACTTCTAGATTTTGGAGTGCCTCACAAAAAGTCTCGGGACCACGTTTAGACATGAGTACCGCACATCAACCATAACCCGACGGACCGAACAAACATACGATTTAAGTCTTGAAAACCATAATACGAATTTGTATTACCAACTTCAAATTTACTTGAGAAAAGTATTTTCCTTTAACCGAATCCTCGTACTACAATGATTTTCATTCGAGTTTTAACGTCACTCCTTTTGAAACCTTATATGACCGGAAACGTCATTCTCCTTTGTCGAACCAAGTAAACGATGATCAATTCACCGGGGCCGAAGTTATTCCTGAGCAACCGAGAAAATTTATTCCTAATCAGGTAAAACCCTACGCGACTCGTAATCGCCAAATGAGCTACGCCGATTTAGAAGTAAACATTTCAAATTCCACGTGGGAAACCGCGTCACGTTAAGAGTCGCACCTTGGAAAGGTGCAATCCGTTTCGGGAAAACGTAGGAAGCTAAATCCGCGATATTTTGATCCTTTAAATTCTTGGGGTGTTTTGGACCCGTCGCTAGCCGTTTAGACTTTTCCGACTCATTTTGGGTCTCCGTTTATCCTACATTCGATGTATCAACTCAAAGACGTGTTTTGCGAAACGAGAACTTGTTATCTCCTTTGATGAACTCACTATCGACGATAACCCTCACTTCCTAGGAGGACCGGTTGAAACCATGAATCATGGAAGCCAAACCTTAAAACAACATATGATCCCGACCGTCAAAATTCGTGAAAATACTCAAGGACGTACCTTCACTTATTCGTAGAATTTACAACGCAAGATCTCGAGTAAGATTCAACAACTACTACTTCCAACTAAATTTCGGGACGAAATTTCTTTTGAGGTGTGGATAATGTAACATCCCGCGTTTTTCCGTTAAATTTATTTTTAACACCGTCTTTTTCTTTTTAAATAATATCTTTCGCTATTTAAATTCCCAATTTCCGTTGACTAACGTTTATAATATTCTCGTTATTTAATTATAACATCACTCGTCTACTCGAGCGTTTTTAAAATATTTCGTTTGGTTAATTCCCGCACCCGACTACAAACATGAGGGACTTAAGTTGACAAGTGGGCAAAGTGGTGACTAGGTCAACTAGTCAACCACTTCACCTCCTCCATTCATTTCCACCAACACCTCTTCCTCTTTTCTCTCTACTTCTCTTTTATGAACATAAACACCAAAAATCACAAAATCATCATCTAAATCCGATTGGAGAAGCAAACATCAAAACAAATTGTACTTTTGGAATCCTCGTTTCATCCTCTTCGATTCGATACTAGTCTCATGGCATGGGGTAAGAATTTCTCATGAAACCCTAACTTGTTAAATTCGTTTTTAGACTTGTCAAGTGGTTAATTAGTGTCTATGGCACGTAGGGATGTCGTGTATGTAATTTGTATGATCGTTCTTCGTGTTTTGAAAATATGACATGAACACCCAAATGGGTCTAGCTTAATCTTGAGTTTTGGTTGCTCAAATGATGTTATAAGATAAAGTGTACGTGTTAAAAGTGTTAGTTACTTCATTAGCTTCGTTTTGATATGTTGGATGATGAAAAACTAGCTCAATAACATGAAATGTGTTTTTGGTGAATCGATTATCGTTTTGGTAGGAACTTGATGCGGTTGAATGCTAGTTGAGACACTTGTTTGAATGTATGCTAGTTAACTAGTTAAATTGTATGCGTAAATAGCTTCGAAATGGTGTGATGTATGCTAGCGTTTGATTAGTGAATCATAAGTCTCATTTGTGTCGAAATTGATTTTGAAACGATAACGTGGCTAGTGATTTTGACGTAGTAAATGTTTATTGAAACTTGGAATATGCGTCTAGTTGCAATGTATGCGTTATTACCTTCAAAACGGCATATCGTATGTGTAAATTGGATTCCCGAATCATAAAATACGTTTTACGAACTTGAAACTTTGAAAATAAACCTTTCTTGATCAATTGACGAGTTTTCGGTTATTGTAAAGGATGTTTTTGATTGATGATATGTGGTTAGTTGTATTCCTCGTCAAAATACCTTTTCGACGATATATGATAGGCATTATAAGTGTTTGCGGGTCAAGAATTGGGTTGGAAAAGGTTTTGGTTCGTGCACACTTGGAAAAACTGACCAGAATTCTCTGCCCAGGTAGTGGCGCGGCGCGCCACATCCCCGCGCGGCGCGCAGAATCGCCTGGCCAGATTCTGCTCACTTTGTCACATTTCACGCGAAATGTTTGACTAGCTACCGACCTCCGATTCACATGAAACTTGTTCTAATATGCTTATATATGAATAAAAACCTCAGAAAAATAGTTCGGGACCGAACCCGAACGCGTTGACTTTTTCGTTGACTTTGACCAAGTTTGACTTTTAGTCAAACTTAACCAAACTTTTATACAATCATTCTAACATGATTTTATACTTGTTTCTTGTATGAAACTCGACAACGTGATTCACATGCTATACTTAATCGAGTCGTAACGAGCCATAGGACTAATTGAACACATTTCACCCGACCTTGTATCGTAACCGGTTAATTGACATAACTTACTTGTTTAGGTCAAGGCTAAGCAACTTTCATGCACACATTTACTTTGTGAAGTACATTTATACTCGTGCACTCGAGGTGAGATCATAGTCCCACCTTTTCAACAACTTTTTATACTTTTAAATTGTGGGCTGAGAAACATATACTTTGTACATTTTGTACTACTTGCTTTTATACTTTGAACACAAGTACAAGGAAAACAAACATTCCACAGCGAGTTAGAACAAAAATCCTCAATTCGATTATCATTAGTTACACTTGCAGGGTGTAAGCGAGAACTTATATTGTGTGGCCATACGGGTTTGACAAACCCTCATTCGGACGGTTCGCTACCGTTATGCGGATGAAATATATTTTCGGGAAACAGTGTATGTTCTAACACTATTGTGATGGGGTTCTATGGAAGGAAACGTTAAGTCTTGATAATTGGGTGCTCGCGAACAATACTTTTGGAATGCAAACGATTTTGATAATCAACTATGGGAATACTAAATCTTGTGGTTCAAACAACGTTTACAAATACATCTATGATTTCACCAACGTTTTTGCGTTGACAGATTCTTCTATGTTTTCTCAGGTTTTCATATGGCTATTTGATACATGCTTCCGCACTCTTTGATTACTTGATTGGAGTCAACCATGCATGCATACGCTAGGGATAGCACTTTTGGATTCAAGCTTTTGTTTACATACTTACGCTATTTATAGCAACTGTGTTTTTAAACTAATTATGTCGCAAGTTATTTCATTTATACTTTATGACTTTTGTAAACTTAGACTTGTTGTCGAATGGTTTTGTAAACTAAACTTGCAAGTCTTGTACCTTTCAAATGAATGCGACATAATTTTGGTCAAACGAGTCTCATATAGGGACTACGACCACGCAACGGGACCTAAGTTAACGGCGCCGTCAATAACGGTTTTGGTCGGGTCGTTACATTAGAGAACCAGAATTTTGCATTAGTGTGTCTTATCGAGTTTGTTAGGATGCATTAGTGAGTCTGGACTTCGACCGTGTTTACTTGAAAAATGATTGCTTAACAAATTTTGTTGGAAACTATATATTTTTAACATGTGAATATTATGTGATATATTAATCTCTTAACGCGTTTGATATTATGTGATAGATGTCTACCTCTAGAACAAGTCTCATTGACTCACCTAATAATAATGAAGAGTCAAATGTAAATTGGAATGATTCATGGACTGATTCACAAGTTCCCGAAGAGGAACCGGAAGAAGAGTCGGAACCGGAAGAAGAATCGGAACCGGAAGAAGAATCGGAACCGGATGAAGAAATAGAACCGGTTGGGGAAATAATAAAACGGTTAAGTAAAAGAAAATCCTCAACCAACCGACCAAGGTTAATTATGTCAATGGTGTTTCCGCCAAGGAAGCAAAATATTGGGAGGATTACCAATTCTCTGATGAATCGGATTCCGACGAGAATTCCGATGATATTATAGAAATTACCCCAACTGAATTTAAAAAGCGAAAAGAAAATAATAAGGGAAATGGCATAAAAATAGAGAAATCTAATTCCAACCCCGATGAACTTTATATGTATCGTCAACCCCCGAAGTCCTTAAGTTGTAACAATGACCCGGGAACCTCTAAACCACCAGGTTTTTCTAAACCGTTATGGAAAATGACAGCTCGTATTAGGGGAACATCATATATCCCTAGAAACTTGGCAAAACGAACCAAAACCGAAGAAGAAGAAACGAGCGAGTCGGAATAAGATAGTTGTATTCGTGTGGTGTAATATATGTAATATAGTGTGCTTATGCTTTATGATATATGTATAAATTGCTTGTATTAATAAGTATTTTTTTTTTATAAATCTAACTCTTGTCTATTTTACAGTATAAAAACACAAAATGGATAGACAACCCAATATTTTAAGAGACCTACCCGGAGACATGATTGATGAAATCTTGTCTAGAGTCGGTCAGAATCCTTCGGCACAACTATTTACGGCGAAATCAGTTTGTAAGACATTCGAAGAACGTTCCAAGAATGTCTTGGTTTATAAGAGACTTTCATTTGAAAGATGGGGGATATCACATTAGGAAACCCATAAGTTACGATGTGTTTACTTTGACGCATATATTGCGAGGAACCCAAATGCTATTTTACGCAACGGGTTAAGAAATTATTTTGACTCAATGTATCCGAATATAGGACTTCATGATTTAGAAAAAGCGGCTAACATGCAACATAAAGAAGCATGCTATGCTTACGGGTTAGTAATGTTCGCTTCTCACCAAAGTGAGAACAAGAACATCGGGCTATAACTATTAAACAAAACGTTCCCACAAGTGACGGAGTCAGTAATTGGGGTAAGAAATGAGGTTTTTAGATTGTTACGGGACTGTTGGACATTACGTAACCCTCGTCCCTTTGACGACGTTACAACACGCTGTCTAATCAACGGCCATAACGGTTATGTTCCACAAGACCAAGGATGGGAAGTAGTCCTAGTAAAACCAGAATGCATGACTTGTTTCTGGACGTATGAATTACGTGTCTTTATTGCCTTTGCTGAACGACTTGTGTACTAGCTAGTATTATCTTGACAACTATCTTGTATCAAAGTTATTGTGTGCTATATTTCATGCTTTATGTAAAATAAGCGGTATTGTAAGTTTGTAAAATATTGTATAAAAGTTTGAACGCGAAATATTATTATAATCAGTTTTTCATATAGAATTGTAGTAGTTGAATTGTATATTAGCTACTAAGTATGAACTTAACGGGTAGGTACTACCCGAATTTAAACTTATAAAACGCTAATATGAAGAAAAAGCTTTTATAAATGAGTTCATATTATGCTACGAAATACTATTAACAACTCTTAATATTCTGTATGATTAACTTGTTCCATTTGACTATTTTGAAGGAAATGGCACCGACTACTCGACACACCGTGAATATGAATGAAGAGGAATTCCGTACTTTTCTAGCTTCAAACATAGCCGCAGTACAGGCTGCGCTACATACCAACAATAACCTTGGATCTAGCAGTACAGGAAATCGTGTAGGATGCACCTACAAAGATTTCACTACCTGCAAACCTTTGGAATTTGATGGAACCGAAGGACCGATTGGATTGAAATGGTGGACCGAGAAGGTCGAATCGGTGTTTGCCATAAGTAAGTGTACTGAAGAGGACAAAGTGAAGTACGCTACGCATAACTTCACAGGTTCTGCGTTAACATGGTGGAATACCTATCTAGAGCAAGTGGGACAAGATGATGCGTACGCACTACCGTGGTCAGCATTCAAGCACTTGCTGAACGAGAAGTACCATCCCAGAACCGAGGTCAATAAGCTCAAGACAGAACTTAGAGGGTTACGAACCCAAGGATTTGATATTACCACGTATGAAAGACGATTCACAGAATTGTGCCTATTGTGTTCGGGAGCGTTCAAAGATGAGGAAGAGAAGATCGACGCGTTTGTGAAAGGATTACCGGAAAGAATCCAAGAAGATATAAGTTCACACGAGCCCGCCTCCATACAACAGGCATGTAGAATGGCTCAAAAACTAGTGAACCAGATTGAAAAAAGAATTAAAGAACAGACTGCTGAAGAGGCCAATGTGAAGCAAGTCAAAAGAAAGTGGGAGGAAAACGGTGATAAGTGTCATAACCCGTCCTTAACCATAAGAACGAGTTAGATAACGTATGATTTCATTGCGAGGTATTGACCTCTATATGCGACATTTTTAAAAGAACAACTGCATTTATTTTACATTACAAACCATAACTCTTATTTTAATACAAGCTTTAGACAATATAAAGATGATTATCGTTTAGCGATAATCTTAGACTTACAAACTTTACATGTGATGATAACAATACGATTTCTAGCATATTTTACATTACAATTCCTCGGATATGCAGTTTTATTTTTGACACAAATATGCATACTCAAGATCTTGCTTAAATTCAACATGTTGCAGCGAAAGCTTTTTAGTTATCACCTGAGAATAGACATGTTTAAAACGTCAACATAAAGTTGGTGAGATATAGGTTTAATGTCGGCAGCGATATAAATATATAGACCACAAGATTTCATATATAAACATTTTAATAAAAATATTCTAAGTGGTTGAGCACTTGGTAACCATACTTAACATTTAATCACGTCGCATATTCCCTTTATTATGAAATCTTACTACACCGTACCAAGTGTAGTCACGAAACGAAGTACTGTGCAACCGTTGAATACTGGTCGTCCAGTCCGGTTGGGGTTGTCAGGCCCGATAGATCTATCAACAGGATTCGCGTTTACAATACCGCTGTAAATAATAGTTACCAAGCTACAGGGAAGTATGCCAGTGGTACAACTCAACGTAGAATATATTTTTCAGTTACTTGTGTCCATATCGTAAAACATAAAATACATGTATTCTCATCCCGAAATATTTAGAGTTTAAAAGTGGGACTATATACTCACTTTTGCCTTGAAGATATATATATTTTGACTTGGTCTCCGATTGATATCACGAACCTATCCATACATAATATATCAATACCTTTTCTTTTTAAACAATCGTCACATATATATACTTGTTATACTTTTAATACTTGTAATAATTCCTTAGTCCGTAGTTAGCAGTTCGTTGTTAGTAATTCAATTTTAATGGTTCATATTTAGATGTTTAATAAACCCCCAATGAAATAAATAAAACCCCCATCGTATATGTATTGGTCGAGATTAATCTTGACCCACGGTACCGGTGTTGTCAAATGACGTGTTGCGTACATAAAGTACCGGTGTTGTCAAATGACGTGTTGCGTACAATCATGGGATCTTATGATTAATCTTCTCGTGTTGTTTACGGGTGATCCTGAACCATATAAAATTAAATTATGAGTACATATATATAAAATATCATGTTATTTTAAAAAGATGTGATTTATTTAATTTTCTCCAATTATTTTCGTAGCTAAACTAGTCTTAGATATCCGATCTCGTTTTGGTCATAGTTTCTTCGTTACAACTCCGTTTTCGTTGGTTCAACTTGCCACTTCCTTGGATCGAGTCCCTCTTTAAGACTATGAACTGTAAATACCTTAGTTTGTATTCAAAATCACAGGTCATAAAATTTTTATGTGTTAACATATTCATAAGAAATATCATTTTTCCAGAATATAAACCTCCAATTCAAAGTTCAAGATGGTTTTTAATTATCCAACCCAAAACAGCCCCCGGTTGCACTCCGACGTCGTAAAAACAGTTTTTAAGATGTTCTTTGAAAAACCAAGTTATACCTTGTTAAATTAGCATATATTTAAGTTATATTACAGGTCTTGAAGTATTTTAAAAGTTAAGTTAGAAGGATCTATTTAGTTTGCAAACAAGTTTGAAAACATTCAAACTATGTTCTTGTTGTTAAAATTTTATACCATAAAATAAGATAGCTATATATATATGAATCGAATAAGGTTATGAAAAAAGTTACTACCTCAAGTTACTTGGACAAGATTGCTGTAAAAGAGGAGTAAGAACCTAGAACCAAAAGGGTGATGGAATTGGATGAAAGATTGGAAGTAAGTTTGTGTTCTTGGAAAGGATTCTTGAAGTGTTTTTGTAAGGGTTTTCTTATGGTGATTAAGGCTTGTTTCTATGGCTAGATCTTCATGGTTTCTTGCTGAATGGTTATGGAGTTTAAGGGTTAAGAAAGAGTGTGTGTTTTAGCTAGAAAATGGAAGTTAAAATGAATCAAAATGAGGATATCCCCATGGTACTTAAAAACGTGAATGGGGAGGACAAAACAAGATTTTCAAGTTTATTATTTTATGTAATTAGTCAACAAACTTCCAAATACCAATTACCTTATACATAAGGCATGAACAAGGGCTGGTTAGGTGGTGATTTGATGTGTATATACCAATAGTAAATACGTATAGAAGCTAGGTATGATACGGTACATATACCGTAGATATACGTATAGAAATCTTGTGAAAAATGGAATGAGAATTCAAATATAGCTATCTTTTGTGAATACACTTATATGGTTTTATGTATTTAAGTCCTTAAAAGTGATTAAATACATTACTTATACGATATATGTATAAACATTATATGTTATAAGTATTTATGTCAAATAACGTTACGTATGGTTATCGTTTTGAAAACTTAAGTTAGTAGTTTCAAAATATACTTATAACTTATTGTTATTAATACAAAATGAGATATTAAAACATCCTTAAATCATGTTAAATATGTATATATACATATATATACACAAACGTATAATTATCATATATTGTATAGTTCGTGATATCATCGGTCAAACTAGACGGTCAAACGTTGTGTAAAACTCATTTCAAAAACATAAGTCTCATCAATTTGGATTGCTTATCATGTTGGTAAGGTTTAATTTATGTAAATATTAATCTTATAAGTATAGAATGATCGAAAAAGTGCGGGTCATTACAGTACCTACCCGTTAAATAAATTTCGTCCCGAAATTTTAAAATTGTACCTATTTTGCGTCATCGGGAAACAAATGCGGGTATTTTTGTTTCATTTGATCCTCTCGCTCCCAAGTAAACTCGGGACCTCTTCGTGCATTCCAACGAACTTTAACGATCGGTATATTGCTCTGCTTGAGCCGTTTAATTTCACGATCCATGATTTCGATTGGTTCTTCGATGAATTGTAGTTTCTCGTCGACATGGATTTCTTCAAGAGGAATGGTGAGGTCTTCCTTTGCGAGACACTTTTTAAGGATTGAGACGTGAAAGGTATTATGTACTCCGGCGAGTTGTTGCGGTAACTCGAGTCGATAAGCTACCGGTCCAATGCGTTCGATGATCTTGAACGGGCCTACATATCTTGGGTTCAGTTTACCTCTTTTACCGAAACGTATTACACCTTTCCAAGGTGACACCTTTAGCATAACCATGTCACCGATCTGAAACTCTAATGGTTTCCTTCGGACATCGGCGTAGCTCTTTTGGCGACTACGGGCTGTTTTCAATCTCTCCTTGATTTGTACTATCTTTTCAGTAGTTTCATGTATGATCTTGGGACCAGTTAATTGTCGATCTCCTACTTCATTCCAACAGATAGGAGATCTACACTTCCTTCCGTAGATACTTATCCCATCCGTTTCCAAAATCGATCACACATGCCCTGAGCATGTCTTCAAGAGTCTGAATTGTTCTTTCACTCTGCCCATCCGTTTGTGGATGATATGCGGTACTAATATCCAAACGAGTTGCTAGTGCCTCCTGTAGTGATTGCCAGAACTTTGAGGTAAATCTACTATCACGATCAGATATAATGGAAATAGGTATTCCATGCCTTGAAACAATTTCCTTTATATACAATCGTAATAGTTTCTCCATCCTATCCGTTTCCTTTATAGGCAAGAAATGTGCAGACTTGGTGAGACGATCAACAATCACCCAAATGATGTCGTATCCCCAGGCAGTCTTTGGTAACTTCGTGATGAAATCCATGGTAATACCATCCTATTTCCATTCTGGGATTTCTGGTTGTTGAAGTAACCCTGATGGCTTCTGGTGTTCTTCTTTGACCTTAGAACAAGTTAAACACTCCCCAACATATGTTGCAACGTCTGTCTTTAAATTAGGCCACCAATAATGTGTCTTAAGATCTTGGTACATCTTTCCAACTCCAGGATGTATCGAATATCTTGTCTTATGTGCCTCGTTCAATATCAACTTCCTTAATCCACCCAACTTCGGTACCCAAATACGATTTGCAAAATATCGAATTCCATCTTCCCGCATAACGAGTTGCTTCTCATACTTCTTCATTATTTCATTTCCTATATTTTCTTTAGTAAGTGCTTCTCGTTGAACTTCTTTGATTTGTGAGTTGAGATTCATGCGAATTTTTATGTTCATCGCTCGTACTCGAATTGGTTCTCGTTCCTTTCTGCTTAGAGCGTCGGCCACCACGTTCGCTTTCCCGGGATAATAACGAATTTCACAATCATAGTCATTTATTAACTCAACCCACCTACGTTGCCTCATGTTCAGCTGTTTTTGATTGAAAATATGTTGAAGGCTTTTATGATCAGTAAACACAGTGCATTTAACCCCATACAAGTAGTGTCTCCATATCTTCAATGCAAACACGACTGGTCCCAGTTCTAGATCATGCGTCGTATAATTCCGCTCGTGAATCTTTAATTGTCGGGATGCGTATGCAATAACTTTCTTCCGTTGCATAAGAACGCAACCAAAACCTTGTCGCGAAGCGTCACAATATATTTCAAAATCATCGTTCCCTTCTGGTAACGATAAAATAGGCACCGTAGTCAACTTCTTTTTCAGTAATTGAAATGCACTCTCCTGCTCAGAAGTCCATTCATATTTCTTCCCTTTTTGCGTTAACGCTGTCAACGGCTTAGCTATTCGGGAAAAATCTTGAATAAACCTTCTGTAATAACCGGCTAAACCCAAAAATTGGCGTATCTGCATTGGTGTCTTAGGAGTCTCCCATTTTTCAATGGCTTCAATTTTTGCTGGATCAACCTGAATTCCTTTGCTACTAATAACGTGGCCAAGAAATTGCACTTCTTTCAACCAGAAAGCACATTTAGAAAATTTAGCATATAGCTGTTCTTTTCTCAACAACTCTAATATCAACCTTAAATGCTGTTCATGCTCTTGCTCACTCTTGGAATAGATAAGAATATCATCAATGAAAACGATAACAAACTTATCTAAATATGGACTACAAACTCGATTCATGAGGTCCATGAATACAGCTGGCGCATTCGTCAATCCAAACGGCATGACCAAAAATTCGTAATGACCATAACGTGTCCGAAAAGCAGTTTTCGGAATGTCCTCTTCTTTGACACGTAATTGATGATAACCCGATCTTAGGTCGATTTTCGAATAAACACATGATCCTTGCAGTTGATCAAATAAGTCATCAATTCTCGGTAGTGGATACCGATTCTTGATAGTTAACTTATTTAATTCACGATAATCTATACACATCCTAAAAGATCCATCTTTCTTCTTAACAAATAAAATTGGAGCTCCCCACGGTGAAGTGCTTGGTCGTATGAATCCACGGTCTAGTAATTCTTTTAACTGACTTTGAAGTTCTTTTAATTCGGACGGTGCAAGTCTATATGGAGCACGAGCCACTGGTGCAGCTCCTGGTACTACCTCTATTTGAAATTCTACAGATCTAAATGGAGGTAATCCCGGCAACTCTTCCGGAAAAACTTCAGGAAAATCTCTTGCCACAGTCACGTCATTGATGCACTTCTCTTTTTCTTTCTTTTCGACTTTATTAACATGTGCTAAGATAGCATAGCACCCTTTCTTCAAGCACTTTTGAGCTTTCAAATAACTAATGAGTTTTAGCTTTGAGTTACCCTTCTCTCCATAAATCATTACTGGCGTTTTATTCTTACGAGGAATGCGAATTGCCTTCTTGGCGCACACAACTTCAGCTCCTATTTTGGACATCCAGTCCATGCCGACTATTACATCAAAACTTCCTAATTCTACGGGTATCAAATCAATTTTAAACGTTTCTCCGGCTAAATTTATTTTACAATCACGACAAATTTTATCGGCTTTAATTAGTTTACCATTAGCTAACTCAATCATGTACTTAGCATCTAGAGGTAATGATGAACAATTCAATTTAGCGTAAAAGCCTCTACTCACGTAACTTCTATCGGCACCAGTATCAAATATAATAGATGCGGATAAGTTATTAATGGTAAACGTACCCGTAACAAGCTCCGGGTCTTCACACGCCTCTCTAGCATTAATAACAAATGCTCTTCCACGTGCAGATCCATTATTCTTCTCTGGATTCGGACACTGGCTCTTATAGTGACCTTGTTTTCCACACCCATAACAAGTAACAGTGGCCAAGGCAGTTCTATTTGCATTGGTGGCAGGAGTCTTGGTACCATTTGTATTTGTAACGAGAGCCCTACAATCTTCAGCAAGATGACCCTTTCGATTACATTTGTTGCATACCACATTACAGTAGCCAGAGTGATGTTTGTGGCATCGGTTGCATAAAGGATTTTGTCCTTTGTAACCAAAGCTTAAACCACTACCCGCACCTTGCGTGATTTCTTGTTTCTTAAAAGATTGTTGTTGGTTACCTCGATCATAATTTCCATTCCACTTTCTTTTGTTACCTGATACCTTCACATCAGTATTGGATACTTTCTTATCCATGATGACCTGATCCATTAGCTCGTTTGCCATGGTTATAGCTTCATGAATTGTCTTAGGTTTCGATGCTGTAACATTTGCCTTGACCTTTTTGGGCAAACCATCTTTGTACATTTCAATCTTCCGTTCTTCGGTTGGAACCAATTCAGGACATAGCAAAACTAGTTCCATGAATCGCTGATTGTAGTTGGTCATTTCACTACCAACAACCTTCAGGCTTCGTAATTCATCTTCCAACTTCCTAACCTCGTTCCTTGGACAATACTCGTTGATTAACATTGTTTTGAATTCTTCCCAAGGAGTATCATAAGCTACATCTCCTCCTACAGCCTTCACATAATTTTTCCACCACGTGAGTGCACTATCTTGTAAAGTGCACGATGCATACTTGGTCATGTCCTTTTCAACACAACCACTTATTTTAAACACAGTCTCCATCTTTTCTATCCACCGGGTTAAACCGATCGGTCCTTCCGTTCCACTGAATGATGAGGGCTTGCAAGCTTGAAAAGTCTTGTAGGTGCATCCTACACGAGGATTTGGGTTAACTGTAGCAGCTCTTGTAGCCTCGACCCATAACATTCTGTCGTTCACTCGCTGGTTGATGAATTCCTCGACTTCTTGTTCCGTCATTCGATTCAATCGCGCCATTTCCTAATGAAAGAAAATAATTATTCACATGGAATATTATAGATGTAGTATGTATTTATAGTACATTATAGCTTATTAATAATATGAACCAGGTATTATTATAAAAGCCTTTTCTTCTTATTAGCGTTTTATAATTATATCTAGGGTAGTACCTACCCGTTAATGTTCATACTTAATAGCTTAGTACAGAACCAATTACTACCATCTAAATAATACTTAACCATGGAAAATTATTGCATTTCATACTTCACTATTTTACATATGCTTATCTTACATCGAACATTAAGCAAACCACACTAATAATATTATACAAAACATTATATGATCCCATGGTTTAATACGGCAGCGCATCGTTTGATCTATTTTCTAGGACGTTTAGGTTCAAAGAATCGCTTAACACTTATCCTGGCTGTCTGCCTATATTTTGGCTGTGGGGCTGAAGAACTGGATGCCGGGATAGAACGAATAGGAATAGCGGAAATAGGGGTGGTAGTGTCTAGAGGAGTTGGTGCCACATCATCCTTACTAAACTCGGGATTTGAATTTTCTAATTCATTAGCCTTTCGTTTCTTTCCTAGTTCGAACTTGTCTTTTGTAATTTCCTGTATTTCTTCCTCGGGTTCACTTTCCTCCTCGGGTTCACTTTCCTCCTCGGGTTCACTTTCCTCCTCGGGTTCACTTTCCGGGTTCTCTATAGTTGGTTCATCCGGAATTTGTGAGTCTTCCCCAAAGATATTATTTTCGTCATCGGATAGGTTAATGACTGGAACACCATCTGAAGATTCTGGTTCAGAGTCGCTGAATGTGATAACAAGTTTTGAGCCCATCATCTATCACACAACAACTAACCCATTAGTACTACATAAGTCATGTTAAGTTTCTAATGGAATGTGATGATTCACAGTACCGTCATCATGTGCCATGTTACACGGCTCTTACATTCTATCAAGTCTCCAAACATATTAGAACGTATCACCTTGTTAGTTCTATTTTTCTGGAATATTCGAGTAATTTAACGAATCAAGATCGTGCCATTACAATTTCATTCTAAAACCAATAGCTAGGTTCATTCCAAATTTCCTACCTACGAATTTCGGACCATTGTTCGCTTGGCTCGAGGACAGGAAGAAGAAACGAAGGGACAAAACCTCAGAATAGAAATAGGAACATAAACCACAGCAAATAAGAGAGAGCATTAACTGTGGATGACAATGATTTTAAGGGATGGGAGTAGGATATCGAAATATAAGGGAAGGTATAAAACCTAACAACAACCCCGAAACTACAAACCGTGCATATCAATACGTATTGCAACGTAAAGGCACGGGAGAATTAAAAACATTATAATTCCAAGGAAAGGATAAAAGAGAATAGATTCTTCTGGTGATAGATGAAAAAGAAGAATGAAAGATATGAAAGTTAGAAATATAACAAGGATTAGAATGGGATGGAGCATATTAGCGAATGTCTTAAAGTAGGAACTAAAGAGAAAGAATAGAAGATGTGGGAAGAAAGAAAGGGAAGGAGGTAAATTTATAGTGAAATATTCGACAAAGAAATCAAAACAGATTGCCGCGTTAAATCAAAGAAGATCCTGATCGCCGCAAAACTAAATCTTATTACATAAGATTTTCTTTAAAACCCTTAAATCCCGGAAATCGATCATAATCACGTCATCGGTTACAACAATTCTATATTTACTCATTTCACTCTTTTGTGATAGCTTCGCTCGTGCGTCTAACATAACCGAATCGTTTTATCTAAATCTTTCAATAATGATAAAATTTCATTATTACCTCATATTCGTCATGAAAACATTCCTATTGTTATTTATGACAACCTCTACCAAATTTCGAGGACGACATTTCTTTAACGGGTGGGTACTGTAACGACCCGGAAATTTCCGACCAAATTTAAACTCTAATCTCTATATGGTTCCGACACGATAAGCAAAAACCCTAAAGTTGACCCGCACTTTTTCGATCGTTCTATACTTATAAGATTAATATTTACATAAATTAAACCTTACCAACATGATAAGCAATCCAAATTGTTGAGACTTATGTTTTCGAAAAGAGTTTTACACAACGTTTGACCGTCTAGTTTGACCGATGATATCACGAACTATACAATATATAATAATTATACGTTTGTGTATATATATGTATATATACATATTTAACATGATCTAAGAATGTTTTAATATCTCATTTTGTATTAATAACAATAAGTTATAAGTATATTTTGAAACTACTAACTTAAGTTTTCAAAACGATAACCATACGTAACGTTATTTGACTTAAATACTTATGACCTATAATGTTTATACATATATCGTATAAGTAATGTATTTAATCACTTTTAAAGACTTAAATACATAAAACAATATAAGTATATTTACAAAAGATAGCTATATTTGAATCCTCGTTCCGTTTTCTCAAAGATTTCTATACGTATACCTAGGGTATATGTACCCGTATCATACGCAGCTTCTAGATGTATTTACTATTGGTATATACCAATAAAAATCTGCTCCTTAGCAGCCTTAAATGATTAAGAAACATGTGGAACCAACCATTTGTCAAGTAGCATGAATTATTTAGCAAGAAAACAAAGTTAGGTATTTTTTTTTCCTTTATAACCTAAAAACGTTTTTATGCATGCACACCATTTCTTCACCCCATTTTCTTATACTTACACTTCCATTTCTCTCTCAAAATACTCTTAACTTCATACTTGATCATCTCCAAGCATTTTCCCCATCATTTAGCTTCAAAAACCTTACTTAAACACCATAAGAAAACCATACAAAAACACTTCAAGAAATCCTTCCAAGAACACAAACTTACTTCCAATCTTTCATCCAATTCCATCACCCTTTTGGTTCTAGCTTTTTACTCCTCTTTTACAGAAACCTTGTCCAAGGAACTTGAGGTAGTATCTATGTTCATAACCTTATTCGATTCATATATATATAGCTATCATATTTTGTGGTATACAATTTTAACAACAAGAACATAGTTTGAAAGTTTTCAAACTTGTTTGCAAACTAAATAGATCCTTCTAACTTAACTTTTAAAATACTTCAAGACCTGTAATATAACTTAAATATATGCTAACTTAACAAGGTATAACTTGGTTTTTCAAAGAATATCTTAAAAACTGTTTTTACGACGTCGGAGTGTAACCGGGGACTGTTTTGGGTTGGATAATTAAAAACTATCTTAAACTTTGAATTGGAGGTTTATGTTCTGGAAAAATGATTTTTACTATAAATATGTTAACACATAGAAATTTCATGATTTAATTCAAAGTATAAGTATTTTTAGAAAAATGGTCATTAAGTGTTATTTTTTTGTAACAAAAATGTTTAACTTCATAAGTTTCACTAAAGTTTCACCTATGCCGTGTGATTTTGAATACAAACCAAGGTATTTTCAGTTCATAGTATTAAAGAGGGACTCGATCCAAGGAGATGGCAAGTTGAATCAACGAAAACGGATTTGTAACGAAGAAACTATGACCGAAACAAAATTGGTTATCCTAGACTTGTTTAACTTCGGGATTAATTGGGAAAAATTAAATAAATCACATATTTCTAAGATAACATGATATTTTATATATATGTACTTATAATTCAATTTTATATGGTTCAGGATCACCCGTAAACAACACGAGAAGATTAATCATAAGATCCCATGTTTGTACGCAACACGTCATTTGACAACACCGGTACTTTATGTACGCAACACGTCATTTGACAACACCGGTACCGTGGGTCAAGATTAATCTCGACCAATACATATACGATGGGGTTTTATTTATTTCGTTGGGGGTTTTATTTATTTCATTGCGGGTATATTAAACATCTAAAAATGAACCATTAAAATTGAATTACTAACAACGAGCTGCTAACTACGGACTAAGGAATTATTCAAAGTATTAAAAGTATAACAAGTATATATATGTGACGTTTGTTTAAAAAGAAAAGGTATTGATATATTATATATGGATAGGTTCGTGATATCAACCGGAGACCAAGTCAAATTATATATATCTTCAAGACGAAAGTGAGTATATAGTCCCACTTTTAAACTCTAAATATTTCGGGATGAGAATACATGTATTTTATGTTTTACGTTATGGACACAAGTAACTGAAAAATATATTCTACGTTGAGTTGTACCACTGGCATACTTCCCTGTAGCTTGGTAACTAATATTTATAGCGGTATTGTAAACGCGAATCCTGTTGATAGATCTATCGGGCCTGACAACCCCAACCGGACTGGACGACCAGTATTCAACGGTTGCACAGTACTTCGTTTCGTGACTACACTTGGTACAGTGTAGTAAGATTTCATATTAAAGGGAATATGCGACGTGATTAATTGTTAAGTATGGTTACCAAGTGCTCAATCACTTAGAATATTTTTATTAAAATGTTTATATATGAAATCTTGTGGTCTATATTTATATCGCTGTCGACATTAAACCTATATCTCACCAACTTTATGTTGACATTTTAAAGCATGTTATTCTCAGGTATGAATTAAGTCTTCCGCTGTGCATTATCTCGTACTAAGGATACTACTTGAGGCCATTAAGGACTTATATCATAAGGCGTTGCATTCGAGTCATTGAAGTTCATAGAGACTATTATTAAGTACATGGCGGTTTAGGTCATTTGAATATTATGAAATGTCAGGCGAATATGTCAATTATGGATGTAACTATAGATTGTCTTTTAAGAATAAATGCAACGTTTGTAAGATGTATCATATAGAGGGCAAGTACCTCGCAATGTTATCAACTATTGTAATTCGTTTGTAATCAATATGGACAACGTCCGGATGATTAGTTTCGGATCCTTTCAGTTGGTATCAGAGCGTTGGTCTTAGCGAACCAGGCCTTGCATTAGTGTGTCTAACTAGTAGTTGTTAGGATACATTAAGTGAGTCTGGACTTTGACCGTGTCTGCCTGTCAAAAGTTTTGCTTATCAATCCTAGTCGGAAATCATCTGCTTATCATTCTTAGGGAACTGCCTGCTTATCATTCTTAAGTCTAGACACGTCTTACTGCATTTAGTGCATCGATAGTGTATAGACAAAATTCATATCCTAGCGTATCTGTTACTATAGACATTGCCTGACGTATTTCAAAGATTCTCCGTAATTCATGGGATTTTGATATTATATATACATATGTAAATTATGTATTGAAGAGTACCAAACCCAACTCCTATAATCTATTCCAAACCAAAAATTCATTTCTCCGACCATACAAGATAGATTCTTCATCCAGCTCAAATTCCTCCGACTTCGATAGCTTCGCCGATATGGATTTCCATTCGAGCTCCGAGAACAGCGTTACCGGAATGGATCAACCAATTTCCCATCATCTATTCTGGATGAATTGGGGATGGGTTCGTAATATACTAAATTTCTGGAGGCAAGAAGAAGGTGATCCATTCCATCCACCAAATTGTCCTCTTAACGATGAACCTGAAGCACTTACCGGCGAACCTATTCGAAACACCATTTTCTCGCTCATTTCTAGAGTATCTCGTCATGATTACATACTATCCCATATTTCAAATCTTGTTCATTCGCTCGTTCCAACCGTCAATCATCCCGGTATAATAGAAGAAGTCAACGAACTCCGTGCTCGGGTAGTGGATTTGGAGAATATGGTGCGAAGGTTACAAACACCAACAGCAGCACCAGCAGCATAATCCGTACTACCATCGTCAACGCCGACAGTACCTTTATCACCCCAATCACAACCGCGCCTTAAATCTCAACATCACAATCTGTATCTCGAATATCAACATCACACGACTCAATATCTGTACTTCGAGTATGATCTTCGTTCTATATATCATTCTACATCGATTATCTTCGCTTTACGTATCGTATGACGATTATGTAATTTCTAAAGTCTTAGAGATTATGTAACCTAGAATTAACGATAAATCAAATGAGTTTAATATCTTATTGACTCATTAAATCTATGATTATCTCTGAAGAAAATATATATGCAAGTATATTTTCATAAAGATAGTAATTAAAAATTCCTTCGTACAAACTATTAATGATGAAAATATTTTAACGGGTGGGTAGTACCCGAGGAATATTTAGAATTCACATTAATAAGTTATATTGTACATTCTTGAATCTGATTCAACGGTTATCTATTATCTTACTTACAACCACCGATATTCGTATCCGCTCACCCCAGAATAACCATTTTCAATCAAATTTCATATTCGGATTTTGACCTACCAGAATCCAACAAGTGGCATAAAGAAGAAAACATTGGACAAAATAAAAAAAAAATTGTTAGAAACACACGAGTTAACTAATTAAAAATCTATTAAGGATTCCACGCTAACTGTTCCGGCTAACTCTGGACAATTAAAATGAATTAAAATGTTGATTGTAACATATGAAGCTAAACAATTCTTCAAGCTTGCCACTTGATTTTATCTTAAACCTCATTCGTAACTTGACGATTACAATTCGCATTCAAATCCTTTCATGATTCCTGAAAACACCTCGACCGAGAAGTTGAACCCGCCGCACCTTGCCTACGGAATGAAGATTTATACATACAGTTATACACCTGAAGAACTCTCGAACCCAAATTCATAATTTAACACATAACATATTGAATCCTTTGCCATTTATTAGCAAGAACAACCCTACAATTCCTTTTCAAGAAGCTAATTTTGTCACAGCTCCACTTCGACTTTTCAGTGAGATTATTTCTATTATAATCATGATATTTATACCTTGTCCTTTCGCCGTCATTACCGGAAAACCTTTTATATCCCTCGACAACATCAACAGGTGCACCAGCAGATCGTTATCCTTTTGGCAAAATCAGCAATCAGTATTTTGAAAATCTCGCGGAACTTCTTCCATCATATCTATAATGTCTATCCCTAAGAATTTCATAATCTGAACGTGAAGTTTCTGAAAAACACCCGGGACTATGAAATAGTTCTTGAAATGCTAACGAAGCAGCAAAAACTGTAAACGACTTTAACGGTCAAAAGTTTGATGACAAAGAATAGTAAGGTGGTAAAGCTTAAAAAAAAAAAAGTTTGGAACTAGAAAACGGATGAAGCAAAGTATGAAAGAGGCTGTGGATAAATCACAGGGACTGAACCTGCTCTCAAAGAATACAAACGATTCCATACCTGCTGAAACCGTCAGTAAGAACCCTACTCTTTATTCAAAACCTTGCCCGGATGATATTTTTCATCATCATCTTATCTTAGATATTATAAGATATCTTCATATCATTCGTTATACATATTTTTCATATTTCTGGAGATATTTTTACAACTATTCCTATCTGCGATCATTTATCTCTCCGTAACATCTACGTTACAATATAAAAGAAACTGTGTTAATTTCTAAATTCTGAAACCTCCGAGATTAAAATATAAATGATTTGAAGTAGTGTTGGGAACTGATGCATGAATTAGTATAATATAATGAAACTTGATCAACTTCATTATATTACAGTAAGTCATGTTAAGTTTCTAATGGAATGTGATGATTCACAGTACCGTCATCATGTGCCATGTTACACGGCTCTTACATTCTATCAAGTCTCCAAACATATTAGAACGTATCACCTTGTTAGTTCTATTTTTCCGGAATATTCGAGTAATTTAACGAATCAAGATCGTGCCATTACAATTTCATTCTAAAACCAATAGCTAGGTTCATTCCAAATTTCCTACCTACGAATTTCGGACCATTGTTCGCTTGGCTCGAGGACAGGAAGAAGAAACGAAGGGACAAAACCTCAGAATAGAAATAGGAACATAAACCACAGCAAATAAGAGAGAGCATTAACTGTGGATGACAATGATTTTAAGGGATGGGAGTAGGAACATCGAAATATAAGGGAAGGTATAAAACCTAACAACAACCCCGAAACTACAAACCGTGCATATCAATACGTATTGCAACGTAAAGGCACGGGAGAATTAAAAACATTATAATTCCAAGGAAAGGATAAAAGAGAATAGATTCTTCTGGTGATAGATGAAAAAGAAGAATGAAAGATATGAAAGTTAGAAATATAACAAGGATTAGAATGGGATGGAGCATATTAGCGAATGTCTTAAAGTAGGAACTAAAGAGAAAGAATAGAAGATGTGGGAAGAAAGAAAGGGAAGGAGGTAAATTTATAGTGAAATATTCGACAAAGAAATCAAAACAGATTGCTGCGTTAAATCAAAGAAGATCCTGATCGCTGCAAAACTAAATCTTATTACATAAGATTTTCTTTAAAACCCTTAAATCCCGGAAATCGATCATAATCACGTCATCGGTTACAACAATTCTATATTTACTCATTTCACTCTTTTGTGATAGCTTCGCTCGTGCGTCTCACATAACCGAATCGTTTTATCTAAATCTTTCAATAATGATAAAATTTCATTATTACCTCATATTCGTCATGAAAACATTCCTATTGTTATTTATGACAACCTCTACCAAATTTCGAGGACGAAATTTCTTTAACGGGTGGGTACTGTAACGACCCGGAAATTTCCGACCAAATTTAAACTCTAATCTCTATATGGTTCCGACACGATAAGCAAAAACCCTAAAGTTGACCCGCACTTTTTCGATCGTTCTATACTTATAAGATTAATATTTACATAAATTAAACCTTACCAACATGATAAGCAATCCAAATTGTTGAGACTTATGTTTTCGAAAAGAGTTTTACACAACGTTTGACCGTCTAGTTTGACCGATGATATCACGAACTATACAATATATGATAATTATACGTTTGTGTATATATATGTATATATACATATTTAACATGATCTAAGAATGTTTTAATATCTCATTTTGTATTAATAACAATAAGTTATAAGTATATTTTGAAACTACTAACTTAAGTTTTCAAAACGATAACCATACGTAACGTTATTTGACTTAAATACTTATGACCTATAATGTTTATACATATATCGTATAAGTAATGTATTTAATCACTTTTAAAGACTTAAATACATAAAACAATATAAGTATATTTACAAAAGATAGCTATATTTGAATCCTCGTTCCGTTTTCTCAAAGATTTCTATACGTATACCTAGGGTATATGTACCCGTATCATACGCAGCTTCTAGATGTATTTACTATTGGTATATACCAATAAAAATCTGCTCCTTAGCAGCCTTAAATGATTAAGAAACATGTGGAACCAACCATTTGTCAAGTAGCATGAATTATTTAGCAAGAAAACAAAGTTAGGTATTTTTTTTTCCTTTATAACCTAAAAACGTTTTTATGCATGCACACCATTTCTTCACCCCATTTTCTTATACTTACACTTCCATTTCTCTCTCAAAATACTCTTAACTTCATACTTGATCATCTCCAAGCATTTTCCCCATCATTTAGCTTCAAAAACCTTACTTAAACAACATAAGAAAACCATACAAAAACACTTCAAGAAATCCTTCCAAGAACACAAACTTACTTCCAATCTTTCATCCAATTCCATCACCCTTTTGGTTCTAGCTTTTTACTCCTCTTTTACAGAAACCTTGTCCAAGGAACTTGAGGTAGTATCTATGTTCATAACCTTATTCGATTCATATATATATAGCTATCATATTTTGTGGTATACAATTTTAACAACAAGAACATAGTTTGAAAGTTTTCAAACTTGTTTGCAAACTAAATAGATCCTTCTAACTTAACTTTTAAAATACTTCAAGACCTGTAATATAACTTAAATATATGCTAACTTAACAAGGTATAACTTGGTTTTTCAAAGAATATCTTAAAAACTGTTTTTACGACGTCGGAGTGTAACCGGGGACTGTTTTGGGTTGGATAATTAAAAACTATCTTAAACTTTGAATTGGAGGTTTATGTTCTGGAAAAATGATTTTTACTATAAATATGTTAACACATAGAAATTTCATGATTTAATTCAAAGTATAAGTATTTTTAGAAAAATAGTCATTAAGTGTTATTTTTTTGTAACAAAAATGTTTAACTTCATAAGTTTCACTAAAGTTTCACCTATGCCGTGTGATTTTGAATACAAACCAAGGTATTTTCAGTTCATAGTCTTAAAGAGGGACTCGATCCAAGGAGATGCCAAGTTGAATCAACGAAAACGGATTTGTAACGAAGAAACTATGACCGAAACAAAATTGGTTATCCTAGACTTGTTTAACTTCGGGATTAATTGGGAAAAATTAAATAAATCACATATTTCTAAGATAACATGATATTTTATATATATGTACTTATAATTCAATTTTATATGGTTCAGGATCACCCGTAAACAACACGAGAAGATTAATCATAAGATCCCATGTTTGTACGCAACACGTCATTTGACAACACCGGTACTTTATGTACACAACACGTCATTTGACAACACCGGTACCGTGGGTCAAGATTAATCTCGACCAATACATATACGATGGGGTTTTATTTATTTCGTTGGGGGTTTTATTTATTTCATTGCGGGTATATTAAACATCTAAAAATGAACCATTAAAATTGAATTACTAACAACGAGCTGCTAACTACGGACTAAGGAATTATTCAAAGTATTAAAAGTATAACAAGTATATATATGTGACGTTTGTTTAAAAAGAAAAGGTATTGATATATTATATATGGATAGGTTCGTGATATCAACCGGAGACCAAGTCAAATTATATATATCTTCAAGACGAAAGTGAGTATATAGTCCCACTTTTAAACTCTAAATATTTCGGGATGAGAATACATGTATTTTATGTTTTACGTTATGGACACAAGTAACTGAAAAATATATTCTACGTTGAGTTGTACCACTGGCATACTTCCCTGTAGCTTGGTAACTAATATTTACAGCGGTATTGTAAACGCGAATCCTGTTGATAGATCTATCGGGCCTGACAACCCCAACCGGACTGGACGACCAGTATTCAACGGTTGCACAGTACTTCGTTTCGTGACTACACTTGGTACAGTGTAGTAAGATTTCATATTAAAGGGAATATGCGACGTGATTAATTGTTAAGTATGGTTACCAAGTGCTCAACCACTTAGAATATTTTTATTAAAATGTTTATATATGAAATCTTGTGGTCTATATTTATATCGCTGTCGACATTAAACCTATATCTCACCAACTTTATGTTGACATTTTAAAGCATGTTATTCTCAGGTATGAATTAAGTCTTCCGCTGTGCATTATCTCGTACTAAGGATACTACTTGAGGCCATTAAGGACTTATATCATAAGGCGTTGCATTCGAGTCATTGAAGTTCATAGAGACTATTATTAAGTACATGGCGGTTTAGGTCATTTGAATATTATGAAATGTCAGGCGAATATGTCAATTATGGATGTAACTATAGATTGTCTTTTAAGAATAAATGCAACGTTTGTAAGATGTATCATATAGAGGGCAAGTACCTCGCAATGTTATCAACTATTGTAATTCGTTTGTAATCAATATGGACAACGTCCGGATGATTAGTTTCGGATCCTTTCACATATTCCCTTTATTATGAAATCTTACTACACCGTACCAAGTGTAGTCACGAAACGAAGTACTGTGCAACCGTTGAATACTGGTCGTCCAGTCCGGTTGGGGTTGTCAGGCCCGATAGATCTATCAACAGGATTCGCGTTTACAATACCGCTGTAAATAATAGTTACCAAGCTACAGGGAAGTATGCCAGTGGTACAACTCAACGTAGAATATATTTTTCAGTTACTTGTGTCCATATCGTAAAACATAAAATACATGTATTCTCATCCCGAAATATTTAGAGTTTAAAAGTGGGACTATATACTCACTTTTGCCTTGAAGATATATATATTTTGACTTGGTCTCCGATTGATATCACGAACCTATCCATACATAATATATCAATACCTTTTCTTTTTAAACAATCGTCACATATATATACTTGTTATACTTTTAATACTTGTAATAATTCCTTAGTCCGTAGTTAGCAGTTCGTTGTTAGTAATTCAATTTTAATGGTTCATATTTAGATGTTTAATAAACCCCCAATGAAATAAATAAAACCCCCATCGTATATGTATTGGTCGAGATTAATCTTGACCCATGGTACCGGTGTTGTCAAATGACGTGTTGCGTACATAAAGTACCGGTGTTGTCAAATGACGTGTTGCGTACAATCATGGGATCTTATGATTAATCTTCTCGTGTTGTTTACGGGTGATCCTGAACCATATAAAATTAAATTATGAGTACATATATATAAAATATCATGTTATTTTAAAAAGATGTGATTTATTTAATTTTCTCCAATTATTTTCGTAGCTAAACTAGTCTTAGATATCCGATCTCGTTTTGGTCATAGTTTCTTCGTTACAACTCCGTTTTCGTTGGTTCAACTTGCCACTTCCTTGGATCGAGTCCCTCTTTAAGACTATGAACTGTAAATACCTTAGTTTATATTCGAAATCACAGGTCATAGGTCAAACTTTAGTGAAACTTATGAAGTTAATCATTTTCCATCATGTAAACAACCTTAAATGATTATTTTTCTAAAAATACTTATACTTTGAGTTAAATCATGAAATTTTTATGTGTTAACATATTCATAAGAAATATCATTTTTCCAGAATATAAACCTCCAATTCAAAGTTCAAGATGGTTTTTAATTATCCAACCCAAAACAGCCCCCGGTTGCACTCCGACGTCGTAAAAACAGTTTTTAAGGTGTTCTTTGAAAAACCAAGTTATACCTTGTTAAATTAGCATATATTTAAGTTATATTACAGGTCTTGAAGTATTTTAAAAGTTAAGTTAGAAGGATCTATTTAGTTTGCAAACAAGTTTAAAAACATTCAAACTATGTTCTTGTTGTTAAAATTTTATACCATAAAATAAGATAGCTATATATATATGAATCGAATAAGGTTATGAACAAAGTTACTACCTCAAGTTACTTGGACAAGATTTCTGTAAAAGAGGAGTAAGAACCTAGAACCAAAAGGGTGATGGAATTGGATGAAAGATTGGAAGTAAGTTTGTGTTCTTGGAAAGGATTCTTGAAGTGTTTTTGTAAGGGTTTTCTTATGGTGATTAAGGCTTGTTTCTATGGCTAGATCTTCATGGTTTCTTGCTGAATGGTTATGAAGTTTAAGGGTTAAGAAAGAGTGTGTGTTTTAGCTAGAAAATGGAAGTTAAAATGAATCAAAATGAGGATATCCCCATGGTACTTAAAAACGTGAATAGGGAGGACAAAACAAGATTTTCAAGTTTGTTATTTTATGTAATTAGTCAACAAACTTCCAAATACCAATTACCTTATACATAAGGCATGAACAAGGGCTGGTTAGGTGGTGATTTGATGTGTATATACCAATAGTAAATACGTATAGAAGCTAGGTATGATACGGTACATATACCGTAGATATACGTATAGAAATCTTGTGAAAAATGGAATGAGAATTCAAATATAGCTATCTTTTGTGAATACACTTATATGGTTTTATGTATTTAAGTCCTTAAAAGTGATTAAATACATTACTTATACGATATATGTATAAACATTATATGTTATAAGTATTTATGTCAAATAACGTTACGTATGGTTATCGTTTTGAAAACTTAAGTTAGTAGTTTCAAAATATACTTATAACTTATTGTTATTAATACAAAATGAGATATTAAAACATCCTTAAATCATGTTAAATATGTATATATACATATATATACACAAATGTATAATTATCATATATTGTATAGTTCGTGATATCATCGGTCAAACTAGACGGTCAAACGTTGTGTAAAACTCATTTCAAAAACATAAGTCTCATCAATTTGGATTGCTTATCATGTTGGTAAGGTTTAATTTATGTAAATATTAATCTTATAAGTATAGAATGATCGAAAAAGTGCGGGTCATTACAATAAGAATCACCAATACAACAACAACAGCAATTACAATAATAATCGCAACAATTATCCCAACAATCGCAACATCAATCGCAACTACAACAAACGGCCCAACAACAACAACAACAACAACAACAACAACAACAACAACAACAACAACAACAACAACAACAACAACAACAACAACAACAACAACAACAACAACAACAACAACAACAACAATCATCCCAACAACAATAACAACCGCAACAACAACAACAATCAGAAGCAGCTATGCCAAAGGTGTGAAAAGTATCACTCGGGGTTCTGCACCAAATTTTGCAACAAGTGTAAAAGAAATGGTCATAGCGCGGCGAAGTGTGAGGTCTACGGACCAGGGGTTAACAGAACGAAAGGAAGAAATGGTGTCGGAATGAGTAATGGCGGAGCAAGTAGTGTCGGAGCAAGTTATGCCAATGTAGTTTGTTATAAATGTGGAAAACCGGGCCACATTATTAGAAATTGCCCGAACCAGGAGAACACGAATGGACAAGGCCGCGGAAGAGTTTTCAATATTAATGTGGCAGAGGTACAGGAAGACCCAGAGCTTGTTATATAGTGACCCGAACTTTTCCATGTTTATATATATTAATTGAGATTGATATTTACATGATTAAATGTTTCCAACATGTTAAGCAATCAAACTTGTTAAGACTTGATTAATTGAAATATGTTTCATATAGACAATTGACCACCCAAGTTGACCGGTGATTCACGAACGTTAAAACTTGTAAAAACTATATGATGACATATATATGGATATATATATATAGTTAACATGATACTATGATAAGTAAACATATCATTAAGTATATTAACAATGAACTACATATGTAAAAACAAGACTACTAACTTAATGATTTTTAAACGAGACATATATGTAACGATTATCGTTGTAAAGACATTTAATGTATATATATCATATTAAGAGATATTCATACATGATAATATCATGATAATATCATGATAATATAATAATTTAAAATCTCATTTGATATTATAAACATTGGGTTAACAACATTTAACAAGATCGTTAACCTAAAGGTTTCAAAACAACACTTACATGTAACGACTAACGATGACTTAACGACTCAGTTAAAATGTATATACATGTAGTGTTTTAATATGTATTTATACACTTTTGAAAGACTTCAATACACTTATCAAAATACTTCTACTTAACAAAAATGCTTACAATTACATCCTCGTTCAGTTTCATCAACAATTCTACTCGTATGCACCCGTATTCGTATAATACACAGCTTTTAGATGTATGTACTATTGGTATATACACTCCAATGATCAGCTCTTAGCAGCCCATGTGAGTCACCTAACACATGTGGGAACCATCATTTGGCAACTAGCATGAAATATCTCATAAAATTACAAAAATATGAGTAATCATTCATGACTTATTTACATGAAAACAAAATTACATATCCTTTATATCTAATCCATACACCAACGACCAAAAACACCTACAAACACTTTCATTCTTCAATTTTCTTCATCTAATTGATCTCTCTCAAGTTCTATCTTCAAGTTCTAAGTGTTCTTCATAAATTCCAAAAGTTCTAGTTTCATAAAATCAAGAATACTTTCAAGTTTGCTAGCTCACTTCCAATCTTGTAAGGTGATCATCCAACCTCAAGAAATCTTTGTTTCTTACAGTAGGTTATCATTCTAATACAAGGTAATAATCATATTCAAACTTTGGTTCAATTTCTATAACTATAACAATCTTATTTCAAGTGATGATCTTACTTGAACTTGTTTTCGTGTCATGATTCTGCTTCAAGAACTTCAAGCCATCCAAGGATCCATTGAAGCTAGATCCATTTTTCTCTTTTCCAGTAGGTTTATCCAAGGAACTTAAGGTAGTAATGATGTTCATAACATCATTCGATTCATACATATAAAGCTATCTTATTCGAAGGTTTAAACTTGTAATCACTAGAACATAGTTTAGTTAATTCTAAACTTGTTCGCAAACAAAAGTTAATCCTTCTAACTTGACTTTTAAAATCAACTAAACACATTTTCTATATCTATATGATATGCTAACTTAATGATTTAAAACCTGGAAACACAAAAAACACCGTAAAACCGGATTTACGCCGTCGTAGTAACACCGCGGGCTGTTTTGGGTTAGTTAATTAAAAACTATGATAAACTTTGATTTAAAAGTTGTTATTCTGAGAAAATGATTTTTATTATGAACATGAAACTATATTCAAAAATTATGGTTAAACTCAAAGTGGAAGTATGTTTTCTAAAATGGTCATTTAGACGTCGTTCTTTCGACTCAAATGACTACCTTTACAAAAACGACTTGTAACTTATTTTTCCGACTATAAACCTATACTTTTTCTGTTTAGATTCATAAAATAGAGTTCAATATGAAACCATAGCAATTTGATTCACTCAAAACGGATTTAAAATGAAGAAGTTATGGGTAAAACAAGATTGGATAATTTTTCTTATTTTAGCTACGTGAAAATTGGTAACAAATCTATTCCAACCATAACTTAATCAACTTGTATTATATATTATGTAATCTTGAGATACCATAGACACGTATACAATGTTTCGACCTATCATGTCGACACATCTATATATATTTCGGAACAACCATAGACACTCTATATGTGAATGTTGAAGTTAGCTATACAGGGTTGAGGTTGATTCCAAAATATATATAGTTTGAGTTGTGATCAATACTGAGATATGTATACACTGTAGTGACCCGAACTTTTCCATGTTTATATATATTAATTGAGATTGATATTTACATGATTAAATGTTTCCAACATGTTAAGGAATCAAACTTGTTAAGACTTGATTAATTGAAATATGTTTCATATAGACAATTGACCACCCAAGTTGATCGGTGATTCACGAACGTTAAAACTTGTAAAAACTATATGATGACATATATATGGATATATATATATAGTTAACATGATACTATGATAAGAAAACATATCATAAAGTATATTAACAATGAACTACATATGTAAAAACAAGACTACTAACTTAATGATTTTTAAACGAGACATATATGTAACGATTATCGTTGTAAAGACATTTAATGTATATATATCATATTAAGAGATATTCATACATGATAATATCATGATAATATAATAATTTAAAATCTCATTTGATATTATAAACATTGGGTTAACAACATTTAACAAGATCGTTAACCTAAAGGTTTCAAAACAACACTTACATGTAACGACTAACGATGACTTAACGACTCAGTTAAAATGTATATACATGTAGTGTTTTAATATGTATTTATACACTTTTGAAAGACTTCAATACACTTATCAAAATATACTTCTACTTAACAAAAATGCTTACAATTACATCCTCGTTCAGTTTCATCAACAATTCTACTCGTATGCACCCGTATTCGTACTCGTACAATACACAGCTTTTAGATGTATGTACTATTGGTATATACACTCCAATGATCAGCTCTTAGCAGCCCATGTGAGTCACCTAACACATGTGGGAACCATCATTTGGCAACTAGCATGAAATATCTCATAAAATTACAAAAATATGAGTAATCATTCATGACTTATTTACATGAAAACAAAATTACATATCCTTTATATCTAATCCATACACCAACGACCAAAAACACCTACAAACACTTTCATTCTTCAATTTTCTTCATCTAATTGATCTCTCTCAAGTTCTATCTTCAAGTTCTAAGTGTTCTTCATAAATTCCAAAAGTTCTAGTTTCATAAAATCAAGAATACTTTCAAGTTTGCTAGCTCACTTCCAATCTTGTAAGGTGATCATCCAACCTCAAGAAATCTTTGTTTCTTACAGTAGGTTATCATTCTAATACAAGGTAATAATCATATTCAAACTTTGGTTCAATTTCTATAACTATAACAATCTTATTTCAAGTGATGATCTTACTTGAACTTGTTTTCGTGTCATGATTCTGCTTCAAGAACTTCGAGCCATCCAAGGATCCATTGAAGCTAGATCCATTTTTCTATTTTCCAGTAGGTTTATCCAAGGAAATTAAGGTATTAATGATGTTCATAACATCATTCGATTCATACATATAAAGCTATCTTATTCGAAGGTTTAAACTTGTAATCACTAGAACATAGTTTAGTTAATTCTAAACTTGTTCGCAAACAAAAGTTAATCCTTCTAACTTGACTTTTAAAATCAACTAAACACCTGTTCTATATCTATATGATATGCTAACTTAATGATTTAAAACCTGGAAACACGAAAAACACCGTAAAACCGGATTTACGCCGTCGTAGTAACACCGCGGACTGTTTTGGGTTAGTTAATTAAAAACTATGATAAACTTTGATTTAAAAGTTGTTATTCTGAGAAAATGATTTTTATTATGAACATGAAACTATATCCAAAAATTATGGTTAAACTCAAAGTGGAAGTATGTTTTCTAAAATGGTCATCTAGACGTCGTTCTTTCGACTGAAATGACTACCTTTACAAAAATGACTTGTAACTTATTTTTTCGACTATAAACCTATACTTTTTCTGTTTAGATTCATAAAATACAGTTCAATATGAAACCATAGCAATTTGATTCATTCAAAACGGATTTAAAATGAAGAAGTTATGGGTAAAACAAGATTGGATAATTTTTCTCATTTTAGCTACGTGAAAATTGGTAACAAATCTATTCCAACCATAACTTAATCAACTTGTATTGTATATTATGTAATCTTGAGATACCATAGACACGTATACAATGTTTCGACCTATCATGTCGACACATCTATATATATTTCGGAACAACCATAGACACTCTATATGTGAATGTTGGAGTTAGCTTTACAGGGTTGAGGTTGATTCCAAAATATATATAGTTTGAGTTGTGATCAATACTGAGATACGTATACACTGGGTCGTGGATTGATTCAAGATAATATTTATTGATTTATTTTTGTACATCTAACTGTGGACAACTAGTTGTAGGTTACTAACGAGGACAGCTGACTTAATAAACTTAAAACATCAAAATATATTAAAAGTGTTGTAAATATATTTTGAACATACTTTAATATATATGTATATATTGTTATAGGTTCGTGAATCAACAGTGGCCAAGTCTTACTTCTCGACGAAGTAAAAATCTGTGAAAGTGAGTTATAGTCCCACTTTTAAAATCTAATATTTTTGGGATGAGAATACAAGCAGGTTTTATAAATGATTTACAAAATAGACACAAGTACGTGAAACTACATTCTATGGTTGAATTATCGAAATCGAATATGCCCCTTTTTATTAAGTCTGGTAATCTAAGAATTAGGGAACAGACACCCTAATTGACGCGAATCCTAAAGATAGATCTATTGGGCCTAACAAACCCCATCCAAAGTACCGGATGCTTTAGTACTTCGAAATTTATATCATATCCGAAGGGTGTCCCGGAATGATGGGGATATTCTTATATATGCATCTTGTTATTGTCGGTTACCAGGTGTTCACCATATGAATGATTTTTATCTCTATGTATGGGATGTGTATTGAAATATGAAATCTTGTGGTCTATTATTATGATTTGATATATATAGGTTAAACCTATAACTCACCAACATTTTTGTTGACGTTTTAAGCATGTTTATTCTCAGGTGATTATTAAGAGCTTCCGCTGTCACATACTTAAATAAGGACGAGATTTGGAGTCCATGCTTGTATGATATTGTGTAAAACTGCATTCAAGAAACTTATTTTGTTGTAACATATTTGTATTGTAAACCATTATGTAATGGTCGTGTGTAAATAGGATATTTTAGATTATCATTATTTGATAATCTACGTAAAGCTTTTTAAACCTTTATTTATGAAATAAAGGTTATGGTTTGTTTTAAAAATGAATGCAGTCTTTGAAAAACGTCTCATATAGAGGTCAAAACCTCGCAACGAAATCAATTAATATGGAACGTTTTTAATCATTAAGAACGGGACATTTCAGTTGGTATCCGAGCGTTGGTCTTAGAGAACCAGAAAATTTGCATTAGTGTGTCTTATCGAGTTTGTTAGGATGCATTAGTGAGTCTGGACTTCAACCGTGTTTTCTTTAAAAATGATTGCTTAACATTTTTGTTGGAAACTATATATTTTTAACATATGAATATTATGTGATATATTAATCTCTTAACGTGTTTGATATTATGTGATAGATGTCTACCTCTAGAACAAGTCCCATTGACTCACCTAATAATAAAGAAGAGTCAAATGTAAATTGGAATGATTTGTGGACTGATTCACAAGTTCCCGAAGAGGAACCGGAAGAAGAGTCGGAACCGGAAGAAGAGTCGGAACCGGAAGATGAATCGGAACCGGAAGAAGAATCGGAACCGGATGAAGAAATAGAACCGGTGGGGGAAATAATAAAACGGTTAAGTAAAAGAAAATCCTCAACCAACCGACCAAAGTTAATTATGGTCAATGGTGTTTCCGCCAAGGAAGTAAAAATATTGGGAGGATTACCAATTCTCCGATGAATCGGATTCCGACGAGAATTCCGATGATGTTATAGAAATTACCCCAACTGAATTTAAAAAGGAAAAAGAAAATAATAAGGGAAAGGGCATAAAAATAGAGAAATCTAATTCCAACCCCGATGAACTTTATATGTATCGTCAACCCCCGATGTCCTTAAGTTGTAACAATGACCCGGGAACCTCTAAACCACCAGGTTTTTCTAAACCAATGTGGACAACGACGGCTCGTATTAGGGGAACATCATATATCCCTAGAAACTTGGCAAAACGAACCAAAACCGAAGAAGAAGAAACGAGCGAGTCGGAATAAGATAGTTGTATTCGTGTGGTGTAATATATGTAATATAGTGTTCTTATGCTTTATGATATATGTAAAAATTGCTTGTATTAATAAGTATTTTTTTATGAATCTAACTCTTGTCTATTTTACAGTTTAAAAACACAAAATGGATAGACAACCCAATATTTTAAGAGACCTACCCGGAGACATGATTGATGAAATCTTGTCTAGAGTCGGCCAGAATTCTTCGGCACAACTATTTAAGGCGAGATCAGTTTGTAAGACATTCGAAGAACGTTCCAAAAATGTCTTGGTTTATAAGAGACTTTCGTTTGAAAGATGGGGGATATCACATTGGGAAACCCATAAGTTACGATGTGTTTACTTTGACGCATATATTGCGGGGAACCCAAATGCTATTTTACGCAACGGGTTAAGAAATTATTTTGACTCAATATATCCGAATATTGGACTTCGTGATTTAGAAAAAGCGGCTAACATGCAACATAAAGAAGCATGTTATGCTTACGGATTAGTAATGTTCGCTTCTCACCAAAGTGAGAACAAGAACATCGGGCTACAACTATTAAACAAAACGTTTCCACAAGTGACGGAGTCGGTAATTGGGGTAAGAAATGAGGTTTTTAGGTTATTACGAGACTGTTGGTCATTACGTAACCCTCGTCCCTTTGATGACGTTACAACACGCTGTCTTATCAACGGCCATAACGGTTATGTTGCACAAGACCAAGGATGGGAAGTAGTCCTAGTAAAACCATAATGCATGACTTGTTTCTGGACGTATGAATTACGTGTCTTTATTGCCTTTGCTGAACGACTTGTGTACTAGCTAGAATTGTCTTCACAACTATCTTGTATCAAAGTTATTGTGTGCTATATTTCATGCTTTATGTAAAATAAGCGGTATTGTAAGTTTGTAAAATATTGTATAAAAGTTTGAACGCGAAATATTATTATAATCAGTTTTTCATATAGAATTGTAGTAGTTGAATTGTATATTAGCTACTAAGTATGAACTTAACGGGTAGGTACTACCCGAATTTAAACTTATAAAACGCTAATATGAAGAAAAAGCTTTTATAAATGAGTTCATATTATGCTACGAAATACTATTAACTACTCTTAATATTCTGTATGATTAACTTGTTCCATTTAACTATTTTGAAGGAAATGGCACCGACTACTCGACACACCGTGAATATGAATGAAGAGGAATTCCGTACTTTTCTAGCTTCAAACATAGCCGCAGTACAGGCTGCGCTACATACCAACAATAACCTTGGATCTAGCAGTACAGGAAATCGTGTAGGATGCACCTACAAAGAATTCACTGCCTGCAAACCTTTGGAATTTGATGGAACCGAAGGACCGATCGGATTGAAACGGTGGACCGAGAAGGTTGAATCGGTGTTTGCCATAAGTAAGTGTACTGAAGAGGACAAAGTGAAGTACACTACGCATACCTTCACAGGTTCTGCGTTAACATGGTGGAATACCTATCTAGAGCAAGTGGGACAAGATGATGCGTACGCACTACCGTGGTCAGCATTCAAGCACTTGATGAACGAGAAGTACCGTCCCAGAACCGAGGTCAATAAGCTCAAGACAGAACTTAGAGGGTTACGAACCCAAGGATTTGATATTACCACGTACGAAAGACGATTCACAGATTGTGCCTATTGTGTCCGGGAGCATTCGAAGATGAGGAAGAGAAGATCGACGCGTTTGTGAAAGGATTACCGGAAAGAATCCAAGAAGATATAAGTTCACACGAGCCCGCCTCCATACAACAGGCATGTAGAATGGCTCACAAACTAGTGAACCAGATTGAAGAAAGAATTAAAGAACAGACTGCTGAAGAGGCCAATGTGAAGCAAGTCAAAAGAAAGTGGGAGGAAAACGGTGATAAGAATCACCAATACAACAACAACAGCAATTACAACAATAATCGCAACAATTATCCCAACAATCGCAACATCAATCGCAACTACAACAAACGGCCCAACAACAACAACAACAACAACAGCAACTACAACAATCATCCCAACAACAATAATAACCGCAACAACAACAACAATCAGAAGCAGCTATGCCAAAGGTGTGAAAAGAATCACTCGGGGTTCTGTACCAAATTTTGCAACAAATGTAAAAGAAATGGTCATAGCGCGGCGAAGTGTGAGGTCTACGGACCAGGGGTTAATAGAACGAAAGGAACAAATGGTGTCGGAACGAGTAATGGCGGAGCAAGTAGTGTCGGAGCAAGTTATGCCAATGTAGTTTGTTATAAATGTGGAAAAACAGGCCACATTATTAGAAATTGCCCGAACCAGGAGAACACGAATGGACAAGGCCGTGGAAGAGTTTTCAATATTAATGCGGTAGAGGCACAGGAAGACCCGGAGCTTGTTACGGGTACGTTTCTTATTGACAATAAATCTGCTTACGTTTTATTTGATTCGGGTGCGGATAGAAGCTATATGAGTAGAGATTTTTGTGCTAAATTAAGTTGTCCATTGACGCCTTTGGATAGTAAATTTTTACTCGAATTAGCAAATGGTAAATTAATTTCAGCAGATAATATATGTCGGAATCGAGAAATTAAACTGGTTAGCGAAACATTTAAGATTGATTTGATACCAGTAGAGTTAGGGAGTTTTGATGTGATAATCGGTATGGACTGGTTGAAAGAAGTGAAAGCAGAGATCGTTTGTTACAAAAATGCAATTCGCATTATACGAGAAAAAGGAAAACCCTTAATGGTGTACGGAGAAAAGGGCAACACGAAGCTACATCTTATTAGTAATTTGAAGGCACAAAAACTAATAAGAAAAGGTTGCTATGCTGTTCTAGCACACGTCGAGAAAGTACAAACTGAAGAAAAGAGCATCAATGATGTTCCCATTGCAAAAGAATTTCCCGATGTATTTCCGAAAGAATTACCGGGATTACCCCCACAGCGATCCGTTGAATTTCAAATAGATCTTGTACCAGGAGCTGCACCAATAGCTCGTGCTCCTTACAGACTCGCACCCAGTGAGATGAAAGAACTGCAAAGCCAATTACAAGAACTTTTAGAGCATGGTTTCATTCGACCAAGCACATCACCGTGGGGAGCTCCTGTTTTGTTTGTCAAGAAGAAAGATGGTACATTCAGGTTGTGTATCGACTACCGAGAGTTGAACAAACTTACCATCAAGAACCGCTACCCACTACCGAGAATCGACGACTTATTTGATCAACTACAAGGCTCGTCTGTTTATTCAAAGATTGACTTACGTTCCGGGTATCATCAAATGCGGGTGAAAGAAGATGATATTCCAAAGACTGCTTTCAGAACACGTTACGGTCATTACGAGTTTATGGTCATGCCGTTTGGTTTAACTAATGCACCAGCTGTGTTCATGGACCTTATGAACCGAGTGTGTGGACCATACCTTGACAAGTTTGTCATTGTTTTCATTGATGACATACTTATTTACTCAAAGAATGACCAAGAACACGGTGAACATTTGAGAAAGGTGTTAGAAGTATTGAGGAAGGAAGAATTGTACGCTAAGTTTTCAAAGTGTGCATTTTGGTTGGAAGAAGTTCAATTCCTCGGTCACATAGTGAACAAAGAAGGTATTAAGGTGGATCCGGCAAAGATAGAAACTGTTGAAAAGTGGGAAACCCCGAAAACTCCGAAACACATACGCCAGTTTTTAGGACTAGCTGGTTACTACAGAAGGTTCATCCAAGACTTTTCCAGAATAGCAAAACCCTTGACTGCATTAACGCATAAAGGGAAGAAATTTGAATGGAATGATGAACAAGAGAAAGCGTTTCAGTTATTGAAGAAAAAGCTAACTACGGCACCTATATTGTCATTGCCTGAAGGGAATGATGATTTTGTGATTTATTGTGATGCATCAAAGCAAGGTCTCGGTTGTGTATTAATGCAACGAACGAAGGTGATTGCTTATGCGTCTAGACAATTGAAGATTCACGAACAAAATTATACGACGCATGATTTGGAATTAGGCGCGGTTGTTTTTGCATTAAAGACTTGGAGGCACTACTTATATGGGGTCAAAAGTATTATATATACCGACCACAAAAGTCTTCAACACATATTTAATCAGAAACAACTGAATATGAGGCAGCGTAGGTGGATTGAATTATTGAATGATTACGACTTTGAGATTCGTTACCACCCGGGAAAGGCAAATGTGGTAGCCGATGCCTTGAGCAGGAAGGACAGAGAACCCATTCGAGTAAAATCTATGAATATAATGATTCATAATAACCTTACTACTCAAATAAAGGAGGCGCAACAAGGAGTTTTAAAAGAAGGAAATTTAAAGGATGAAATACCCAAAGGATCGGAGAAGCATCTTAATATTCGGGAAGACGGAACCCGGTATAGGGCTGAAAGGATTTGGGTACCAAAATTTGGAGATATGAGAGAAATGGTACTTAGAGAAGCTCATAAAACCAGATACTCAATACATCCTGGAACGGGGAAGATGTACAAGGATCTCAAGAAACATTTTTGGTGGCCGGGTATGAAAGCCGATGTTGCTAAATACGTAGGAGAATGTTTGACGTGTTCTAAGGTCAAAGCTGAGCATCAGAAACCATCAGGTCTACTTCAACAACCCGAAATCCCAGAATGGAAATGGGAAAACATTACCATGGATTTCATCACTAAATTACCAAGGACTGCAAGTGGTTTTGATACTATTTGGGTAATAGTTGATCGTCTCACCAAATCAGCACACTTTCTGCCAATAAGAGAAGATGACAAGATGGAGAAGTTAGCACGACTGTATTTGAAGGAAGTCGTCTCTAGACATGGAATACCAATCTCTATTATCTCTGATAGGGATGGCAGATTTATTTCAAGATTCTGGCAGACATTACATCAAGCATTAGGAACTCGTCTAGACATGAGTACTGCCTATCATCCACAAACTGATGGACAGAGCGAAAGGACGATACAAACGCTTGAAGACATGCTACGAGCATGTGTTATTGATTTCGGAAACAGTTGGGATCGACATCTACCGTTAGCAGAATTTTCCTACAACAACAGCTACCATTCTAGTATTGAGATGGCGCCGTTTGAAGCACTTTATGGTAGAAAGTGCAGGTCTCCGATTTGTTGGAGTGAAGTGGGGGATAGACAGATTACGGGTCCGGAGATTATACAAGAAACTACCGAGAAGATCATCCAAATTCAACAACGGTTGAAAACCGCCCAAAGTCGACAAAAGAGCTACGCTGACATTAAAAGAAAAGATATAGAATTTGAAATTGGAGAGATGGTCATGCTTAAAGTTGCACCTTGGAAAGGCGTTGTTCGATTTGGTAAACGAGGGAAATTAAATCCAAGGTATATTGGACCATTCAAGATTATTGATCGTGTCGGACCAGTAGCTTACCGACTTGAGTTACCTCAACAACTCGCGGCTGTACATAACACTTTCCACGTCTCGAATTTGAAGAAATGTTTTGCTAAAGAAGATCTCACTATTCCGTTAGATGAAATCCAAATCAATGAAAAACTCCAATTCATCGAAGAACCCGTCGAAATAATGGATCGTGAGGTTAAAAGACTTAAGCAAAACAAGATACCAATTGTTAAGGTTCGATGGAATGCTCGTAGAGGACCCGAGTTCACCTGGGAGCGTGAAGATCAGATGAAGAAGAAATACCCGCATTTATTTCCAGAAGATTCGTCAACACCTTCAACAGCTTAAAATTTCGGGACGAAATTTATTTAACGGGTAAGTACTGTAGTGACCCGAACTTTTCCATGTTTATATATATTAATTGAGATTGATATTTACATGATTAAATGTTTCCAACATGTTAAGGAATCAAACTTGTTAAGACTTGATTAATTGAAATATGTTTCATATAGACAATTGACCACCCAAGTTGATCGGTGATTCACGAACGTTAAAACTTGTAAAAACTATATGATGACATATATATGGATATATATATATAGTTAACATGATACTATGATAAGAAAACATATCATAAAGTATATTAACAATGAACTACATATGTAAAAACAAGACTACTAACTTAATGATTTTTAAACGAGACATATATGTAACGATTATCGTTGTAAAGACATTTAATGTATATATATCATATTAAGAGATATTCATACATGATAATATCATGATAATATAATAATTTAAAATCTCATTTGATATTATAAACATTGGGTTAACAACATTTAACAAGATCGTTAACCTAAAGGTTTCAAAACAACACTTACATGTAACGACTAACGATGACTTAACGACTCAGTTAAAATGTATATACATGTAGTGTTTTAATATGTATTTATACACTTTTGAAAGACTTCAATACACTTATCAAAATACTTCTACTTAACAAAAATGCTTACAATTACATCCTCGTTCAGTTTCATCAACAATTCTACTCGTATGCACCCGTATTCGTACTCGTACAATACACAGCTTTTAGATGTATGTACTATTGGTATATACACTCCAATGATCAGCTCTTAGCAGCCCATGTGAGTCACCTAACACATGTGGGAACCATCATTTGGCAACTAGCATGAAATATCTCATAAAATTACAAAAATATGAGTAATCATTCATGACTTATTTACATGAAAACAAAATTACATATCCTTTATATCTAATCCATACACCAACGACCAAAAACACCTACAAACACTTTCATTCTTCAATTTTCTTCATCTAATTGATCTCTCTCAAGTTCTATCTTCAAGTTCTAAGTGTTCTTCATAAATTCCAAAAGTTCTAGTTTCATAAAATCAAGAATACTTTCAAGTTTGCTAGCTCACTTCCAATCTTGTAAGGTGATCATCCAACCTCAAGAAATCTTTGTTTCTTATAGTAGGTTATCATTCTAATACAAGGTAATAATCATATTCAAACTTTGGTTCAATTTCTATAACTATAACAATCTTATTTCAAGTGATGATCTTACTTGAACTTGTTTTCGTGTCATGATTCTGCTTCAAGAACTTCGAGCCATCCAAGGATCCATTGAAGCTAGATCCATTTTTCTATTTTCCAGTAGGTTTATCCAAGGAAATTAAGGTAGTAATGATGTTCATAACATCATTCGATTCATACATATAAAGCTATCTTATTCGAAGGTTTAAACTTGTAATCACTAGAACATAGTTTAGTTAATTCTAAACTTGTTCGCAAACAAAAGTTAATCCTTCTAACTTGACTTTTAAAATCAACTAAACACCTGTTCTATATCTATATGATATGCTAACTTAATGATTTAAAACCTGGAAACACGAAAAACACCGTAAAACCGGATTTACGCCGTCGTAGTAACACCGCGGACTGTTTTGGGTTAGTTAATTAAAAACTATGATAAACTTTGATTTAAAAGTTGTTATTCTGAGAAAATGATTTTTATTATGAACATGAAACTATATCCAAAAATTATGGTTAAACTCAAAGTGGAAGTATGTTTTCTAAAATGGTCATCTAGACGTCGTTCTTTCGACTGAAATGACTACCTTTACAAAAATGACTTGTAACTTATTTTTTCGACTATAAACCTATACTTTTTCTGTTTAGATTCATAAAATACAGTTCAATATGAAACCATAGCAATTTGATTCATTCAAAACGGATTTAAAATGAAGAAGTTATGGGTAAAACAAGATTGGATAATTTTTCTCATTTTAGCTACGTGAAAATTGGTAACAAATCTATTCCAACCATAACTTAATCAACTTGTATTGTATATTATGTAATCTTGAGATACCATAGACACGTATACAATGTTTCGACCTATCATGTCGACACATCTATATATATTTCGGAACAACCATAGACACTCTATATGTGAATGTTGGAGTTAGCTATACAGGGTTGAGGTTGATTCCAAAATATATATAGTTTGAGTTGTGATCAATACTGAGATACGTATACACTGGGTCGTGGATTGATTCAAGATAATATTTATTGATTTATTTCTGTACATCTAACTGTGGACAACTAGTTGTAGGTTACTAACGAGGACAGCTGACTTAATAAACTTAAAACATCAAAATATATTAAAAGTGTTGTAAATATATTTTGAACATACTTTAATATATATGTATATATTGTTATAGGTTCGTGAATCAACAGTGGCCAAGTCTTACTTCTCGACGAAGTAAAAATCTGTGAAAGTGAGTTATAGTCCCACTTTTAAAATCTAATATTTTTGGGATGAGAATACATGCAGGTTTTATAAATGATTTACAAAATAGACACAAGTACGGGAAACTACATTCTATGGTTGAATTATCGAAATCGAATATGCCCCTTTTTATTAAGTCTGGTAATCTAAGAATTAGGGAACAGACACCCTAATTGACGCGAATCCTAAAGATAGATCTATTGGGCCTAACAAACCCCATCCAAAGTACCGGATGCTTTAGTACTTCGAAATTTATATCATATCCGAAGGGTGTCCCGGAATGATGGGGATATTCTTATATATGCATCTTGTTATTGTCGGTTACCAGGTGTTCACCATATGAATGATTTTTATCTCTATGTATGGGATGTGTATTGAAATATGAAATCTTGTGGTCTATTATTATGATTTGATATATATAGGTTAAACCTATAACTCACCAACATTTTTGTTGACGTTTTAAGCATGTTTATTCTCAGGTGATTATTAAGAGCTTCCGCTGTCACATACTTAAATAAGGACGAGATTTGGAGTCCATGCTTGTATGATATTGTGTAAAACTGCATTCAAGAAACTTATTTTGTTGTAACATATTTGTATTGTAAACCATTATGTAATGGTCGTGTGTAAATAGGATATTTTAGATTATCATTATTTGATAATCTACGTAAAGCTTTTTAAACCTTTATTTATGAAATAAAGGTTATGGTTTGTTTTAAAAATGAATGCAGTCTTTGAAAAACGTCTCATATAGAGGTCAAAACCTCGCAACGAAATCAATTAATATGGAACGTTTTTAATCATTAAGAACGGGACATTTCATACACTGGGTCGTGGATTGATTCAAGATAATATTTATCGATTTATTTCTGTACATCTAACTGTGGACAACTAGTTGTAGGTTACTAACGAGGACAGCTGACTTAATAAACTTAAAACATCAAAATATATTAAAAGTGTTGTAAATATATTTTGAACATACTTTGATATATATGTATATATTGTTATAGGTTCGTGAATCAACCAGTGGCCAAGTCTTACTTCCCGACGAAGTAAAAATCTGTGAAAGTGAGTTATAGTCCCACTTTTAAAATCTAATATTTTTGGGATGAGAATACATGCAAGTTTTATAAATGATTTACAAAATAGACACAAGTACATGAAACTACATTCTATGGTTGAATTATCGAAATCGAATATGCCCCTTTTTATTAAGTCTGGTAATCTAAGAATTAGGGAACAGACACCCTAATTGACGCGAATCCTAAAGATAGATCTATTGGGCCTAACAAACCCCATCCAAAGTACCGGATGCTTTAGTACTTCGAAATTTATATCATATCCGAAGGGTGTCCCGGAATGATGGGGATATTCTTATATATGCATCTTGTTAATGTCGGTTACCAGGTGTTCACAATATGAATGATTTTTATCTCTATGTGTGGGATGTGTATTGAAATATGAAATCTTGTGGTCTATTGTTACGATTTGATATATATAGGTTAAACCTATAACTCACCAACATTTTTGTTGACGTTTAAAGCATGTTTATTCTCAGGTGAATATTAAGAGCTTCCGCTGTTGCATACTAAAATAAGGACAAGATTTGGAGTCCATGTTTGTATGATATTGTGTAAAAACTGCATTCAAGAAACTGATTTCGATGTAACATATTTGTATTGTAAACCATTATGTAATGGTCGTGTGTAAACAGGATATTTTAGATTATCATTATTTGATAATCTACGTAAAGCTTTTTAAACCTTTATTTATGAAATAAAGGTTATGGTTTGTTTTAAAAATGAATGCAGTCTTTGAAAAACGTCTCATATAGAGGTCAAAACCTCGCAACGAAATCAATTAATATGGAACGTTTTTAATCAATAAGAACGGGACATTTCAGTTGGTATCCGAGCGTTGGTCTTAGAGAACCAGAATTTTGCATTAGTGTGTCTTATCGAGTTTGTTAGGATGCATTAGTGAGTCTGGACTTCGACCGTGTTTACTTGAAAATGATTGCTTAACAAATTTTGTTGGAAACTATATATTTTTAACATGTGAATATTATGTGATATATTAATCTCTTAACGCGTTTGATATTATGTGATAGATGTCTACCTCTAGAAAAAGTCCCATTGACTCACCTAATAATAATGAAGAGTCAAATGTAAATTGGAATGATTCGTGGACTGATTCACAAGTTCCCGAAGAGGAACAGGAAGAAGAGTCGGAACCGGAAGAAGAATCGGAACCGGAAGAAGAATCGGAACCGGATGAAGAAATAGAACCGGTGGGGGAAATAATAAAACGGTTAAGTAAAAGAAAATCCTCAACCAACCGACCAAGGTTAATTATGGTCAATGGTGTTTCCGCCAAGGAAGCAAAATATTGGGAGGATTACCAATTCTCCGATGAATCGGATTCCGACGAGAATTCCGATGATGTTATAGAAATTACCCCAACTGAATTTAAAAAGGCAAAAGAAAATAATAAGGGAAAGGGCATAAAAATAGAGAAATCTAATTCCAACCCCGATGAACTTTATATGTATCGTCAACCCCCGAAGTCCTTAAGTTGTAACAATGACCCGGGAACCTCTAAACCACCAGGTTTTTCTAAACCAATGTGGATCACGACGGCTCGTATTAGGGGAACATCATATATCCCTAGAAACTTGGCAAAACGAACCAAAACCGAAGAAGAAGAAACAAGCGAGTCGGAATAAGATAGTTGTATTCGTGTGGTGCAATATATGTAATATAGTGTGCTTATGCTTTATGATATATGTAAAAATTACTTGTATTAATAAGTATTTTTTTTTATGAATCTAACTCTTGTCTATTTTACAGTATAAAAACACAAAATGGATAGACAACCCAATATTTTAAGAGACCTACCCGGAGACATGATTGATGAAATCTTGTCTAGAGTCGGTCAGAATTCTTTGGCACAACTATTTAAGGCGAGATCAGTTTGTAAGACATTCGAAGAACGTTCCAAGAATGCCTTGGTTTATAAAAGGCTTTCGTTCGGAAGATGGGGGATATCACATTGGGAAATCCATAAGTTACGATGTGTTTACTTTGACGCATATATTGCGGGGAACCCAAATGCTATTTTACGCAATGGGTTAAGAAATTATTTTGACTCAATATATCCGAATATTGGACTTCGTGATTTAGAAAAAGCGGCTAACATGCAACATAAAGAAGCATGTTATGCTTACGGATTAGTAATGTTCGCTTCTCACCAAAGTGAGAACAAGAACAACGGGCTACAACTATTAAATAAAACGTTCCCACAAGTGACGGAGTCAGTAATTGGGGTAAGAAATGAGGTTTTTAGATTGTTACGGGACTGTTGGACATTACGTAACCCTCGTCCCTTTGACGACGTTACAACACGCTGTCTTATCAACGGACATAACGGTTATGTTCCACAAGACCAAAGATGGGAAGTAGTCCTAGTAAAACCAGAATGCATGACTTGTTTCTGGACGTATGAATTACGTGTCTTTATTGCCTTTGCTGAACGACTTGTGTACTAGCTAGAATTATCTTCACAACCATCTTGTATCAAATTTATTGTGTGCTATATTTCATGCTATATGTAAAATAAGTGGTATTGTAAGTTTGTAAAATGTTGTGTAAAAGTTTGAACGCGAAATATTATTATAATCAGTTTTTTCATATAGAATTGTAGTAGTTGAATTGTATATTAGCTACTAAGTATGAACTTAACGGGTAGGTACTACCCGAATTTAAACTTATAAAACGCTAATATGAAGAAAAAGCTTTTATAAATGAGTTCATATTGAAATGTCCCGTTCTTATTGATTAAAAACTTTCCATATTAATTGATTTCGTTGCGAGGTTTTGACCTCTATATGAGACGTTTTTCAAAGACTGCATTCATTTTAAAACAAACCATAACCTTTATTTCATCAATAAAGGTTTAAAAAGCTTTACGTAGATTATCAAATAATGATAATCTAAAATATCCTGTTTACACACGACCATTACATAATGGTTTACAATACAAATAAGTTACAACAAAATAAGTTTCTTGAATGCAGTTTTTACACAATATCATACAAGCATGGACTCCAAATCTCGTCCTTATTTAAGTATGCGACAGCGGAAGCTCTTAATAATCACCTGAGAATAAACATGCTTAAAACGTCAACAAAAATGTTGGTGAGTTATAGGTTTAACCTATATATATCAAATCGTAACAATAGACCACAAGATTTCATATTTCAATACACATCCCATACATAGAGATAAAAATCATTCATATGGTGAACACCTGGTAACCGACATTAACAAGATGCATATTTAAGAATATCCCCATCATTCCGGGACACCCTTCGGATATGATATAAATTTCGAAGTACTAAAGCATCCGGTACTTTGGATGGGGTTTGTTAGGCCCAATAGATCTATCTTTAGGATTCGCGTCAATTAGGGTGTCTGTTCCCTAATTCTTAGATTACCAGACTTAATAAAAAGGGGCATATTCGATTTCGATAATTCAACCATAGAATGTAGTTTCACGTACTTGTGTCTATTTTGTAAATCATTTATAAAACCTGCATGTATTCTCATCCCAAAAATATTAGATTTTAAAAGTGGGACTATAACTCACTTTCACAGATTTTTACTTCGTCGGGAAGTAAGACTTGGCCACTGGTTGATTCACGAACCTATAACAATATATACATATATATCAAAGTATGTTCAAAATATATTTACAACACTTTTAATATATTTTGATGTTTTAAGTTTATTAAGTCAGCTGTCCTCGTTAGTAACCTACAACTAGTTGTCCACAGTTAGATGTACAGAAATAAATCGATAAATATTATCTTGAATCAATCCACGACCCAGTGTATACGTATCTCAGTATTGATCACAACTCAAACTATATATATTTTGGAATCAACCTCAACCCTGTATAGCTAACTCCAACATTCACATATAGAGTGTCTATGGTTGTTCCGAAATATATATAGATGTGTCGACATGATAGGTCAAAACATTGTATACGTGTCTATGGTATCTCAAGATTACATAATATACAATACAAGTTGATTAAGTTATGGTTGGAATAGATTTGTTACCAATTTTCACGTAGCTAAAATGAGAAAAATTATCCAATCTTGTTTTACCCATAACTTCTTCATTTTAAATCCGTTTTGAGTGAATCAAATTGCTATGGTTTCATATTGAACTCTATTTTATGAATCTAAACAGAAAAGTATAGGTTTATAGACGGAAAAATAAGTTACAAGTCGTTTTTGTAAAGGTAGTCATTTCAGTCGAAAGAACGACGTCTAGATGACCATTTTAGAAAACATACTTCCACTTTGAGTTTAACCATAATTTTTGGATATAGTTTCATGTTCATAATAAGAATCATTTTATCAGAATAACAACTTTTAAATCAAAGTTTATCATAGTTTTTAATTAACTAACCCAAAACAGCCCGCGGTGTTAATACGACGGCGTAAATCCGGTTTTACGGTGTTTTTCGTGTTTCCAGGTTTTAAATCATTAAGTTAGCATATCATATAGATATAGAACATGTGTTTAGTTGATTTTAAAAGTCAAGTTAGAAGGATTAACTTTTGTTTGCGAACAAGTTTAGAATTAACTAAACTATGTTCTAGTGATTACAAGTTTAAACCTTCGAATAAGATAGCTTTATATGTATGAATTGAATGATGTTATGAACATCATTACTACCTTAAGTTCCTTGGATAAACCTACTGGAAAATTGAAAAATGGATCTAGCTTCAACGGATCCTTGGATGGCTCGAAGTTCTTGAAGCAGAATCATGACACGAAAACAAGTTCAAGTAAGATCATCACTTGAAATAAGATTGTTATAGTTATAGAAATTGAACCAAAGTTTGAATATGATTATTACCTTGTATTAGAATGATAACTTACTGTAAGAAACAAAGATTTCTTGAGGTTGGATGATCACCTTACAAGATTGGAAGTGAGCTAGCAAACTTGAAAGTATTCTTGATTTTATGAAACTAGAACTTTTGGAATTTATGAAGAACACTTAGAACTTGAAGATAGAACTTGAGAGAGATCAATTAGATGAAGAAAATTGAAGAATGAAAGTGTTTGTAGGTGTTTTTGGTCGTTGGTGTATGGATTAGATATAAAGGATATGTAATTTTGTTTTCATGTAAATAAGTCATGAATGATTACTCATATTTTTGTAATTTTATGAGATATTTCTTGATAGTTGCCAAATGATGGTTCCCACATGTGTTAGGTGACTCACATGGGCTGCTAAGAGCTGATCATTGGAGTGTATATACCAATAGTACATACATCTAAAAGCTGTGTATTGTACGAGTACGAATACTGGTGCATACGAGTAGAATTGTTGATGAAACTGAACGAGGATGTAATTGTAAGCATTTTTGTTAAGTAGAAGTATTTTGATAAGTGTATTGAAGTCTTTCAAAAGTGTATAAATACATATTAAAACACTACATGTATATACATTTTAACTGAGTCGTTAAGTCATCGTTAGTCGTTACATGTAAGTGTTGTTTTGAAACCTTTAGGTTAACGATCTTGTTAAATGTTGTTAACCCAATGTTTATAATATCAAATGACATTTTAAATTATTATATTATCATGATATTATCATGTATGAATATCTCTTAATATGATATATATACATTAAATGTCTTTACAACGATAATCGTTACATATATGTCTCGTTTAAAAATCATTAAGTTAGTAGTCTTGTTTTTACATATGTAGTTCATTGTTAATATACTTAATGATATGTTTACTTATCATAGTATCATGTTAACTATATATATATCCATATATGTCATCATATAGTTTTTACAAGTTTTAACGTTCGTGAATCACCGGTCAACTTGGGTGGTCAATTGTCTATGAAACATATTTCAATTAATCAAGTCTTAACAAGTTTGATTGCTTAACATGTTGGAAACATTTAATCATGTAAATATCAATCTCAATTAATATATATAAACATGGAAAAGTTCGGGTCACTACAGTACCTACCCGTTAAATAAATTTCGTCCCGAAATTTTAAGTTGTTGAAGGTGTTGACGAATCTTCTGGAAATAGATGCGGGTATTTCTTCTTCATCTGATCTTCACGCTCCCAGGTGAACTCGGGTCCTCTACGAGCATTCCATCGAACCTTAACAATTGGTATCTTGTTTTGCTTAAGTCTTTTAACCTCACGATCCATTATTTCGACGGGTTCTTCGATGAATTGAAGTTTTTCGTTGATTTGGATTTCATCTAACGGAATAGTGAGATCTTCTTTAGCAAAAGATTTCTTTAAATTCGAGACGTGGAAAGTGTTATGTACAGCCGCGAGTTGTTGAGGTAACTCTAGTCGGTAAGCTACTGGTCCGATACGATCAATAATCTTGAATGGTCCAATATACCTTGGATTTAATTTCCCTCGTTTACCAAATCGAACAACGCCTTTCCAAGGTGCAACTTTAAGCATGACCATCTCTCCAATTTCAAATTCTATATCTTTTCTTTTAATGTCAGCGTAGCTCTTTTGTCGACTTTGGGCGGTTTTCAACCGTTGTTGAATTTGGATGATCTTCTCGGTAGTTTCTTGTATAATCTCCGGACCCGTAATCTGTCTATCCCCCACTTCACTCCAACAAATCGGAGACCTGCACTTTCTACCATAAAGTGCTTCAAACGGCGCCATCTCAATGCTTGAATGGTAGCTGTTGTTGTAGGAAAATTCTGCTAACGGTAGATGTCGATCCCAACTATTTCCGAAATCAATAACACATGCTCGTAGCATGTCTTCAAGCGTTTGTATCGTCCTTTCACTCTGCCCATCAGTTTGTGGATGATAGGCAGTACTCATGTCTAGACGAGTTCCTAATGCTTGCTGTAATGTGTGCCAGAATCTTGAAATAAATCTGCCATCCCTATCAGAGATAATAGAGATTGGTATTCCATGTCTGGAGATGACTTCCTTCAAATACAGTTGTGCTAACTTCTCCATCTTGTCATCTTCTCTTATTGGCAAGAAGTGTGCTGATTTGGTGAGACGGTCAACTATTACCCAAATAGTATCAAAACCACTTGCAGTCCTTGGTAATTTAGTGATGAAATCCATGGTAATGTTTTCCCATTTCCATTCCGGGATTTTGGGTTGTTGAAGTAGACCTGATGGTTTCTGATGCTCAGCTTTGACCTTAGAACACGTCAAACATTCTCCTACGTAATTAGCAACATCGGCTTTCATACCCGGCCACCAAAAATGTTTCTTGAGATCCTTGTACATCTTCCCCGTTCCAGGATGTATTGAGTATCTGGTTTTATGAGCTTCTCTAAGTACCATTTCTCTCATATCTCCAAATTTTGGTACCCAAATCCTTTCAGCCCTATACCGGGTTCCGTCTTCCCGAATATTAAGATGCTTCTCCGATCCTTTGGGTATTTCATCCTTTAAATTTCCCTCTTTTAAAACTCCTTGTTGCGCCTCCTTTATTTGAGTAGTAATGTTATTATGAATCATTATATTCATAGATTTTACTCGAATGGGTTCTCTGTCCTTCCTGCTCAAGGCATCGGCTACCACATTTGCCTTCCCCGGGTGGTAACGAATCTCAAAGTCGTAATCATTCAATAATTCAATCCACCTACGCTGCCTCATATTCAGTTGTTTCTGATTAAATATGTGTTGAAGACTTTTGTGGTCGGTATATATAATACTTTTGACCCCATATAAGTAGTGCCTCCAAGTCATTAATGCAAAAACAACCGCGCCTAATTCCAAATCATGCGTCGTATAATTTTGTTCGTGAATCTTCAATTGTCTAGACGCATAAGCAATCACCTTCGTTCGTTGCATTAATACACAACCGAGACCTTGCTTTGATGCATCACAATAAATCACAAAATCATCATTCCCTTCAGGCAATGACAATATAGGTGCCGTAGTTAGCTTTTTATTCAATAACTGAAACGCTTTCTCTTGTTCATCATTCCATTCAAATTTCTTCCCTTTATGCGTTAATGCAGTCAAGGGTTTTGCTATTCTAGAAAAGTCTTGGATGAACCTTCTGTAGTAACCAGCTAGTCCTAAAAACTGGCGTATGTGTTTCGGAGTTTTCGGGGTTTCCCACTTTTCAACAGTTTCTATCTTTGCCGGATCCACCTTAATACCTTCTTTGTTCACTATGTGACCGAGGAATTGAACTTCTTCCAACCAAAATGCACACTTTGAAAACTTAGCGTACAATTCTTCCTTCCTCAATACTTCTAACACCTTTCTCAAATGTTCATCGTGTTCTTGGTCATTCTTTGAGTAAATAAGTATGTCATCAATGAAAACAATGACAAACTTGTCAAGGTATGGTCCACACACTCGGTTCATAAGGTCCATGAACACAGCTGGTGCATTAGTTAAACCAAACGGCATGACCATAAACTCGTAATGACCGTAACGTGTTCTGAAAGCAGTCTTTGGAATATCATCTTCTTTCACCCGCATTTGATGATACCCGGAACGTAAGTCAATCTTTGAATAAACAGACGAGCCTTGTAGTTGATCAAATAAGTCATCGATTCTCGGTAGTGGGTAGCGGTTCTTGATGGTAAGTTTGTTCAACTCTCGGTAGTCGATACACAACCTGAATGTACCATCTTTCTTCTTGACAAACAAAACAGGAGCTCCCCACGGTGATGTGCTTGGTCGAATGAAACCACGCTCTAAAAGTTCTTGTAATTGGCTTTGTAGTTCTTTCATCTCGCTGGGTGCGAGTCTGTAAGGAGCACGAGCTATTGGTGCAGCTCCTGGTACAAGATCTATTTGAAATTCAACGGATCGATGTGGGGGTAATCCCGGTAATTCTTTCGGAAATACATCAGGAAATTCTTTTGCGACGGGAACATCATTGATGCTCTTTTCTTCAGTTTGTACTTTCTCAACGTGTGCTAGAACAGCATAGCAACCTTTTCTTATTAGTTTTTGTGCCTTCAAATTACTAATAAGATGTAGCTTCGTGTTGCCCTTTTCTCCGTACACCATTAAGGGTTTTCCTTTTTCTCGTATAATGCGAATTGCATTTTTGTAACAAACGATCTCCGCTTTCACTTCTTTCAACCAGTCCATACCGATTATCACATCAAAACTCCCTAACTCTACTGGTATCAAATCAATCTTAAATGTTTCGCTAACCAGTTTAATTTCTCGATTCCGACATATATTATCTGCTGAAATTAATTTACCATTTGCTAATTCGAGTAAAAATTTACTATCCAAAGGCGTCAATGGACAACTTAATTTAGCACAAAAATCTCTACTCATATAGCTTCTATCCGCACCCGAATCAAATAAAACGTAAGCAGATTTATTGTCAATAAGAAACGTACCCGTAACAAGCTCCGGGTCTTCCTGTGCCTCTGCCGCATTAATATTGAAAACTCTTCCACGGCCTTGTCCATTCGTGTTCTCCTGGTTCGGGCAATTTCTAATAATGTGGCCCGGTTTTCCACATTTATAACAAACTACATTGGCATAACTTGCTCCGACACTACTTGCTCCGCCATTACTCGTTCCGACACCATTTGTTCCTTTCGTTCTATTAACCCCTGGTCCGTAGACCTCACACTTCGCCGCGCTATGACCATTTCTTTTACACTTGTTGCAAAATTTGGTGCAGAACCCCGAGTGATTCTTTTCACACCTTTGGCATAGCTGCTTCTGATTGTTGTTGTTGTTGCGGTTATTATTGTTGTTGGGATGATTGTTGTAGTTGCTGTTGTTGTTGTTGTTGTTGTTGTTGTTGTTGTTGTTGTTGGGCCGTTTGTTGTAGTTGCGATTGATGTTGCGATTGTTGGGATAATTGTTGCGATTATTGTTGTAATTGCTGTTGTTGTTGTATTGGTGATTCTTATCACCATTTTCCTCCCACTTTCTTTTGACTTGCTTCACATTGGCCTCTTCAGCAGTCTGTTCTTTAATTCTTTCTTCAATTTGGTTCACGAGTTTGTGAGCCATTCTACATGCCTGTTGTATGGAGGCGGGCTCGTGTGAACTTATATCTTCTTGGATTCTTTCCGGTAATCCTTTCACAAACGCGTCGATCTTCTCTTCCTCATCTTCGAATGCTCCCGGACACAATAGGCACAATTCTGTGAATCGTCTTTCGTACGTGGTAATATCAAATCCTTGGGTTCGTAACCCTCTAAGTTCTGTCTTGAGCTTATTGACCTCGGTTCTGGGACGGTACTTCTCGTTCATCAAGTGCTTGAATGCTGACCACGGTAGTGTGTACGCATCGTCTTGTCCCACTTGCTCTAGATAGGTATTCCACCATTTAACGCAGAACCTGTGAAGGTATGCGTAGCGTACTTTACTTTGTCCTCTTCAGTACACTTACTTATGGCAAACACCGATTCGACCTTCTCGGTCCACCGTTTCAATCCGATCGGTCCTTCGGTTCCATCAAATTCCAAAGGTTTGCAGGCAGTGAATTCTTTGTAGGTGCATCCTACACGATTTCCTGTACTGCTAGATCCAAGGTTATTGTTGGTATGTAGCGCAGCCTGTACTGCGGCTATGTTTGAAGCTAGAAAAGTACGGAATTCCTCTTCATTCATATTCACGGTGTGTCGAGTAGTCGGTGCCATTTCCTTCAAAATAGTTAAATGGAACAAGTTAATCATACAGAATATTAAGAGTAGTTAATAGTATTTCGTAGCATAATATGAACTCATTTATAAAAGCTTTTTCTTCATATTAGCGTTTTATAAGTTTAAATTCGGGTAGTACCTACCCGTTAAGTTCATACTTAGTAGCTAATATACAATTCAACTACTACAATTCTATATGAAAAACTGATTATAATAATATTTCGCGTTCAAACTTTTATACAATATTTTACAAACTTACAATACCGCTTATTTTATATAAAGCATGAAATATAGCACACAATAACTTTGATACAAGATAGTTGTGAAGATAATTCTAGCTAGTACACAAGTCGTTCAGCAAAGGCAATAAAGACACGTAATTCATACGTCCAGAAACAAGTCATGCATTCTGGTTTTACTAGGACTACTTCCCATCCTTGGTCTTGTGCAACATAACTGTTATGGCCGTTGATAAGACAGCGTGTTGTAACGTCGTCAAAGGGACGAGGGTTACGTAATGTCCAACAGTCCCGTAATAATCTAAAAACCTCATTTCTTACCCCAATTACCGACTCCGTCACTTGTGGAAACGTTTTGTTTAATAGTTGTAGCCCGATGTTCTTGTTCTCACTTTGGTGAGAAGCGAACATTACTAATCCGTAAGCATAACATGCTTCTTTATGTTGCATGTTAGCAGCTTTTTCTAAATCACGAAGTCCAATATTCGGATATATTGAGTCAAAATAATTTCTTAACCCGTTGCGTAAAATAGCATTTGGGTTCCCCGCAATATATGCGTCAAAGTAAACACATCGTAACTTATGGGTTTCCCAATGTGATATCCCCCATCTTTCAAACGAAAGTCTCTTATAAACCAAGACATTCTTGGAACGTTCTTCGAATGTCTTACAAACTGATCTCGCCTTAAATAGTTGTGCCGAGGAATTCTGGCCGACTCTAGATAAGATTTCATCAATCATGTCTCCGGGTAGGTCTCTTAAAATATTGGGTTGTCTATCCATTTTGTGTTTTTATACTGTAAAATAGACAAGAATTAGATTCAAAAAAAAAAATACTTATTAATACAAGCAATTTTTACATATATCATAAAGCATAAGCACACTATATTACATATATTACACCACACGAATACAACTATCTTATTCCGACTCGCTTGTTTCTTTTTCTTCGGTTTTGGTTCGTTTTGCCAAGTTTCTAGGGATATATGATGTTCCCCTAATACGAGCCGTCGTTATCCACATTGGTTTAGAAAAACCTGGTGGTTTAGAGGTTCCCGGGTCATTGTTACAACTTAAGGACTTCGGGGGTTGTCGATACATATAAAGTTCATCGGGGTTGGAATTAGATTTCTCTATTTTTATGCCCTTTCCCTTATTATTTTCTTTTGCCTTTTTAAATTCAGTTGGGGTAATTTCTATAACATCATCGGAATTCTCGTCGGAATCCGATTCATCGGAGAATTGGTAATCCTCCCAATATTTTGCTTCCTTGGCGGAAACACCATTGACCATAATTAACCTTGGTCGGTTGGTTGAGGATTTTCTTTTACTTAACCGTTTTATTATTTCCCCCACCGGTTCTATTTCTTCATCCTGTTCCGATTCTTCTTCCGGTTCCGATTCTTCTTCCGGTTCCGACTCTTCTTCCGGTTCCTCTTCGGGAACTTGTGAATCAGTCCACGAATAATTCCAATTTACATTTGACTCTTCATTATTATTAGGTGAGTCAATGGGACTTGTTCTAGAGGTAGACATCTATCACATAATATCAAACGCGTTAAGAGATTAATATATCACATAATATTCACATGTTAAAAATATATAGTTTCCAACAAAATTTGTTAAGCAATCATTTTTCAAGTAAACACGGTCGAAGTCCAGACTCACTAATGCATCCTAACAAACTCGATAAGACACACTAATGCAAAATTCTGGTTCTCTAAGACCAACGCTCGGATACCAACTGAAATGTCCCGTTCTTATTGATTAAAAACGTTCCATATTAATTGATTTCGTTGCGAGGTTTTGACCTCTATATGAGACGTTTTTCAAAGACTGCATTCATTTTAAAACAAACCATAACCTTTATTTCATCAATAAAGGTTTAAAAAGCTTTACGTAGATTATCAAATAATGATAATCTAAAATATCCTGTTTACACACGACCATTACATAATGGTTTACAATACAAATATGTTACAACAAAATAAGTTTCTTGAATGCAGTTTTTACACAATATCATACAAGCATGGACTCCAAATCTCGTCCTTATTTAAGTATGCGACAGCGGAAGCTCTTAATAATCACCTGAGAATAAACATGCTTAAAACGTCAACAAAAATGTTGGTGAGTTATAGGTTTAACCTATATATATCAAATCGTAACAATAGACCACAAGATTTCATATTTCAATACACATCCCATACATAGAGATAAAAATCATTCATATGGTGAACACCTGGTAACCGACATTAACAAGATGCATATTTAAGAATATCCCCATCATTCCGGGACACCCTTCGGATATGATATAAATTTCGAAGTACTAAAGCATCCGGTACTTTGGATGGGGTTTGTTAGGCCCAATAGATCTATCTTTAGGATTCGCGTCAATTAGGGTGTCTGTTCCCTAATTCTTAGATTACCAGACTTAATAAAAAGGGGCATATTCGATTTCGATAATTCAACCATAGAATGTAGTTTCACGTACTTGTGTCTATTTTGTAAATCATTTATAAAACCTGCATGTATTCTCATCCCAAAAATATTAGATTTTAAAAGTGGGACTATAACTCACTTTCACAGATTTTTACTTCGTCGGGAAGTAAGACTTGGCCACTGGTTGATTCACGAACCTATAACAATATATACATATATATCAAAGTATGTTCAAAATATATTTACAACACTTTTAATATATTTTGATGTTTTAAGTTTATTAAGTCAGCTGTCCTCGTTAGTAACCTACAACTAGTTGTCGACAGTTAGATGTACAGAAATAAATCGATAAATATTATCTTGAATCAATCCACGACCCAGTGTATACGTATCTCAGTATTGATCACAACTCAAACTATATATATTTTGGAATCAACCTCAACCCTGTATAGCTAACTCCAACATTCACATATAGAGTGTCTATGGTTGTTCCGAAATATATATAGATGTGTCGACATGATAGGTCAAAACATTGTATACGTGTCTATGGTATCTCAAGATTACATAATATACAATACAAGTTGATTAAGTTATGGTTGGAATAGATTTGTTACCAATTTTCACGTAGCTAAAATGAGAAAAATTATCCAATCTTGTTTTACCCATAACTTCTTCATTTTAAATCCGTTTTGAGTGAATCAAATTGCTATGGTTTCATATTGAACTCTATTTTATGAATCTAAACAGAAAAGTATAGGTTTATAGTCGGAAAAATAAGTTACAAGTCGTTTTTGTAAAGGTAGTCATTTCAGTCGAAAGAACGACGTCTAGATGACCATTTTAGAAAACATACTTCCACTTTGAGTTTAACCATAATTTTTGGATATAGTTTCATGTTCATAATAAGAATCATTTTCTCAGAATAACAACTTTTAAATCAAAGTTTATCATAGTTTTTAATTAACTAACCCAAAACAGCCCGCGGTGTTACTACGACGGCGTAAATCCGGTTTTACGGTGTTTTTCGTGTTTCCAGGTTTTAAATCATTAAGTTAGCATATCATATAGATATAGAACATGTGTTTAGTTGATTTTAAAAGTCAAGTTAGAAGGATTAACTTTTGTTTGCGAACAAGTTTAGAATTAACTAAACTATGTTCTAGTGATTACAAGTTTAAACCTTCGAATAAGATAGCTTTATATGTATGAATTGAATGATGTTATGAACATCATTACTACCTTAAGTTCCTTGGATAAACCTACTGGAAAAGTGAAAAATGGATCTAGCTTCAACGGATCCTTGGATGGCTCGAAGTTCTTGAAGCAGAATCATGACACGAAAACAAGTTCAAGTAAGATCATCACTTGAAATAAGATTGTTATAGTTATAGAAATTGAACCAAAGTTTGAATATGATTATTACCTTGTATTAGAATGATAACTTACTGTAAGAAACAAAGATTTCTTGAGGTTGGATGATCACCTTACAAGATTGGAAGTGAGCTAGCAAACTTGAAAGTATTCTTGATTTTATGAAACTAGAACTTTTGGAATTTATGAAGAACACTTAGAACTTGAAGATAGAACTTGAGAGAGATCAATTAGATGAAGAAAATTGAAGAATGAAAGTGTTTGTAGGTGTTTTTGGTCGTTGGTGTATGGATTAGATATAAAGGATATGTAATTTTGTTTTCATGTAAATAAGTCATGAATGATTACTCATATTTTTGTAATTTTATGAGATATTTCTTGCTAGTTGCCAAATGATGGTTCCCACATGTGTTAGGTGACTCACATGGGCTGCTAAGAGCTGATCATTGGAGTGTATATACCAATAGTACATACATCTAAAAGCTGTGTATTGTACGAGTACGAATACTGGTGCATACGAGTAGAATTGTTGATGAAACTGAACGAGGATGTAATTGTAAGCATTTTTGTTAAGTAGAAGTATTTTGATAAGTGTATTGAAGTCTTTCAAAAGTTTATAAATACATATTAAAACACTACATGTATATACATTTTAACTGAGTCGTTAAGTCATCGTTAGTCGTTACATGTAAGTGTTGTTTTGAAACCTTTAGGTTAACGATCTTGTTAAATGTTGTTAACCCAATGTTTATAATATCAAATGAGATTTTAAATTATTATATTATCATGATATTATCATGTATGAATATCTCTTAATATGATATATATACATTAAATGTCTTTACAACGATAATCGTTACATATATGTCTCGTTTAAAAATCATTAAGTTAGTAGTCTTGTTTTTACATATGTAGTTCATTGTTAATATACTTAATGATATGTTTACTTATCATAGTATCATGTTAACTATATATATATCCATATATGTTATCATATAGTTTTTACAAGTTTTAACGTTCGTGAATCACCGGTCAACTTGGGTGGTCAATTGTCTATATGAAACATATTTCAATTAATCAAGTCTTAACAAGTTTGATTGCTTAACATGTTGGAAACATTTAATCATGTAAATATCAATCTCAATTAATATATATAAACATGGAAAAGTTCGGGTCACTACACATATTATGCTACGAAATACTATTAACTACTCTTAATATTCTGTATGATTAACTTGTTCCATTTAACTATTTTGAAGGAAATGGCACCGACTACTCGACACACCGTGAATATGAATGAAGAGGAATTCCGTACTTTTCTAGCTTCAAACATAGCCGCAGTACAGGCTGCGCTACATACCAACAATAACCTTGGATCTAGCAGTACAGGAAATCGTGTAGGATGCACCTACAAAGAATTCACTGCCTGCAAACCTTTGGAATTTGATGGAACCGAAGGACCGATCGGATTGAAACGGTGGACCGAGAAGGTCGAATCGGTGTTTGCCATAAGTAAGTGTACTGAAGAGGACAAAGTAAAGTACGCTACGTATACCTTCACAGGTTCTGCGTTAACATGGTGGAATACCTATCTAGAGCAAGTGGGACAAGACGATGCGTACGCACTACCGTGATCAGCATTCAAGCACTTGATGAACGAGAAGTACCGTCCCAGAACCGAGGTCAATAAGCTCAAGACAGAACTTAGAGGGTTACGAACCCAAGGATTTGATATTACCACGTACGAAAGACGATTCACAGAATTGTGCCTATTGTGTCCGGCAGCATTCGAAGATGAGGAAGAGAAGATCGACGCGTTTGTGAAAGGATTACCGGAAAGAATCCAAGAAGATATAAGTTCACACGAGCCCGCCTCCATACAACAGGCATGTAGAATGGCTCACAAACTCGTGAACCAAATTGAAGAAAGAATTAAAGAACAGACTGCTGAAGAGGCCAATGTGAAGCAAGTCAAAAGAAAGTGGGAGGAAAACGGTGATAAGAATCACCAATACAACAACAACAACAATTACAACAATAATCGCAACAATTATCCCAACAATCGCAACATCAATAGCAACTACAACAAACGGCCCAACAACAACAACAACAACAACAGCAACTACAACAATCATCCCAACAACAATAATAACCGCAACAACAACAACAATCAGAAGCAGCTATGCTAAAGGTGTGAAAAGAATCACTCGGGGTTCTGCACCAAATTTTGCAACAAGTGTAAAAGAAATGGTCATAGCGCCGCGAAGTGTGAGGTCTACGGACCAGGGGTTAATAGAACGAAAGGAACAAATGGTGTCGGAACGAGTAATGGCGGAGCAAGTAGTGTCGGAGCAAGTTATGCCAATGTAGTTTGTTATAAATGTGGAAAACCGGGCCACATTATTAGAAATTGTCCGAACCAGGAGAACACGAATGGACAAGGCCGTGGAAGAGTTTTCAATATTAATGCGGCAGAGGCACAGGAAGACCCAGAGCTTTTTACGGGTACGTTTCTTATTGACAATAAATCTGCTTACGTTTTATTTGATTTGGGTGCGGATAGAAGCTATATGAGTAGAGATTTTTGTGCTAAATTAAGTTGTCCATTGACGCCTTTGGATAGTAAATTTTTACTCGAATTAGCAAATGGTAAATTAATTTCAGCAGATAATATATGTCGGAATCGAGAAATTAAACTGGTTAGCGAAACATTTAAGATTGATTTGATACCAGTAGAGTTAGGGAGTTTTGATGTGATAATCGGTATGGACTGGTTGAAAGAAGTGAAAGCGGAGATCGTTTGTTACAAAAATGCAATTCGCATTATACGAGAAAAAGGAAAACCCTTAATGGTGTACGGAGAAAAGGGCAACACGAAGCTACATCTTATTAGTAATTTGAAGGCACAAAAACTAATAAGAAAAGGTTGCTATGCTGTTCTAGCACACGTCGAGAAAGTACAAACTGAAGAAAAGAGCATCAATGATGTTCCCGTCGCAAAAGAATTTCCTGATGTATTTTCGAAAGAATTACCGGGATTACCCCCACATCGATCCGTTGAATTTCAAATAGATCTTGTACCAGGAGCTGCACCAATAGCTCGTGCTCCTTACAGACTCGCACCCAGCGAGATGAAAGAACTACAAAGCCAATTACAAGAACTTTTAGAGCGTGGTTTCATTCCACCAAGCACATCACCGTGGGGAGCTCCTGTTTTGTTTGTCAAGAAGAAAGATGGTACATTCAGGTTGTGTATCGACTACCGAGAGTTGAACAAACTTACCATCAAGAACCGCTACCCACTACCGAGAATCGATGACTTATTTGATCAACTACAAGGCTCGTCTGTTTATTCAAAGATTGACTTACGTTCCGGGTATCATCAAATGCGGGTGAAAGAAGATGATATTCCAAAGACTGCTTTTAGAACACGTTACGGTCATTACGAGTTTATGGTCATGCCATTTGGTTTAACTAATGCACCAGCTGTGTTCATGGACCTTATGAACCGAGTGTGTGGACCATACCTTGACAAGTTTGTCATTGTTTTCATTGATGACATACTTATTTACTCAAAGAATGACTAAGAACACGGTGAACATTTGAGAAAGGTGTTAGAAGTATTGAGGAAGGAAGAATTGTACGCTAAGTTTTCAAAGTGTGCATTTTGGTTGGAAGAAGTTCAATTCCTCGGTCACATAGTGAACAAAGAAGGTATTAAGGTGGATCCGGCAAAGATAGAAACTGTTGAAAAGTGGGAAACCCCAAAAACTCCGAAACACATACGCCAGTTTTTAGGACTAGCTGGTTACTACAGAAGGTTCATCCAAGACTTTTCCAGAATAGCAAAACCCTTGACTGCATTAACGCATAAAGGGAAGAAATTTGAATGGAATGATGAACAAGAGAAAGCGTTTCAGTTATTGAAGAAAAAGCTAACTACGGCACCTATATTGTCATTGCCTGAAGGGAATGATGATTTTGTGATTTATTGTGATGCATCAAAGCAAGGTCTCGGTTGTGTATTAATGCAACGAACGAAGGTGATTGCTTATGCGTCTAGACAATTGAAGATTCACGAACAAAATTATACGACGCATGATTTGGAATTAGGCGCGGTTGTTTTTGCATTAAAGACTTGGAGGCACTACTTATATGGGGTCAAAAGTATTATATATACCGACCACAAAAGTCTTCAACACATATTTAATCAGAAACAACTGAATATGAGGCAGCGTAGGTGGATTGAATTATTGAATGATTATGACTTTGAGATTCGTTACCACCCGGGGAAGGCAAATGTGGTAGCCGATGCCTTGAGCAGGAAGGACAGAGAACCCATTCGAGTAAAATCTATGAATATAATGATTCATAATAACATTACTACTCAAATAAAGGAGGTGCAACAAGGAGTATTAAAAGAGGGAAATTTAAAGGATGAAATACCCAAAGGATCGGAGAAGCATCTTAATATTCGGGAAGACGGAACCCGGTATAGGGCTGAAAGGATTTGGGTACCAAAATTTGGAGATATGAGAGAAATGGTACTTAGAGAAGCTCATAAAACCAGATACTCAATACATCCTGGAACGGGGAAGATGTACAAGGATCTCAAGAAACATTTTTGGTGGCCGAGTATGAAAGCCGATGTTGCTAAATACGTAGGAGAATGTTTGACGTGTTCTAAGGTCAAAGCTGAGCATCAGAAACCATCAGGTCTACTTCAACAACCCGAAATCCCGGAATGGAAATGGGAAAACATTACCATGGATTTCATCACTAAATTGCCAAGGACTGCAAGTGGTTTTGATACTATTTGGGTAATAGTTGATCGTCTCACCAAATCAGCACACTTCCTGCCAATAAGAGAAGATGACAAGATGGAGAAGTTAGCACGACTGTATTTGAAGGAAGTCGTCTCCAGACATGGAATACCAATCTCTATTATCTCTGATAGGGATGGCAGATTTATTTCAAGATTCTGGCAGACATTACAGCAAGCATTAGGAACTCGTCTAGACATGAGTACTGCCTATCATCCACAAACTGATGGGCAGAGCGAAAGGACGATACAAACGCTTGAAGACATGCTACGAGCATGTGTTATTGATTTCGGAAACAGTTGGGATCGACATCTACCGTTAGCAGAATTTTCCTACAACAACAGCTACCATTCAAGCATTGAGATGGCGCCATTTGAAGCACTTTATGGTAGAAAGTGCAGGTCTCTGATTTGTTGGAGTGAAGTGGGGGATAGACAGATTACGGGTCCGGAGATTATACAAGAAACTACCGAGAAGATCATCCAAATTCAACAACGGTTGAAAACCGCCCAAAGTCGACAAAAGAGCTACGCTGACATTAAAAGAAAAGATATAGAATTTGAAATTGGAGAGATGGTCATGCTTAAAGTTGTACCTTGGAAAGGCGTTGTTCGATTTGGTAAACGAGGGAAATTAAATCCGAGGTATATTGGACCATTCAAGATTATTGATCGTGTCGGACCAGTAGCTTACCGACTAGAGTTACCTCAACAACTCGCGGCTGTACATAACACTTTCCACGTCTCGAATTTGAAGAAATGTTTTGCTAAAGAAGATCTCACTATTCTGTTAGATGAAATCCAAATCAACGAAAAACTTCAATTCATCGAAGAACCCGTCGAAATAATGGATCGTGAGGTTAAAAGACTTAAGCAAAACAAGATACCAATTGTTAAGGTTCGATGGAATGCTCGTAGAGGACCCGAGTTCACCTGGGAGCGTGAAGATCAGATGAAGAAGAAATACCCGCATCTATTTCCAGGAGATTCGTCAACACCTTCAACAGCTTAAAATTTCGGGATGAAATTTATTTAACGGGTAGGTACTGTAGTGACCCGAACTTTTCCATGTTTATATATATTAATTTAGATTGATATTTACATGATTAAATGTTTCCAACATGTTAAGCAATCAAACTTGTTAAGACTTGATTAATTGAAATATGTTTCATATAGACAATTGACCACCCAAGTTGACCGGTGATTCACGAACGTTAAAACTTGTAAAAACTATATGATGACATATATATGGATATATATATAGTTATGTCATAACCCGTCCTTAACCATAAGAACGTGTTAGATAACGTATGATTTCATTGCGAGGTATTGACCTCTATATGCGACATTTTTAAAAGAAAAACTGCATATATTATACATTACAAACCATAACCTTTATTTTTGTTACAAGCTTTAGACAATAAAAAGATGATTATCGTTTAGCGATAATCTTAGACTTAAAACTTTACATGTGATGATAACAATACGATTTCTAGCATATTTTACATTACAAATCCTCCGATATGCAGTTTTATTTTTGACACAAATATGCATACTCAAGATCTTGTTTAAATTCAACATGTTGCAGCGGAAGCTTCTAATTATCACCTGAGAGTAGACATGTTTAAAACGTCAACATAAAGTTGGTGAGATATAGGTTTAATGCCGGCAGCAATATATATATATATATAGACCACAAGATTTCATATATAAACGTTTTAATAAAAATATTCTAAGTGGTTGAGCACTTGATAACCATACTTAACATTTAATCACGTCGCATATTCCCTTTATTATGAAATCTTACTACACCGTACCAAGTGTAGTCACAAAACGAAGTACTGTGCAACCGTTGAATACTGGTCGTCCAGTCCGGTTGGGGTTGTCAGGCCCGATAGATCTATCAACAGGATTCGCGTTTACAATACCGCTGTAAATAACAGTTACCAAGCTACAGGGAAGTATGCCAGTGGTACAACTCAACGTAGAATATATTTTTCAGTTACTTGTGTCCATAACGTAAAACATAAAATACATGTATTCTCATCCCGAAATATTTAGAGTTTAAAAGTGGGACTATATACTCACTGTTGTCTTGAAGATATATATAATTTGACTTGGTCTTCCGGTTGATATCACGAACCTATCCATATATAATATATCAATACCTTTCTTTTTAAACAAACGTCACATATATATACTTGTTATACTTTTAATAATTCCTTAGTCCGTAGTTAGCAGTTCGTTGTTAGTAATTCAATTTTAATGGTTCATTTTTAGGTGTTTAATAAACCCCCAACGAAATAAATAAAACCCCATCGTATATGTATTGGTCGAGATTAATCTTGACCCACGGTACCGGTGTTGTCAAATGACGTGTTGCGTACATAAAGTACCGGTGTTGTCAAATGACGTGTTGCGTACAATCATGGGATCTTATGATTAATCTTCTCGTATTGTTTACGGGTGATCCTGAACCATATAAAATTGAATTATAAGTACATATATATAAAATATCATGTTATCTTAAAAAGATGTGATTTATTTAATTTTTCCCAATTATTTTCGTGGCTAAACTAGTCTTGGATATCCGATTTTGTTTCGGTCATAGTTTCTTCGTTACAACTCCGTTTTCATTGATTCAACTTGCCATCTCCTTGGATCGAGTCCCTCTTTAAGACTATGAACTGTAAATACCTTAGTTTGTATTCAAAATCATACGGCATAGGTGAAACTTTAGTGAAACTTATGAAGTTAAACATTTTCCTTTATGTAAACAACCTTAAATGATTATTTTTCTAAAAATACTTATACTTTGAATTAAATCATGAAATTTTTATGTGTTATCATATTCATAGTAAAAATCATTTTTCCAGAAAATAAACCTCCAATTCAAAGTTTAAGATGGTTTTTAATTATCCAACCCAAAACAGTCCCCGGTTGCACTCCGACGTCGTGAAAACAGTTTTTAAAGTATTCTTTGAAAAACCAAGTTATACCTTGTTAAATTAACATATATTTAAGTTATATTACAGGTCTTGAAGTATTTTAAAAGTTAAGTTAGAAGGATCTATTTAGTTTGCAAACAAGTTTGAAAACATTCAAACTATGTTCTTGTTGTTAAGATTTTATACCACAAAATAAGATAGCTATATATATATGAATCGAATAAGGTTATGAACAAAGTTACTACCTCAAGTTACTTGGACAAGATTGCTGTAAAAGAGGAGTAAGAACCTAGAACCAAAAGAGTGATGGAATTGGATGAAAGATTGGAAGTAATTTGTGTTTTTGGAAGGATTCTTGAAGTGTTTTTGTAAGAATTTTCTTATGGTGATTAAGTGATGTTTTTATGGCTAGATCTTCATGGATATTAGCTGAATGGTTAAGGAGTTTAAGACTCTTAAAAGTGTGTGTGTTTTTAGCTAGAGGTTTGAGGTAAAAATGAATCAAAAATTGAAAATGGATGGAGTATAAATGGTGATGTAAAAGGTGTATAAGTTTGTAATTTTGTGAAAAAATCTTTTAATCATGTGAAATTGTCATACTAGATAACAAAAGTAGTTACCTTATACATAAGGCATTGAACAAGGGCTGGTTGGTGGTGATTTGATGTGTATATACCAATAGTAAATACGTATAGAAGCTAGGTATGATACGAGTAGATGTACTCTAGATATACGTATAGAAATTTTGTGAAAAATGGAATGAGAATTCAAATATAGCTATCTTTTGTGAATACACTTATATTGTTTTATGTATTTAAGTCCTTAAAAAGTGATTAAATACATTACTTATACGATATATGTATAAACATTATAGGTCATAAGTATTTATGTCAAATAACGTTACGTATGGTTATCGTTTTGAAAACTTAAGTTAGTAGTTTCAAAATATACTTATAACTTATTGTTATTAATACAAAATGAGATATTAAAACATTCTTGGATCATGTTAAATATGTATATATACATATATATACACAAACGTATAATTATCATATATTGTATAGTTCATGATATCATCGGTCAAACTAGACGGTCAAACGTTGTGTAAAACTCATTTCAAAAACATAAGTCTCAACAATTTGGATTGCTTATCATGTTGGTAAGGTTTTATTTATGTAAATATTAATCTTATAAGTATAGAACGATCGAAAAAGTGCGGGTCATTACAAGTTAACATGATACTATGATAAGTAAACATATCATTAAGTATATTAACAATGAACTACATATGTAAAAACAAGACTACTAACTTAATGATTTTTAAACGAGACATATATGTAACGATTATCGTTGAAAAGACATTTAATGTATATATCATATTAAGAGATATTCATACATGATAATATCATGATAATATAATAATTTAAAATCTCATTTGATATTATAAACATTGGGTTAACAACATTTAACAAGATCGTTAACCTAAAGGTTTCAAAACAACACTTACATGTAACGACTAACGATGACTTAACGACTCAGTTAAAATGTATATACATGTAGTGTTTTAATATGTATTTATACACTTTTGAAAGACTTCAATACACTTATCAAAATACTTCTACTTAACAAAAATGCTTACAATTACATCCTCGTTCAGTTTCATCAACAATTCTACTCGTATGCACCCGTATTCGTACTCGTACAATACACAGCTTTTAGATGTATGTACTATTGGTATATACACTCTAATGATCAGCTCTTAGCAGCCCATGTGAGTCACCTAACACATGTGGGAACCATCATTTGGCAACTAGCATGAAATATCTCATAAAATTACAAAAATATGAGTAATCATTCATGACTTATTTACATGAAAACAAAATTACATATCCTTTATATCTAATCCATACACCAACGACCAAAAACACCTACAAACACTTTCATTCTTCAATTTTATTCATCTAATTGATCTCTCTCAAGTTCTATCTTCAAGTTCTAAGTGTTCTTCATAAATTCCAAAAGTTCTAGTTTCATAAAATCAAGAATACTTTCAAGTTTGCTAGCTCACTTCCAATCTTGTAAGGTGATCATCCAACCTCAAGAAATCTTTGTTTCTTACAGTAGGTTATCATTCTAATACAAGGTAATAATCATATTCAAACTTTGGTTCAATTTCTATAACTATAACAATCTTTTTTCAAGTGATGATCTTACTTGAACTTGTTTTCGTGTCATGATTCTGCTTCAAGAACTTCAAGCCATCCAAGGATCCATTGAAGCTAGATCCATTTTTCTCTTTTCCAGTAGGTTTATCCAAGGAACTTAAGGTAGTAATTATGTTCATAACATCATTCGATTCATACATATAAAGCTATCTTATTCGAAGGTTTAAACTTGTAATCACTAGAACATAGTTTAGTTAATTCTAAACTTGTTCGCAAACAAAAGTTAATCCTTCTAACTTGACTTTTAAAATCAACTAAACACATTTTCTATATCTATATGATATGCTAACTTAATGATTTAAAACCTGGAAACACGAAAAACACCGTAAAATCGGATTTACGCCGTCGTAGTAACACCGCGGGCTGTTTTGGGTTAGTTAATTAAAAACTATGATAAACTTTGATTTAAAAGTTGTTATTCTGAGAAAATGATTTTTATTATGAACATGAAACTATATCTAAAAATTATGGTTAAACTCAAAGTGGAAGTATGTTTTCTAAAATGGTCATCTAGACGTCGTTCTTTCGACTGAAATGACTACCTTTACAAAAACGACTTGTAACTTATTTTTCCGACTATAAACCTATACTTTTTCTGTTTAGATTCATAAAATAGAGTTCAATATGAAACCATAGCAATTTGATTCACTCAAAACGGATTTAAAATGAAGAAGTTATGGGTAAAACAAGATTGGATAATTTTTCTCATTTTAGCTACGTAAAAATTGGTAACAAATCTATTCCAACCATAACTTAATCAACTTGTATTGTATATTATGTAATCTTGAGATACCATAGACACGTATACAATGTTTCGACCTATCATGTCGACACATCTATATATATTTCGGAACAACCATAGACACTCTATATGTGAATGTTGGAGTTAGCTATACAGGGTTGAGGTTGATTCCAAAATATATATAGTTTGAGTTGTGATCAATACTGAGATATGTATACACTGGGTCGTGGATTGATTCAAGATAATATTTATCGATTTATTTCTGTACATCTAACTGTGGACAACTAGTTGTAGGTTACTAATGAGGACAGCTGACTTAATAAACTTAAAACATCAAAATATATTAAAAGTGTTGTAAATATATTTTGAACATACTTTGATATATATGTATATATTGTTATAGGTTCGTGAATCAACCAGTGGCCAAGTCTTACTTCCCGACGAAGTAAAAATCTGTGAAAGTGAGTTATAGTCCCACTTTTAAAATCTAATATTTTTGGGATGAGAATACATGCAGGTTTTGTAAATGATTTACAAAATAGACACAAGTACGTGAAACTACATTCTATGGTTGAATTATCGAAATCGAATATGCCCCTTTTTATTAAGTCTGGTAATCTAAGAATTAGGGAACAGACACCCTAATTGACGCGAATCCTAAAGATAGATCTATTGGGCCTAACAAACCCCATCCAAAGTACCGGATGCTTTAGTACTTCGAAATTTATATCCTATCCGAAGGGTGTCCCGGAATGATGGGGATATTCTTATATATGCATCTTGTTAATGTCGGTTACCAGGTGTTCACCATATGAATGATTTTTATCTCTATGTGTGGGATGTGTATTGAAATATGAAATCTTGTGGTCTATTGTTACGATTTGATATATATAGGTTAAACCTATAACTCACCAACATTTTTGTTGACGTTTAAAGCATGTTTATTCTCAGGTGAATATTAAGAGCTTTCGATGTTGCATACTAAAATAAGGACAAGATTTGGAGTCCATGTTTGTATGATATTGTGTAAAAACTGCATTCAAGAAACTGATTTCGATGTAACATATTTGTATTGTAAACCATTATGTAATGGTCGTGTGTAAACAGGATATTTTAGATTATCATTATTTGATAATCTACGTAAAGCTTTTTAAACCTTTATTTATGAAATAAAGGTTATGCTTTGTTTTAAAAATGAATGCAGTCTTTGAAAAACGTCTCATATAGAGGTCAAAACCTCGCAACGAAATCAATTAATATAGAATGTTTTTAATCAATAAGAACGGGACATTTCATGTTACGGGTACGTTTCTTATTGACAATAAATCTGCTTACGTTTTATTTGATTCGGGTGCGGATAGAAGCTATATGAGTAGAGATTTTTGTGCTAAATTAAGTTGTGCATTGACGCCGTTGGATAGTAAATTTTTACTCGAATTAGCAAATGGTAAATTAATTTCAGCAGATAATATATGTCGAAATCGAGAAATTAAACTGGTTAGCGAAACATTTAAGATTGACTTGATACCAGTAGAGTTAGGCAGTTTTAATGTGATAATCGGTATGGACTGGTTGAAAGAAGTGAAAGCAGAGATCGTTTGTTACAAAAATGCAATTCGCATTATACGAGAAAAAGGAAAACCCTTAATGGTGTACGGAGAAAAAGGCAACATGAAGCTACATCTTATTAGTAATTTGAAGGCACAAAAACTAATAAGAAAAGGTTGCTATGCTGTTCTAGCACACGTCGAGAAAGTACAAACTGAAGAAAAGAGCATCAATGATGTTCCCGTCGCAAAAGAATTTCCCGATGTATTTCCGAAAGAATTACCGGGACTACCTCCACATCGATCTGTTGAATTTCAAATAGATCTTGTACCAGGAGCTGCACCAATAGCTCGTGCTCCTTATAGACTCGCACCCAGTGAGATGAAAGAACTGCAAAGCCAACTGCAAGAACTATTAGAACGTGGTTTCATTCGACCAAGCACATCACCATGGGGAGCTCCTGTTTTGTTTGTCAAGAAGAAGGATGGTACATTTAGGTTGTGTATTGACTACAGAGAGTTGAACAAACTTACCATCAAAAACCGTTATCCACTGCCGAGAATTGACGACCTATTTGATCAACTACAAGGCTCATCGGTTTATTCGAAGATCGATTTACATTCTGGATATCATCAAATGCGAGTAAAGGAGGATGATATTCCAAAAACTGCTTTTAGGACGCGTTATGGTCATTACGAGTTTATGGTTATGCCGTTTGGATTGACTAACGCACCAGCTGTGTTCGTGGACCTTATGAACCGAGTGTGTGGGCCATATCTTGACAAGTTTGTCATTGTTTTCATCGATGACATACTTATTTACTCAAAGAATGATCAAGAGCACGAAGAACATTTGAGAAAAATGCTAGAAGTATTGAGGAAAGAAAAACTGTACGCCAAGTTTTCAAAGTGTGCATTTTGGTTGGAAGAAGTTCAATTCCTCGGTCACATTGTGAACAAAGAAGGTATCCAGGTGGACCCGGCAAAGATCGAAACCGTTGAAAAGTGGAAAACCCCAAAAACTCTGAAGCATATACGTCAATTTTTAGGATTGGCTGGTTACTACAGAAGATTCATCCAAGATTTCTCCAAAATAGCAAAACTCTTGACTGCATTAACGCATAAAGGGAAGAAATTTGAATGGAAGGATGAACAAGAGAAGGTGTTTCAGTTATTGAAGAAAAAGCTAACTACGGCACCTATATTGTCATTGCCTGAAGGGAATGATGATTTTGTGATTTATTGTGACGCATCAAAGCAAGGTCTCGGTTGTGTATTAATGCAACGGACGAAGGTGATTGCTTATGCGTCTAGATAATTGAAGATTCACGAGCAAAATTATACGACGCATGATTTGGAATTAGGCGCGGTTGTTTTTGCATTAAAGACTTGGAGGCACTACTTATATGGGGTCAAAAGTATTATATATACCGGCCATAAAAGTCGTCAACACATATTTAATCAGAAACAACTGAATATGAGGCAGCGTAGGTGGATTGAATTGTTGAATGATTACGACTTTGAGATTCGTTACCACCCGGGGAAGGCAAATGTGGTAGCCGACGCCTTGAGCAGAAAGGACAGAGAACCCATTCGAGTAAAATCTATGAATATAATGATTCACACTAACCTTACTACTCAAATAAAGGAGGCGCAACAAGGAGTTTTAAAAGAGGGAAATTTAAATAATGAAATACCCAAAGGATCGGAGAAGCATCTTAATATTCGGGAAGACGGAACCCGGTATAGGGTTGAAAGAATTTGGGTACCAAAAATTGGAGATATGAGAGAAATGGTACTTAGAGAAGCTCATAAAACCAGATACTCAATACATCCTGGAACAGGGAAGATGTACAAGGATCTCAAGAAACATTTTTGGTGGCCGGGTATGAAAGCCGATGTTGCTAAATACGTAGGAGAATGTTTGAAGTGTTCTAAGGTCAAAGCTGAGCATCAGAAACCATCAGGTCTACTTCAACAACCCGAAATCCCGGAATGGAAATGGGAAAAGATTACCATGGATTTCATCACTAAATTGCCAAGGACTGCAAGTGGTTTTGATACTATTTGGGTAATAGTTGATCGTCTCACCAAATCAGCACACTTCCTGCCAATAAGAGAAGATGACAAGATGGAGAAGTTAGCACGACTGTATTTGAAGGAAGTCGTCTCCAGACATGGAATACCAATCTCTATTATCTCTGATAGGGATGACAGATTTATTTCAAGATTCTGGCAGACATTACAGCAAGCATTAGGAACTCGTCTAGACATGAGTACTGCCTATCATCCACAAACTGATGGGCAGAGCGAAAGGACGATGCAAATGCTTGAAGACATGCTAAGAGCATGTGTTATTGATTTTGGAAACAGTTGGGATCGACATCTACCGTTAGCAGAATTTTCCTACAACAACAGCTACCATTCAAGCATTAAGATGGCGCCGTTTGAAGCACTTTATGGTAGAAAGTGTAGGTCTCCGATTTGTTGAAGTGAAGTGGGGGATAGACAGATTACAGGTCTGGAGATTATACCAGAAACTACCGAGAAGATCATCCAAGTTCAACAACGGTTGAAAACCGCCCAAAGTCAACAAAAGAGCTACGCTGACATTAAAAGAAAAGATATAGAATTTGAAATTGGAGAGATGGTCATGCTTAAAGTTGCACGTTGGAAAGGCGTTGTTCGATTTGGTAAACGAGGGAAATTAAATCTAAGGTATATTGGACCATTCAAGATTATTGATCGTGTCGGACCAGTAGCTTACCGACTTGAGTTACCTCAACAACTCGCGGCTGTACATAACACTTTCCACGTCTCGAATTTGAAGAAATGTTTTGCTAAAGAAGATCTCACTATTCCGTTAGATGAAATCCAAATCAACGAAAAACTTCAATTCATCGAAGAACCCATCGAAATAATGGATCGTGAGGTTAAAAGACTTAAGCAAAACAAGATACCAATTGTTAAGGTTCGATGGAATGCTCGTAGAGGACCCGAGTTCACCTAGGAGCGTGAAGATCAGATGAAGAAGAAATACCCGTATCTATTTCTAGAAGATTCGTCAACACCTTCAACAGCTTAAAATTTCGGGACGAAATTTATTTAACGGGTAGGTACTGTAGTGACCCGAACTTTTCCATGTTTATATATATTAATTGAGATTGATATTTACATGATTAAATGTTTCCAACATGTTAAGCAATCAAACTTGTTAAGACTTGATTAATTGAAATATGTTTCATATAGGCAATTGACCACCCAAGTTGACCGGTGATTCACGAACGTTAAAACTTGTAAAAACTATATGATGACATATATATGGATATATATATAGTTAACATGATTGTAATGACCCGGAAATTTCCGACCAAATTTAAACCTTAATCTTTATATATTTCCGACACGATAAGTAAAAATCTGTAATGTTGAGTCTAGAAAGTTTGAAATCTATATTCGGATAAACAGTTACCCTTTGACCATGCCGATGATTCACGAACAATTATTTAATAAATATGTATATAAATAAATGTAAATATATGTAGTAATTTGAAATTTAAAATAAAATAATATATAGTTGTTATAATAAAATCATTACTACTTTCATCAGTATTATTAGTACTAATACTAATATCAATAACTAATATCAGTATTAGTTATATTATTATTATTATTAGTTTCAATATCATTGTTAATATTAAATATTAATGGTTGTATTATTAAAATTAATGTAAAATATATATACATAAATATGAAAAGGTGATATAAATATGGTTTAAGACATAACATATATTATTATGTTTATTAACAGAATTATTATTAATTACATATATTTATTATTAATTATAAATTATAATATGTATAATCTAATATATATAAAGCTGGCATCACATATAATATGTTTAACATCAACCTCATGTGATATTCTTCTGTCTAAATCTGTCCCCTAAACGATTCCAATCCATACGTATAGAGTTAAAATCTGGTTAACATCAATATCAGGTTTTTATCTTTTTCTGTATTTCCTTCTGTTACTAATTGAACCTGTTGAACCTCTATTACTATAAAACAATCGACTATCTTATAATTGTTGACAAAAAAAAACTTCTTGCTCTTCCTCCTGACTACCGTATTCACCATCCTCCACCTTCTTCACATCAACCTCCTCCACCACTGCACACCACTCGGCCACCACTGAAACCGGCGGTAGCCACCACTCTTTTTCTCTATGTATATTCTTTCTCAAGGAAATCACTCAACAAACCACCTCTCTCTCTCTAAAACTTTGTAACCGTGAACAACACCAAGAGTTACCATCACCACTCTTTCGATGCTACTGTTCCTGCTCAGATCACCAACATCGCACCACTTTCACACCACCAGCTCCACAACCACCGTAGTAAACCACAACCAAACTCACCATTCATTCTTTCTTTCATGTTACTGTAAATCTTCACAACATCATAACCACAATACCATCATCGAACCAAAGAACTTGATGTTATTGTAACACTTCTATTCCCGATTACTGTAACCATCATCAAAACTGTGTCGATTGTATTACTACCACAAGTGCTATTATGTTTCCATTCACAAATAACCTTCATCATCACCATCATAACAAGAACCACCAAACTGCTATTCAAACTATTTAGTGCTACTGCATCCTGTGTTCAATGCATCACCACCATCTTTAACTGCTATAGCCGTACAACCCAACCCTAAAACAACCACCGTCCATGCCACCCTACAACCACCATGAAATCTTCACCTACACACAACACGCCACCACAAACCCTTTTTAATTTACTGTTGATCTGCAACACCCATTTTTATTTTTCTATTTTCATTCGATCACCAAATTAGCTCTGCAACTTCTGTTATTCGCTATTGTAAGCTACTGCTATTTCTACTTCTGTTTCAGCTGCTACGCTTCCTGTTTCTGTTTATATTTCTATTAAAAACAATGATTTTTGTGATGATAATAATAGAGGTCGGTATGTTAATAATAAAAATAAGATGAGCTGTAAAGAAAAATACCCCACTTGCTATTAAAGAAAAAGAAAACTGGATCCCTTCTGGTGTGAGCTGTAAAGTGGCGGCCGAATTTTGTTCCTTTATATCTGTTTCTGTTCGGGGATTAAAATACACCGAAGCATGATTAGTTTATCGGGCCACAATATTTCGTGGTGGACTTAAGAAACCAAAATGGGCCGATACATGTTTTATAAGTTGGGCCGTGTAAATGATTGTGGTTGGGCTAATGGAAATTGGACCTTAGGTAGCCACGAATTAAAAAGAATTAAATGTAGGGTTTAATTTAAAACGCAAGTGCAGAATAATGGTTAGTAGGGTGTGTGCTCATTCAAGAGGTCTCGTGTTCAATCCTGGGCCGTGACATTTCTTTTTAGAAAAAGGAGAAGATGAAAAATTTAAACAGAAAACATGATAATAAAATAAAATCATAGTATAAATCAAATAAACAAGGTTGGAGGAGTCGTTAGGGGAGATGTTGGATTATCAAGATGTCATGGGTTCGAGCTTGGGCATAGGCATTTATTTTTGGAACTTTTTCTTGAGAGGTAGCTATTATTATTACTTTTTATTATTATTATTATTATTATTAATATTAGTATCAATATTATTTAATCAAATAACTATTAGATATATAAAACCATATTTACTACATATAACAAAATTTTATTAATACTCTTATAATAAATATTAATGAATATAACTAATTAGGTTATTAATGAAACACCTAATTAAAATAACAATTAAATCACTAATAATATATAAATTTGTTCGATTACCACTATATGTGTTAATATATATATAAATGATATAGGTTCGTGAATCCGAGGGCATCCCTACACTTGTTCAATGATGTTATATGTATTTTTACTACAAAATACAGTATGATGAGTATATAGTTCCCTTTTAAACTCTAAATATTTTTGGGCTGAGAATACATGCGCTATTTTTATAAATGTTTTACGTTATGGACACAAGTGATCAAAAATAAATTCTACGTTGAGTTGTACCATGGCATATTTCTTTATACTTGGTAGCTAATATTTACGTGAGGAGCGTAAACGCGAATCCTGTTGATAGATCTATCGGGCCTGACAACCCCAACCGGGCTGGACGACCAGTTTTAAACGGTTGCACAGTACTTCGTTTCGTTACTACACTTGGTACGGTGTAGGGTTTATTTAAGAATATGCTGCTGTGATTTAAATGTTAAGTATGGTTACCAAGTGCTCAACGACTTTTCCATACACTTGCGAGTGTATTATGTATGTATATGAAATCTTGTGATCCATAGTTATAACGCTGCTAGCAATAAAACCTATATATCTCACCAACTTTATGTTGACATTTAAAAGCATGTTTATTCTCAGGTACGAATTAAGTCTTCCGCTGTGCATTAGCTCATACTAAAGACATTACTTGGAGTCGATCATCGCAATGGAACCAAATGTTGAAGACTTTGTCCAGGAGGATAAGGACAGGGTCGTCACAATGATACTATGATAAGTAAACATATCATTAAGTATATTAACAATGAACTACATATGTAAAAACAAGACTACTAACTTAATGATTTTTAAACGAGACATATATGTAACGATTATCGTTGTAAAGACATTTAATGTATATATATATCATATTAAGAGATATTCATACATGATAATATCATGATAATATAATAATTTAAAATCTCATTTGATATTATAAACATTGGGTTAACAACATTTAACAAGATCGTTAACCTAAAGGTTTCAAAACAACACTTACATGTAACGACTAACGATGACTTAACGACTCAGTTAAAATGTATATACATGTAGTGTTTTAATATGTATTTATACACTTTTTAAAGACTTCAATACACTTATCAAAATACTTCTACTTAACAAAAATACTTACAATTACATCCTCGTTCAGTTTCGTCAACAATTCTACTCGTATGCACCCGTATTCGTACTCGTACAATACACAGCTTTTAGATGTATGTGCTATTGGTATATACACTCCAATGATCAGCTCTTAGCAGCCCATGTGAGTCACCTAACACATGTGGGAACCATAATTTGGCAACTAGCATGAAATATCTCATAAAATTACAAAAATATGAGTAATCATTCATGACTTATTTACATGAAAACAAAATTACATATCCTTTATATCTAATCCATACACCAACGACCAAAAACACCTACAAACACTTTCATTCTTCAATTTTCTTCATCTAATTGATCTCTCTCAAGTTCTATCTTCAAGTTCTAAGTGTTCTTCATAAATTCCAAAAGTTCTAGTTTCATAAAATCAAGAATACTTCCAAGATTGCAAGTTTACTTCCAAGTTTTCTAAATCCATTCCAAGTAATCATCCAAGATCAAGAAACCTTTGTTACTTACAGTAGGTTATCTTTATAATACAAGGTAATAATCATATTCAAACTTTAATTCAATTTCTATAACTATAACAATCTTATTTTGAGTGGAAATCTTACTTGAAATTATTTTTGTGTCATGATTCTGCTTCAAGAACTTTCAAGCCATCCAAGGATCCTTTGAAGCTAGATCTATTTTTCTCATTTCCAGTAGGTTTATCCAAGGAACTTGAGGTAGTAATGATGTTCATAACATTATTCGATTCATACATTTAAAGCTATCTTATTCGAAGGTTTAAACTTGTAATCACTAGAACATAGTTTATTTAATTCTAAACTTGTTCGCAAACAAAAGTTAATCCTTCTAACTTGACTTTTAAAATCAACTAAACACATGTTCTATATCTATATGATATGCTAACTTAATGATTTAAAACCTGGAAACACGAAAAATACTGTAAAATCGAATTTACGCCGTCGTAGTAACACCGCGGGCTGTTTTGGGTTAGTTAATTAAAAACTATGATAAACTTTGATTTAAAAGTTGTTATTCTGAGAAAATGATTTTTATTATGAACATGAAACTATATCCAAAAATTATGGTTAAACTCAAAGTGGAAGTATGTTTTCTAAAATGGTCATCTAGACGTCGTTCTTTCGACTGAAATGACTACCTTTACAAAAACGACTTGTAACTTATTTTTCCGACTATAAACCTATACTTTTTCTGTTTAGATTCATAAAATAGAGTTCAATATGAAACCATAGCAATTTGATTCACTCAAAATGGATTTAAAATGAAGAAGTTATGGGTAAAACAAGATTGGATAACTTTTCTCATTTTAGTTACGTGAAAATTGGTAACAAATCTATTCCAACCATAACTTAATCAACTTGTATTGTATAATATGTAATCTTGAGATACCATAGACACGTATACAATGTTTCGACCTATCATGTCGACACATCTATATATATTTCGGAACAACCATAGACACTCTATATGTGAATGTTGGAGTTAGCTATACAGGGTTGAGGTTGATTCCAAAATATATATAGTTTGAGTTGTGATCAATACTGAGATACGTATATAATGGGCCGTGAATTGATTCAAGATAATATTTATCGATTTATTTTTGTACATCTAACTGTGGACAACTAGTTGTAGGTTACTAACGAGGACAGCTGACTTAATAAACTTAAAACATCAAAATATATTAAAAGTGTTGTAAATATATTTTGAACATACTTTGATATATATGTATATATTGTTATAGGTTCGTGAATCAACCAGTGGCCAAGTCTTACTTCCCGACGAAGTAAAAATCTGTGAAAGTGAGTTATAGTCCCACTTTTAAAATCTAATATTTTTGGGATGAGAATACATGCAGGTTTTATAAATGATTTACAAAATAGACACAAGTACGTGAAACTACATTCTATGGTTGAATTATCAAAATCGAATATGCCCATTTTTATTAAGTCTGGTAATCTAAGAATTAGGGAACAGACACCCTAATTGACGCGAATCTTAAAGAAAGATCTATTGGGCCTAACAAACCCCATCCAAAGTACCAGATGCTTTAGTACTTCGAAGTTTATATCATATCCAAAGGGTGTCCCGGAATGATGGGGATATTCTTATATATGCATCTTGTTAATGTCGGTTACCAGGTGTTCACCATATGAATGATTTTTATCTCTATGTATGGGATGTGTATTGAAATATGAAATCTTGTGGTCTATTATTATGATTTGATATATATAGGTTAAACCTATAACTCACCAACATTTTTGTTGACGTTTTAAGCATGTTTATTCTCAGGTGATTATTAAGAGCTTCCGCTGTCGCATACTTAAATAAGGACGAGATTTGGAGTCCATGCTTGTATGATATTGTGTAAAAACTGCATTCAAGAAACTTATTTTGTTGTAACATATTTGTATTGTAAACCATTATGTAATGGTCGTGTGTAAACAGGATATTTTAGATTATCATTATTTGATAATCTACGTAAAGCTTTTTAAACCTTTATTGATAAAATAAAGGTTATGGTTTGTTTTAAAATGAATGCAGTCTTTGAAAAACGTCTCATATAGAGGTCAAAACCTCGCAACGAAATCAATTAATATGGAACATTTTTAATCAATAAGAACGGGACATTTCAGTTGGTATCAGAGCGTTGGTCTTTGAGAACCAGAATTTTGCATTAGTGTGTCTTATCGAGTTTGTTAGGATGCATTAGTGAGTCTGGACTTCGACCGTGTTTACTTGAAAAATGATTGCTTTACAAATTTTGTTGGAAACTATATATTTTTAACATGTGAATATTATGTTATATATTAATCTCTTAACGCGTTTGATATTATGTGATAGATGTCTACCTCTAGAACAAGTCCCATTGACTCACCTAATAATAATGAAGAGTCAAATGTAAATTGGAATGATTCATGGACTGATTCACAAGTTCCCGAAGAGGAACCGGAAGAAGAGTCGGAACCGGAAGAAGAATCGAAACCGGAAGAAGAATCGGAACCGGATGAAGAAATAGAACCGGTGGGGGAAATAATAAAACGGTTAAGTAAAAGAAAATCCTCAACCAACCGACCAAGGTTAATTATGTCAATGGTGTTTCCGCCAAGGAAGCAAAATATTGGGAGGATTACCAATTCTCTGATGAATCGGATTCCGACGAGAATTCCGATGATATTATAGAAATTACCCCAACTGAATTTAAAAAGGCAAAATAAAATAATAAGGGAAATGGCATAAAAATAGAGAAATCTAATTCCAACCCCGATGAACTTTATATGTATCGTCAACCCCCGAAGTACTTAAGTTGTAACAATGACCCGGGAACCTCTAAACCACCAGGTTTTTCTAAACCGTTGTGGAAAACGACAGCTCGTATAAGGGGAACATCATATATCCCTAGAAACTTGGCAAAAAGAACCAAAACCAAAGAAGAAGAAACGAGCGAGTCGGAATAAGATAGTTGTATTCGTGTGGTGTAATATATGTAATATAGTGTGCTTATGCTTTATGATATATGTAAAAATTGCTTGTATTAATAAGTATTTTTTTTTTTATAAATCTAACACTTGTCTATTTTACAGTATAAAAACACAAAATGGATAGACAACCCAATATTTTAAGAGACCTACCCGGAGACATGATTGATGAAATCTTGTCTAGAGTCGGTCAGAATCCTTCGGCACAACTATTTACGGCGAAATCAGTTTGTAAGACATTCGAAGAACGTTCCAAGAATGTCTTGGTTTATAAGAGACTTTCATTTGAAAGATGGGGGATATCACATTGGGAAACCCATAAGTTACGATGTGTTTACTTTGACGCATATATTGCGGGGAACCCAAATGCTATTTTACGCAACGGGTTAAGAAATTATTTTGACTCAATGTATCCGAATATAGGACTTCATGATTTAGAAAAAGCGGCTAACATGCAACATAAAGAAGCATGCTATGCTTACGGGTTAGTAATGTTCGCTTCTCACCAAAGTGAGAATAAGAACATCGGGATATAACTATTAAACAAAACGTTCCCACAAGTGACGGAGTCAGTAATTGGGGTAAGAAATTAGGTTTTTAGATTGTTACGGGACTGTTGGACATTACGTAACCCTCGTCCCTTTGACGACGTTACAACACGCTGTCTTATCAACGGCCATAACGGTTATGTTCCACAAGACCAAGGATGGGAAGTAGTCCTAGTAAAACCAGAATGCATGACTTGTTTCTGGACGTATGAATTACGTGTCTTTATTGCCTTTGCTGAACGACTTGTGTACTAGCTAGAATTATCTTGACAACTATCTTGTATCAAAGTTATTTTGTGCTATATTTCATGCTTTATATAAAATAAGCGGTATTGTAAGTTTGTAAAATATTGTATAAAAGTTTGAACGCAAAATATTATTATAATCAGTTTTTCATATAGAATTGTAGTAGTTGAATTGTATATTATCTACTAAGTATGAACTTAACGGGTAGGTACTACCCGAATTTAAACTTATAAAACGCTAATATGAAGAAAAAGCTTTTATAAATGAGTTCATATTATGCTACGAAATACTATTAACTACTCTTAATATTCTGTATGATTAACTTGTTCCATTTGACTATTTTGAAGGAAATGGCACCGACTACTCGACACACCGTGAATATGAATGAAGAGGAATTCCATACTTTTCTAGCTTCAAACATAGCCGCAGTACAGGCTGCGCTACATACCAACAATAACCTTGGATCTAGCAGTACAAGAAATCGTGTAGGATGCACCTACAAAGAATTCACTGCCTGCAAACCTTTAGAATTTGATGGAACCGAAGGACCGATCGGATTGAAATGGTGGACCGAGAAGGTCGAATCGGTGTTTGCAATAAGAAAGTGTACTGAAAAGGACAAAGTGAAGTACGCTACGCATACCTTCACAGGTTCTGCGTTAACATGGTGGAATACCTATCTAGAGCAAGTGGGACAAGATGATGCGTACGCACTACCGTGGTCAGCATTCAAGCACTTGCTGAACGAGAAGTACCGTCCCAGAACCGAGGTCAATAAGCTCAAGACAGAACTTAGAGGGTTACGAACCTAAGGATTTGATATTACCACGTACGAAAGACGATTCACAGAATTGTGCCTATTGTGTTCGGGAGCGTTCGAAGATGAGGAAGAGAAGATCGACGCGTTTGTGAAAGGATTACCGGAAAGAATCCAAGAAGATATAAGTTCACACGAGCCCGCCTCCATACAACAGGCATGTAGAATGGCTCACAAACTAGGGAACCAGATTGAGGAAAGAATTAAAGAACAGATGGCTGAAGAGGCCAATGTGAAGCAAGTCAAAAGAAAGTGGGAGGAAAACGGTGATAAGAATCACCAATACAACAACAACAGCAATTACAATAATAATCGCAACAATTATCCCAACAATCGCAACATCAATCGCAACTACAACAAACGGCCCAACAACAACAACAACAACAACAACAACAACTACAACAATCATCCCAACAACAATAACAACCGCAACAACAACAACAATCAGAAGCAGCTATGCCAAAGGTGTGAAAAGTATCACTCGGGGTTCTGCACCAAATTTTGCAACAAGTGTAAAAGAAATGGTCATAGCGCGGCGAAGTGTGAGGTCTACGGACCAGGGGTTAACAGAACGAAAGGTAGAAATGGTGTCGGAACGAGTAATGGCGGAGCAAGTAGTGTCGGAGCAAGGTATGCCAATGTAGTTTGTTATAAATGTGGAAAACCGGGCCACATTATTAGAAATTGCCCGAACCAGGAGAACACGAATGGACAAGGCCGCGGAAGAGTTTTCAATATTAATGCGGCAGAGGCAGAGGAAGACCCAGAGCTGGTTACGGGTACGTTTCTTATTGACAATAAATCTGCTTACGTTTTATTTGATTCGGGTGCGGATAGAAGCTATATGAGTAGAGATTTTTGTGCTAAATTAAGTTGTGCATTGACACCGTTGGATAAAAATTTTTTACTCGAATTAGCAAATGGTAAATTAATTTCAGCAGATAATATATGTCGGAATCGAGAAATTAAACTGGTTAGCGAAACATTTAAGATTGACTTGATACCAGTAGAGTTAGGGAGTTTTGATGTGATAATCGGTAAGGACTGGTTGAAAGAAGTGAAAGCAGAGATCGTTTGTTACAAAAATGCAATTCGCATTATACGAGAAAAAGGAAAACCCTTAATGGTGTACGGAGAAAAGGGCAACATGAAGCTACATCTTATTAGTAATTTGAAGGCACAAAAACTAATAAGAAAAGGTTGCTATGCTGTTTTAGCACACGTCGAGAATGTACAAACTGAAGAAAAAAGCTTCAATGATGTTTCCGTCGCAAAAGAATTTCCCGATGTATTTCCGAAAGAATTACCGGGACTACCTCCACATCGATCTGTTGAATTTCAAATAGATCTTGTACCAGGAGCTGCACCAATAGCTCGTGCTCCTTATAGACTCGCACCCAGCGAGATGAAAGAACTGCAAAGCCAACTGCAAGAATTATTAGAACGTGGTTTCATTCGACCAATCACATCACCATGGGGAGCTCCTGTTTTGTTTGTCAAGTAGAAGGATGGTACATTTAGGTTGTGTATTGACTACAGAGAGTTGAACAAACTTACCATCAAAAACCGTTATCCACTGCCGAGAATTGACGACTTATTTGATCAACTACAAGGCTCGTCGGTTTATTCGAAGATCGATTTACGTTCTGGATATCATCAAATGCGAGTAAAGGAGGATGATATTCCAAAAAATGCTTTTAGGACGCGTTATGGTCATTACGAGTTTATGGTTATGCCGTTTGGATTGACTAACGCACCAGCTGTGTTCATGGACCTTATGAACCGAGTGTGTGGGCCATATCTTGACAAGTTTGTCATTGTTTTCATCGATGACATACTTATTTACTCAAAGAATGATCAAGAGCACGAAGAACATTTGAGAAAAGTGCTAGAAGTATTGAGGAACAAAAAACTGTACGCTAAGTTTTCAAAGTGTGCATTTTGGTTGGAAGAAGTTCAATTCCTCGGTCACATAGTGAACAAAGAAGGTATCCAGGTGGACCCGACAAAGATCAAAACCGTTGAAAAGTGGAAAACCCCAAAAACTCCTAAGAATATACGTCAATTTTTAGGATTGGCTGGTTACTACAGAAGATTCATCCAAGATTTCTCCAAAATAGCAAAACCCTTAATGGAAGGATGAACAAGAGAAGGTGTTTCAGTTATTGAAGAAAAAGCTAACTACGGCACCTATATTGTCATTGCCTGAAGGGAATGATGATTTTGTGATTTATTGTGACGCATCAAAGCAAGGTCTCGGTTGTGTATTAATGCAACGGACGAAGGTGATTGCTTATGCGTCTAGATAATTGAAGATTCACGAGCAAAATTATATGACGCATGATTTGGAATTAGGCGCGGTTGTTTTTGCATTAAAGACTTGGAGGCACTACTTATATGGGGTCAAAAGTATTATATATACCGACCATAAAAGTCGTCAACACATATTTAATCAGAAACAACTGAATATGAGGCAGCGTAGGTGGATTGAATTGTTGAATGATTACGACTTTGAGATTCGTTACCACCCGGGGAAGGCAAATGTGGTAGCCGACGCCTTGAGCAGAAAGGACAGAGAACCCATTCGAGTAAAATCTATGAATATAATGATTCACACTAACCTTACAACTCAAATAAAGGAGGCGCAACAAGGAGTTTTAAAAGAGGGAAATTTAAAGAATGAAATACCCAAAGGATCGGAGAAGCATCTTAATATTCGGGAAGACGGAACCCGGTATAGGGCTGAAAGAATTTGGGTACCAAAAATTGGAGATATGAGAGAAATGGTACTTAGAGAAGCTCATAAAACCAGATACTCAATACATCCTGGAACAGGGAAGATGTACAAGGATCTCAAGAAACATTTTTGGTGGCCGGGTATGAAAGCCGATGTTGCTAAATACGTAGGAGAATGTTTGACGTGTTCTAAGGTCAAAGCTGAGCATCAGAAACCATCAGGTCTACTTCAACAACCCGAAATCCTGGAATGGAAATGGGAAAAGATTACCATGGATTTCATCACTAAATTGCCAAGGACTGCAAGTGGTTTTGATACTATTTGGGTAATAGTTGATCGTCTCACCAAATCAGCACACTTCCTGCCAATAAGAGAAGATGACAAGATGGAGAAGTTAGCACGACTGTATTTGAAGGAAGTCGTCTCCAGACATGGAATACCAATCTCTATTATCTCTGATAGGGATGGCAGATTTATTTCAAGATTCTGGCAGACATTACAACAAGCATTAGGAACTCGTCTAGACATGAGTACTGCCTAACATCCACAAACTGATGGGCAGAGCGAAAGGATGATACAAACGCTTGAAGACATGCTAAGAGCATGTGTTATTGATTTTGGAAACAGTTGGGATTGACATCTACCGTTAGCAGAATTTTCCTACAACAACAGCTACCATTCAAGCATTGAGATGGCGCCGTTTGAAGCACTTTATGGTAGAAAGTGTAGGTCTCCGATTTGTTGGAGTGAAGTAGGGGATAGACAGATTACGGGTCCGGAGATTATACAAGAAACTACCGAGAAGATCATCCAAATTCAACAACGGTTGAAAACTGCCCAAAGTCGACAAAAGAGCTACGCTGACATTAAAAGAAAAGATATAGAATTTGAAATTGGAGAGATGGTCATGCTTAAAGTTGCACCTTGGAAAGGCGTTGTTCGATTTGGTAAACGAGGGAAATTAAATCCAAGGTATATTGAACCATTCAAGATTATTGATCGTGTCGGACCAGTAGCTTACCGACTTGAGTTACCTCAACAACTCGCGACTGTACATAACACTTTCCACGTCTCGAATTTGAAGAAATGTTTTGCTAAAGAAGATCTCACTATTCCATTAGATGAAATCCAAATCAACAAAAAACTTCAATTCATCGAAGAACCCGTCGAAATAATGGATCGTGAGGTTAAAAGACTTAAGCAAAACAAGATACCAATTGTTAAGGTTCGATGGAATGCTCGTAGAGGACCCGAGTTCACCTGGGAGCGTAAAGATCAGATGAAGAAGAAATACCCGCATCTATTTCCAGAAGATTCATCAACACCTTCAACAGCTTAAAATTTTGGGACGAAATTTATTTAACGGGTAGGTACTATAGTGACCCGAACTTTTCCATGTTTATATATATTAATTGAGATTAATATTTACATGATTAAATGTTTCCAACATGTTAAGCAATCAAACTTGTTAAGACTTGATTAATTGAAATATGTTTCATATAGGCAATTGACCACCCAAGTTGACCGGTGATTCACGAACGTTAAATTTCCGACCAAATTTAAACCTTAATCTTTATATATTTCCGACACGATAAGTAAAAATCTGTAATGTTGAGTCTAGAAAGTTTGAAATCTATATTCGGATAAACAGTTACCCTTTGACCATGCCGATGATTCACGAACAATTATTTAATAAATATGTATATAAATAAATGTAAATATATGTAGTAATTTGAAATTTAAAATAAAATAATATATAGTTGTTATAATAAAATCATTAATACTTTCATCAGTATTATTAGTACTAATACTAATATCAATAACTAATATCAGTATTAGTTATATTATTATTATTATTAGTTTCAATATCATTGTTAATATTAAATATTAATGGTTGTATTATTAAAATTAATGTAAAATATATATACATAAATATGAAAAAGTGATATAAATATGGTTTAAGACATAACATATATTATTATGTTTATTAAAAGAATTATTATTAATTACATATATTTATTATTAATTATAAATTATAATATGTATAATCTAATATATATAAAGCTGGCATCACATATAATATGTTTAACATCAACCTCATGCGATATTCTTCTGTCTAAATCTGTCCCCTAAACGATTCCAATCCATACGTATAGAGTCAAAATCTGGTTAACATCAATATCAGGTTTTTATCTTTTTCTGTATTTCCTTCTGTTACTAATTGAACCTGTTGAACCTCTATTACTATAAAACAATCGATTATCTTATAACTGTTGACAAAAAAAACTTCTTGCTCTTCCTCCTGACTACCGTATTCACCATCCTCCACCTTCTTCACATCAACCTCCTCCACCACTGCACACCACTCAGCCACCACTGAAAATGCCGGTAGCCACCACTCTTTTTCTCTATGTATATTCTTTCTCAAGGAAATCACTCAACAAACCACCTCTCTCTCTCTAAAACTTTGTAACCGTGAACAACACCAAGAGTTACCATCACCACTCTTTCGAAGCTACTGTTCCTGCTCAGATCACCAACATCGCACCACTTTCACACCACCACCTCCACAACCACCGTAGTAAACCACAACCAAACTCACCATTCATTCTTTCTTTCGTGTTACTGTAAATCTTCACAACATCATAACCACAATACCATCATCGAACCAAAGAACTTGATGTTATTGTAACACTTCTATTCCCGATTATTGTAACCATCATCAAAACCGTGTCGATTGTATTACTACCACAAGTGCTATTATGTTTCCATTCACAAATAACCTTCATCATCACCATCATAACAAGAACCACCAAACTGCTATTCAAACTATTTAGTGCTACTTCCTCATGTGTTCAACGCATCACCACCATCTTTAACTGCTATAGCCGTACAACCCAACCCTAAAACAACCACCGTCCACGCCACCCTACAACCACCATGAAATCTTCACCTACACACAACACGCCACCACAAACCCTTTTTAATTTACTGTTAATCTGCAACACCCATTTTTCTTTTTCTATTTTCATTCGATCACCAAATTAGCTCTGCAACTTCTGTTATTCGCTATTGCAAGCTACAGCTATTTCTATTTCTGTTTCAGCTGCTACGCTTCCTGTTTCTGTTTATATTTCTATTAAAAACAATGATTTTTGTGATGATAATAATAGAGGTCGGTATGTTAATAATAAAAATAAGATGAGCTGTAAAGAAAAATACCCCTCTTGCTATTAAAGAAAAAGAAAACTGGATCCCTTCTGGTGTGAGCTGTAAAGTGGCGGCCGAATTTTGTTCCTTTGTATCTGTTTCTGTTCGGGGATTAAAATACACCGAATCATGATTAGTTTATCGGGCCACAATATTTCGTGGTGGACTTAAGAAACCAAAATGGGCCGATACATGTTTTATAAGTTGGGCCGTGTAAATGATTGTGGTTGGGCTAATGGAAATTGGACCTCAGGTAGCCACGAATTAAAAAGAATTAAACGTAGGGTTTAATTTAAAATGCAAGTGCAGAATAATGGTTAGTAGGGGGTGTGCTCATTCAAGAGGTTTCGTGTTCAATCCTGGGCCGTGACATTTCTTTTTAGAAAAAGGAGAAGATGAAAAATTTAAACAGAAAACATGATAATAAAATAAAATCGTAGTATAAATCAAATAAACAAGGTTGGAGGAGTCGTTAGGGGAGATGTTGGATTATCAAGAGGTCATGGGTTCGAGCTTGGGCATAGGCATTTATTTTTGGAACTTTTTCTTGAGAGGTAGCTATTATTATTACTTTTTATTATTATTATTATTATTATTATTATTATTATTATTATTATTATTATTATTATTATTATTATTATTATTAATATTAGTATCAATATTATTTTATCAAATAACTATTAGATATATAAAACCATATTTACTACATATAACAAAATTTTATTAATACTCTTATAATAAATATTAATGAATATAACTAATTAGGTTATTAATGAAACACCTAATTAAAATAACAATTAAATCACTAATAATATATAAATTTGTTCGATTACCACTATAAGTGTTAATATATATATAAATGATATAGGTTCGTGAATCCGAGGGCAACCCTACACTTGTTCAATGATGTTATATGTATTTTTACTACAAAATACAGTATGGTGAGTATATAGTTCCCTTTTAAACTCTAAATATTTTTGGGCTGAGAATACATGCGCTGTTTTTATAAATGTTTTACGTTATGGACACAAGTGATCAAAAATAAATTCTACGTTAAGTTGTACCATGGCATATTTCTTTATACTTGGTAGCTAATATTTATGTGAGGAGCGTAAACGCGAATCCTGTTGATAGATCTATCGGGCCTGACAACCCCAACCGGGCTGGACGACCAGTTTTAAACGGTTACACAGTACTTCGTTTCGTTACTACACTTGGTACGGTGTAGGGTTTATTTAAGAATATGCTGCTGTGATTTAAATGTTAAGTATGGTTACCAAGTGCTCAATGACTTTTCCATACACTTGCGAGTGTATTATGTATGTATATGAAATCTTGTGGTCCATAGTTATAACGCTGCTAGCAACAAAACCTATATATCTCACCAACTTTATGTTGACATTTTAAAGTATGTTTATTCCCAGGTACGAATTAAGTATTCCGCTGTGCATTAGCTCATACTAAAGACATTACTTGGAGTCGATCATCGCAATGGAACCAAATGTTGAAGACTTTGTCCAGGAGGATAAGGACAGGGTCGTCACAGGTGGTATCAGAGCGGTGGTCTTAGCAAAACAGGTCTTGCATTAGTGTGTCTGACTAGTAGTTGTTAGGATACATTAATGAGTCTGGACTTTGACCGTGTCTACATGTCAAAAGTTTTGCTTATCGTATCTAGTCGGAAATCATCTGCTTATCATCCTTAGGAAATTGCCTGCTTATCATTCATAAGTCTAGACACGTCTTACTGCATTTACTGCATTGATAGTGTATAGACAAAATTCATATCTTAGCGTATCTGATAATTCATATCTTAGCGCATCTGTAGACTTATCTGACATATGCCGTAAATTCCTCTGTAGTCTACGAAATCTTTAGGATTATATATATAGATATTCTATATAGTTAGAATATCATCCGATATCCGAAAATCATTTCATGACGAAGATCCCTTCCATCCACCAAATTGCCCTCTTGGCGATGAACCTGAAGCACTTACCGGCGAACCTGTTCGAGAAACCATTTTCTCTCTCATCTCTAGAGTATCTCGTCACGATTATATACTATCCCATATTTCGAATCTTATTCATTCGCTCATCCCAACCGCAAATCATCCTGGCATAATAGAAGAAGTTAACGAACTACGCGCTCGTGTGACGGCTTTGGAGAACATGGTGCGAAGGTTACAACCACCAGCATCAGCACCAGCAGCATAATCCGTACCACCATCATCAACGCCGACAGTACTCTTATCACCCCAAACCGCAACCGTATCGTAAACCTCAACATCACAATCTGTACCTCGGATATCAACATCACACGCCTCAATATCACCATCTCTACTTCGAGTATGATCTTCGTTCTACATGTGACAACCCGGAAATTTCCAACCAAATTTAAACTTTAATCTTTATATGTTTCCGACACGATAAGCAATATTTGTTAAGTTAAATTGCAAGAATTTTAAACTATGTTCATACATTCATTCAACCTCGACCAAGTTCCAACGATTCACGAACCATTAAACGAATATGATTATATATGTATATGTGTATATATATTATAACTTGAAACGTAAACAAAATATTAGATTAAATACTTTATATGATTGTATCTGTTTCAAAATGTTTATCAATGGAATTAGAAGATAAGATCAAATGATTGAATTATCAGATATATTGAATTATGATTACAAGTCTCTGTTGAAAGGCCCACGTTGATTTGAGAAATCTTTCCATTTTAACAATATTCGAAAAATGGTAAAGTGATTTATAAATAAGAATAAATTGTCAATCATTGAGAACTAGACAAAGGATAGTGGAAGCTTGAATCTCATAAAGACTCGATTGATCTATTTAGTTTCAAACGTACAAAAACGTTTTCAATTTAAAAAGAACTTTATTATTAAAACGTATATAACTTTTATAAATATCTAGAATCACTTTTGACAACTCATTACTTAACTAGTATGATAAAGATAACGATATTTATATTTTATTTTATTAAATATATATAACGATTTAAATTAATATTATATATTTATACGCGTATTATACGTACATAATTTTATACTTTTACTATACTTAAACTTTACCTTTACTTTATTTTTACTTTACTTTAACTTTAATAATTCACTTTAATAATTCATACTTTAATAATTCACTTTAATAATTCATACTTTAATAATTCACTTTAATAATTCATACTTTAATAATTCACTTTAATAATTCAAAAATCTATTATAAATAGAATTCAATAGGTTTCATTATTTCATAGAAACTTGAAAATATTTTTCTCTAAACTCTCTCAATCGATGTACATATATATTTACTCCATATTATTTCAAGATATTATTAGTATACATAAAATATTACGACGGAGTGCTGTCCGAGTGATTTCGAAATTGTTTTTCGAGTAGGATAGGATTAAGGAAATTATGGGTTATAGCTATGGAGGTGATTGAGTATGGTTCATGGGTATGCTCGTGAGGTCAATATAGTGTTTATCATTTCCGTTGCGTCTACGTACCTTTCCTGCAATATTGAATCTCAATATTGATACGTGAGTACTCATAATTTAACTTTTACATACTAATAGTGTATCCCTGACTAGTGCTCGAGTATTTAGGATTATGCATGCTTGTACTTTTGATATTGCCCTTAGACAGGTTAGGTTGAATATTGAATTAGTTACACTTGCGGTTGAGATAAGGTATAAGATATGCATGTCCTTGGAAATCTAGCGAAAAATTAAGAACTTTTCCTTAAGATATCGAATGGTTTCGATGAACGGATTAGAAGTTATAATCAATTGAATTTTCGATATTTTTATTAAAAATGATTATTATTATCGTCGTTTTTTATCGTCGTTCTAGTTTTATCTTATTATTATCATTATTATTATCTTTATCAATAAAAGGGATTTATCATTAAAAATTGTTATTTTTTTTTTATTATTACTATCGTTATTATCGTTAAAATTATAATTAGTATTATTATTATTATCCAATTATTATTATTATTATTATTATTATTATTAGTATTATTATTATTATTATTATCATTATTAATATATATATCATTATTTAAAAATGGTTATTGTTATTGTTATTATTATTATTACTATATTATCATTAAGATAATTATTAGTATTATCGTTAATAATGTTATAGTAACTATCATTATTAATATAAGTGTAATTAAAACAAATATTGGTAACACCTAATTATTTTGATTACTTTTATTATCATTATTATGAACACAATATAAAAGACGATTAAAAGCTATTAAACGAAACGATTAGGAAATAATGAGTAAGAGTATCATGATGAAATTAAAATATTATAAGATATTGATTTAGATAAAATTATCGTTCTTATTATTTTTATCATTACTATTATTATTAAAAGTATCGTTAGTATTAAAACTATCATTTTAACAAAAATTATCATTTTAATAGAAATGTCATTGTTACTATAAAATATCATTATTATTATTATTTTAAATAGAATTATTATTTTAAAGATAATATTAAAAATTATCGTAAATATTAAAGTTATCATAATTAGAATTATCGTTTTATCATAATGTCATCTTAGTAATTATAAATATTGATATTTTTATAATAATATATTTTTTATAATAATAATTATTATTACAAAATAATACAACTTTTACTTACTATCATTATAGATATTATTTTATCAAATAAATATGTGATACAAACATATTTTACTACGTGTAATAACTTACTTTAATAATACCTATCATATTATCTTTATGATACTAAATGAACCTTATAAATTTTATTACTTAATATATATAAAAGTATATTTTATTACATAAATTTAATATAAAATTTTATTTATTAATAAATAAATTATATTATTACTCTAATAAATCTTTTAAAAATATTTAAAAATATAAAACGATGATATTTAAACTATATATTAATCATGTATAGATTTTTGGAAATTATTTTGAGTCAAATTTACTTTTGTTGACTTTTGCATATTAGTCTCGAGCATTAGGATTGTGGTACACTATGACTTGACCTAATTTGTTAGACAAATATTGACCAACACATAATTATATATAATTAATTTAGGTTCGTGAATCCGAGGCCAACCTTGCACTTGTTCAATGACGTTATATGTATTTTTACTACGAAATACAGTATGGTGAGTTTCATTTGCCTTTTTACCCTTTATATTTTTGGGACTGAGAATACATGCGCTTTTATAAATGTTTGACGAAATAGACACAAGTAATTGAAACTACATTCTATGGTTGAATTATCAAAATCGAATATGCCCCTTTTTATTAAAGTCTGGTAATCTAAGAATTAGGGAACAGACACCCTAATTGATGCGAATCCTAAAGATAGATCTATTGGGCCTAACAAACCCCATCCAAAGTACCGGATGCTTTAGTACTTCGAAATTTATATCATGTCCGAAGGAGGATCCCGGAATGATAGGGGATATTCTTATATGCATATTGTTAATGTCGGTTACCAGGTGTTCACCATATGAATGATTATTTTTGTCTCTATGCATGGGACGTATATTTATGAGAACTGTAAATGAAATTCTTGTGGTCTATTAAAATAATGAAAATAAATGATTATGATAAACTAATGAACTCACCAACCTTTTGGTTGACACTTTAAAGCATGTTTATTCTCAGGTGTTAAAGAAATCTTCCGCTGTGCATTTGCTCATTTTAAAGATATTACTTGGAGTCTTTCATAGCATATTTTAAAGAACGTTGCATTCGAGTCATTGAGTTCATCAAAGATTATTATTAAATCAATTTATAGTTGGATAGTGGATATTATGAAATGGTATGCATGCCTGTCAATTTTCAATGTAAAGAAAGTTTGTCTTTTAAAAACGAATGCAATGTTTGTAAAATGTATCATATAGAGGTCAAATACCTCGCAATGTAATCAACTATTGTGAATCGTTTATAATGTATATGAACGGGTCCTTTCAGTTGGTATCAGAGCGGTGGTCTTAGCGAACCATGTCTGCATTAGTGTGTCTAACTAATAAGTCGTTAGGATGCATTAGTGAGTCTGGACTTCGACCGTGTCTGCATGTCAAAAGTTTTGCTTATCATTTTTAGTCGAAAATCATCTGCTTATCATTCTTAGGAAATTACCTGCTTATCATTACTAGTTTAGACACGTCTTGCTACATTAATTGCATGAGTAGTGTATAGACAAAATTCATATCTTGGCGTATCTGCTAAATCATATCTTATCGTATCTGTTACTTTAAACTTTACCTGACATATCCCGTAAATTCCTCCGTAATCTACGAAATCTTTTGTTCTATATCTATGGATATTCTATGTAATTAGAATACCATCCGATAACCGAAAATCATTTCATATCGAAAAAAATCCTTATTCAATCGTACGAAATGGAATCCCACTCCAGCTCTGAAAGCAGTGTGACCGGAATGGATCAACTAATCAGCCATCATCTATTCTGTATGAATTGGGGATGAGTTCGTAGCCTCCTCAATCATTGGAGACAAGAAGAAGGTGATCCCTTCCATCCACCCATTGCCCTCTTAACGAAGAACCTGAAGCACTTACCGGCGAACCAATCCGAAACACCATTTTCTCGCTCATTTCCAGAGTATCTCGTCACGATTATATATTACATCAAATTTTAGATTTTATTTATCTGCTCGTCCGAACCGACAATCACCCCGGTGTAATAGAAGAAATCAACGAGCTTCGCGCTCGGGTAGTGGCTTTGGAGAATATGGTGCAGAGATTACAAACACCAGCAGCAGCATCAGCAGCATAACCAGTAACACCATCATCAACGCCAATAGTACCATTACCACTCCAACCGCAACCACGTCGTAAACCTCAACTTTACACTCTGTCCCACGAGCACCAATGTCATACGCCCTGTAGATACCAAGGAAAACCAACAACAATAACCGACGAAGTGTTAATTCATAACTTCATTGGAGAAACATTCCGCGCAGATTATGTAATCTCTAAAGTCTTAGAGATTATCTAATCTAGCCCTAACCATAAATCAGTTAAGCGAACCAAAATGATAGAAGGAAGAGTAGAAACCCTGACAAAAATGGTGTGTGATTAACAAGCTAAACTTGTTTTACCAACAGCATCAACAGTACCGTCAGCGTCACCAGCATCATCAGTACAGTCAACATCAGAATCAACAACACCTATAACATCACAAACTCCGTCAGCTCAAGAATCACTATGGACATCATTATGAATCAATAACCCGTATATTGTATCAAAGAGTTATGAAGAATTAACTCATTCCCTTTGAAGAAATTATATGTATATTTTATTTATTTTGAAATAAAAATAAATCTTCCCGTGCTAAGCTATTGTGTGTGAATCTTAACTACTCGGTTAATTCATATTACAAATATGCAATAATGTACGTCCTTCGGCCGCAACTTAACCAGCATTAACTACAATCTCTGTCGCAATTCAACAAATTCCAATTCATAATAAATCAAGTATATATTTGATTTTACACTTTCATCATCGATGTACCCGAAACTTTTCAGATAACATCATTCGTACTTTGCAAAATTCACAAGAATTCCACGAACCGAACATCATACATCAACAAATAACGAAGTATTGATTCATAATTTCAATGTCATTAAAGAAATACTGCGTAAAAGTTATGTACTTTTTAAAGCCTTTAGGGATTATTCAATTCTAGTTTCAACCGTAAATCAAATGAGTTTAATTTAACATTAACTCATTAAATCTATATTACATCTGAAGAAAATATACATATATATATTTTCATAAAGACTGTAATAAAATTCTTTTGTACAAAATATTAATTGTGAATTTTTTTTACGAGTAGGTAATACCCGAGAGATATATAAATTCACAATTAATATGTTACATTCTTCGAATCTGATTCAGCAAATCATCCATTATACTCCCTACTTTCACAACAATATACATTCTTTTATAGAAATCAAAACAACCATACTCATTCAAAATTTAATTTACATATTCTGATTTTGAAATCTCAAAATTCAACTTGAGATAAGACCAAAATCATCACTCTTAGATCCTTACATCTTTCACAAGCTATATTTTGACTTCAAAACTGTGTTAGAACATCAAATGTATGTTAACGATTACAATCTGTGTTCAAACCCTTCGAAAATTTCTGAAGACACTTCGAATGATGAGCAATCGAGATGATGATCCAACCACATGTTACCCACAGTTATGTACCCGAAAAACTCTTGAAACCAAAATAAAAGTTTAAACAACGTATCCACGTCAGATTCTTTGGCATTTATTAGCAAAAATAACTTTGCGACTCCTATTCAAAGTAGCCAGTTTTGTCACAGCTCCAGCAAGTCAACTTCGACTTTTCAGTCAGACTAACCTTATTATAACCTTGAGATATACACCATCGTTACCAGGGAACCTTTTACATTCCACCACATTATTAGCAGATGTACCAACAACTTCATTACCCTTTGACTTTAGCCTCTCTAAAAAGTCATTATAATTATTCATTGAAACCCCATCATTTACTCATTCGCATCTTGTAATGAGAATTGCCATACGAATCATTGGGAATTAGCAATCAGTATTTTGAAATCTCGCAGGATGTCTATGCCAACAGTTATATGTGTATATATAACGTCTATCTTCTGGACTTAATTTGAATGTGAAGTTTCTGAAAAACACTCCGAACTACGAATTGGTTCTCCAAAAATGGAAAAAAAAAAATGCTGATGAAGCAGCGAAAATTATAAATGACTTTAAACGGTAAAAGTTGAATTATAATGATGAAGTGTGCTGAAAAAGCGCAGAAAAAGAGAAGTTTTGGAACTGGAAAACGAATTGAGCAAAGTAGGAAGGAGGCTGTGGACAAATTACAAAGACTGGACCTGACTTGAAAGGATCCAAATGATTCAGTACCTGCTGAAGTCATTAACGAATACCTTGCTCCTGACTCTAAACCCCTGCGGACAATATTCTTCATCATCCTCTGATATTAGAAATTCTAAAATATCATCATATCTTTCATTATAAATATCCTCCATATTTCTGAAGATATTTTCTTAATTTTTCTTATTTGAAATCATTTACCTCTTCGCGCTATCTGTATTGCATCATAAAAGAAACTATTTTAGTTTCTAAATTCTGAAACATTCAAGTTTAAAATAGGAATATTTTGAAGTAATGTTGGGAACTGAAGCATGAATTAGTATAATATAATGACACTTGATCAATGTGATTATATTACAGTAAGTCATGCTGAGTTTCTAGATGGAACGTGATGATTCACAGATCATAACATCATCATGTGCCATGTTATACGACTCTTGTATTCTATTTAACCTCTAAAATATCAAGAAAATATTTCTTGATGATTCGGCCTTTTCCAAGGTATTCTAGTAATTTGACAAGTCAAGATCGTGCTATCACAATTTCCTTCCTAGAACATTAACAATGTTCATTCCGAAATTCATATCTGTGAATTCTGGACCATTACAAGCGGTGCTTAATCGCAAGAAGAAGAAACGAAAGGACAAAACTTCGAAATAGAAATTGGGGTATAAATTGCAGCAAATAAAAGAGAGCATTAACTGTGAATGATAATGATTATAGAAGACAGAAGCAGAGACTTTGAAATATAAGGGAACATATAAATCCCAACGACAAACCAGAAATTATAAACCATATATATCGATGCATATAGCAATATAAAGACACGGGAGAACTAGAAACACTATAAACCCAAGAGTATAGTAGAAGTAAATAAATTCTTCTGGCGGTAGATGAAAAAGAAGAATGATCGATATGAAAGTTAGAAGTATATCGAGAATCAGAACTGGATGGAGCATATTGATGAATACTTTAAAATATGAGTTGAGGGGGAAAGAATAGAAGGTGATGAAACATGACTAGGAACTTAGAAATCAACAGATTTAACTCACACAATGGCGGAATAAGTGAATCAAACCCTCTAGTGAATAGGTTAAGTTTTTTTTTGATTAATTTAGTCAAACCACAACTAAATCAAGTGTGATTAGATCAACACCTAGAGCTATTATTCACCACCTGGGTGATTTGGACTGAGAGAGAATCGGAGGAGCTCACTAGATCTGAGTGTGTGTAACAAATGAGAGGCTTAACCTAAAATGAAGAACATAAGACTTTATATACCCCTGCTGTTGACTCACCCATACGATTCATTCATCATACGTACGAGTTGGCTTCATCAGCCGTACGGGTGATCACTCACTCGTGTCTTCTCATTTAGGTTGTAATTGTGACTTAGCTCAGTATCAATCGTGCGTATGAGCCTGTCAGCCGTACTAGTGAGGCTTCACTCGTATGTCTGACTAAGTCTAACATAGTCAAACATCTAAATCTCGTTCCTGCAGTTCCTGTAACCACATACAAACACGGATAGGATAATAACGAGCAATCATGGTGGCCTGTAAACTGTTGTACCTGTAATGGACGTGGGTAGATGTCTAGGGAGTTGCATAAAATGCATCAACAGAAGGTGTGAGTTGTAAGGAAACGAAGGAGGTAAATTTATAAGAAAATCTCCGACAGAACAATTAAAATGGACGATCGCATTTAAAGCGGATCCTAATTTCCTTGATTACCGGAGAGTCAAATCTTATTAAGAAGATTTTCTTCAAATCCCTTGAAATCTGGGAATCAATCATATCTACATTAAATGATAAGATGAATCTACACTTACTCATTTCACTCTTCTATGTTAGCTTCATTCGTACTCTTCATATAAATGGATTGTTTATCCAAATTATTCGCTGATGAGAAAACTCTAATTTTCAGCCCGTATGCATCATGAAAACATACTTATTATCATTCACGACCTTTCCACTCAAATTTCGGGACGAAATTTCTTTAACGGGTAGGTACTGTGACAACCCGGAAATTTCCAACCAAATTTAAACTTTAATCTTTATATGTTTCCGACACGATAAGCAATATTTGTTTAGTTAAATTGCAAGAATTTTAAACTATGTTCATACATTCATTCAACCTCGACCAAGTTCCAACGATTCACGAACCATTAAACGAATATGATTATATATGTATATGTGTATATATATTATAACTTGAAACGTAAACAAAATATTAGATTAAATACTTTATTTGATTGTATCTGTTTCAAAATGTTTATCAATGGAATTAGAAGATAAGATCAAATGATTGAATTATCAGATATATTGAATTATGATTACAAGTCTCTGTTGAAAGGCCCACGTTGATTTGAGAAATCTTTCCATTTTAACAATATTCGAAAAATGGTAAAGTGATTTATAAATAAGAATAAATTGTCAATCATTGAGAACTAGATAAAGGATAGTGGAAGATTGAATCTCATAAAGACTCGATTGATCTATTTAGTTTCAAACGTACAAAAACGTTTTCAATTTAAAAAGAACTTTATTATTAAAACGTATATAACTTTTATAAATATCTAGAATCACTTTTGACAACTCATTACTTAACTAGTATGATAAAGATAACGATATTTATATTTTATTTTATTAAATATATATAACGATTTAAATTAATATTATATATTTATACGCGTATTATACGTACATAATTTTATACTTTTACTATACTTAAACTTTACCTTTACTTTATTTTTACTTTACTTTAACTTTAATAATTCACTTTAATAATTCATACTTTAATAATTCACTTTAATAATTCATACTTTAATAATTCACTTTAATAATTCATACTTTAATAATTCACTTTAATAATTCAAAAATCTATTATAAATAGAATTCAATAGGTTTCATTATTTCATAGAAACTTGAAAATATTTTTCTCTAAACTCTCTCAATCGATGTACATATATATTTACTCCATATTATTTCAAGATATTATTAGTATACATAAAATATTACGACGGTGTGCTGTCCGAGTGATTTCGAAATTGTTTTTCGAGTAGGATAGGATTAAGGAAATTATGGGTTATAGCTATGGAGGTGATTGAGTATGGTTCATGGGTATGCTCGTGAGGTCAATATAGTGTTTATCATTTCCGTTGCGTCTACGTACCTTTCCTGCAATATTGAATCTCAATATTGATACGTGAGTACTCATAATTTAACTTTTACATACTAATAGTGTATCCCTGACTAGTGCTCGAGTATTTAGGATTATGCATGCTTGTACTTTTGATATTGCCCTTAGACAGGTTAGGTTGAATATTGAATTAGTTACACTTGCGGTTGAGATAAGGTATAAGATATGCATGTCTTTGGAAATCTAGCGAAAAATTAAGAACTTTTCCTTTAGATATCGAATGGTTTCGATGAACGGATTAGAAGTTATAATCAATTGAATTTTCGATATTTTTATTAAAAATGATTATTATTATCGTCGTTTTTTATCGTCGTTCTAGTTTTATCTTATTATTATCATTATTATTATCTTTATCAATAAAAGGGATTTATCATTAAAAATTGTTATTTTTTTTTATTATTACTATCGTTATTATCGTTAAAATTATAATTAGTATTATTATTATTATCCAATTATTATTATTATTATTATTATTATTAGTATTATTATTATTATTATTATCATTATTAATATATATATCATTATTTAAAAATGGTTATTGTTATTGTTATTATTATTATTACTATTTTATCATTAAGATAATTATTAGTATTATCGTTAATAATGTTATAGTAACTATCATTATTAATATAAGTGTAATTAAAACAAATATTGGTAACACCTAATTATTTTGATTACTTTTATTATCATTATTATGAACACAATATAAAAGACGATTAAAAGCTATTAAACGAAACGATTAGGAAATAATGAGTAAGAGTATCATGATGAAATTAAAATATTATAAGATATTGATTTAGATAAAATTATCGTTCTTATTATTTTTATCATTACTATTATTATTAAAAGTATCGTTAGTATTAAAACTATCATTTTAACAAAAATTATCATTTTAATAGAAATGTCATTGTTACTATAAAATATCATTATTATTATTATTTTAAATAGAATTATTATTTTAAAGATAATATTAAAAATTATCGTAAATATTAAAGTTATCATAATTAGAATTATCGTTTTATCATAATGTCATCTTAGTAATTATAAATATTGATATTTTTATAATAATATATTTTTTATAATAATAATTATTATTACAAAATAATACAACTTTTACTTACTATCATTATAGATATTATTTTATCAAATAAATATGTGATACAAACATATTTTACTACGTGTAATAACTTACTTTAATAATACCTATCATATTATCTTTATGATACTAAATGAACCTTATAAATTTTATTACTTAATATATATAAAAGTATATTTTATTACATAAATTTAATATAAAATTTTATTTATTAATAAATAAATTATATTATTACTCTAATAAATCTTTTAAAAATATTTAAAAATATAAAACGATGATATTTAAACTATATATTAATCATGTATAGATTTTTGGAAATTATTTTGAGTCAAATTTACTTTTGTTGACTTTTGCATATTAGTCTCGAGCATTAGGATTGTGGTACACTATGACTTGACCTAATTTGTTAGACAAATATTGACCAACACATAATTATATATAATTAATTTAGGTTCGTGAATCCGAGGCCAACCTTGCACTTGTTCAATGACGTTATATGTATTTTTACTACGAAATACAGTATGGTGAGTTTCATTTGCCTTTTTACCCTTTATATTTTTGGGACTGAGAATACATGCGCTTTTATAAATGTTTGACGAAATAGACACAAGTAATTGAAACTACATTCTATGGTTGAATTATCAAAATCGAATATGCCCCTTTTTATTAAAGTCTGGTAATCTAAGAATTAGGGAACAGACACCCTAATTGACGCGAATCCTAAAGATAGATCTATTGGGCCTAACAAACCCCATCCAAAGTACCGGATGCTTTAGTACTTCGAAATTTATATCATGTCCGAAGGAGGATCCCGGAATGATAGGGGATATTCTTATATGCATATTGTTAATGTCGGTTACCAGGTGTTCACCATATGAATGATTATTTTTGTCTCTATGCATGGGACGTATATTTATGAGAACTGTAAATGAAATTCTTGTGGTCTATTAAAATGATGAAAATAAATGATTATGATAAACTAATGAACTCACCAACCTTTTGGTTGACACTTTAAAGCATGTTTATTCTCAGGTGTTAAAGAAATCTTCCGCTGTGCATTTGCTCATTTTAAAGATATTACTTGGAGTCTTTCATAGCATATTTCAAAGAACGTTGCATTCGAGTCATTGAGTTCATCAAAGATTATTATTAAATCAATTTATAGTTGGATAGTGGATATTATGAAATGGTATGCATGCCTGTCAATTTTCAATGTAAAGAAAGTTTGTCTTTTAAAAACGAATGCAATGTTTGTAAAATGTATCATATAGAGGTCAAATACCTCGCAATGTAATCAACTATTGTGAATCGTTTATAATGTATATGAACGGGTCCTTTCACTACATATCGTTCTACATCGATTATCTTCGCTTTACATATCATTCTATCTCATTTATCTTCGTACGACATAACGATTATGTAATCTTTAATGTTTTAGAGATCATGTAATCCAGTAATAATGATAAATCAAATGAGTTTAATATCCTATTGACTCATTAAATTCATGATTACATCCGAAGAAAACATATATGCAAGTATATTTTCATAATGATTGTAGTTAAAAATTCTTTCGTACAAACTATTAATGGTGAAAATATTTTAACGGGTAGGTAATACCCGAGGAATATTTAGATTTAACATTAATAAGTTACACTGTACATTTTTCGAATCTGATTCAACGGTCATTTACTATCCTATTTACAACTACCGATATACGTATCCGTTCACCACAGAACAACCATTTCCATTCAAATTTCATATCTGGATTTTTACCTATCAGAATCCAACAAGTGGCATAATGAAGAAAACATTGGACATGATAAAATTTGTTAGAAACAAACGAACTAATTAATTGAAATATTGTTAAGATTCCACGCTAACTGTTCCTAGCTAACTGTTCCCAGCTAACTGTTAATTCCGTATTACATTTCATTTATCGCAATTTACATTCTCGCAATTTTATTTATTGTTATTTAATTTCTGCACTTTACATACCGTCGGGACACATGTACAATAATACGTCGGATTAATTCTGAGACAACACGTTTTATAATGGGTCATGATATATATTTATTAATTTTACGCACTTTAAATAACGGGACACGTATACAAGGTTTCGACCTATCATATCGACCCATCTATATATATATTTTGAAACAACCATAGACACTCTATATGTGAAGGTGGGAGTTGGCTATACAGGGTTTGAGTTGATTCCAAAATATATATATGGTTTGAGTTGTGATCAATACTGAGACCGGTACACGGGTCACGATATGTATTAATTAATTCGAATATTATATATTAAATTATATATGAATATATTTGACCATTGGACGATCGAACTATTGTCTGCTAACTTTGGACAACTAAAATGAATTAAAATATTGATTATAATATATGAAACTAAAAAATTCTTCAAGTTTGCCACTTGATTTCATCTTAAACCTCATTTGTACCTCGACAATTACAATCCACATTCAAACCTTTCATGATTCTTGAAAACACCTTGATCGAGAGGTTGAACCAACCGCACTTCATCTATGGAAGAAAAGATTTATGCATATAGTTATGCACCTGAAAAACTCTCGAACCCAAAGTTATAGTTCAACACGTACCGCGTCGAATTCTTTATCATTTATAAGCAAAAACAACCTTACGATTCCTTTTCAAAGTAGCCAATTTTGTCACAGCTCCAGCAGTACAACTTTGACCTTTCATTCGAATAAGTCTTATTATAACTTTGACATATACGATTGGCTTTCCTCATCGTTACCGGGGAACCTTTCATATACCACCCTGTTATCATCAGCGTTTAATCATCTAAAAACACAATTCTTCTGAAACCACCTCGGTTTGATAACCGATGACCCAGATCCGTTAACTTTGAGAATGCTGATGAAGCAGCATGTTGTAGATGGTCTTAATGGCCAAAAGTTGATGATAAAGAATGGAGTATTGGAAACACTCAATAGAAAATTTAGTACCGAAAAGTGGATTATGCGAAATTATGAAGAAAGCCGTAAACAAATCACAAAGAATAAGTTTGACTTCAAAGGATCCAAATAATTCAGTGTCTACTAAAATCGTTAGCAAACACATTACTCCTCATTCTAAATCTTCACAAACAAAACTTCTTCATCATCCATCGATGATAGAAAATCTAAGATATCATCGTGCCTTTCATTATAAATATCCTCAATATTTCTGAAGATATTTTCACAACTATTCTTATCTGAGATCATTTATCTCTCCGTAACATTTGCGTTACAATATAAAAGAAACTGTGTTAGTTTCTAAATTCTGAAATCTCTCGAGTTTAAAATATGAATGTTTTGAAGTAGTGTTGGGAACTGATGCATGAATTAGTATAATATAATGACACTTGATCAACGTCATTATATTACAGTTAGTCATGTTGAGTTTCTAATGGAATGTGATGATTCACAGTACCATCATCATCTGTCATGTTACACGGCTCTTACATTCTATATAAATTCTAAAAATATCAAGAAAATATTTTTTGATGATTCGGTCTTTTTCCAGAATAACCTGGTAATTTGACAAATCAAAATCGTGCCATTACCTTTTCTTTCTAAGAGTATTAGCTATGTTCATTTCAAATTTCATACCTACGAATTCTGGACCATTGCTCGCTTGACTCGAGGACGGGAAGAGGAAACGAAAGAATAAAGATCCAAAAATAGAAATTGGAGTATAAATCGCAGCAAATAGGAGAGAGCATTAACTGTGGATGACAATGATTATGAAAGACAGAAGTAGGGACATCGAAATATAAAGGAAGATATAAAACCCAATAACAACACCGAAACTACAAACCGTGCATATCAATACGAAATACCACGTAAAGGCACGGGAAAATTAATAGAACTATAATCCCAAGATAATAGTAAAAGTAAATAAGATCCTCCGGTGGTAGATGAAAGAGAAGGATGACAGATGTGAAAATTAAGAGTATATCAAGGATCAGAATGGGATGGAGCATATTGGCGAATGTCCTAAAGTAGGAATTAAGGAGAAAGAGTAGAAGATGTGGGTTGTGAAAAATAAGGAAAACGAAGGAGTGGATTTACAGTAAAATATCCAACAGAGAAATCGAAACAGATTGCCGCATTAAAGAAGATCCTGATCGCCGAAGAACCAAATCTTATTACGTAAGATTTTCTTTAAATCCCATAAATCCCGGAAGTCAATAGTAACTACGTCATCGGCTGAAACGAATATATTTATTTACTCCTTTCACTCTTTTGTGATAGCTTCACTCGTGCGCTTCACATAATCGAATTGTTTTATCTATATCTCTCAATAATGATAAAACTTCATTAATATTCCATATTCGTCATGAAAACATTCTTATTGTTATCTCTGACAACCTCTAACAAATTTCGGGGATGAAATTTCTTTAACGGGTAGGTACTTGTAACGACCCAAACCAACACCCGACAAAACCTTGTGAAAATACGAAATAAAAAAAAATTTCTGTTGCAGACCATCGGCGCGCCGCGCCATATGGCCCGCGCGCCGCGCCATATCTGGCTGTCCCCGGGACTTTTTAACCGCGAAAAGATTGACTAGTTCCCGGCACTTTTAGACAAAACGCTTTTTACCATACTACCAAATATGTAAAACTAACATGTTTCAAACATAAAATTAAAGTTTTACAAGCGGGGCCCACATCGGCCGTTTTACGAGTTTAATACAAATGTACGAGTTTCGACCACCAAAAGTTTAAGTTCCAAACTACACAATGAGCATGGCGTTTGGGATTAAACTACCCAACTATCGGTCAAACTCCAAGAGCTACTAAAGCCAAAAGCGTCCCCTAGCATCAAGCGGGAACTCTAGTCCAAAACGATGCCCTTACCCTTGTCCAAAACTGAACCTATAAAATGGTAAACAACGAGAGGGTAAGCAAAGCTTAGTGAATGCAATAATTATATGAATACATATATAATTATACCTACTTGCATACACTTACACAACCCCAAACATGCTAGCAAACAACATTAGCTTATCGTCGCAATATCAAGCTATAAATCTCCAATACCACAAGCTAGCATAACAACCGCATATAAATATAACTCGAATAATATAATATGCTTACAACACAAATAACCATGGTTAACCAATAGTACAAGGGAACGGCGCTCGCGAAAACGCCATCGGTGTTCACAACATCCGTTAGGGCACTTAACACCTCGCACCACTAACCCCTAGGGTGGCACCTTAACACCTCGGCACTTCACCCCAAGTGGCATCTTAACACCTCGATGCTTCACTCATTATTTTACGGAGTGGTGTCTTAACACCTCGACACTACACTCCTAGGTGGCATCTTAACACCTCGATGCTACACCTGAGTGGCATCTTAACACCTCGATGCTACACTCTTCACGTGAAACGTGGTGTCTTAACACCTCGACACTACACCTTTCACGCTACAACAAATAGATACATTATATACATACGCATATAATTATTCCACTCACCTCGAAGTCTTCGTGTAAGATAACCGCACTTGCAACGTCAATGTAACGTACCTATTCCATTTTAGCACATAATCAATTCACAACTTAAGTCGGTCAAGCACTCACTTAACAATCTAGAGTCTTTTGACCCTAAGTGCAATCCCGACCCATTTTGCACCTTTAACCCTAATAATGGGTTAACTTCACCAAAAACCCTAACTTTAGCCAATTAAGGTATTAACACACTTTTAACCACGAAGTTAACTCGTTTTCATACATGCAAGGCCACTTAGGTCATTAAAGACCCATTTGACCCATTTCAAGGTCAACACACCCATTTGGGTCATCCAAACCCAAATAACACCCATCCACATATCATTAAGGTGTTCTAGTACATAAACTAACCAATTTAGGTTCATAATCTAATTTAACACTTTGAAAACCCTAATTGGTCATCCTTGAGTCTTCATGACCCAAATTCCCCAAAAAACCCTAATTTACTAGCAAATGGGTTTTATGAGTCTTAATAACACAAACCCTAACCCCTAATGCAATTAAAGTAGGAAATTGGGTTTTATAACTTACCAACACAATCACCACGTAGCTATCGACTAGATGAACGACTTTAGAACTTGCACCAAGACCCGATTCAACCTCCTTCAAGCTCTAATGAAGCTTTCTCACTCAAGGATGCACTCTCTCACTAGAAATTGAATTTGAGAGGATAAGGTTGTTGGAAGTGGAGTGAATGAAGCTCCAAAACTGATCCAAGGTATTAAATTCGGGCTCCAAAGTGAATTGACCAAAATGCCCTCCAATTGTCTAATTAAATGGAAAAGAGGATTCTGTCACAGACAGATGGCGCGGCGCGCCACTAGGCCGCGCGGCGCGCAACCCTCCCAGTCCAGCTTCTTTTGCCTTTTAAAATATAAACAACCAAACCCCGATTCAAGTACCGCACAATACACTTGTATACACATATGTACACTACGAATACTCGGGTCTTACAGTACTGTAATGACCCGGAAATTTCCGACCAAATTTAAACCTTAATCTTTATATATTTCTGACACGATAAGTAAAAATCTGTAATGTTGAGTCTAGAAAGTTTGAAATATATATTCGGATAAACAGTTACCCTTTGACCATGCCGATGATTCACGAACAATTATTTAATAAATATGTATATAAATAAATGTAAATATATGTAGTAATTTGAAATTTAAAATAAAATAATATATAGTTGTTATAATAAAATCATTACTACTTTCATCAGTATTATTAGTACTAATACTAATATCAATAACTAATATCAGTATTAGTTATATTATTATTATTATTAGTTTCAATATCATTGTTAATATTAAATATTAATGGTTGTATTATTAAAATTAATGTAAAATATATATACATAAATATGAAAAAGTGATATAAATATGGTTTAAGACATAACATATATTATTATGTTTATTAACAGAATTATTATTAATTACATATATTTATTATTAATTATAAATTATAATATGTATAATCTAATATATATAAAGCTGGCATCACATATAATATGTTTAACATCAACCTCATGTGATATTCTTCTGTCTAAATCTGTCCCCTAAACGATTCCAATCCATACGTATAGAGTCAAAATCTGGTTAACATCAATATCAGGTTTTTATCTTTTTCTGTATTTCCTTCTGTTACTAATTGAACCTGTTGAACCTCTATTACTATAAAACAATCGATTATCTTATAATTGTTGAAAAAAAAAACTTCTTGCTCTTCCTCCTGACTACCGTATTCACCATCCTCCACCTTCTTCACATCAACCTCCTCCACCACTGCACACCACTCAGCCACCACTGAAACTGCCGGTAGCCACCACTCTTTTTCTCTATGTATATTCTTTCTCAAGGAAATCACTCAACAAACCACCTCTCTCTCTCTAAAACTTTGTAACCGTGAACAACACCAAGAGTTACCATCACCACTCTTTCGATGCTACTGTTCCTGCTCAGATCACCAACATCACACCACTTTCACACCACCACCTCCACAACCACCGTAGTAAACCACAACCAAACTCACCATTCATTTTTTCTTTCGTGTTACTGTAAATCTTCACAACATCATAACCACAATACCATCATCGAACCAAAGAACTTGATGTTATTGTAACACTTCTATTCCCGATTATTGTAACCATCATCAAAACCGTGTCGATTGTGTTACTACCACAAGTGCTATTATGTTTCCATTCACAAATAACCTTCATCATCACCATCATAACAAGAACCACCAAACTGCTATTCAAACTATTTAGTGCTACTTCCTCATGTGTTCAACGCATCACCACCATCTTTAACTGCTATAGCCGTACAACCCAACCCTAAAACAACCACCGTCCACGCCACCCTACAACCACCATGAAATCTTCACCTACACACAACACGCCACCACAAACCCTTTTTAATTTACTGTTGATCTGCAACACCCATTTTTCTTTTTCTATTTTCATTCGATCACCAAATTAGCTCTGCAACTTCTGTTATTCGCTATTGCAAGCTACTGCTATTTCTATTTCTGTTTCAGCTGCTACGCTTCCTGTTTCTGTTTATATTTCTATTAAAAACAATGATTTTTGTGATGATAATAATAGAGGTCGGTATGTTAATAATAAAAATAAGATGAGCTGTAAAGAAAAATACCCCTCTTGCTATTAAAGAAAAAGAAAACTGGATCCCTTCTGGTGTGAGCTGTAAAGTGGCGGTCGAATTTTGTTCCTTTGTATCTGTTTCTGTTCGGGGATTAAAATACACCGAAGCATGATTAGTTTATCGGGCCACAATATTTCGTGGTGGACTTAAGAAACCAAAATGGGCCGATACATGTTTTATAAGTTGGGCCGTGTAAATGATTGTGGTTGGGCTAATGGAAATTGGACCTTAGGTAGCCACGAATTAAAAAGAATTAAACGTAGGGTTCAATTTAAACGTAGGGTTCAACCAGTGTCCAAGTCTTACTTCCCGACGAAGTAAAAATCTGTGAAAGTGAGTTATAGTCCCACTTTTAAAATCTAATATTTTTGGGATGAGAATACATGCAGGTTTTATAAATGATTTACAAAATACACACAAGTACGTGAAACTACATTCTATGGTTGAATTATTAAAATCGAATATGCCCCTTTTTATTAAGTCTGGTAATCTAAGAATTAGGGAACAGACACCATAATTGACGCGAATCCTAAAGATAGATCTATTGGGCCTAACAAACCCCATCCAAAGTACCGGATGCTTTAGTACTTCGAAGTTTATATCATATCCGAAGGGTGTCCCGGAATGATGGGAATATTCTTATATATGCATCTTGTTAATGTCGGTTACCAGATGTTCACCATATGAATGATTTTTATATCTATGTATGGGATGTGTATTGAAATATGAAATCTTGTGGTCTATTATTATGATTTGATATATATAGGTTAAACCTATAACTCACCAACATTTTTGTTGACGTTTTAAGCATGTTTATTCTCAGGTGATTATTAAGAGCTTCCGCTGTCGCATACTTAAATAAGGACGAGATTTGGAGTCCATGCTTGTATGATATTGTGTAAAAATGCATTCAAGAAACTTATTTTGTTGTAACATATTTGTATTGTAAACCATTATGTAATGGTCGTGTGTAAACAGGATATTTTAGATTATCATTATTTGATAATCTACGTAAAGCTTTTTAAACCTTTATTGATGAAATAAAGGTTATGGTTTGTTTTAAAATGAATGCAGTCTTTGAAAAACGTCTCATATAGAGGTAAAAACCTCGCAACGAAATCAATTAATATGGAACGTTTTTAATCAATAAGAACGGGACATTTCACTGGATATCATCAAATGCGAGTAAAGGAGCATGATATGCCAAAAACTACTTTTAGGACACGTTATAGTCATTACAAGTTTATGGTTATGATGTTTGGATTGACTAACGCACCAGCTATGTTCATGGACCTTATGAACCGAGTATGTGGGCCATATCTTGACAAGTTTGTCATTGTTTTCATCGATGACATACTTATTTACTTAAAGAATGATTAAGAGCACGAAGAACATTTGAGAAAAGTGCTAGAAGTATTGAGGAAAGAAAAATTGTACGCTAAGTTTTCAAGGTGTGCATTTTGGTTGGAAGAAGTTGAATTCCTCGGTCACATAGTGAACAAAGAAGGTATACAGGTGAACCCGGCAAAGATCAAAATCGTTAAAAAGTGGGAAACCCCAAAAACTCCGAAGCATATACGTCAATTTTTAGGATTGGCTGGTTACTACAGAAGATTCATCTAAGATTTCTCCAAAATAGCAAAACCCTTGACTGCATTAACGCATAAAGGGAAGAAATTTGAATGGAAGGATGAACAAGAGAAGGCGTTTCAATTATTGAAGAAAAAGCTAACTACGGCACCTATATTGTCATTACCTGAAGGGAATGATGATTTTGTGATTTATTGTGACGCATCAAAGCAAGGTCTCGGTTGTGTATTAATGCAATGGACGAAGGTGATTGCTTATGCGTCTAGACAATTGAAGATTCACGAGCAAAATTATACGACGCATGATTTGGAATTAGGCGCAGTTGTTTTTGCATTAAAGACTTGGAGGCACTACTTATATGGGGTCAAAAGTATTATATATACCGACCACAAAAGTCTTCAACACATATTTAATCAGAAACAACTGAATATGAGGCAGCATAGGTGGATTGAATTGTTGAATGATTACGACTTTGAGATTCGTTACCATCCGGGGACGGCAAATGTGGTAGCCGACGCCTTGAGTAGAAAGGACAGAGAACCCATTCGATTAAAATCTATGAATATAATGATTCACACTTACCTTACTACTCAAATAAAGGAGGCGCAACAAGGAGTTTTAAAAGAGGGAAATTTAAAGGATGAAATACCCAAAGGATCGAAGAAGCATCTTAATATTCAGGAAGACGGAACCCTGTATAGGGCTGAAAGAATTTGGGTACCAAAATTTGGAGATATGAGAGAAATGGTACTTAGAGAAGCTCATAAAACCAGATACTCAATACATCCTGGAACGGGAAAGATGTACAAGGATCTTAAGAAACATTTTTGGTGGCCAGGTATGAAAGCCAATATTGCTAAATATGAAGGAGAATGTTTGACGTGTTCTAAGGTCAAAGCTGAACATCAGAAACCATCAGGTCTACTACAACAACCTGAAATCCCGGAATGGAAATGGGAAAACATTACCATGGATTTCATTACTAAATTGCAAAGGACTGCAAGTGGTTATGATACTATTTGGGTGATAGTTGATCATCTCACCAAGTCAGCACACTTTCTGGCAATAAGAGAAGATGACAAGATGGAGAAGTTAGCACGACTGTATTTGAAGGAAGTCGTCTCCAGACATGGAATACCAATCTCTATTATCTCTGATAAGGATGGCAGATTTATTTCAAGATTCTGGCAGACATTACAGCAAGCATTAGGAAATCGTCTAGACATGAGTACTGCCTATCATCCACAAACTGATGGGCAGAGCGAAAGGACGATACAAACGCTTGAAGACATGCTACGAGCATGTGTTATTGATTTCGAAAATAGTTGGGATCGACATCTACCGTTAGCAAAATTTTCCTACAACAACAGCTATCATTCAAGCATTGAGATGGTGACGTTTGAAGCACTTTATGGTAGAAAGTGCAGGTCTCCGATTTGTTGGAGTGAAGTGGGGGATAGACAGATTACGGGTTCGAAGATAATACAAGAAACTACCGAGAAGATCATCCAAATTCAACAACGGTTGAAAATCGCCCAAAGTCGACAAAAAAGCTACGCCGACATTAAAAGAAAAGACATAGAATTTGAAATTGGAGAAATGGTCATGCTTAAGGTTGCACCTTGGAAAGGTGTTGTTCGATTTGGTAAACGGGGGAAATTAAATCCAAGGTATATTGGACCATTCAAGATTATTGATCGTGTCGGACCAGTAGCTTACCGACTTGAGTTACCTCAACAACTTGCGAATGTACATAACACTTTCCACGTCACGAATTTGAAGAAATGTTTTGCTAAAGAAGATCTCATTATTCCGTTGGACGAAATCCAAATCAATGAAAAACTTCAATTCATTGAAGAACCCGTCGAAATAATGGATCGTGAGGTTAAGAGACTTAAACAAAACAAGATACCGATTGTTAAGGTTCGATGGAATGGTCGTAGAGGACCCGAGTTCACCTGGGAGCGTGAAGATCAGATGAAGAAGAAATACCCGCATCTATTTCCAGAAGATTCGTCAACACTTTCAACAGCTTAAAATTTCGGGACGAAATTTATTTAACGGGTAGGTACTGTAGTGACCCGAACTTTTCCATGTTTTTATATATTAAATGAAATTGATATTTACATGATTAAATGTTTCCAACATGTTAAGCAATCAAACTTTTTAAGACTTGATTAATTGAAATAGGTTTCATATAGACAATTGACCACCCAAGTTGACCGGCGATTCACGAACGTTAAAACTTGTAAAAACTATATGATGACATATATATGGATATATATATAGTTAACATGATATTATGATAAGTAAAAATATCATTAAGTATATTAACAATGAACTACATATGTAAAAACAAGACTACTAACTTAATGATTTTGAAACGAGACATATATGTAACGATTATCGTTGTAACGACATTTAATGTATATATATCATATTAAGATATATTAATACATCATGATATCATTATAATGTAATAATTTAACATCTCATTTGATTTAATAAACAATGGGTTAACAACATTTAACAAGATCGTTAACCTAAAGGTTTTAAAACAACACTTACATGTAACGACTAACGATGACTTAACGACTCAGTTAAAATGTATATACATGTAGTGTTTTAATATGTATTCATACACTTTTGAAAGACTTCAAGACACTTATCAAAATACTTCTACTTAACAAAAATGCTTACAATTACATCCTCGTTCAGTTTCATCAACAATTCTACTCGTATGCACCCGTATTCGTACTCGTACAATACACAGCTTTTAGATGTATGTATTATTGGTATATACACTCTAATGATCAGATCTTAGCAGCCCATGTGAGTCACCTAACACATGTGGGAACCATTATTTGGCAACTAGCATGAAATATCTCATAAAATTACAAAAATATGAGTAATCATTCATGACTTATTTACATGTAAACAAAATTACACATCGTTTATATCTAATCCATATACCAACGACCAAAAACACCTACAAACACTTTCATTCTTCAATTTTCTTCATCTAATTAATCTCTCTCAAGTTCTATCTTCATTTTCTAAGTGTTCTTCATAAATTCTACAAGTTCTAGTTTCATAAAATCAAGAATACTTCCAAGTTTGCTAGCTTACTTCCAATCTTGTAGAGTGATCATCCAACCTCAAGAAATCTTTATTATTTACAGTAAGATAGCTTTCTAATACAACAAATTTCAAGCCATCCAAGGATTCTTTGAAGCTAGATCCATTTTTCTCATTTCCAGTAGCTTTATCCAGAAAACTTGAGGTAGTAATGATGTTCATAACATCATTCGATTCATACATATAAAGCTATCTTATTCGAAGGTTTAAACTTGTAATCACTAGAACACAGTTTAGTTAATTCTAAACTTGTTCGCAAACAAAAGTTAATCTTTCTAACTTGACTTTTAAAATCAACTAAACACATGTTCTATATGTATATGATATGCTAACTTAATGATTTAAAACCTGGAAACACGAAGAACACTGTAAAACCGGACATACGCCGTCGTAGTAGCACCGCGAGCTATTTTGGGTTAGTTAATTAAAAACTATGATAAACTTTGATTTAAAAGTTGTTCTTTTGGGAAAATGATTTTTCTTATGAACATGAAGTGGAAGTATGTTTTCTAAAATGGTCATCTAGACGTCGTTTTTTCGACTGAAATGACTACCTTTGCAAAAATGACTTGTAACTTATATTTCCAACTATAAACCTATACTTTTTCTCTTTAGATTCATAAAATATAGTTCAATATGAAACCATAGCAATTTGATTCACTCAAAACGGATTTAAAATGAAGAAGTTATGGGTAAAACAAGATTGGATAATTTTTCTTGTTGTAGCAACGTGAAAATTGGTAACAAATCAATATTAATCATATCCTAGCTAACTTATATTGTATTATACATGTATTCTAATATATTATGTAATCTTGGGATACCATAGACACGTATGCAAATGTTTTGACATATCATATCGACCCATGTGTATATATTATTTGGAACAACCATAGACACTCTATATGCAGTAATGTGGGAGTTAGCTATACAGGGTTGAGGTTGATTCTAAAAATATATATACTTTGAGTTGTGATCTAGCCTGAGACATGTATACACTGGGTCGTGGATTGATTCAAGATAATATATATCAATTTTTTTCTGTACATCTAACGTTGGACAACTAGTTGTAGGTTACTAACGAGGACAGCTGACTTAATAAACTTAAAACATCAAAATGTATTAAAAGTGTTGTAAATATATTTTGAATATACTTTGATATATATGTACATATTTCTTATAGGTTCGTAAATCGACCAGTGGCCAAGTCTTACTTCCCGATGAAGTAAAAATCTGTGAAAGTGAGTTATCGTCCCACTTTTAAAATCTAATATTTTTGGGATGAGAATACATGCAGGTTTTATAAATGATTTACAAAATAGACATAAGTACGTGAAACTACATTCTATGGTTGAATTATCAAAATCGAATATGCCCCTTTTTATTAAGTCTGGTAATCTAAGAATTAGGGAACAGACACCCTAATTGACGCGAATCCTAAAGATAGATCTATTGGGCCTAACCAACCCCATCTAAAGTACCGGATGCTTTAGTACTTCGAAATTTATATCATATCCGAAGGGTGTCCCGAAATGATGGGGATATTCTTATATATGCATCTTGTTAATGTCGGTTACCAAGTGTTCACCATATGAATGATTTTTATCTCTATGTATGGGATGTATATTGAAATATGAAATCTTGTGGTCTATTGTTACGATTGATATATATAGTTAAACCTATAACTCACCAACATTTTTGTTGACGTTTAAAGCATGTTTATTCTCAGGTGAATATTAAGAGCTTCCGCTGTTGCATACTAAAATAAGGACAAGATTTGGAGTCCATGTTTGTATGATATTATGTAAAAACTGCATTCAAGAAACATATGTCGATGTAATATATTTCTATTATAAACCATTATGTAATGGTCGTGTGTAAACAGTATATTTTAGATTATCATTATTTGATAATCTACGTAATGCTTTTGAAACCTTTATTGATAAAATAAAGGTTATGGTTGTTTTAAAAATGAATGCAGTCTTTGAAAAACGTCTCATATAGAGGTCAAAACCTCGCAATGAAATCAATTAATATGGAACGTTTATAATCAATATGAACGGGACATTTCAACATGCAGGTTTTATAAATGATTTACAAAATAGACACAAGTACGTGAAACTACATTCTATGGTTGAATTATCGAAATCGAATATGCCCCTTTTTATTAAGTCTGGTAATCTATGAATTAGGGAACAGACACCCTAATTGACGCGAATCCTAAAGATAGATCCATTGGGCCTAACAAACCCCATCCAAAGTACCGGATGCTTTAGTACTTCGAAATTTATATCATATCCGAAGGGTGTCCTGGAATGATGGGGATATTCTTATATATGCATCTTATTAATGTCGGTTACCAGGTGTTCACCATATGAATGATTTTTATCTCTATGTATGGGATGTGTATTAAAATATGAAATCTTGTGGTCTATTGTTACGATTTGATATATATAGGTTAAACCTATAACTCACCAACATTTTTGTTGACGTTTTAAGCTTGTTTACTCTCAGGTGAATACTAAGAGCTTCCGCTGTTGCATACTAAAATAAGGACAAGATTTGGAGTCCATGTTTGTATGATATTGTGTAAAAACTGCATTCAAGAAACATATGTCGATGTAATATATTTCTATTGTAAACCATTATGTAATGGTCCTGTGTAAACATTATATTTTAGATTATCATTATTTGATAATCTACGTAATGTTTTTAAAACCTTTATTGATAAAATAAAGGTTATGGTTGTTTTAAAAATAAATGCAGTCTTTGAAAAATGTCTCATATAGAGGTCAAAACCTCACAACGAAATCAATTAATATGGAACGTTTATAATCAATATGAACGGGACATTTTATCTCTAAAGTGTTATTCCATTGTTCTAAGTGTTCTTCATCATCTTCATCAAAATTTAGCTCAATCTAGTTCATAAATCCCTACATAAACCAAGTTATAAAACAACTACTCAAGAACACACCAACAACACTTCCAAGTTTGCTAACTTTCTTCCAATCTTGTAAATCCACTTTGAGTGATCATCCAACCTCAAGAAATCTTTCTTATTTACAGTAAGATATCTTTCTAATATAAGGTAATACTCATATTCAAACTTTGATTCAATTTCTATAACTTTAACAATCTTATTTTGAGTGGAAATCTTAATTGAACTAGTTTTCATGTCATGATTTTGCTTCTAGAACTTTCAAGCCATCCAAGGATCCTTTGAAGCTCGATCTATTTTTCTCATTTCTAGTAGGTTTATCCACAAAACCTGAGGTAGTAATGATGTTCATAACATTATTTGATTCATATATATAAAACTACCTTATTCGAAGGTTTAAACTTGTAATCACTAGAACATAGTTTAGTTAATTCTAAACTTGTTCGCAAACAAAAGTTAATCCTTCTAACTTGACTTTTAAAATCAACTAAAAACATGTTCTATATCTATATGATATGCTAACTTAATGATTTAAAATCGGAAAACACGAAAAACATCGTAAAACTGGATATACGCCGTCGTAGTAACACCGCGGGCTGTTTTGGGTTAGTTAATTAAAAACTATGATAAACTTTGATTTAAAAGTTGTTCTTCTGGGAAAATGATTTTTTTGATGAACATGAAACTATATACAAAAATCAGGGTTAAACTCAAAGTGGAAGTATGTTTTCCAAAATGGTCATCTAGACGTCGTTCTTTCGACTAAAATGACTACCTTTACAAAAATGACTTGTAACCTGTATTTCCATCTATTACCTTATAATTTTTCTGTTTATATTCATAAACTTAAGTTCAATATGAAACCATAGCAACTTGAATCACTCAAAACGGATTTAAAACGAAGAAGTTATGGGTAAAACAAGATTGGATAATTTTGCTTGTTGTAGCTACGTGAAATTTGTAACAAATCTATACAAATCATATCCTAGCTAACTTATATTGTATTATACATGTATTCTAATATATTATGTAATCTTGGGATACCATAGAAACGTATACAAATGTTTTGACATATCATATCGACTCATGTATATATTATTTGGAACAACCATAGACACTCTATATGCAGTAATGATTGAGTTAGATATACAGGGTTGAGGTTGATTCCAAAAATATATATACTTTGAGTTGTGATCTAGCCTGAGACGTGTATACACTGGGTCATGGATTGATTCAAGATAATATATATCGATTTATTTCTGTACATCTAACTGCGGACAACTAGTTGTAGGTTACTAACGAGGACAGCTGACTTAATAAACTTAAAACATTAAAACGTATTAAAAATGTTGTAACTATATTTTGAACATACTTTGATATATATGTACATATTTGTTATAGGTTCGTGAATCGACCAGTGGCCCAGTCTTACTTCCCAACAAAGTAAAAATCTGTGAAAGTGAGTTATAGTCTCACTTTTAAAATCTAATATTTTTGGGATGAGAATACATGTAGTTTTATAAATATTTTACAAAATAGACACAATTACGTGAAACTACATTTTATGGTTGAATGATAGAAATCGAATATGCCCCTTTTTAGCTTGGTAGCCTAAGAATTTGGGAACAGACCCCCAAATTGACGCGAATCCTAAAGATAGATCTATCGGGCCCAACAAGCCCCATTCTAGAATTTGGAATGCTTTACTACTTCGAAATTATCATGTCCGATGGGTGTCCCGGAATGATGGGGATATTCTATATGCATCTTGTTAATGTCGGTTACCAGGTGTTCACCATATGAATGATTTTTATCTCTATGTATTGGATGTATATTGAAATATGAAATCTTGTGGTCTATTATAATGATTTGATAAATATATAGGTTAAACCTACAACTCACCAACATTTTTGTTGACGTTTAAAGCATGTTTATTCTCAGGTGATTATTAAGAGCTTCCGCTGTTGCATGCTAATATATGGACAAGATTTGGTGTCAGCATGCTTGTATAATATTGTTTAAAATTGCATTCGAGATTTACTTTGTTGTAACATATTAATATTGTAAACCAATATGTATTGGTAGTGTGTAAGTGTGATATTTTTAGATTATCATTTCTGATAATCTAGGTGGTGTCCTTTTAACCTTGTCAATAAAATAAAGGTTATGGTTTGTTTTAAAAATTAATACAGTCTTTGAAAAACGTCTCATATGGACGTCAAAACCTCGCAACGAAATCAATTAATATGGAACGTTTATAATCAATATGAATGGGACATTTCAGTTGGTATCCGAGTATTGGAGTGTGTCTTACCGAGTTTGTTAGGATGCATTAGTGAGTCTGGACTTCGACCGTTTTTTTCTTCAAAAACGATTGCTTAACATTTTTTTGTTGGAAACTATATATTATTAACATGTAAATATTATGTGATATATTAATCTCTTAACGTGTTTGATATTGTGTGATAGATGTCTACCTCTAGTACAAATCCCATCGACTCACCTAATAATAATGAACAGTCGAATATACTTTGGGAAGATTCACAAATTCCCGAAGAGGAACCGGAAGAAGAGGAACCGGAAGAGGAGGAACCGGAAGAAAATAAACCAGAAGAATAGGAACCGGAAGAGGAGGAACCGGAAGAAGAAGAGGTTCCGGAGGAAGAAATATTGATACCTACAGTAAATCGATTAAATAAAAGAAAATCCTCAACCAACGGACCAAAGTTAAAAATGGTCAATGGTGTTTTCGCCAAGGAAGCAAAATATTGGGAAGATTACCAATTTTCTGATGAATCAGATCCTGATGAGGATTTGGATGATGTTATAGAAATTACCTCAACCAAATTTAATAAAGCAAAAGAAAATAATAAGGGAAAAGGTATAAAAATAGAAAAACCTGATTCCAACCCCGATTAACTTTATATGTATCGGCAATATCCGTATTTCCTAAATTGTAACAATAACCCGGGAACCTCTAAACCACCATGTTTTTCTAAACCATTGTGGAAAACGACGGCTCGTATTAGAGGAACACTATATATCCCTAGAAAATTAGGAAAACGAACCAAGTCCGAAGAAGAAGATACCAGTGATTCAGAGTAGAGGGTTGTAATCATGTTGTGTATTATATGTATTGTAGTGTGCTTGTACTTTTATGTTCTATGTAAAAATTGTTTGTTTGTTAATTTTCTTTTACGAAACTAATCCTTGTCTATTTTACAGTATAAAAAAAAAATGGACGTTAAGGGTAGATAACCGAATATTTTAGAAGACCTACCAGAGGATATGATTGAGGAAATCTTATCTAGAGTCGGTCAGAATTCATCAGCACATTTAGTTATGGCAAAATTAACTTGTCAAACATTTGAAAGACTTTCCAGAAATGCCTTAGTTTATAAAAGGCTTTCCTTTGATAGGTGGGGTATATGACATTGGGGAGACCGTAAGTTACGCCGTGTTTTCTTTAAAGCGTTAAATGCGGGGAACCCAAATGTAATTTTACGCTATGGGTTAAGAACCTATTTTGACTCAACATATCCCAACATAGGATTGCTGAGTTAGAAAGAGCTTCTAACATGCAACATAAAGAAGAATGTTATACTTACGCGTTAGTGATGTTCGCTTCTTACCAAAGTGAGAAAAAGAGCATCGGGTTACAACTTTTAAATAAAACCTTCCCACAAGTGACGGATTCAGTAGTTGGGGTGAGAAACAAGGTTTTTAGATTATTACGGGGCTGTTGGACATTACAAAACCCTCGTCCTTTTGACGACATTACAACATGCTGCCTAGCCAATGGTCATAACGGTTACTTTCCACAAGACCAAGGATGGGAAGTCGTCTTAGTAAAACCAGAATGCATGACTTGTTTCTAGACTTATGAATTACGTGTCTTTATTTCTTTTACTGAACAACTTGCGTATTAACTAGAATTGCCTTTATAGCTGCTGAATAGCAAAGTTATTATGTGTTATATTTCATCCTATATGTATAATAGTGGTATTGTAAGTTTGTAAAATTTTGTATAAAGTTTGAACGCGAAATATTATTGTAATAAGTTTCTCATATAGAAGCGTAGTAGTTGAGTTGTATAGTAGCTAGTAAGTATGAACTTAACGGGTAGGTACTACCCGAATTAAAACTATAAAATGCTAATATGAAGAAAAAGCTTTTATAAATAAGTTCATATAATGCTACGAAATACTATTGACTACTCCTAAATTCTATATGATTAACTCAATTCTTTTGGCTATTTTTGAAGGAAATGGCACCGACGACTCGTCAGAACTTGAATATGAGTGAGGAAGATTTCCGTGTTTTCCTTGCTGCGAACATAGCCGCAGTACAGGCTGCGATGCAAAATAACAATAACTCTGGATCTAGCAGTGGAACTAATTCTACAAGAAATTGTGTAGGATGCTCCTACAAAGAATTCATTGCGTGCAAACCTTTGGAATTTGATGGAACCAAAGGACCAATTGGATTGAAACGGTGGACCGAGAAAGTCGAATCGGTGTTTGCCATAATTAAGTGTACTGAAGAGGACAAAGTTAAGTACGCTACGCATACCTTCACAGGTACTGCGTTAACGTGGTGGAACACCTATCTTGAACAGGTAGGATAAAATGCTGCTTATGCACTACCGAGTGAAATGTCCCGTTCATATTGATTATAAACGTTCCATATTAATTGATTTCGTCGCGAGGTTTTGACCTCTATATGAGACGTTTTTCAAAGACTGCATTCATTTTTTAAAACAAGCATAACCTTTATTTTATCGATTAAGGTTTAAAAAGCATTACCTAGATTATCAAATAATGATAATCTAAGATATACTGTTTACACACGAACATTACATAATGGTTTACAATAAGAATATATTACATCAAAAATAAGTTTCTTGAATGCAGTTTTTACACAATATCATACAAGCATGGACTCCAAATCTTGTCCTTATTTTAGTATGCAACAGCGGAAGCTCTTAATAATCACCTGAGAATAAACATGCTTAAAACGTCAATAAAAATGTTGGTGAGGTATAGGTTTAACCTATATATTATCAAATCATAATAATAGACCACAAGATTTCATATTTCAATTCATCCCATACATAGAGATAAAAATCATTCATATGGTGAACACCTGGTAACCGACATTAACAAGATGCATATAGAATATCCCCATCATTCCGGGACACCCATCGGACATGATAATTTCGAAGTACTAAAGCATTCCAAATTCCAGAATGGGGCTTGTTGGGCCCGATAGATCTATCTTTAGGATTCGCGTCAATTTGGGGATCTGTTCCCAAATTCTTAGGCTACCAAGCTAAAAGGGGCATATTCGGCTTCGATCATTCACCCATATAATGTAGTTTCATTTACTTGTGTCTATTTCGTAAAACATTTATAAAGTTGCATGTATTCTCATTCCAAAATATTAGATTTTAAAAGTGGGACTATAACTCACTTTCACAGATTTTTACTTCGTCGGGAAGTAAGACTTGGCCACTGGTAGATTCACGAACCTATAACAAATATGTACATATATATCAAAGTATGTTCAAAATATATTTACAACATTTTTTAATACGTTTTAATGTTTTAAGCTTATTAAGTCAGCTATCCTCGTTAATAACCTACAACTAGTTGTCCATAGTTAGATGTACAGAAATTAATCGATATATATATATATATATATATATATATATATATATATATATATATATATATATATATATATATATATATATATATATATATATATATATATATATATATATATATATATATATATTATCTTGGATCAATCCACGACCCAATGTATACACGTCTCAGGCTAGATCACAACTCAAAGCATATATATTTTTGGAATCAACCTCAACCCTATATAGCTAACTCTAACATTACTGCATATAGAGTGTCAATGGTTGTTCCAAATAATATATATACATGGATCGATATGATATGTCAAAATATTTGCATACGTATATATGGTATCCCAAGATTACATAATATATTAGAATACATATATAATACAATATAAGTTAGCTAGGATATGATTTGTATAGAATTGTTACAATATTTCCCGTAGCTACAACAATTAAAACATATCCAATCTTGTTTTACCCATAACTTCTTCGTTTTAAATCCATTATGAGTGAATCAAATTGCTATGGTTTCATATTAAACTCTATTTTATGAATCTAAATAGACAAAGTATAGGTTTATAGTCGGAAATATAAGTTACAAGTTGTTTTTGTAAGAGGTAGTCATTTCAGTCGCAAGAACGACGTCTTGATGACCATTTTGAAAAATATACTTCCACTTTGAGTTTAACCATGATTTTTGGATATAGTTTCATGTTCATAAGAAAAATCATTTTCCCATAAGAACAAATTTTAAATCAAAGTTTATCATAGTTTTTAATTATCAAACCCAAAACAGCCCGCGGTGTTACTACGACGGTGTATGTCCGGTTTTACGGTGTTTTTCGTGTTTTCTGGTTTTAAATCATTAAGTTAGCATATCATATAGATATAGAACATGTGTTTAGTTGATTTTAAAATTCAAGTTAGAAGGATTAACTATGTTTGCGAACAAGTTTAGAATTAACTAAACTATGTTCTAGTGATTACGTTTTCAAATCTTTGAATAAGATAGTTATTTATATATGAATCGAATAATGTTACGAACATCATTACTACCTCAAGTATAGTAGGTAAACATACTGGAAATGACAAAAATAACTTGAGCTTAAATGGATCTTTGATGGCTTAGAAGTTCTTGAAGCAGAATCATGACACGAAAACAATTTCAAGTAAGATTATTACTCGAATCAAGATAGTTTATAGTTATAGAAATCGAATCAAAGTTTGGATATGAGTATTACCTTGAATAAGAAAGATAACCTACTGTAATTAACAAAGGTTTCTTGATCTTAGATGATTATTGGAATGGATTTGCAAGATTAAAAGTAAACTAGCAAACTTGAAAGGATTTTCGAAGTGTTCTTGAAGTGTTCTTCCTATGATGATTATAGCTTGATTCTTGAGGTAATTTTTTGATGAAGACGATGATTAGTTTACTGGAAATTTCGTTCCTAAGTGTGTGTGTGTGTGTTTAGAGAGAATTAGAAAAAGAATTGGAAGTGAAATGGATTGATTGGTGAGCGGTGAATGATGAGTGGTGAGTGGGGTTAAAAGGAGCTCTAGTTAGTTGACTAGTTCATGGTAGAAGTTAAATTTGATTAGTCATGCATGAAATAATCAAGAGTGGAATCCCATGCTAGTTCCTGTTGGTATATACTCATAGTAAGTACGTCTAGCAGCTGTGTATAATACGGGTACGAATACTGAATGACTACGAGTAGAATTGTTGATGAAAAATGAATGGAAATGTAATTGTAAGCATTTTTGCTAAGTAGAAGTACTTTGATATGTGTCTTAGTTAACGATCTTATTTAATGTTGTTGAAATCTTAAAATCAAATTTTTAACACATTTTTAATAAAGCGATATTAATCCAAAAAAAAATTTCCAGCTCGACCCCAGCCTGGGGCTCTACCCCTTGGACCCCGCCAGGGGTTGCCACCCCTTGGACCCCACTATCGGGGGCACTGCCCCCGAACCCCCGTCATAATCAAGATAAGTTCGAACAATTGTGCACTCCACACTTTCCCCAAACTTTTTCGATATTTAACAAGATTATTTTGGTTAACAAATTAATCCCATTACAATTAAATCATATTGGTGACACGAATCACCAATAATGAATATATCTTGATATGATATATATACTTTAAAATGTCGTTACAATGATAATCGTTACATATATGTCCATATATATATCAACATATAGTTTTTACAAGTTTTAACGTTCGTGAATCGCCGGTCAACTTGGGTGGTTAATTGTCTACATGAAACTCATTTCAAATAATCAAGTCTTAAGAAGTTTGATTGCTTAACATGTTGGAAACATTTAATCATGAAAATATAGTTTTCATTTAATATATAATCATGGAATAATCATGGAAACGTTCGGGTCACTACAGTACCTACCCGATAAATAAATTTCGTCCCGAAATTTCAAGCTGTTGGAAGTGTTGACGCATCTTCTGGAAATAAGTGCGGGTATTTATTTTTCATCTGATCTTCTCGTTCCCAGGTGAACTCAGGTCCTCTACGAGCATTCCATCGAACCTTAACAATTGGTATCTTCTTTTTCTTAAGTCTTTTAACCTCACGGTCCATTATTTCGACGGGTTCTACTATAAATTGAAGTTTTTCGTTGATTTGGATTTCGTCTAACGGAATAGTGAGATCTTCTTTAGCAAAACATTTCTTCAAATTCGAGACGTGGAAAGTGTTATGTACAGCCGCGAGTTGTTGAGGTAACTCAAGTCGATAAGCTACTGGTCCGACGCGATTAATAACCTTGAATGGTCCAATATACCATGGGTTTAATTTCCCTCGTTTACCAAATCGAACAACGCCTTTCCAAGGTGCAACTTTAAGCATGACCATCTCTCCAATTTCAAATTCTATATTTTCTTTTAATGTCAGCGTAACTCTTTTGTCTACTTTGGGCGGTTTTCAACCGTTGTTGAATTTGGATGATCTTCTCGGTAGTTTCTTGTATTATCTCCGGACCCGTAATCTGTCTATCCCCCACTTCACTCCAAAAAATCGGAGACCTGCACTTTCTACCATAAAGTGCTTCAAACGGCGCCATCTCAATGCTTGAATGGTAGCTGTTGTTGTAGGAAAATTCTGCTAATGGTAAGTGTCGATCCCAACTGTTTCCAAAATCAACAACACATGCTCGTCACATGTCTTCAAGCGTTTGTATCGTCCTTTCCCTCAGCCCATCAGTTTGTGTATGATAGGTAGTACTCATGTCTAGACGAGTTCCTAATGCTTGATGTAATGTCTGCCAGAATCTTGAAACAAATCTGCCATCCCTATCAGAGATAATAGAGATTGGTATTCCATTTCTGGAGACGACTTCCTTCAAATACAATCGTGCTAACTTCTCCATCTTGTCATCTTCTCTTATTGGCAGGAAGTGTGCTGATTTGGTGAGACGATCACCTATTACCCAAATAGTATCAAAACCACTTGCAGTCCTTGGCAATTTAGTGATGCAATCCATGGTAATGTTTTCCCATTTCCATTCCAGAATTTCGGGTTTTTGAAGTAGACCTGATGGTTTCTGATGCTCCGCTTTGACCTCAGAACACGTCAAACACTCTTCTACGTATTTAGCAACATCGGATTTCATACCCGGCCACCAAAAATGTTTCTTGAGATCCTTGTACATCTTCCCCATTCCAGGATGTATTGAGTATCTGGTTTTATGAGCTTCTCTAAGTACCATTTCTCTCATATCTCCAAATTTTGGTACCCAAATCCTTTCAGCCCTATACCGGGTTCCGTCTTCCCGAATATTAAGATACTTCTCCGATCCTTTGGGTATTTCATCCTTTAAATTTCCTTATTTTAAAACTTTTTGTTGCGCCTCCTTTATTTGAGTAGTAAGGTTATTGTGAATCATTTTATTCATAGCTTTTACTCGAATGAGTTCTCTGTCCTTTCTGCTCAAGGCGTCGACTACCACATTTGCCTTCCCCAAGTGGTAACGAATCTCAAAGTCGTAATCATTTAACAATTCAATCCACCTGCGCTGCCTCATGTTCAGTTGTTTCTGATTAAATATGTGTTGAAGACTTTTGTGGTCGGTATATATAATACTTTTGACCCCATATAAGTAGTGCCTCCAAGTCTTTAAAGCAAAAACAACCGTGCCTAATTCCAAATCATGCGTCGTATAATTCTGTTCGTGAATCTTCAATTGTCTAGATGCATAAGCAATTACTTTCGTTCGTTGCATTAATACACAACCGAGACCTTGCTTTGAGGTGTCACAATATATCACAAAATCATCATTCCCTTCAGGTAATGAAAAGATAGGTGCCGTAGTTAACTTTTTCTTTAACAATTGAAACGCTTTCTCTTGTTCATCTTTCCATTCAAATTTCTTCCCTTTATGCGTTAATGCAGTCAAGGGTTTTGCTATTTTGGAAAAATCTTGGATGAATCTTCTGTAGTAACCAGCTAGTCCTAAAAATTGGCGTATATGCTTCGGAGTTTTCGGGGTTTCCCACTTTTCAACGATTTCAATCTTTGCCGGATCCACTTGAATACCTTCTTTGTTCACTATGTGATCGAGGAATTGAACTTCTTCCAACCAAAATGCACACTTTGAAAACTTAGCGTACAGTTTTTCTTTCCTCAACAACTCTAGCACTTTTCTCAAATGTTCTTCGTGCTCTTGGTCATTCTTTGAGAAAATAAGTATGTCATCGATGAAAACAATGACAAACTTGTTAAGGTATGGTCCACACACTCGGTTCATGAGGTCCATGAACACAGCTGGTGCGTTAGTCAACTTAAATGGCATAACCATAAACTCGTAATGACCGTAACGCGTCCTAAAATCTGTCTTTGGAATATCATCCTCCTTCACCCGCATTTGATGATACCCAGAATGTAAATCAATCTTCGAATAAACTGACGAACCTTGTAGTTGATCAAATAAGTCGTCGATTCACGGTAGTGGGTAGCGGTTCTTGATGGTAAGTTTGTTCAACTCTCGGTAGTCGATACACAACCTAAATGTACCATCCTTCTTCTTGACAAACAAAACAGGAGCTCCCCACGGTGATGTGCTTGGTCAAATGAAACCACGCTCTAAAAGTTCTTGTAATTGGCTATGAAATTCCTTCATTTCGCTGGGTGCAAGTCTGTATGGAGCACGAGCTATTGGTGCAGCTCCTGGTATACGGTCTATTTAAAATTCAACGGATCGATGTGGGGGTAATCCCGATAATTCTTTCGGAAATACATCGGGAAATTCTTTTACGACGGGAACATCACTGATGTTCTTTTCTTCAGGTTTAACTTCCTTGATGTGTGCTAGAATGGCGTAACAACCTTTTCTTATTAGTTTTTGCGCCTTCAAACTACTAATAAGATTTAAATTCGCGTTGTTCTTTTCTTCGTACACCATTAAAGGTTTTCTTTTTTCACGCATAATGCGAATCGCATTTTTGTAACAAACGACCTCTGCTCTTACCTTCTTCAACCAGTCCATGCCAATTATTACATCAAAACTCCCTAACTCGACTGGTATTAAATCAATCTTAAACGTTTCATCACCCAGTTTAATTTCTCTATCCCGTCATATATTATCTGCTGAAATTAATTTACCGTTTGCTAATTTGAGTAAAAATTTACTATCCAAAGGCGTTAATGGGCAACTTAACTTAGCATATAAATCTATACTCATATAGCTTCTATCCGCACCTGAATCAAATAAAACATAAGCAGATTTATTATCAATAAGAAACGTACCCGTAACAAGCTCCAGGTCTTCCTGCGCTTCTGCTGTATTAATATTGAAAACTCTTCCGCGGCCCTGCCCATTAGTATTCCCCTGATTCGGGCAATTACTTCTAATGTGGCCCGGTTTTCCACATCCATAACAAACAAAGGTGGCATTACTTGTTTCGCCACTATTTGTTCCTTTAGTTCTGTTAAACTTTGGTCTGTAGACCTCACAGTTTTTTGCACCATGGCCAGTTCTTTTACAATTGGTGCAAAATATCGTGCAGAACCCATTCTGGTGGTACTCTTCACACCTTTGGCTTTTTTGTTTTTTGTTGCCGTTGTTGTTATTGAGGTTGTTGTTGGGATTGTTATTGTTGTTGGAACGGTTGTTGTAATTGTTGTTGTTGTTGGGACGTTTTTTGTAGTTATTGTTAGGATTGCGGTTATTGTTGCGATTGTTGTTGCGGTTGTGGTTGTAATTGTTGTTGTTGTTGTATTGGTGACCCTTATCACTAGTTTCTTCCCACTTTCTCTTGAGTTGTTTCGTGTTGGCTTAATTCTTCCCTCAATCTGATTTATGAGTTTATGAGCCATTCTACTTGCCTTTTGTATGGAAGCGGGCTCGTGTGAACTCACATCTTCTTGAATCCTTACTGGTAACCCTTTTACAAATGCACCGATCTTCTCTTCTTCATCTTCGAACGCACCCGGACACAATAGGCACAACTCTGTGAATCTTCGTTCATACGTGGTAACGTTGAACCCTTGTGTTGGTAACTCTCTAAGTTATGCATTGAGCTTATTGACTTCGTTTCTAGGACGGTACTGCTCGTTCATCAATTGCTTGAATGCCGACCACGGTAGTGCGTTAGCAGCATTTTGTCCTACCTGTTCAAGATAGGTGTTCCACCACATTAACGCAGTACCTGTGAAGGTATGCGTAGCGTACTTAACTTTGTCCTCTTCAGTACACTTACTTATGGCAAACACCGATTCGACTTTCTCGGTCCACCGTTTCAATCCAATTGGTCCTTCGGTTCCATCAAATTCCAAAGGTTTGCAGGCAGTGAATTCTTTGTAGGTGCATCCTACACGATTTCTTGTGGAATTAGTTCCACTGCTAGATCCAGAGTTATTGTTATTTTGCATCGCAGCCTGTACTGCTGTTATGTTTGCTGCAAGGAAAACACGAAAGTCTTCCTCGCTCATGTTTAAATTCTGACGAGTCGCCGGTGCCATTTCCTTCAAAAAATAGCTAAAAGAATTGAGTTAATCATATAGAATTTAAGAGTAGTCAATAGTATCTCGTAGCATTATATGAACTTATTTATAAAAGCTTTTTCTTAATATTAGCGGTTTATAAGTTTAAATTCGGGTACTACCTACCCGTTAAGTTCATACTTAGTAGCTAATATACAATTCAACTACTACAATTCCATATGAAAAACTGATTTTAATAATATATCACATACAAATATACTTCAAACTTACAACTTCGCTATAATACATATAACATGAAATATAGTACACTTTGATACAGAACAGTTTTGAAGATAAAACTAGTTAATACGCAAGTTGTTCAGCAAAGGAAATAAAGACACGTAATTCATAAGTCCAGAAACAAGTCATGCATTCATGTTTTACTAAGACAACTTCCCATCCTTGGTCTTGTGGAAAGTAACCATTATGACCATTGGCTAGGCAGCATGTTGTAATGTCGTCGAAAGGACGAGGGTTTCGTAATGTCCAACAGCCCCTAAATAATCTAAAAACCTTGTTTCTCACCCCAACCACTAAATCCGTCACTTGTGGAAAGGTTTTATTTAAAAGTTGTAACCCGATATACTTTTTCTCACTTTGGTAAGAAGCGAACATCACTAACCCGTAAGTATAACATGCTTCTTTATGTTGCATGTTAGAAGCTCTTTCTAACTCACGAAATCCTATGTTGGGATATGTTGAGTCAAAATAGGTTCTTAACCCGTAGCGTAAAATTGCATTTGGGTTCCCCGCATTTAACGCTTTAAAGAAAACACGGTGTAACTTACGGTCTCCCCAATGTGATATACCCCACCTATCAAAGGAAAGCCTTTTATAAACTAAGGCATTTCTGGAAAGTCTTTCAAATGTTTGATAAGTTAATTTCGTCGTAACTAAATGTTCTGATGAATTCTGACCGACTCTAGACAAGATTTCCTCAATCATATCCTCTGGTAGGTCTTCTAAAATATTCGGTTGTCTACCCTTAACGTCCATTTTGTTTTTATACTGTAAAATAGACAAGGATTATATTCGTAAAAGATAATTAACAAACAATACAAGCAATTTTTACATAGAACATAAAAGTACAAGCATACTACAATACATATAATACACAACATTATTACAACCCTCTAATCTGAATCACTAGTTTCTTCTTCTTTGGACTTGGTTCGCTTTCCTAATTTTCTAGGGATATATGGTGTTCCTCTAATACGAGCCGTCGTTTTCCACAATGGTTTAGAAAAACCTGGTGGTTTAGAGGTTCCCGGGTTATTGTTACACTTTAGGAAATACGGATGTTGCCGATACATATAAAGCTCATCGAGGTTAGAATCAGGTTTCTCTATTTTTATACCTTTTCCCTTATTATTTTCTTTTGCTATATTAAATTGGGTTGAGGTAATTTCTATAACATCATCGGAATCCTCATCGGGATCCGATTCATCGGAAAATTGGTAATCTTCCCAATATTTTGCTTCCTCGGCGGAAACACCATTGACCATTTTTAACTTTGGTCCGTTGGTTAAGGATTTTCTTTTATTTAAACGATTTACTGTAGGTATCAATATTTCTTCCTCCGGAACCTCTTCTTTTTCCGATTCCTCCTCTTCCGATTCCTCCTCTTCTGGTTCTTCTTCTTCCGGTTCCTCTTCTTCTGGTTCCTCCTCTTCTGGTTCCTCTTCGGGAATTTGTGAATCTTCCCAAAGTATATTCGACTGTTCATTATTATTAGGTGAGTCGATGGGATTTGTAGTAGTGGTAGACATCTATCACACAATATCAAACACGTTAAGAGATTAATATATCACATAATATTTACATGTTAATAATATATAGTTTCCAACAAAAACTGTTAAGCAATCGTTTTTAAAGAAAACACGGTCGAAGTCCAGACTCACTAATGCATCCTAACAAACTCGGTAAGACACACTAATGCAATTTTCTTGTTCTCTAAGACCAACGCTCTGATACCAACTGAAATGTCCCGTTCATATTGATTATAAATGTTCCATATTAATTGATTTCGTCGCGAGGTTTTGACCTCTATATGAGACGTTTTTCAAAGACTGCATTCATTTTTTAAAACACGCATAACCTTTATTTTATCGATAAAGGTTTAAAAAGCATTACATAATGATAATCTAAAATATACTGTTCACACACGACCATTACATAATGATAATCTAAAATATACTGTTTACACACGAACATTACATAATGGTTTACAATAAGAATATATTACATCAAAAATAAGTTTCTTGAATGCAGTTTTTACACAATATCATACAAGCATGGACTCTAAATCTTCTCCTTATTTTAGTATGCAATAGCGGAAGCTCATAATAATCACCTGAGAATGAACATGCTTAAAACGTCAACAAAAATGTTGGTGAGTTATAGGTTAAACCTATATATTATCAAATCATAATAATAGACCATAAGATTTCATATTTCAATACATCCCATACATAGAGATAAAAATCATTCATATAGTGAACATCTGGTAACCGACATTAACAAGATGCATATAGAATATCCCCATCATTTCGGGACACCCATCGGACATGATAATTTCGAAGTACTAAAGCATTCCAAATTCCAGAATGGGGCTTGTTGGGCCCGATAGATCTATCTTTAGGATTCGCGTCAATTTGAGGGTCTGTTCCTAAATTCTTAGGCTACCAAGCTAAAAGGGGCATATTCGGCTTCGATCATTCACCCATATAATGTAGTTTCATTTGCTTGTGTCTATTTCGTAAAACATTCCCCTTGAAAGCAATCTCTTTACCCGTCGAATAGAGAGAGGGATGACTTTCTCTGCTCTTGTGAGTGTTTAACTCGGGGTGGAGAAATGATTTCTCTTTATTTTAGGATAGAGGAAGGATTGTCTACATCCCACCTCCCCCATAACCCACTTATATGGGATCGGGTATTGTTGTTGTTGTTGTTGTTGTTGTTGTATTTCGTAAAACATTTATAAAGTTGCATGTATTCTCATCCCAAAATATTAGATTTTAAAAGTGGGACTATAACTCACTTTCACAGATTTTTACTTCGTCGGGAAGTAAGACTTGGCCACTGGTCGATTCACGAACCTATAACAAATATGTACATATATATCCAAGTATGTTCAAAATATATTTACAACATTTTTTAATACGTTTTAATGTTTTAAGCTTATTAAGTCAGCTGTCCTCGTTAATAACCTACAACTAGTTGTCAATAGTTAGATATACAGAAATTAATCGATATATATATTATCTTGGATCAATCCACGACCCAGTGTATATACGTCTCAGGCTAGATCACAACTCAAACCATATCTATTTTTGGAATCAACCTCAACCCTGTATAGCAAACTCCAACATTACTGCATATAGAGTGTCTATGGTTGTTCCAAATAATATATATACATGGGTTGATATGATATGTCAAAACATTTGCATACGTGTCTATGGTATCCCAAGATTACATAATATATTAGAATACATGTATAATACAATATAAGTTAGCTAGGATATGATTTGTATAGAATTGTTACAATATTTCCCGTAACTACAACAATCAAAAAATATCCAATCTTGTTTTACCCATAACTTCTTCGTTTTAAATCCGTTATGAGTGAATCAAATTGCTATGGTTTCATATTAAACTCTATTTTATGAATCTAAACAGAAAAAGTATAGGTTTATAGTCAGAAATATAAGTTACATGTTGTTTTTGTAAGAGGTAGTCATTTCAGTCGAAAGAACGACGTCTTGATGACCATTTTGAAAAACATACTTCCACTTTGAGTTTAACCATGATTTTTGGATATAGTTTCATGTTCATAAGAAAAATCATTTTCCCAGAAGAAAAAATTTTAAATCAAAGTTTATCATAGTTTTTAATTATCAAACCCAAAACAGCCCGCGGTGTTACTACGACGGCGTATGTCCGGTTTTACGGTGTTTTTCGTGTTTTCCGATTTTAAATCATTAAGTTAGCATATCATATAGATATAGAAAATGTGTTTAGTTGATTTTAAAAGTCAAGTTAGAAGGATTAACTTTGTTTGCGAATAAGTTTAGAATTAACTAAACTATGTTCTAGTGATTACGTTTTCAAATCTTCGAATAAGATAGTTATTTATATATGAATCGAATGATGTTATGAAAATCATTACTACCTCAAGTATAGTATTTAAACCTACTAGAAATGATAAAAATAATCTTGAGCTTGAATGGATCTTTGATGGCTTGGAAGTTCTTGAAGCAGAATCATGACACGAAAACAATTTCAAGTAAGATTATTACTCGAATCAAGATAGTTTATAGTTATAGAAATCGAATCAAAGTTTGGATATGAGTATTACCTTGAATAAGAAAGATAACCTACTGTAATTAACAAACGTTTCTTGATCTTAGATGATTACTTGGAATGGATTTGCAAGATTAAAAGTAAACTAGCAAACTTGAAAGGATTTTCGAAGTGTTCTTGAAGTGTTCTTCCTATGATGATTATAGCTTGATTCTTGAGGTAATTTTTTGATGAAGATGATGATTAGTTTACTGGAAATTTCGTTCCTAAGTGTGTGTGTGTTTAGAGAGAATTAGAAAAAGTTCGGGTCACTACACCGTGGTCGGCATTCAAGCAATTGATGAAGGAGCAGTACCGTCCTAGAAATGAAGTCAATAAGCTCAAGGTAGAACTTAGAGAGTTACGAACACAAGGGTTCGACATTACCACATATGAACGACGATTCACAGAGTTGTGCCTATTGTGTCAGGGAGCGTTCGAAGATGAAGAAGAGAAGATCGATGCGTTTGTAAAAGGGTTACCAGTAAGGATTCAAGAAGATGTGAGTTCACACGAGCCCGCTTCCATACAAAAGGCAAGTCGAATGACTCATAAACTCATAAATCAGATTGACGGAAGAATTAAAGAGCAGGCGGCCGAAGAAGCCAACATGAAACAACTCAAGAGAAAGTGGGAAGAAACCAGTGAAAAGGGTCAACAATACAACAACAACAACAACAACAACAATCACAACCATAATCACAATAACAATCATAACAACCGCAACAACAATCGCAACAATAACCGTGATCCTAACAATAACTACAAACGTCCCAACAACAACAACAACTACAACAATCGTTTCAACAATAATAAAAATCCCAACAACAATCTCAACAACAACAATGGCAACAAAAACCAAAAATGCCAAAGGTGAGAAGAGTACCACCAGAATGAGTTCTGCACGACATTTTACACCAAATGTGAAAGAACTGGCCATGGTGCGAGAAAATGTGAGGTCTACGGCCCAAAGAATAACAGAAATAAAAGAAGAGATAATATCGAAACAAGTAATGCCGCCTTTATTTGTTATGGATGTGGAAAACAGGGCCACATTAGAAGTAATTGCCGGAATCAGGGGAATACTAATGGGCAGGGCCGCAGAAGAGTTTTCAATATTAATACGGCAGAAGCGCAGGAAGACCCGGAGCTTGTTACGGGTACGTTTCTTATTGACAATAAATCTGCTTATGTTTTATTTGATTCGGGTGCGGATATAAGCTATATGAGTAGAGATTTTTGTGCTAAATTAAGTTGCCCATTGACGCCTTTGGATAGTAAATTTTTACTCGAATTAGCCAGCGGTAAATTAATTTCAGCAGATAATATATGTCGGGATAGAGAAATTAAACTGGGGATGAAACGTTTAAAATTGATTTAATACCAGTCGAGTTAGGGAGTTTAGATGTAATAATTGGCATGGACTGGTTGAAAAAGGTGAGAGCAGAGGTCGTTTGTTACAAAAACGCGATTCGCATTATGCGTGAAAAAGGAAAACCTTTAATGGTGTACGGAGAAAAGAACAACGCAAAATTAAATCTTATTAGTAGTTTGAAGGCACAAAAACTAATAAGAAAAGGTTGTTATGTCATTCTAGCACACATCAAGGAAGTTAAACCTGAAGAAAAGAACATCAGTGATGTTCCCGTCGCAAAAGAATTTTCCGATGTATTTCCGAAAGAATTACCGGGATTACCCCCACATCGATCCATTGAATTTCAAATAGACCTTGTACCAGGAGCTGCACCAATAGCTCGTGCTCCATACAGACTCGCACCCAGCGAAATGAAAGAATTACAAAGTCAGTTTTGTTTGTCAAGAAGAAGGATGGTACATTCGACCAGAGCGTGGTTTCATTCGACCAAGCACATCACCGTAGGGAGCTCCTGTTTTGTTTGTCAAGAAGAACGATGGTACATTTAGGTTGTGTATCGACTACCGAGAGTTGAACAAACTTACCATCAAGAACCGCTACCCACTATCGAGAATCGACGACTTATTTGATCAACTACAAGGCTTGTTGGTTTATTCGAAGATTGATTTACGTTCTGGGTATCATTAAATGCGGGTGGAGGAGGATGATATTCCAAAGACTGCTTTTAGGACGCGTTACGGTCATTACGAGTTTATGGTTATGCCGTTTGGGTTGACTAACGCACCAGCTGTGTTCATGGAACTCATGAACCGAGTGTGTGGACCATACATTGACAAGTTTGTCATTGTTTTCATCGATGACATACTTATTTACTCAAAGAATGACCAAGAGCACGAAGAACATTTGAGAAAAGTGCTAGAGTTGTTAAGGAAAGAAAAACTATACGCTAAGTTTTCAATGTGTACATTTTGGTTGGAAGAAGTTCAATTCCTCGGTCACATAATGAACAAAGAAGGTATTCAGGTGGATCCAGCAAAGATTGAAACCGTTGAAAAGTGGGAAACCCCAAAAACTCCGAAGCATATACGCTAATTTTTAGGACTAGCTGGTTACTACAGAAGGTTCATCCAAGACTTTTCCAGAATAGCAAAACCCTTGACTGCATTAACGCATAAAGGGAAGAAATTTGAATGGAAAGATGAACAAGAGAAAGCATTTCAATTGTTGAAGAAAAAGTTAACTACATCACCTATATTGTCATTACCTGAAGGGAATGATGATTTTGTGATATATTGTGACACCTCAAAGCAAGGTCTCGGTTGTGTATTAATGCAACGAATGAAAGTAATTGCTTATGCGTCTAGACAATTGAAGATTCACGAGCAGAATTATACGACGCATGATTTGGAATTAGGCGCGGTTGTTTTTGCATTAAAGACTTGGAGGCACTACTTATATGGGGTCAAAAGTATTATATATACCGACCACAAAAGTCTTCAACACATATTTAATCAGAAACAACTGGACATGAGACAGCGCAGGTGGATTGTATTGTTGAATGATTACGACTTTGAGATTCGTTACCACCCGGGGAAGGCAAATGTGGTAGCCGACGCCTTGAGCAGAAAGGACAGAGAACCCAGTCGAGTAAAATCTATGAATATAATGATTCGCATGAAACGACCCGTCCTAATCCATCTGGACGAAGTCATCAACATTTGATCCCAGAGCGATGATCGAATCCAAGTAATGTCCTTAAAATGAGCAAATGCACAGCGGAAGATTTCTTTCATACCTGAGAATAAACATGCTTTCAAGTGTCAACCAAAAGGTTGGTGAGTTCATTAGTATAACATAAATAATCATTTCCATCATTATAATAGACCACAAGATTTTCATTTCTCATAAATATACGTCCCATGCATAAAGACAAAAATATCATTCATATGGATTGAACACCTGGTAACCGACATTCACAATATACATATAAGAATATCCCCATCATTCCGGGATCCTCCTTCGGACATGATATAAATTTCAAAGTACTAAAGCATCCGGTACTTTGGATGGGGCTTGTTGGGCCCGATAGATCTATCTTTAGAATTCTTGTCAATTAGGGTGTCTGTTCTCTAATTCTTAGATTACCAGACTTAATAAAAAGGGGCATATTCGGCTTCGATCATTCAACCATATAATGTAGTTTCAGTTACTTGTGTCTATTTCATAAAACATTTATAAAGATTTTGCATGTATTCTCAGCCCAAAAATTATAAAGGGTAAAAAGGAAAATGAAACTCACACATATAAATATTGTAAAACAGTTAATAAAGCATTTGCATGTATTCTCAGTCCAAAAATGTAATGAGTAAAAAGGGATTAAATGAACTCATACATATAATTATTGTAAAACAGTTAATAAAGCATTTGTATGTATTCTTAGTCCCAAAAATGTAAAGAGTAAAAGGGATTCAAATGAAACTTACCATACTGTATTTTGTTGTAAAAATACATATGACGTCAATTAACAAATATAGGGTTGGCCTCGGATTCACGAACCTATATCATTTGTATATATATTAACACATATAATCGTAATCGAACAGATTTTTATATATTACTATAGTGATATAAATTATATCCTTTGTTAGAAAAATTTCTTATTAAAGTAATTTACTAATTCATTATAATATCTATTATTTATGAAATATAATAATTTTCATTAAGGTTTCTAAAATATATATTTATGTATTAATTGGTATATTTATATATAATTTAATTAATATTATTTTAATAATAAAGATATAGTGATATATAATATTAATATTATTGTAATGTCTTTTTTTAATAAAAAAAATATCTATTTGTAAAATTACTAGTAAGTGTGGTACTAATAATAAATTTAATAATAATACAAATATTACTTAATGATCATACTTAGTAATATCAATAATGATGATAATGTTAACTTTATTAATCATATCACTAAGGTTAATAATAATTAACTTAGTAAGAACAATAAATAAATAATAATAATAATAATAATAATAATAATAATAATAATAATAGTAATAATAATAATAATAATATTAACTTAGTGAGAACAATAAATAATAATAATAATAATAATAATAATAATAATAATAATAATAATAATAATAATAATAATAATAATAATAATAATAATAATAATAATAATAATTGAAATACTACCTTAAAACTAGCTTCCAAAAATAAATGCCCGAAACGGGACTCGAACCTGCAACCTCTCGCTAATCTAGCAACACCCTTCACCACACTTCCATTTCAGTTTTTCTAATCTATTATTCGAACTTAATTTACATAACCTGAAAACTGTTCAGCCCAACCAACAAACAAATCAATAGATCATGGTCCAACAGAAATTTCCGCCCATTGACGGCCCAACTGAACATTTAATCGTGGCCCAACTTCCATAAACGTACTAGCTCATAAAAATAAGATCCATAAAATTATTTAAAAGGGTTCGGTTTATTAGAAATAAATTTGGATTTAGGTTTTATTAAATGCCACGTCAATTACCATCAAAAGGTGTTCGGTTCTTTTGCTTCTTCTCCTTTTTAACCGACAGAAACAAGGTAATCATGTATGATGGTGATGAAACGAATAAACAGAAAATAAGAGAAGTAAACGCAGCAGTAATTTTAAATGATGTTCTTGATGGTGGTTGACTATATGATGCTCCGATGGTCAATTAATCATAAATGAAAGTAGTAATAACAAAACGGTATCATCATCATCCTCCCGTTCTTCAATGTTTAATTATCATCTTTATTTTTATTTTATTTTTAATCGTTGTAGCAGTGGTAGCGAAACAAGGATGGTATGGCGAGAGTGGTCAAGCTGCATATATAGAATATAAAGGTATAGCAGTTGTAACTGTTGCTGCATAAACAGGAACGATATGTTGCAGCTTGATGAATGATTTAGGGATGGGTTTTGATTCGAGGTTCGATCGAAGGAAAGAGGAAAATAAATGAGAGGCAGTTAGCATAGTTTAAAAATGGTGATGATTGGTTTGGTGTTATGTGTCGATGGTGATGGCGGTTATGGTGGTCAAGGTTGTGATTAAATCAATGGTTATGATGCTTGTGTTCATAGGTGATTATGGGGTGGCCAACGGTTTTGGAGATGGGTGGTGGCGATTTATAATAGGTGGTGAGGTGGATTAAAATGGACGAGAGGGGTGTTTGAGATTATAATCGGTTAGAAATAACAACATAAATATCGAAACTCAGTTATGGTTTGTGGGTTTGATATCTCAAGGATAAAAGTGGCGGTTTAAACTAACCGGTTAACACAGGAAGAAACAACACATAAAAATCACGATGGTCATGGAGGTTCACAACATTGAAGCAAAAAGTAGAACATGGGTGGTCAATGATTGAAGAAGAAGATGATAATTGAATAAATATTAAGTGATGGTTGTCTAACAAAAAGAGAAGTAATAATCGATCGATGGGTTGAGTGTAATGATTTGGGTCGAACTAAGAAAGTGATGAAAGTGAGGTGATAATTTATCGAAAAGGAAGAGAGATGTGTTGTAAAATGGGTGTCACTATATAATTTTTATGTCGATATGCATAGGTTAGTGTATGTATTTATAATTAGATTAAAATATGATAAAGCAAAATAGACTCTCATGGTTAAACGAATTTCACAGATGAAAACAAATAGATGGTTTTGAAATGAAATAAAGTTGATTGGTATTGTTTGATTGAGATGGTTAACAAAAAAATTAAATCATGAGGTTTGAATGGTGATGGTCATGAAAGTTAATCAGGAATGAAAATGGATGTTGAGATAATTGATCAAGAATTTAGAAGAGTGTTAGTTTATTGGGTGTAATATCTTCTAAGTGTATTATCTATCCACATAACTATGTACATCGTTAAAAATTATAGAGCAGCATAGTGTCATATTGAATTATCTATCAAGCATTAATATTAATATATTTATTATATAATATCTCATATTTGAACTATCATGCTTTCAATCAATTCTAATAATTGATATGATATTGATCATAACACAAAAAGTGTGATATGTTAGCCGCGTCATCATTTACGGACTGAATTTCGTTCTCCGTTGTTAATTAGTGGCAGATAAAAGTATTCAGAAAAATCTCATATTTTTAATTAACTTTATTTATTTATTTTGGTCATTATGGTATAAAAATTCAATCATTAATTTAATAAATTAAAATTACATCAACCGTCCCTCTCATTTATAGATAAATATAAAGAGTGTTAAAACTTAACAAATAGTTCCCAAATCCATTTTTTTTATAAGCCTAAAATTTATAGAACTCATTTTCGTATCACCGTTTATTTTAAAATTACATATGTTTGAATTTAACTTGCTTAATATCAATCGAAACATCAGACGAGTATTACAATCATTTAATATTTATTTTTAATATATATATATATATATATATATATATATATATATATATATATATATATATATATATATATATATATATATATATATATATTCAGGTTTTATTATATAACTAAATACATTAAATATATGTTTTCAAATAAATATATATAATATTTAATCTTATATATTTACAATTAATATTCATGTACATATATATATATATATACATACTTAAATATATATGAATCTATTTACAAATAGTTGTTCGTGAATCGTCGAGAGCAGTCGAAGGTCAATTGAATATATAAACATTGTTCCAAAATTTTCTAGTCTCAACATTACATACTCTGCTTATCGTATCAAAATCATATAAAGATTAAGTTTAAATTTGGTCTGAAATTTCCGGGTCGTCACAGTACCTACCCGTTAAAGAAATTTCGTCCCGAAATTTGAGTGGGGTCGTTATAGCTAACAATAAAAATGTTTTCATGACGAATATGAGTTGATAAGTAGAGTTTTATCATTATTGATTAATATAGATAAAACGATTCGATTATGTGAAGCGTACGAGTGAAGCTGTCACAAAAGAGTGAAATGAAGGAATAGAGATTCGTCTTAACTTTTGACGGAGTCACGTTTGAATTTCCGGGATTCAAGGGATTTAAAGAAAATCTTCAAAATCTATAAGATATGATTCTTCGGTGAATAAGGAAATTAAGATCTCTTTAATTAAATGCGGTCATCTGCCTCGATTGCTCTGTCAGATATTTCCATTAAAAATTGACCTCTTCTGTTGTATTAATTTTTCACCACTTCAATACTTTCTTCCCTTAATTCTTATTCCCAAGATTGTGGGCATGCTTAATCCGGTTCTAACCCTTGTTCTCATTCTGACTATCGTATCTGTCATCCTTCTATTCTAACTTCCACCTGTGGAATTTGTTTACTTCCACTTCGCTCTTGGAACAGTTGTATTTATAATTCTCCCGTGTCTTAATATTGCTATACGCATTGATATACATGGTTTGTAATTTCTGGGTTGTTGTTGGGTTTTATATCTTCCCTTATATTTTGATGTCTCTGCTTCTATCCTTCTGTAATCATTGACATCCACAGTTAATACTCTCTCCAATTTACTGTGATTTATACTCCCATTTTTATTTCAGATCTTCATTCTTTTGTTTTCTCTTCCCGATTATAAATCAAGCGAATAATGGTATCGAATTCGTAGATATAGATTTTTGAATGATTATAATGTTATAAGCAGGAAGGAACGTGATAGCACAATTTGATTTTCAAATTTATCAACATCACGGAAGATAGAACCATCAAAATTACATTTTCTCGATATGTTCATAAGTTAAGTAGAATGATAGAGTTATGTAACATGACACATGATGATGGTATGATCTAGTGTGAACCATCATCACGTTTCATTAGAAACTCAACATGACTTACTGTAATATAATCACGTTGGCCGGGCGTCATTATATTATACTAACTCGTGCTTCAATTCCCAACACTTCTCCACAATTCATTCATAATTTATACTTAGATTTTACAGAAGTTTCCAATATAACGAAATACAGAAAAACACGAAGAGGTAGATAATTTCGGACAAGAATATTTATGAAAATATCCTCAGAAATATCGAAGATATTTATGATGATATTTTGGAATTTCTAAGTTCGAAGGTTGATGAAGAAAAATTTTCCGTAAGGTTTTAACATGACTTCGGAGCAAGATATTCTCTAAAGATTTTATCGGATCCAGAATTACCTGGATTCTTTGAATATAGGGTTTGGTCCTTGTATTTGTTCTTGGTCTCCTTCATGGTTAGCTCAATCCATTTTTCAGTACCAAATTTTCTATCGAGCGTTCCCAACACTCCATTCTTTATCATCAACTCTTTGCCATTTATAGATAATAACTTAATTTAAAGCGTAAAGTAAATAACGATAATGAAATTGCGAATCAATAAAAGTGCGATAAAATAAAATTACGATAATTAAAGAGTACGAAAATTAAAAGTGCAATTAAATACAATAACAATAAATAAAAGTGCAATAATTAGAAGTGCAATTAAATATAAAAATAAAGGAGTTATGCTTATTTAAACTTCCGTAATCATGATGTTTGACGTGTTGATTTTAGTTTATTCCCATGGGTTAATTGTCCTTTGTCCTGGATTATTTAATATGTCCATCTGGTTTTTGTCCATAACAGTCCATCAGTCATAAATATAAAGTGCGAGTGTCCTCGTCAAATTATCCTTATACCCGAAGTCAAATATTCCAACTAATTGGGGACTTAAACTGTAACAAGGTCTTAATACTTTGTTTAATAATTACACCAGGTTATCGACTGCGTGTAACTCAAGGTTTTAATACTTTGTTATCAATTATGCCAAGTGTCCTTGTACATAATTTCACCCCTGTTTTAATAATTCTAGTGACTATTAATCCATTCCCATGTCCGGTTAAATGAACGATTATTCGTACATATAAATATCCCGCCCATCGTGTCCGATCGAGTGTATATGGTTATTTATAGGTATGTCCAATTGTAAATCTTTATATTAAAATTAACAAACTATCATTTAGTTAAACAAATATAAAGCCCATTAATAGCCCATAGTCTAATTTCCACAAGTGTCGTTCTTTTGTCCAAACCCCAATTATGGTACAAAGCCTAATTACCCAAATTTAAATATTTAGCCCAACATCATGATTACTTCGTTATTAAATAAGCATAATAATAACTTAGCTACGAGACATTAAATTAAAAAGGTTGAACATAACTTACAATGATTAAAAATAGCGTAGCGTTACACGGACAGAATTTCGACTTACACCCTTACAACATTCGCTAACATACCCTTATTATTAAGATTAAAATTAAAATTAAAATTAAAATATAAATATATATATATATATATATATATATATATAAGTTTACGTATGAGTGAAGAGAAAAAGATGTGTAAAAATCGGCCGAATGCTCGGCCTTTTATAGGCCCACGTTTACTGTTTGACCTCCGTGAGTGCGGAGGTTTTTTCCTTTATAAGCTCCGCGAGTGCGGAGCAGTGGAATCCAGCTCACAAAAGCTTGGATCCTAGCTTGCCGACGGTTTTTTATAATATAATATAATATATATATATATATTAATTTTAAGAATTAATTATATATTATATTATATTCATGTGCATAGTTGACTTGTAATTTTTAGTCCGTTGCATCGAGCGTTGAGAGTTGACTCTGGTCCCGGTTCTGAATTTTCGAACGTCCTTTCGTATAATTTAATATCTTGTACTTTGCATTTTGCGTCTTGTACTCTTGTAATTTTGAGACGTTTCTTATCAATAATTGGAACCACTTTGATTGTATTTTGTACTTTTGAGCTTTTTGGTTGTTTGCGTCTTCAATTCGTCGAATCTGTCTTTTGTCTTCACCTTTTATTATTTAAACGAATATCATTTGTAAATAGAACAATTGCAACTAAAAGCTTGTCTTTCTTGAGGGATAATGCTATGAAATATATGTTCGTTTTTAGCATTATCAAATATTCCCACACTTGAGCGTTGCTTGTCCTCAAGCAATATAGTCTTGAAATATACTAGAATCACTTCTTTATTCTTCACACTTTGTACATCAGTAATTTCTATACGGCTGTATGAACAATGGTAGTAACGATGTGGTTTACAGTCCCACATGACTATGAAAATTTAGATCCTTTAAGGAAATTGGATCTTTATGAATACATTTGATCTTTTGAAAATTAAATCTTGCTTTTACCCTAGATAAGTTTTCCGGAACAACCCTTCACCGATGTTTGCAAAATATTTTTGTGGGTTTGGTGGGTTTCAGATTTGAAAATTTTAGCTCAAAACTTGTGATTTTTTGTCACCCACTTACTAACCTTGTATTGGGAAAGCAACACGTCCAGTATACTTGCTCCAAATATTACCTTTCGGTAAACTAGCGTCCGATTGTAAAGGAAAGCGTTGAACAAGCAACTGTTAAGGCAATGTCCCCTGACATGCTTTTAATTATGGTCTATAACGTGTCGGACGCAATTACTATCCTTTGTAGGAGCAATAGTAAAGCTCACCCTTATAATTTTCCGGTCTGGCACAAGGTCCTGTCTTTGACCATGCTATGCAACCACCGTTCTTACGGTTGACACCCGATTTGGTTCAGGTGACTTAATGAATTCCAGGTGAATTCCTAGGATTTTACGTTCAATGGTAATGAACGCATTGAAAATGGGTTTTCAGAAAACAAATCGGTTTGTAATTTTGATCAAAATATTTTCTCGTTCAAGCTCGAGTTTCGATGTAATGAAAGTTTGTAATTCTCAATCTTTAAGGTCAATCTCTAGGATTGAGTAATATCAGGCTTAAAAGCTGATTTTTGATCTTTTAAGGAGATTATCCTTTTTGGGGGTCTGATGAAACGCCCCGTCCTAATCCATTCGAACGAAGTCCATATCGATTATAAACAATTCACAATAGTTGATTACATCGCGAGGTACTTGACCTCTAAATGATACATTTTACAAACATTGCATTCGTTTTTGAAAAGACAAACTTTCATTACATCGAAAGTGGATGGCATACATACCATTTTATAATATATCTAACTATAATTGACTTAATAATAATCTTGTTAATCTCGGTGACTCGAATGCAACGTCTTTTGAAATATGTCATGAATGACTCCAAGTAATATCTTTAAAATGAGTAATTACACAGCGGAAGACTTCTTTCATACCTGAGAATAAACATGTTTTAAAGTGTCAACCAAAAGGTTGGTGAGTTCATTAGTTTATCATAACTAATCATTTCATAATTTTAATAGACCACAAGATTTTCATTTCTCTTAAACATACGTCCCATGCATAGAGACAAAAATAATATCATTCATATGGATTGAACACCTGGTAACCGATATTCACAATATGTATATAAGAATATCCCCATCATTCCGGGATCCTCCTTCGGACATGATATAAATTTCGAAGTACTAAAGCATCCGGTACTTTGGATGGGGCTTGTTGGGCCCGATAGATCTATCTTTAGAGTTCGCGTCAATTAGGGTGTCTGTTCCCTAATTCTTAGATTAACAGACTTAATTAGAAAGGGACATATTCGATTTCGATAATTCAACCATATAATGTAGTTTCGATTACTTGTGTCTATTTCGTAAAACATTTATAAAAATTGCGCATGTATTCTCGGCCCAAAAATATAAAGAGTAAAGGGAGCAAATGAAACTCGCCTAATGTATTTTGTAGTAAAAATAGATATGACGTCATTGAACAAGTGTAAGGTTGGTCTCGGATTCACGAACCTATATCATTTATATATATATATTAACACACATAATTATAGTCGAACAATATTTATATATTTTATCTTAAATTATATATCTTATATATTTAGTTTGTATATTCATTTAAAATAACTAATATTTAGATAGTTTTATATATATATGTGATTAGTATTATGTAGAAAGTAATAACTTGTTATATGTAAATATTTATATAATTAGTTCTAATGCATTTATTATTTTAAAATTTTATGTTACACTAATATATTATGTATCAAATATATTTTTATATATCTAATATTTCTTAGATAAATAATAATAATAATAATAATAATAATAATAATAATAATAATAATAATAATAATAATAATAATAATAATAATAATAATAATAATAATAATAATAATAATAATAATAATAATAATAAAAGTAATAATAATAAATTTGAAAGAAAAATGAAAACTACCTTAAAAGCTAGCTTGTAAAAATAAATGCTCGAGACGGGACTCGAACCCGCGACCTCTCACTTAACCCTAACATTCAAGACCATCCCTCTGCTTCCCATTTCTCTGTTGTAATTAGTAATTTAAATTTATTTAACACATGGGAACCGGGTTATCATCATCATATATCATTATCGAATTCAATATCATATCCATCATCATGTTTTCGTTTACCAACAGTAATCATAACGATTTCATGGTCCAGGAATACGGCCCAACTAACAAATGAATATCAGCCCATTTAAACAGTGCAATCCAAAACTAACCCTAGTCCATGATCTAATTATTTTACGAATAGCCCAACAGATAAATTAAGTTTCACAGCCCTAACCCTTTTCATTGATTGAACCGATCGAGTATTGAGAAAAAAAATATACGTGGGTCTACACCTTCCACTTTTCTTGCTTTTCCCATACCTGCTTCCACTTCTTCAATCATTATCATATAAACTTTTCCAATAATCTAATCTTCATCGTTGAATAAAAAAAAAAAAAAATAGTTTGGTCAAGGTTCATCGTGGGTTCAATGGTATAGTTCAAACAGAAATCAGAATAGCAACAAATGGGTATTAATATAATGGTTGTAGCGGTGGACGTACGATGATTTCAAAGACTACAACAAAATAGGTGGGTTTATGGGTTTCGTGGATATTAAACCGAACAAGTGGGTTTAATTAGTGGTGGGTGGTGGTTTAAGGACAGGAAACAGAAAACAAATAGCAGCGATAACTACTATTTTGGCAGCTGTTTTGAGTTGCAAAACACGCTGCAGTAGTTTAGAAAGTGGCCTAAATGGATGGTGGTTCCCGATGGTTATCATGGAGGTGGAGGTGGTTTGATGGTTTCGGACAGAAAGAGAGGAACAGATATAGTGAGGTGGTGAGGGTGATGATGAGGCCGAAGCATGAGTGATAGTTGTTTCCTCTTTCATGAATCGTGTAGGTGTAGTGTATATATATATATATATATATATATATATATATATATATATATATATATATATATATATATATATATATATATATATATATATATATATATATTCTATAATTTGAAATGAAAAGGAACAAAAACTCATACAAAGTAATATCCAATTGATTGATCAAGACATAGTAAGTTTCTACTCAATTCATGGATGAACCTTATTTGAAACAAGTGGGTTTACTGTTATTGAATATATGTATATGTATATAATATATTAGAGTAGTAAAATAACTTAGGATTCTAAAAATTCAATTCTCACGTCTCAGTGGTTTTGGTGAACATTAAACTTTATTGTAGTAAATACATATATAGTTTTATTTATATATAAGTGTGATATGATTGAATATAGATGCATGTGTAACATGTAAAGTTAAAAGAATACAATAGTAGATAATAATTCTCTATGTTTTAAAACAAATGAATGGCAGTCAGTTGTTAAATGGGAACAAAAACAGTGAATCTTGTGACCAACATCTTACATGATTCAATTCAAGAATCAATCGTGCAAAATTAATAATAAATTCAATAGCCTCAATTTTTGTTTCATCTTATCGACGTTTTATTGGGATAGTATTTCGTACTCCGTTGATAATCAGGGGAGGATAAAAGTCTGAAAAAAATCCCATTTTAAATTAACTACATTTATTTATTTTGATCATCATGGTATAAAATTCGAGCATTAACTTGTTAAATAAAATTTACCTCAACCGTCCCTCTCATTTATGGGTAAAATATAAAAAATATTCAAACTTAACAAATAGTTCCTAAATACATTTTTAATAAACCTAAAATTTATACAACTTATTTTCGTATAACCGTTTATTTTAAAATTACATAAGTTTGAATTTAACTTGCTTAATATCAATCGAAACATCAAACGAGTATTACAATCATTTAATATTTATTTTTAATATATTTATTTATATATAGAGATAATACTTTAAATTATATTTTGAATTATTTTTATATATACTTTAAATCATTTAATATATTTAATTTTTAATATATTTATTTATATTTTTATTTTATTAATTTTTAATAGCAACAACATATAATACTTTAAATTATATTTTGAATTATTTTTATATATACCTACACACAAATCTATTTACAATTAATTGTTCGTGAAACGTCGAGAACAGCCGAAGGTCAATTGAACATAGTTTCAAAATTTTCGAGACTCAACATTACAGACTTTCCTTATCGTGTCGAATTCATATTAAAATTAAGTTTAAATTTGGTCGGAAATTCCCGGGTCATCACAGTACCTACCCGTTAAAGAAATTTTGTCCCGAAATTTGAGTGAGGTCATCATGGCTAACAATAAATATGTTTTTCTTGACGAATATGAGCTGATAAATAGAGTTTTCATTATTACAGAATAATGCAGATAAAATAATTCAATTATTCGAAGAGTACGAATGAAACTATCATGAGAGAGGTCCCAACGTGCATCGTCCACCTTTGCCCAAAAACTTGCCCAAATTTTTAGCCGTTAGTAAAATAAAAAAAAATTTCCAACGGCTATCCGAACGGTCACTTTTACACTATAAAAACACCAACCATATACTTCATTTTATACACTCGAACATATATTTCTTTTATATTTCCACCTTTCTCAAAATCAAAATCAAACACTCCCAAACTGCAAAATGTTAACACTTCCCCCAATGATTGTTTCATTCGATGTTCATTACGAAGGTGATTTCCGTAATCAAATGAAGGAATATAAGTGGGGCGATAGTATTTCGTTTGAAGATATCGACATTCGTGATGTTGGTTTACAAGACTTGCTATCATTTCTGAAGGAAAAAGTTTCGTTTGAATTCACGTCTGTGTTCTTTTATAAAGACGATTATAATGCGGATTGTAGGGCAAGTTTTCTGTGTACCGATGATCAATGGAACTTTATAAAAGATACCATTGAAGATCGCGGTAAACGCATTTCTTTGTATGCGGTTCTTGAAGATGAAGAGACGTTGGGTTATTGTTACCTCGATGAATCAGCTGAAGCAGCAGTTGAGGAATCAAGAGAAATACCGATGTCTCCAGAGTACCTCACGGATGGTGAAATGACTGGTGAACGCTACTTTGCAGATGACAATTGATGACGACGAGTAGTTTGATTGTAATCTTTTAATTTTTAATTGTCGTGATGTTTTAATTTTTAATTATTGTAATTTCAGTGTTGTTGTCGAGTTTTATATCTTCCTTTATGTTTCGGAGCTCTTCGTCTTTTTAATCTCCTCTCGATCTCTAGTAAAACGAGTAATGGTCTAGAATTTGTAAGTATGGAGTTTCAAATGAATTTAATGTTATAATCAAGAAAGAACGTAATAGCACGATTTGATTAGTCAAATTACCAGAATCATTGAAAATAGAGCTATCAAGAATATACTTTCTTGATATGTTCAGAAGTTAATTAGAATGAAAGAGTTATGTAACATGACACATGATGGTGGTATGATCTACTGTGAACCATCATGTCCCATTAGAACTCAGCATGACTTACTGTAATATAATCATGTTGATCAAGTGTCATTATATTATACTAACTCATGCATCAGTTCCCAACATTACTTCAATATTATTCCTATTTTAAGCTCGAAAGTTACAGAATATAGAAACTAACAGTTTCTATATGATGTAACACTGATAGCACGAAGAGATAAATGATTTCAGATAGTATTAGTTATAAAAATATATTTAGAAATATCGAGGATATTTATAATGAAAGATACGATAATATCTTTGAATATCTAAGATCAGAGGATGATGGAGACTATTGTCTGCAAGGGTTTAGAGTAATGAGCAAAATATTCACTAAAGACTTTAGCAGACATTGAATCATTTGGATTCTTTGAAGTTAAACTTATTCTTTGTGATTTTTCCATGGCTTTCTTCCTAGTTTCGCATAATCTGCTTTTTCGGTACTAAATTTTCTATTGAATGTTTCCAATATAATGATACACAGGAAGCACGAAGAGGTAAACAATTTTGGACGAGAATATTTATGAAAATGTCCTCAGAAATATCGAAGATATTGATGATGATATTTTTGGAATTTCTAAGTTCGATGGTTGATGAAGAAAGATTTTCCGCTAGATTTTAACATGACTTCGGAGCAAGATATTCTCTAAAGATTTCAACGGATCCATAATTATCTAGATTCATTGAATATAGGGTATGGTCATTGTATTTGTCCTTGGTCTCCTTCATGGTTAGCTCAATCCGTTTTTCAGTTCCAACTTTTCTGAGCTTCTCCAACATATTATTCTTTATCATTAAACTTCCGACGATTAAGGTCTTTTACGGTTGTCTACAGTTTCTGCTGCTTCATTCAGCTTTTTCAACATTCATAGTATTGATTCGTATACTGAGTGCTGTTCAGAATTTCAGAATGAAAGACCATAATTCTAAAAGATAAATGTTATACATATAACTGTTGATGTAGATATGCTGTGAGTTTTTCAAAGTACTGATTGCCGATTCCTCTACATTTACTGCTACCATATTTGAATCATTGGTTATCGATTCGAGGTGATTTCAAGATAATTGTGTTTTTAGATGATTAAATGCTGACGGTAATATGGTAGAATATAAAAGGTTCCCAGGTAACAATAAAAGAACATCCATATAAATCAAGGTGATAATAAGGTTGTTTTGAACGAAAGTCGAAGTTGATTTGCTGAAGCTGTGATAAAATTTGCTACATTGAAAAGGGATCGCAAAGTTATTTTTGCTAATAAATGCCAAAGTATCTGATGCGGCTACGTGTTAAACTTTTACTCAGTTGCCGAGAGTTTCTCAGGTGCATAACTATATGCATACATCTTTCCTTCCGTAGATGAAGTGCGGTTGATTCATCCTATCGATTGAGGTGTTTTCAAGAATCATGAAATGTTTGAACGCAGATGTAATCGTGATGATACGAATGGGGTTTAAAATGAAATCAACTGGCAAACTTGAAAAATTATTTAGTTTCATATGTTATAAACAATATTTTAATTCATTTTAATTGTCCAATGTTGATAGTCCACAGTTAACAATTCAATAATTCATATATATATATATATATATATATATATATATATATATATATATATATATATATATATATATATTCGAATTAATTAATACGTATCGTGACCCGTGTACATGTCTCAGACTCGATCACAACTCAAAGTATATATATTATTGTAGAATCACTGAAAGGATCCGAAACTAATCATCCGGACGTTGTCCATATTGATTACAAACGAATTACAATAGTTGATAACATTGCGAGGTACTTGCCCTCTATATGATACATCTTACAAACGTTGCATTTATTCTTAAAAGACAATCTATAGTTACATCCATAATTGACATATTCGCCTGACATTTCATAATATTCAAATGACCTAAACCGCCATGTACTTAATAATAGTCTCTATGAACTTCAATGACTCGAATGCAACGCCTTATGATATAAGTCCTTAATGGCCTCAAGTAGTATCCTTAGTACGAGATAATGCACAGCGGAAGACTTAATTCATACCTGAGAATAACATGCTTTAAAATGTCAACATAAAGTTGGTGAGATATAGGTTTAATGTCGACAGCGATATAAATATAGACCACAAGATTTCATATATAAACATTTTAATAAAAATATTCTAAGTGGTTGAGCACTTGGTAACCATACTTAACAATTAATCACGTCGCATATTCCCTTTAATATGAAATCTTACTACACTGTACCAAGTGTAGTCACGAAACGAAGTACTGTGCAACTGTTGAATACTGGTCGTCCAGTCCGGTTGGGGTTGTCAGGCCCGATAGATCTATCAACAGGATTCGCGTTTACAATACCGCTGTAAATATTAGTTACCAAGCTACAGGGAAGTATGCCAGTGGTACAACTCAACGTAGAATATATTTTTCAGTTACTTGTGTCCATAACGTAAAACATAAAATACATGTATTCTCATCCCGAAATATTTAGAGTTTAAAAGTGGGACTATATACTCACTTTCGTCTTGAAGATATATATAATTTGACTTGGTCTCCGGTTGATATCACGAACCTATCCATATATAATATATCAATACCTTTTCTTTTTAAACAAACGTCACATATATATACTTGTTATACTTTTAATACTTTGAATAATTCCTTAGTCCGTAGTTAGCAGCTCGTTGTTAGTAATTCAATTTTAATGGTTCATTTTTAGATGTTTAATATACCCGCAATGAAATAAATAAAACCCCCAACGAAATAAATAAAACCCCATCGTATATGTATTGGTCGAGATTAATCTTGACCCACGGTATCGGTGTTGTCAAATGACGTGTTGCGTACATAAAGTACCGGTGTTGTCAAATGACGTGTTGCGTACAAACATGGGATCTTATGATTAATCTTCTCGTGTTGTTTACGGGTGATCCTGAACCATATAAAATTGAATTATAAGTACATATATATAAAATATCATGTTATCTTAGAAATATGTGATTTATTTAATTTTTCCCAATTAATCCCGAAGTTAAACAAGTCTAGGATAACCAATTTTGTTTCGGTCATAGTTTCTTCGTTACAAATCCGTTTTCGTTGATTCAACTTGCCATCTCCTTGGATCGAGTCCCTCTTTAAGACTATGAACTGAAAATACCTTGGTTTGTATTCAAAATCACACGGCATAGGTGAAACTTTAGTGAAACTTATGAAGTTAAACATTTTTGTTACAAAAAAATAACACTTAATGACCATTTTTCTAAAAATACTTATACTTTGAATTAAATCATGAAATTTCTATGTGTTAACATATTTATAGTAAAAATCATTTTTCCAGAACATAAACCTCCAATTCAAAGTTTAAGATAGTTTTTAATTATCCAACCCAAAACAGTCCCCGGTTACACTCCGACGTCGTAAAAACAGTTTTTAAGATATTCTTTGAAAAACCAAGTTATACCTTGTTAAGTTAGCATATATTTAAGTTATATTACAGGTCTTGAAGTATTTTAAAAGTTAAGTTAGAAGGATCTATTTAGTTTGCAAACAAGTTTGAAAACTTTCAAACTATGTTCTTGTTGTTAAAATTGTATACCACAAAATATGATAGCTATATATATATATGAATCGAATAAGGTTATGAACATAGATACTACCTCAAGTTCCTTGGACAAGGTTTCTGTAAAAGAGGAGTAAAAAGCTAGAACCAAAAGGGTGATGGAATTGGATGAAAGATTGGAAGTAAGTTTGTGTTCTTGGAAGGATTTCTTGAAGTGTTTTTGTATGGTTTTCTTATGGTGTTTAAGTAAGGTTTTTGAAGCTAAATGATGGGTAAAATGCTTGGAGATGATCAAGTATGAAGTTAAGAGTATTTTGAGAGAGAAATGGAAGTGTAAGTATAAGAAAATGGGGTGAAGAAATGGTGTGCATGCATAAAAACGTTTTTAGGTTATAAAGGAAAAAAAAATACCTAACTTTGTTTTCTTGCTAAATAATTCATGCTACTTGACAAATGGTTGGTTCCACATGTTTCTTAATCATTTAAGGCTGCTAAGGAGCAGATTTTTATTGGTATATACCAATAGTAAATACATCTAGAAGCTGCGTATGATACGGGTACATATACCCTAGGTATACGTATAGAAATCTTTGAGAAAACGGAACGAGGATTCAAATATAGCTATCTTTTGTAAATATACTTATATTGTTTTATGTATTTAAGTCTTTAAAAGTGATTAAATACATTACTTATACGATATATGTATAAACATTATAGGTCATAAGTATTTAAGTCAAATAACGTTACGTATGGTTATCGTTTTGAAAACTTAAGTTAGTAGTTTCAAAATATACTTATAACTTATTGTTATTAATACAAAATTAGATATTAAAACATTCTTAGATCATGTTAAATATGTATATATACATATATATACACAAACGTATAATTATCATATATTGTATAGTTCGTGATATCATCGGTCAAACTAGACGGTCAAACGTTGTGTAAAACTCTTTTCGAAAACATAAGTCTCAACAATTTGGATTGCTTATCATGTTGGTAAGGTTTAATTTATGTAAATATTAATCTTATAAGTATAGAACGATCGAAAAAGTGCGGGTCAACTTTAGGGTTTTTGCTTATCGTGTCGGAACCATATAGAGATTAGAGTTTAAATTTGGTCGGAAATTTCCGGGTCGTTACAGTACCCACCCGTTAAAGAAATTTCGTCCTCGAAATTTGGTAGAGGTTGTCATAAATAACAATAAGAATATTTTCATGACGAATATGAGGTAATAATGAAATTTTATCATTATTGAAAGATTTAGATAAAACGATTCGGTTATGTGAGACGCACGAGCGAAGCTATCACAAAAGAGTGAAATGAGTAAATATAGAATTGTTGTAACCGATGACGTGATTATGATCGATTTCCGGGATTTAAGGGTTTTAAAGAAAATCTTATGTAATAAGATTTAGTTTTGCGGCGATCAGGATCTTCTTTGATTTAACGCGGCAATCTGTTTTGATTTCTTTGTCGAATATTTCACTATAAATTTACCTCCTTCCCTTTCTTTCTTCCCACATCTTCTATTCTTTCTCTTTAGTTCCTACTTTAAGACATTCGCTAATATGCTCCATCCCATTCTAATCCTTGTTATATTTCTAACTTTCATATCTTTCATTCTTCTTTTTCATCTATCACCAGAAGAATCTATTCTCTTTTATCCTTTCCTTAGAATTATAATGTTTTTAATTCTCCCGTGCCTTTACGTTGCAATACGTATTGATATGCACGGTTTGTAGTTTCGGGGTTGTTGTTAGGTTTTATACCTTCCCTTATATTTCGATGTTCCTACTCCCATCCCTTAAAATCATTGTCATCCACAGTTAATGCTCTCTCTTATTTGCTGTGGTTTATGTTCCTATTTCTATTCTGAGGTTTTGTCCCTTCATTTCTTCTTCCTGTCCTCGAGCCAAGCGAACAATGGTCCGAAATTCGTAGGTAGGAAATTTGGAATGAACCTAGCTATTGGTTTTAGAATGAAATTGTAATGGCACGATCTTGATTCGTTAAATTACTCGAATATTCAGGAAAAATAGAACTAACAAGGTGATACGTTCTAATATGTTTGGAGACTTGATAGAATGTAAGAGCCGTGTAACATGGCACATGATGACGGTACTGTGAATCATCACATTCCATTAGAAACTTAACATGACTTACTGTAATATAATGAAGTTGATCAAGTTTCATTATATTATACTAATTCATGCATCAGTTCCCAACACTACTTCAAATCATTTATATTTTAATCTCGGAGGTTTCAGAATTTAGAAATTAGCACAGTTTCTTTTATATTGTAACGCAGATGTTACGGAGAGATAAATGATCGCAGATAGGAATAGTTGTAAAAATATCTCCAGAAATATGAAAAATATGTATAACGAATGATATGAAGATATCTTATAATATCTAAGATAAGATGATGATGAAAAATATCATCCGGGCAAGGTTTTGAATAAAGAGTAGGGTTCTTACTGACGGTTTCAGTAGGTACGGAATCGTTTGTATTCTTTGAGAGCAGGTTCAGTCCCTGTGATTTATCCACAGCCTCTTTCATACTTTGCTTCATCCGTTTTCTAGTTCCAAACTTTTTTTTTTTCAGCTTTACCACCTTACTATTCTTTGTCATCAAACTTTTGACCGTTAAAGTCGTTTACAGTTTTTGCTGCTTCGTTAGCATTTCAAGAACTATTTCATAGTCCCGGGTGTTTTTCAGAAACTTCACGTTCAGATTATGAAATTCTTAGGGATAGACATTATAGATATGATGGAAGAAGTTCCGCGAGATTTTCAAAATACTGATTGCTGATTTCGCCAAAAGGATAACGATCTGCTGGTGCACCTGTTGATGTTGTCGAGGGATATAAAAGGTTTTCCGGTAATGACGGCGAAAGGACAAGGTATAAATATCATGATTATAATAGAAATAATCTCACTAAAAAGTCGAAGTGGAGCTGTGACAAAATTAGCTTCTTGAAAAGGAATTGTAGGGTTGTTCTTGCTAATAAATGGCAAAGGATTCAATATGTTATGTGTTAAATTATGAATTTGGGTTCGAGAGTTCTTCAGGTGTATAACTGTATGTATAAATCTTCATTCCGTAGGCAAGGTGCGGCGGGTTCAACTTCTCGGTCGAGGTGTTTTCAGGAATCATGAAAGGATTTGAATGCAAATTGTAATCGTCAAGTTACGAATGAGGTTTAAGATAAAATCAAGTGGCAAGCTTGAAGAATTGTTTAGCTTCATATGTTACAATCAACATTTTAATTCATTTTAATTGTCCAGAGTTAGCCGGAACAGTTAGCGTGGAATCCTTAATAGATTTTTAATTAGTTAAATCGTGTGTTTCTAACAATTTTTTTTTTATTTTGTCTAATGTTTTCTTCTTTATGCCACTTGTTGGATTCTGGTAGGTCAAAATCCGAATATGAAATTTGATTGAAAATGGTTATTCTAGGGTGAGCGGATACGAATATCGGTGGTTGTAAGTAAGATAATAGATAACCGTTGAATCAGATTCAAGAATGTACAATATAACTTATTAATGTGAATTCTAAATATTCCTTGGGTACTACCCACCCGTTAAAATATTTTCATCATTAATAGTTTGTACGAAGGAATTTTTAATTACTATCTTTATGAAAATATACTTGCATATATATTTTCTTCAGAGATAATCATAGATTTAATGAGTCAATAAGATATTAAACTCATTTGATTTATCGTTAATTCTAGGTTACATAATCTCTAAGACTTTAGAAATTACATAATCGTCATACGATACGTAAAGCGAAGATAATCGATGTAGAACGATATATAGAACGAAGATCATACTCGAAGTACAGATATTGAGTCGTGTGATGTTGATATTCGAGATACAGATTGTGATGTTGAGATTTAAGGCGCGGATGTGATTGGGGTGATAAAGGTACTGTCGGCGTTGACGATGGTAGTACGGATTATGCTGCTGGTGCTGCTGTTGGTGTTTGTAACCTTCGCACCATATTCTCCAAAACCACTACCCGAGCACGGAGTTCGTTGACTTCTTCTATTATACCGGGATGATTGACGGTTGGAACGAGCGAATGAACAAGATTTGAAATATGGGATAGTATGTAATCATGACGAGATACTCTAGAAATGAGCGAGAAAATGGTGTTTCGAATAGGTTCGCCGGTAAGTGCTTCAGGTTCATCGTTAAGAGGACAATTTGGTGGATGGAATGGATCACCTTCTTCTTGCCTCCAGAAATTTAGTATATTACGAACCCATCCCCAATTCATCCAGAATAGATGATGGGAAATTGGTTGATCCATTCCGGTAACGCTGTTCTCGGAGCTCGAATGGAAATCCATATCGGCGAAGCTATCGAAGTCGGAGGAATTTGAGCTGGATGAAGAATCCATCTTGTATGGTCGGAGAAATGAATTTTTGGTTTGGAATAGATTATAGGAGTTGGGTTTGGTACTCTTCAATACATAATTTACATATGTATATATAATATCAAAATCCCATGAATTACGGAGAATCTTTGAAATACGTCAGGCAATGTCTATAGTAACAGATACGCTAGGATATGAATTTTGTCTATACACTATCGATGCACTAAATGCAGTAAGACGTGTCTAGACTTAAGAATGATAAGCAGGCAGTTCCCTAAGAATGATAAGCAGATGATTTCCGACTAGGATTGATAAGCAAAACTTTTGACAGGCAGACACGGTCAAAGTCCAGACTCACTTAATGTATCCTAACAACTACTAGTTAGACACACTAATGCAAGGCCTGGTTCGCTAAGACCAACGCTCTGATACCAACTGAAAGGATCCGAAACTAATCATCCGGACGTTGTCCATATTGATTACAAACGAATTACAATAGTTGATAACATTGCGAGGTACTTGCCCTCTATATGATACATCTTACAAACGTTGCATTTATTCTTAAAAGACAATCTATAGTTACATCCATAATTGACATATTCGCCTGACATTTCATAATATTCAAATGAACTAAACCGCCATGTACTTAATAATAGTCTCTATGAACTTCAATGACTCGAATGCAACGCCTTATGATATAAGTCCTTAATGGCCGCAAGTAGTATCCTTAGTACGAGATAATGCACAGCGGAAGACTTAATTCATACCTGAGAATAACATGCTTTAAAATGTCAACATAAAGTTGGTGAGATATAGGTTTAATGTCGACAGCGATATAAATATAGACCACAAGATTTCATATATAAACATTTTAATAAAAATATTCTAAGTGGTTGAGCACTTGGTAACCATACTTAACAATTAATCACGTCGCATATTCCCTTTAATATGAAATTTTACTACACTGTACCAAGTGTAGTCACGAAACGAAGTACTGTGCAACCGTTGAATACTGGTCGTCCAGTCCGGTTGGGGTTGTCAGGCCCGATAGATCTATCAACAGGATTCGCGTTTACAATACCGCTGTAAATATTAGTTACCAAGCTACAGGGAAGTATGCCAGTGGTACAACTCAACGTAGAATATATTTTTCAGTTACTTGTGTCCATAACGTAAAACATAAAATACATGTATTCTCATCCCGAAATATTTAGAGTTTAAAAGTGGGACTATATACTCACTTTCGTCTTGAAGATATATATAATTTGACTTGGTCTCCGGTTGATATCACGAACCTATCCATATATAATATATCAATACCTTTTCTTTTTAAACAAACGTCACATATATATACTTGTTATACTTTTAATACTTTGAATAATTCCTTAGTCCGTAGTTAGCAGCTCGTTGTTAGTAATTCAATTTTAATGGTTCATTTTTAGATGTTTAATATACCCGCAATGAAATAAATAAAACCCCCAACGAAATAAATAAAACCCCATCGTATATGTATTGGTCGAGATTAATCTTGACCCACGGTACCGGTGTTGTCAAATGACGTGTTGCGTACATAAAGTACCGGTGTTGTCAAATGACGTGTTGCGTACAAACATGGGATCTTATGATTAATCTTCTCGTGTTGTTTACGGGTGATCCTGAACCATATAAAATTGAATTATAAGTACATATATATAAAATATCATGTTATCTTAGAAATATGTGATTTATTTAATTTTTCCCAATTAATCCCGAAGTTAAACAAGTCTAGGATAACCAATTTTGTTTCGGTCATAGTTTCTTCGTTATAAATCCGTTTTCGTTGATTCAACTTGCCATCTCCTTGGATCGAGTCCCTCTTTAAGACTATGAACTGAAAATATCTTGGTTTGTATTCAAAATCACACGGCATAGGTGAAACTTTAGTGAAACTTATGAAGTTAAACATTTTTGTTACAAAAAAATAACACTTAATGACCATTTTTCTAAAAATACTTATACTTTGAATTAAATCATGAAATTTCTATGTGTTAACATATTTATAGTAAAAATCATTTTTCCAGAACATAAACCTCTAATTCAAAGTTTAAGATAGTTTTTAATTATCCAACCCAAAACAGTCCCCGGTTACACTCCGACGTCGTAAAAACAGTTTTTAAGATATTCTTTGAAAAACCAAGTTATACCTTGTTAAGTTAGCATATATTTAAGTTATATTACAGGTCTTGAAGTATTTTAAAAGTTAAGTTAGAAGGATCTATTTAGTTTGCAAACAAGTTTGAAAACTTTCAAACTATGTTCTTGTTGTTAAAATTGTATACCACAAAATATGATAGCTATATATATATGAATCGAATAAGGTTATGAACATAGATACTACCTCAAGTTCCTTGGACAAGGTTTCTGTAAAAGAGGAGTAAAAAGCTAGAACCAAAAGGGTGATGGAATTGGATGAAAGATTGGAAGTAAGTTTGTGTTCTTGGAAGGATTTCTTGAAGTGTTTTTGTATGGTTTTCTTATGGTGTTTAAGTAAGGTTTTTGAAGCTAAATGATGGGGAAAATGCTTGGAGATGATCAAGTATGAAGTTAAGAGTATTTTGAGAGAGAAATGGAAGTGTAAGTATAAGAAAATGGGGTGAAGAAATGATGTGCATGCATAAAAACGTTTTTAGGTTATAAAGGAAAAAAAAATACCTAACTTTGTTTTCTTGCTAAATAATTCATGCTACTTGACAAATGGTTGGTTCCACATGTTTCTTAATCATTTAAGGCTGCTAAGGAGCAGATTTTTATTGGTATATACCAATAGTAAATACATCTAGAAGCTGCGTATGATACGGGTACATATACCCTAGGTATACGTATAGAAATCTTTGAGAAAACGGAACGAGGATTCAAATATAGCTATCTTTTGTAAATATACTTATATTGTTTTATGTATTTAAGTCTTTAAAAGTGATTAAATACATTACTTATACGATATATGTATAAACATTATAGGTCATAAGTATTTAAGTCAAATAACGTTACGTATGGTTATCGTTTTGAAAACTTAAGTTAGTAGTTTCAAAATATACTTATAACTTATTGTTATTAATAAAAAATGAGATATTAAAACATTCTTAGATCATGTTAAATATGTATATATACATATATATACACAAACGTATAATTATCATATATTGTATAGTTCGTGATATCATCGGTCAAACTAGACGGTCAAACGTTGTGTAAAACTCTTTTCGAAAACATAAGTCTCAACAATTTGGATTGCTTATCATGTTGGTAAGGTTTAATTTATGTAAATATTAATCTTATAAGTATAGAACGATCGAAAAAGTGTGGGTCAACTTTAGGGTTTTTGCTTATCGTGTCGGAACCATATAGAGATTAGAGTTTAAATTTGGTCGGAAATTTCCGGGTCGTTACAATCAATCTCAACCCTGTATAGAGAACTCGATCATTACTGCATATAGAGTGTCTATGGTGATTCCAAATAATATATATAGATGCGTCGATATGATATGTCAAAACCTTGTATACGTGTCCCGATATTTAAAGTGCGTAAAATAAATAACAGAAATTAAATGACGATAAATGAAAATTGTTAGAATATAAATTGCGATAAATAAACTGCGATAAATAAATTGCGATAATTAAATTGCCATAAAATAAAATGTAACACGGAATTAACAGTTAGCTAGGAACAGTTAGCTAGGATTTAGTCAGAGTGGTTTCTTAACAAAATTTTATATTGTTAATTAGTCTGTTTCTAATCAATTTTTATTGTGTCCATTATTTCTTCATTATGCCACTTGTTGGATTCTGATAGATCAAAATCCAAATATGAAATTGAATTTGAATGAAAATAGTTATTCTTTGGTGAACGGATACGTATAACTGTAGATGTAAGTAGGATAGTAAATGACTGTTGAATCAGATTCAAAGAATGTACAGTATAACTTATTAATGTGAAATCTAAATATTCCTTGAGTATTACCTACCCGTTAAAAATATTTTCACCATTAACAGTTTGTACGAAAGAATTTTTAATTACTATCTTTATGAAAATATATATACATATATATTTTCTTCAGATATAATCATGAATTTAATGAGTTAATGTGATATTAATCTCATTTGATTTACCATTAGAACAAGAATATATAATCTCTAAAACATTAGAGATTACATAATCGCCATTTCGAATGAAAATAAAATAGATAGAACGATACGTAGAACGATGATTATACTCGAGGTACAGAATGAGATGTCGAAGCTGGTGATGCGGATGTTGTTGTTGGTGGTACTAATGATGTTGGTGCTAAGGTTGGTGATGTTAATGGTGTTGGTGATACTGCTGGTGCTTCCAAAGTGTGTACCGTGCTCTCTAAAGTTAACACTCGAGCTCGGAGTTCTTTAACTTCTTCTACTAACCCTGGTTGGTTATCAGTGTGAGGTAGAGATCGGATATCTTCTCTAGTTCCGTTAATAGTAGTCTAAAGACGAAAAATTCTGGCAAAAAGGGTATAAACTGAAAGGACCCGTTCATATACATTATAAACGATTCACAATAGTTGATTACATTGCGAGGTATTTGACCTCTATATGATACATTTTACAAACATTGCATTCGTTTTTAAAAGACAAACGAAAATTGACAGGCATGCATACCATTTCATAATATCCACTATCCAACTATAAATTGATTTAATAATAATCTTTGATTAACTCAATGACTCGAATGCAACGTTCTTTGAAATATGCTATGAAAGACTCCAAGTAATATCTTTAAAATGAGCAAATGCACAGCGGAAGATTTCTTTAACACCTGAGAATAAACATGCTTTAAAGTGTCAACCAAAAGGTTGGTGAGTTCATTAGTTTATCATAATCATTTATTTCCATCATTTTAATAGACCACTAGAATTTCATTTCCAGTTCTCATAAATATACGTCCCATGCATAGAAAAAAAAAATAATCATTCATATGGTGAACACCTGGTAACCGACATTAACTAGATACATATAAGAATATCCACTATCATTCCGGGATCCTCCTTCGGACATGATATAAATTTCGAAGTACTAAAGCATCCGGTACTTTGGATGGGGTTTGTTAGGCCCAATAGATCTATCTTTAGGATTCGAGTCAATTAGGGTGTATGTTCCCTAATTCTTAGATTACCAGACTTTAATAAAAAGGGGCATATTCGATTTCGATAATTCAACCATAGAATGTAGTTTCAATTACTTGTGTCTATTTCGTTAAACATTTATAAAAGCGCATGTATTCTCAGTCCCAAAAATATAAAGGGTAAAAAGGCAAATGAAACTCACCATACTGTAATTCGTAGTAAAAATACATATAACGTCATTGAACAAGTGCAAGGTTGGCCTCGAATTCACGAACCTAAATTAATTATATATATTTATGTGTTGGTCAATATTTGTATAACAAATTAGGTCAAGTCATAGTGTACCACAATCCTAATGCTCGAGACTAATATGCAAAAGTCAACAAAAGTAAATTTGACTCAAAATAATTTCCAAAAATCTATACATGATTAATATATAATTTAAATATCGTTGTTTTATATTTTTAAATATTTTTAAAAGATTTATTAGAGTAAATAATATAATTTATTTATTAATAAATAAAATTTTATATTAAATTTATATAATAAAATATACTTTTATATATATTAAGTAATAAAATTTATAGGGTTCATTTAATATCATAAAGATAATATGATAGGTATTATTAAAGTAAGTTATTACACGTAGTAAAATATGTTTGTATCACATATTTATTTGATAAAATAATATCTATAATGATAGTAAGTAAAAGTTGTATTATTTTTTAATAATTAATATTATTATAAAAATATCAATATTTATAATTACTAAGATGACATTATGATAAAACGATAATTCTAATTATGATAACTTTAATATTTACGATAATTTTTAATATTATCTTTAAAATAATAATTCTATTTAAAATAATAATAATAATGATATTTTATAGTAACAATGACATTTCTATTAAAATGATAATTTTTGTTAAAATGATAGTTTTAATACTAACGATACTTTTAATAATAATAGTAATGATAAAAATAATAAGAACGATAATTTTATCTAAATCAATATCTTATAATATTTTAATTTTATCATGATACTCTTACTCATTATTTCCTAATCGTTTCATTTAATAGCTTTTAGTCGTCTTTTATATCGTGTTCATAATAATGATAATAATAGTAATCAAAATAATTAGGTGTTACAAATATTTGTTTTAATTACACTAATATTAATAATAATAGTTACTATAACATTATTAACGATAATACTAATAATTATCTTAATGATAATATAGTAATAATAATAATAACAATAACAATAACCATTTTTAAATAATGATATATATATTAATAATGATAATAATAATAATAATAATAATAATAATAATAATAATAATAATAATAATAATAATAATAATAATAATAATAATAATTGGATAATAATAATAATACTAATTATAACTTTAACGATAATAACGATAGTAATAATAAATAAAAAATAACAATTTTTAATGATAAATCCCTTTTATTGATAAAGATAATAATAATCATAATAATAAGATAAAACTAGAACGACGATAATAATAATCATTTTTAATAAAAATATCGAAAATTCAATTGATTATAACTTCTAATCCATTCATCGAAACCATTCGATATATAAAGGAAAAGTTCTTAATTTTTCGCTAGCTTCCCAAGGACATGCATATCTTATACCTTATCTCAACCGCAAGTGTAAGTAATTCAAGATTCAACCTAACCTGTCTAAGGGCAATATCAAAAGTACAAGCATGCATAATCCTAAATACTCGAGCACTAGTCAGTGATACACTATTAGTATGTAAAAGTTAAATTATGAGTACTCACGTATCAATATTGAGATTCAATATTGCAGGAAAGGTACGTAGACGCAACGGAAATGATAAACACTATATTGACCTTACGAGTATACCCATGAACCATACTCAATCACCTCCATAGCTATAACCCATAATTTCCTTAATCCTATCCTACTCGAAAAAACAATTTCGAAACCACTCGGACAGCACTCCGTAATAATATTTTATGTATACTAATAATATCTTGAAATAATACGGAGTAAATATATATATGTAAATCAATTGAGAGAGTTTAGAGAAAAATATTTTCAAGTTTCTATAAAATAATGAAACCTATTGAATTCTATTTATAATAGATTTTTGAAGTATTAAAGTGAATTATTAAAGTATGAATTATTAAAGTGAATTATTAAAGTATGAATTATTAAAGTGAATTATTAAAGTATGAATTATTAAAATGAATTATTAAAGTATGAATTATTAAAGTTAAAGTAAAGTAAAAATAAAGTAAAGGTAAAGTTTAAGTATAGTAAAAGTATAAAACTATGTACGTATAATACGCGTATAAATATATATAATATTAATTTAAATCGTTATATATATTTAATAAAATAAAATATAAATATCGTTATCTTTATCATACTAGTTAAGTAATGAGTTGTCAAAAGTGCTTCTAGATATTTATAAAAGTTATATACGTTTTAATAATAAAGTTCTTTTTAAACTGAAAATGTTTTTATACGTTTGAAACTAAATAGATCAATCGAGTCTTTATGAGATTCAATCTTCCACTATCCTTTGTCTAGTTCTCAATGATTGACAATTTGTTCTTATTTATAAATCACTTTACCATTTTCTGAATATTGTTAAAATGGAAAGATTTCTCAAATCAACGTGGGCCTTTCAACAGAGACTTGTAATCATAATTCAATATATCTGATAATTCAATCATTTGATCTTATCTTCTAATTCCATTGATAAACATTTTGAAACAGATACAATCATATAAAGTATTTAATCTAATATTTTATTTACGTTTCAAGTTATAATATATATACACATATACATATATAATCATATTCGTTTAATGGTTCGTGAATCGTTGGAACTTGGTCGAGGTTGAATGAATGTATGAACATAGTTTAAAATTCTTGAAATTTAACTTAACAAATATTGCTTATCGTGTCGGAAACATATAAAGATTAAAGTTTAAATTTGGTTAGAAATTTCCTGGTTGTCACAGTACCTACCCGTTAAAGAAATTTCTTCCCGAAATTTGAATGGAAAGGTCGTGAATGATAATAAGTATGTTTTCATGATGCATACGGGCTGAAAATTAGAGTTTTATCATCAGCGAATAATTTGGATAAACAGTCCATTTATATGAAGAGTACGAATGAAGCTAACATAGAAGAGTGAAATGAGTAAGTGTAGATTCATCTTATCATTTGACGTAGATATGATTGATTCCCAGATTTCAAGGGATTTGAAGAAAATCTTCTTAATAAGATTTGACTCTCCGGTAATCAAGGGAATTAGGATCCGCTTTAAATGCGATCGTCCATTTTAATTGTTCTGTTGGAGATTTTCTTATAAATTCACCTCCTTCATTTCCTTATAACGCACACCTTCTGTTGATGCATTTTATGCAAGTCCATAGACATCTACCCACGTTCATTGCAGGTATAACAGTTTACAGGCCACCATGATTGCTCGTTATTATCCTATCCATGTTTGAATGTGGTTATAGGAACTGCAGGAACGAGATTTAGATGTTTGACTATGTTAGACTTAGTCAGACGTACAAGTAAAGCCTCACTAGTACGGATGACAGGCTCATACGCACGGTTGATGCTGAGCTAAGTGTGACGACCTGGAAATTTTCGACTAAATTTAAACTTTATCTTTATATTATTCTGACACAATAAGCAATGTTTGTTAAGTTAAATCTCAAGGATTTTAAACTATGTTTATACATTCATTTAAACCTTGACCAAATTCCAATGATTCACGAACCATTAAATGAACATATATGGATATGTATGTATATGTGTATATGTTATAAATTGAAAATGTCAACAAAGTATTTAAACGTATAATGCTTTATATGAACGTATTTGTTTCAATATGATTATCGACGAAATTAAAAAAAATATATTAAATGATTGAATTATCAGAAACATTGAATTATGATTACAAGTCTCTGTTGAGAGGTCCACTATGATTTGAGAAAATCTATTCCTTTTAACGATATTCGGAATAATTTGTAAAGCTATTTATAAATAAAAATAAAAAGTGTCATTTACGAAAGTTAGACAAAAGCTAGTGGAGAATTGGTTTTCATAATATTCTATTAATCTATTTTCAAACGTACAAAAACGTTTTCAGTTTAAAAAGAACTTTATTATTAAAACATATATAACTTTTATAAATATCTAGAAATCACTTTTGACAACTCATTACTTAACCAGTATAATAAATATAATGATATTTATATTTTATTTCAATAAATATATATAACGATTTAAATTAATATTATATATATTTATACGCGTATTATACATACATAGTTTTTATACTTTTACTATACTTTAACTTTACCTTTACTTTACTTTTACTTTACTTTAACTTTAATAATTCACTTTAATAATTCATACTTTAATAATTCACTTTAATAATTTATACTTTAATAATTCATACTTTAATAATTCACTTTAATAATTCATACTTTAATAATTCACTTTAATAATTCATACTTTAATAATTCACTTTAATAATTCAAAAATCTATTATAAATAGAATTCAATAGGTTTCATTATTTCATAGAAACTTGAAAATATATTTCTCTAAACTCTCTCAATCGATTTATATATATATATATATATATATATATATATATATATATATATATATATATATATATATATATATATATATATTTGCTCTGTATTATTTCAAGATATTATTAGTATACATAAAATATTACGACGGAGTGCTGTCCGAGTGATTTCAAAATAGTTTTTTTGAATGAGTCGAAGCTAAGGAAATTATGGGTTATAGCTATGGGGGTGATGGGTATGGTTCATGGGTATGCTCGTGAGGTCAATCTAGTGTTTATCATCTCCGTTGCGTCTACGTATTTTCCTGCAATATTGAATCTCAATATTGATACGTTCGTGAATCCGAGGCCAACCTTGCACTTGTTAAATGACGTTATATGTATTTTTACTACGAAATACAGTATGGTGAGTTTCATTTGCTCCCTTATATATATATTTTTGGGACTGAGAATACATGCGCTGTTTTATAAATGTTTTACGAAATAGGCACAAGTACTAAAATTAATTCTACGTGGGTTTAAACCAGAAATATACCCTTAGCTTGGTAACATTAAACTACTTGTCTATGTACGGTAGGCGCGAATCCTAAAGATAGATCTATTGGGCCTGACAAACTCTATCCTGACTATGGGATGCTTTAGTACTTCGAGGTTATTTTAAACACACCATCATCTCCGTTGCATCTACATACTTTCCTGCAATATTGAATCTCAATATTGATACGTTCGTGAATCCGAGGCCAACCTTGCACTTGTTAAATGACGTTATATGTATTTTTACTATGAAATACAGTATGGTGAGTTTCATTTGCTCCCTTTTATATATATTTTTGGGACTGAGAATACATGCGCTGTTTTATAAATGTTTTACGAAATAGGCACAAGTACTAAAACTAATTCTACGTGGGTTTAAATCTGAAATATACCCTTAGCTTGGTAACATTAAACTACTTATCTATGTACGGTAGGCGCGAATCCTAAAGATAGATCTATTGGGCCTGACAAACTCCATCCTGACTATGGGATGCTTTAGTACTTCGAGGTTATTTTAAACACACCTAATTTGGTGTACTTCAGAGGGTAAAACATGAACGTTAAGGCTTGTTACCGGGTGCCTACAACTTATAGAATACTTTTATACACTTGCGAGTGTACATATATTTATATACGGAAATCTTGTGGTCTATTAATATATTGAAATAATTGTTATGATAAACCTATGAACTCACCAACCTTTTGGTTGACACTTTAAAGCATGTTTATTCTCAGGTATTAAAGAAATCTTCCGCTGTGCATTAGCTCATTTTAAGGATAATACTTGGAGTCATTCATGGCATATTTTGAAAGACGTTGCATTCGAGTCATTGAGTTCATCAAGATTATTATTAAGCCAATTATAGTTGGATGTATTATGAAATGGTGTGCATGTCGTCAACTTTCGTTGTAAAGAAAGTTTGTCTTTTAAAAACGAATGCAATGTTTGTAAAATGTATCATATAGAGGTCAAATACCTCGCGATGAAATCAACTATTGTGAATCGTTTATAATATATATGAACGGGTCCTTTCAGTTGGTATCAGAGCGGTGGTCTTAGCGAACTAGGTCTGCATTAGTGTGTCTAACTGATAGTCGTTAGGATGCATTGGTGAGCCTGGACTTCGACCGTGTCTGCATGTCAAAAGTTTTGCTTATCATTTTTGTCAGAAATTGCCTGCTTATCATTCTTAGTCTAGACACGTCTTACCGCATTGATTGCATGAATAGTGTATAGACAAAATTCATATCTTAGCGTATCTGCTAATCCATATCTTAGCGTATCTGTTACTGTAAACTTTGTCTGACATATCCCGTAATTTCTTCCGTAATCTACGAAATCTTTTGCGCTATATATATAGATATTCTATGTAATTAGAATACCACCCGATAGCCGAAAAATCATTTCATATCGAAAAATCCTTTATTCAATCGAACGAAATAGAATTTGTCATTAGTTCAAGTCCCTCGAATTTCGATATGGAATCCCACTCAAGCTCCGAAAGCAGTGTGACCGAAATGGATCAACCAATTTGCCATCATCTATTCTGGATGAATTAGGGATAGGTTCGTAGCCTCCTCAATAATTGGAGACAAGAAGAAGGTGATCCCTTGAAAGGACCCGTTCATATACATTATAAATGATTCACAATAGTTGATTACATCGCGAGGTATTTGACCTCTATATGATACTTTTTACAAACATTGCATTCGTTTTTAAAAGACAAACTTTCTTTACAACGAAAGTTGACGGCATGCACACCATTTGATAATACATCCAACTATAATTGACATAATAATAATCTTGATGAACTCAATGACTCGAATGCAACGTCTTTCAAAATATGCCATGAATGACTCCAAGTAATATCCTTAAAATAAGCTAATGCACAGCGGAAGATTTCTTTAATACCTGAGAATAAACATGCTTTAAAGTGTCAACCAAAAGGTTGGTGAGTTCATAGGTTTATCATAACAATCATTTCAATATATTAATAGACCACAAGATTTCCGTTTATAAATATATGTACACTCGCAAGTGTATAAAAGTATTCTATAAGTTGTAGGCACCCGGTAACAAGCCTTAACGTTCATGTTTTACCCTCTAAAGTACACCAGATCAGGTGTGTTTAAAATAACCTCGAAGTACTAAAGCATCCCATAGTCAGGATGGGGTTTGTCAGGCCCAATAGATCTATCTTTAGGATTCGCGCCTACCGTACATAGACAAGTAGTTTAATGTTACCAAGCTAAAGGTATATTTCTGGTTTAAACCCACGTAGAATTAGTTTTAGTACTTATGCCTATTTCGTAAAATATTTATAAAACAGCGCATGTATTCTCAGCCCAAAAATATATTGCAAAAGCAAATAAAAAGGGAGCAAATGAAACTCACCATACTGTATTTCGTAGTAATAATACATATAACGTCATTTAACAAGTGCAAGGTTGGCCTCGGATTCACGAACCTATATTAATTATATATATTTATATGTTGGTCAATATTTGTCTAACAATTTTTGGTCAAGTCATAGTGTACCACAATCCTAATGCTCGAGACTAATATGCAAAAGTCAACAAAAGTCAACTTGACCCAAAATGACTTCTAAAATTTTTACGTGTTTATTATATAACTTAACTATAGTCGTTTTATATATTTAAATATATTTATTAGATTTTATAATAATAAAAGTCATTTATTAATAAAAATTTATATTAACGTTTATATATGATAAAATATACTTTTATATATCTTAAGTAGTAAAATTTATAAAGTTCACTTAATATCGTAAAACTATAGTGGTAAGTATTATTAATGTAATTATATTACGCGTGGTGAAAAATATCTTTGTATCCCCTATTTATTTGATAAAATAATATTGATCATAATAATAATAAGTAAAAGTTGTATTATTTTGTAATAATAATTATTATTATTCTATAAAAAAATAACAATATTTATATTTACTAAAAATGGTATTATGATAAAATGATAATACTAACATAATAGTAATAATGATATTTTATAATAACAATGATATTTCTATTAAAATAATAACGACGATAGTAATAATAATCATTTTAACAATAATACTAAAATTCAGTTGACTATAACTTCTAATCCATTCATCGAAACCATTCGATATCTAAATGAAAAGTTCTAAATTTTTCGCTAGCTTTCTAATGACATGCATATCATATACCCTATCTCAGTAGCATATGTATCTAATTCAGGATTCAACAAACCTATCTAAGGACAATATCGAATGTACAAGCATGCATAATCCTATATACTCGAGCACTAGTCAGGGATACACTATTGATATATAAAAGTTAAGTTATGAGTGCTCACGTATCAATATTGAGATTCAATATTGCAGGAAAGTACGTAGACGCAACGGAGATGATAAACACTAGATTGACCTCACGAGCATACCCATAAACCATACCCATCACCTCCATAGCTATAACCCATAATTTCCTTAGCTTCGACTCATTTAAAAAAAAAACTATTTTGAAATCACTCGGACATCACTCCGTCGTAATATTTTATGTATACTAATAATATCTTGAAATAATACAGAGCACATATATATATATATATATATATATAAATCGATTGAGAGAGTTTTAGAGAAATATATTTTTAAGTTTCTATGAAATAATGAAACCTATTGAATTCTATTTATAATAGATTTTTGAATTATTAAAGTGAATTATTAAAGTATGAATTATTAAAGTGAATTATTAAAGTATGAATTATTAAAGTGAATTATTAAAGTACGAATTATTAAAGTGAATTATTAAAGTATGAATTATTAAAGTATAAATTATTAAAGTGAATTATTAAAGTATGAATTATTAAAGTAAATTATTAAAGTTAAAGTAAAGTAAAAGTAAAGTAAAGGTAAAGTTAAAATATAGTAAAAGTTTAAAAACTATGTATGTATAATACGCATACAAATATATATAATATTAATTTAAATCGTTATATATATTTAATGAAATAAAATATAAATATCGTTATATTTATTATACTGGTTAAGTAATGAGTTGTCAAAAGTGATTCTAGATATTTATAAAAGTTATATACGTTTTAATAATAAAGTTCTTTTTAAACTGAAAACGTTTTTGTACGTTTGAAAATAGATTAATAGAATATTATGGAAACCAATTCTCCACTAGCTTTTGTCTAACTTTCGTAAATGACACTTTTTATTTTTATTTATAAATAGCTTTACAAATTATTCCGAATATCGTTAAGAGGAATAGATTTTCTCAAATCATAGTGGACCTCTCAACAGAGACTTGTAATCATAATTCAATGTTTCTGATAATTCAATCATTTAATATATTTTATTTAATTTCATCAATAATCATATTGAAACAAATACGTTCATATAAAGCATTATATGTTTAAATACTTTGTTGACATTTTCAATTTATAACATATATACATATAAATACATATTCATATATGTTCATTTAATGGTTCGTGAATCATTGGAATTTGGTCGAGGTTTAAATGAATGTATAAACATAGTTTAAAATCCTTGAGATTTAACTTAACAAACATTGCTTATCGTGTCAGAATAATATAAAGATAAAGTTTAAATTTAGTCGAAAATTTTCGGGTCGTCACAGTACCTACCCGTTAAAGAAATTTCGTCCCCGAAATTTGATAGAGGTGGTTATGGCTAACAATGAGAATGTTATTATGACGTAACGATTATGAAGTTTTATCATGTCTAAGAAGTATGGATAAAATAATTCGATTTCTATAAGCGTATGAGGGAAGTTATCGTAAATGAAGGAAATAAGATTATAGTGATTCGTCATATCTTTTGACATCATCACAATTGATCTCCGAATTTAAAGAAAATCTTTGTAATCTATGTTGGATTTGATGCTTCAGTGATTAAGGAGATTATGATTCTCTTCGAATTAATACGATATTCCATCTTGATTTCTCTGTCGGGTATTTCACTATAAATCCACCTCCTTCGTTTCCTTACAACTCACACCTTCTATTCTTTCTCCCTCAACTCATATTTTAAAGTATTTGTCAATATGCTTCATCCAGTACTGATTCTCGATATACTCCTCACTTTCATATATGTCGTTCTTCTTTTTTATCTGCCTCCAGAAGAATCTATTTACTTCTACTATACTCTCGGTTTTATAGTGTTTTTAGTTCTTCTGTGTCTTTATATTGCTATATGCATCGATATATACGGTTTATAATTTTTGGGTGGTTGTTGGGTTTTATATCTTCCCTTATATTTCAAAGCCCCTGCTTTTGTCTTCTATAATCATTGACATCCACAGTTAATGCTCCCTTCTATTTGCTGCGATTTATACTCCAATTTCTATTTTGGAGTTTTGTCCTTTCGTTTCTTCTTCTTGCGATTAAGCAACGTTTGTAATGGTCCAGTATTCGCAGATATGAATTTCAGAATGAACATAGTTAATGTTCTAAGAAGGAAATGGTAATGGCACGATCTTGATTTGTTAATTTACCAGAATTCCCTGAAAAGACCGAATCATCAAGAAAATATATTCTTGATATTTTTAGAGATTAAATAGAATACAAGAGTCGTGTAACATGGAGCATGATGATGGCATGGTCTGTGAATCGTCATGTCCCATTAGAAACTCAGCATGACTTACTGTAATATAATCACGTTGATCAAGTGTCATTATATTATACTAACTCATGCTTCAGTTCCCAACACTACTTCAAAACATTCATAATTTAAACTCGAAAGTTTATAGAATATAGAAACTGATAGTTTCTTATATGATGTAACACTGATAGCGCAAAGAGATAAATGACTTCAGATAAGATTACTTGTGAAAATATCTTCAGAAATATCGCGGATATTTATAATGAAAGATATGATAATATCTTAGAATTTTTAATATTGATGGATGATGATGAAGATTTTTCTATAAAGGTTTAGAATAAAGAGTAAGGTATTCGTTAATGACTTTAGCAGGCATTGAATCATTTGGATTCTTTGAAGGCAGATTTAGTCTTTGTGATTTGTCCACAGCCTCCTTCATAGTCTGTTCAATCCGTTTTTCAGTTCCAAACCTTCTCTTTTTCTCAGCTTTACCACCTTACTATTCTTTGTCATCAAACTTTTTAGTGTAAAGATCGTTTACAGTTTTTGATGCTTCGTCAGCATTTCAAGAACTAGTTTGCAGTTCAAAATATTTTTCAGAACTTCACATTCAAAGTATGTAAGTCCAGGAGATAGACGTTTTACGTACACATATAACTGTTAGCGTAGACATGCTGCGAGATTTCAAAATACTGGTTACTGTTTTCCGATGATTCGTATGACAATTCTCGTTACAAGATGAGAATGAGTAAATGATGTGATTTCAATAAATATAATGATTTTTCGAAAAGTCAAAGATAATTGAAGTTGTTGGTAAGTTTGTTGCTAACGTATCTATTGAGGTTATAATAAGACTAGTCTAACTGAAAAGTCAAAGTTGACTTGCTGGAGCTGTGACAAACCTGTCTACTTTGAAAAGGAATTTAAAAGTCATTTTAGCTAATAAATGCCAAAGGGTCTGACACGGATACGCGTCGAAATATGACTTTGGCTTCGAGAGCTTTTTAGGTACATAAATGTGGGTAATATGTGGTTGGATCATTATCTCGATTGTTCATTGTTTGAAGTGTCTTTGAAAACTTCGGAGAGTTTGAACACAGTTTGTAATCGTTAATATACATATGATGTTACACAGTTTTGAAGTCAAAGTATAGCTTTAAAAGATGTAGGAATCTAAGAGTGATGTCTTCTGTTAAATCATGACTTGGATTTTGATTTGTCAAAATCAGAATGCGTAATCAAATTTGGGTGAGAATGGTTGTTTTGATTACTATACAAGAATGTATATTGTTGTGAGATTTTGGGAGTATAGTTGATGATTTGCTTAATCAGATTCGAAAAATGTAACATATTAATTGTGAATTTATATATCTCTCGGGTATTACCTACCCGTTAAAAAAATTTCACAATTAATATTTTGTACAACAGAATTTTATTACAGTCTTTATGAAAATATATATGTGCATATTTTCTTCAGATGTAACATAGATTTAATGAGTTAATATTAAATTAAACTCATTTGATTTACGGTTGAAACTAGAACTGAATAATCCCTAAAGACTTTAGAAATTACATAACTTTTACGGAGTATTTATTCAATAAAATTGAAATTATGAATTAATACTTCGTTATTTGTTGGTGTTTGTAACCCTTGCACCATATTCTCTAAAGCCACTACTCGAACACGAAGCGCGTTGACTTCTTCTATTACACCGGGGTGATTGTCGGTTCGAACGAGCGGATAAATAAAATCTAGAATTTGATGTAGTATATAATCGTGACGAGATACTCTGGAAATGAGAGAGAAAATGGTGTTTCGGACCGATTCGCTGGTAAGTGCTTCAGGTTCATCGCCAAGAGGGCAATGTGGTGGATGGAAGGGATCACCTTCTTCTTGTCTCCAATTATTGAAGAGGCTACGAACCTATCCCCAATTCATCCAGAATAGATGATGGCTAATTGGTTGATCCATTCCGGTCACACTGCTTTCGGAGCTTGAGTGGGATTCCATATCGGAATTCGAGGGACTTGAACTAATGACGAATTCCATTTCGTTCGAGTGAATAAAGGATTTTTCGATATGAAATGATTTTTTAGCTATCGGGTGGTATTCTAATTACATAGAATATCTATATATATAGCGCAAAAGATTTCGTAGATTACGGAGGAATTTACGGGATATGTCAGGCAAAGTTTACAGTAACAGATACGCTAAGATATGGATTAGCAGATACGCTAAGATATGAATTTTGTCTATACACTATTCATGAAATCAATGCAGTAAGACGTGTCTAGACTAAGAATGATAAGCAGGCAATTTCCGACAAAAATTATAAGCAAAACTTTTGACATGCAGACACGGTCGAAGTCCAGGCTCACTAATGCATCCTAACAACTATCAGTTAGACACACTAATGCAAACCTGGTTCGCTAATACCACCGCTCTGATACCAACTGAAAGTACCCGTTCATATACATTATAAACGATTCACAATAGTTGATTACATCGCGAGGTATTTGACCTCTATATGATACATTTTACAAACATTGCATTCGTTTTTAAAAGACAAACTTTCTTTACAACGAAAGTTGACGGCATGCACACCATTTGATAATACATCCAACTATAATTGATATAATAATAATCTTGATGAACTCAATGACTCGAATGCAACGTCTTTCAAAATATGCCATGAATGACTCCAAGTAATATCCTTAAAATGAGCTAATGCACAGCGAAAGATTTCTTTAATACCTGAGAATAAACATGCTTTAAAGTGTCAACCAAAAGGTTGGTGAGGTCATAGGTTTATCATAACAATCATTTCAATATATTAATAGACCACAAGATTTCCGTTTATAAATATATGTACACTCGCAAGTGTATAAAAGTATTCTATAAGTTGTAGGCACCCGGTAACAAGCCTTAACGTTCATGTTTTACCCTCTAAAGTACACCAGATCAGGTGTGTTTAAAATAACCTCGAAGTACTAAAGCATCCCATAGTCAAGATGGGGTTTGTCAGGCCCAATAGATCTATCTTTAGGATTCGCGCCTACCGTACATAGACAAGTAGTTTAATGTTACCAAGCTAAAGGTATATTTCTGGTTTAAACCCACGTAGAATTAGTTTTAGTACTTGTGCCTATTTCGTAAAACATTTATAAAATAGCGCATGTATTCTCAGCCCAAAAATATATTGCAAAAGCAAATAAAAAGGGAGCAAATGAAACTCACCATACTGTATTTCGTAGTAATAATACATATAACGTCATTTAACAAGTGCAAGGTTGGCCTCGGATTCACGAACCTATATTAATTATATATATTTATATGTTGGTCAATACTTGTCTAACAATTTTTGGTCAAGTCATAGTGTACCACAATCCTAATGCTCGAGACTAATATGCAAAAGTCAACAAAAGTCAACTTGACCCAAAATGACTTCTAAAATTTGTACGTGTTTATTATATAACTTAACTATAGTCGTTTTATATATTTAAATATATTTATTAGATTTTATAATAATAAAAGTCATTTATTAATAAAAATTTATATTAACGTTTATATATGATAAAATATACTTTTACATATCTTAAGTAGTAAAATTTATAAAGTTCACTTAATATCGTAAAACTATAGTGGTAAGTATTATTAATGTAATTATATTACGCGTGGTGAAAAATATCTTTGTATCCCCTATTTATTTGATAAAATAATATTCATCATAATAATAATAAGTAAAAGTTGTATTATTTTGTAATAATAATTATTATTATTCTATAAAAAAATAACAATATTTATATTTACCAAAAATGGTATTATGATAAAATGATAATACTAACATAATAGTAATAATGATATTTTATAATAACAATGATATTTCTATTAAAATAATAACGACGATAGTAATAATAATCATTTTAACAATAATACTAAAATTCAGTTGACTATAACTTCTAATCCGTTCATCGAAACCATTCGATATCTAAATGAAAAGTTCTTAATTTTTCGCTAGCTTTCCAATGACATGCATATCATATACCCTATCTCAGTAGCATATGTATCTAATTCAGGATTCAACAAACCTATCTAAGGACAATATCGAATGTACAAGCATGCATAATCCTATATACTCGAGCACTAGTCAGGGATACACTATTGATATATAAAAGTTAAGTTATGAGTGCTCATGTATCAATATTGAGATTCAATATTGCAGGAAAGTACGTAGACGCAACGGATATGATAAACACTAGATTGACCTCACGAGCATACCCATAAACCATACCCATCACCTCCATAGCTATAACCCATAATTTCCTTACCTTCGACTCATTTAAAAAAAACTATTTTGAAATCACTCGGACATCACTCCGTCGTAATATTTTATGTATACTAATAATATCTTGAAATAATACAGAGCATATATATATATATATATATATATATATATATATATATATATATATATATAATCGATTGAGAGAGTTTTAGAGAAATATATTTTTAAGTTTCTATGAAATAATGAAACCTATTGAATTCTATTTATAATAGATTTTTGAATTATTAAAGTGAATTATTAAATTATGAATTATTAAAGTGAATTATTAAAGTAAGAATTATTAAAGTGAATAATTAAAGTATGAATAATTATTGTGAATTATTAAAGTATGAATTATTAAAGTATGAATTATTAAAGTGAATTATCAAAGTATGAATTATTAAAGTGAATTATTAAAGTTAAAGTAAAGTAAAAGTAAAGTAAAGGTAAAGTTAAAGTATAGTAAAAGTATAAAAACTATGTATGTATAATACGCATATAAATATATATAATATTAATTTAAATTGTTATATATATTTAATGAAATAAAATATAAATATCGTTATATTTATTATACTGGTTAAGTAATGAGTTGTCAAAAGTGATTCTAGATATTTATAAAAGTTATATACGTTTTAATAATAAAGTTCTTTTTAAACTGAAAACGTTTTTGTACGTTTGAAAATAGATTAATAGAATATTATGGAAACCAATTCTCCACTAGCTTTTGTCTAACTTTCGTAAATGACACTTTTTATTTTTATTTATAAATAGCTTTACAAATTATTCCGAATATCGTTAACAGGAATAGATTTTCTCAAATCATAGTGGACCTCTCAACAGAGACTTGTAATCATAATTCAATGTTTCTGATAATTCAATCATTTAATATATTTTATTTAATTTCATCGATAATCATATTGAAACAAATACGTTCATATAAAGCATTATATGTTTAAATACTTTGTTGACATTTTCAATTTATAACATATATACATATAAATACATATTCATATATGTTCATTTAATGGTTCGTGAATCATTGGAATTTGGTCGAGGTTTAAATGAATGTATAAACATAGTTTAAAATCCTTGAGATTTAACTTAACAAACATTGCTTATCGTGTCAGAATAATATAAAGATAAAGTTTAAATTTAGTCGAAAATTTCCGGGTCGTCACATCCATTCCATCCACCACATTGCCCTCTTGGCGATGAACCTGAAGCACTTACCGGCGAACCGGTCCGAAACACCATTTTCTCTCTCATTTCCAGAGTATCTCGTCACGATTATATACTACATCAAATTCTAGATTTTATTTATCCGCTCGTCCGAACCGATAATCACCCCGGTGTAATAGAAGAAGTCAACGAGCTTCGCGCTCGAGTAGTGGCTTTAGAGAATATGGTGTAAGGGTTACAAACACCAACAAATAACGAAGTATTAATTCATAATTTCAATTTTATTGAATAAATACTCCGTAAAAGTTATGTAATTTCTAAAGTCTTTAGGGATTATTCAGTTCTAGTTTCAACCGTAAATCAAATGAGTTTAATTTAATATTAACTCATTAAATCTATGTTACATCTGAAGAAAATATGCACATATATATTTTCATAAAGACTGTAATAAAATTCTGTTGTACAAAATATTAATTGTGAAATTTTTTTTTAACGGGTAGGTAATACCCGAGAGATATATAAATTCACAATTAATATGTTACATTTTTCGAATCTGATTAAGCAAATCATCAACTATACTCCCAAAATCTCACAACAATATACATTCTTGTATAGAAATCAAAACAACCATTCTCACCCAAATTTGATTACGCATTCTGATTTTGACAAATCAAAATCCAAGTCATGATTTAACAGAAGACATCACTCTTAGATTCCTACATCTTTCAAAGCTATACTTTGACTTCAAAACTTTGTTAGAACATCATATGTATATTAACAATTACAAACTGTGTTCAAACTCTCCGAAGTTTTTGAAGACACTTCAAACAATGAACAATCAAGATGATGATCCAACCACATATTACCCACATTTATGTACCTAAAAAGCTTTCGAAGCCAAAGTCATAGTTCAACGCGTATCCGTGTCAGACCCTTTGGCATTTATTAGCAAAAATGACTTTTCAATTCCTTTTCAAAGTAGACAGTTTTGTCACAGCTCCAGCAAGTCAACTTCGACTTTTCAGTCGGACTAGTCTTATTATAACCTCGATAGACACGTTGCCTTTTCGTCATCGTTACTGGGGACCTTTCATATCTCTCCACCTTAGCAATAAACTTACCAACAACTTCAATTATCTTTGACTTTTTAAAAAATCATTATATTTAGTGAAATCACATCTTTTACTCATTCGCATCTTGTAATGAGAATTGTCATACGAATCATCGAAAAATAGTAACCAGTATTTTGAAATCTCGCAGCATGTCTACGCCAACAGTTATATGTGTACGTAAAACGTCTATCTCCTGGACTTACATACTTTGAATGTGAAGTTCTGAAAAATATTTTGAACTGCAAACTAGTTCTTGAAATGCTAACGAAGCATCAAAAACTGTAAATGATCTTAACAGTAAAAAGTTTGATGACAAAGAATAGTAAGGTGGTAAAGCTGAGAAAAAGGGAAGGTTTGGAACTGGAAAACGGATTGAACAGACTATGAAGGATGCTGTGGACAAATCACAAAGACTAAATCTGCCTTCAAAGAATCCAAATGATTCAGTGCCTACTAAAGTCATTAACAAATACCTTACTCTTTATTCTAAACCTTTACAGACAAATCTTCATCATCATCCATCAATATTAGAAATTCTAAGATATTATCATATCTTTCATTATAAATATCCACGATATTTCTGAAGATATTATCACAACTAATCTTATCTGAAGTCATTTATCTCTTTGCGTTATCAGTGTTACATCATATAAGAAACTATTAGTTTCTATATTCTATAAACTTTCGAGTTTAAATTATGAATGTTTTGAAGTAGTGTTGGGAACTGAAGCATGAGTTAGTATAATATAATGACACTTGATCAACGTGATTATATTACAGTAAGTCATGCTGAGTTTCTAATGGGACATGACGATTCACAGACCATGTCATCATCATGTTCCATGTTACATGACTCTTGTATTCTATTTCATTTCTAAAAATATCAAGAATATATTTTCTTGATGATTCGGTCTTTTCAGGGTATTCTGGTAAATTAACAAATCAAGATCGTGCCATTACCATTTCCTTCTTAGAACATTAACTATGTTCATTCTGAAATTCATATCTGCGAATACTGGACCATTACAAACGTTGCTTAATCGCAAGAATAAGAAACGAAAGGACAAAACTCCAAAATAGAAATTGGAGTATAAATCGCAGCAAATAGAAGGGAGCATTAACTGTGGATGTCAATGATTATAGAAGACAAAAGCATGGGCTTTGAAATATAAGGGAAGATATAAAACCCAACAACCACCCAAAAATTATAAACCGTATATATCGATGCATATAGCAATATAAAGACACGGAAGAACTAAAAACACTATAAAACCGAGAGTATAGTAGAAGTAAATAGATTCTTCCGGAGGCAGATGAAAAAGAAGAACGATTGATATGAAAGTGAGGAGTATATCGAGAATCAGTACTGGATGAAGCATATTAACAAATACTTTAAAATATGAGTTGAGGGAGAAAGAATAGAAGTTGTGAGTTGTAAGAAAACGAAGGAGGTGGATTTATAGTGAAATACCTGACAGAGAAATCAAGATGGATTATCGTATTAATTCGAAGAGAATCATAATCTCCTTAATCACCAAAGAATCAAATCCAACATAGATTACAAAGATTTTCTTTAAATTCGGAGATCAATTGTGATGACGTCAAAAGATACGACGAATCACTATAATCTTATTTCCTTCATTTACGATAACTTCCCTCATACGCTTCGAGTAATCGAATTATTTTATCCATACTACTTAGACTTGATAAAACTTCATAATCGTCATAATAACATTCTCATTGTTAGCCATAACGACCTCTATCAAATTTCAGGGACGAAATTTCTTTAACGGGTAGGTACTGTGACGACCTGGAAATTTTCGACTAAATTTAAACTTTATCTTTATATTATTCTGACACGATAAGAAATGTTTGTTAAGTTAAATCTCAAGGATTTTAAACTATGTTTATACATTCATTTAAACCTTGACCAAATTCCAATGATTCACGAACCATTAAATGAACATATATGAATATGTATGTATATGTGTATATGTTATAAATTGAAAATGTCAACAAAGTATTTAAACGTATAATGCTTTATATGAACGTATTTGTTTCAATATGATTATCAACGAAATTAAAAAAAATATATTAAATGATTGAATTATCAGAAACATTGAATTATGATTACAAGTCTCTGTTGAGAGGTCCACTATGATTTGAGAAAATCTATTCCTCTTAACGATATTCGGAATAATTTGTAAAGCTATTTATAAATAAAAATAAAAAGTGTCATTTACGAAAGTTAGACAAAAGCTAGTGGAGAATTGGTTTTCATAATATTCTGTTAATCTATTTTCAAACGTACAAAAACGTTTTCAGTTTAAAAAGAACTTTATTATTAAAATGTATATAACTTTTATAAATATCTAGAATCACTTTTGACAACTCATTACTTAACCAGTATAATAAATATAACGATATTTATATTTTATTTCATTAAATATATATAACGATTTAAATTAATATTATATATATTTATACGCGTATTATATATACATAGTTTTTATACTTTTACTATACTTTAACTTTACCTTTACTTTACTTTTACTTTACATTAACTTTAATAATTCACTTTAATAATTCATACTTTAATAATTTACTTTGATAATTCATACTTTAATAATTCACTTTAATAATTCACTTTAATAATTCATACTTTAATAATTCACTTTAATAATTCATACTTTAATAATTCACTTTAATAATTCATACTTTAATAATTCACTTTAATAATTCATACTTTAATAATTCACTTTAATAATTCATACTTTAATAATTCACTTTAATAATTCAAAAATCTATTATAAATAGAATTCAATAGGTTTCATTATTTCATAGAAACTTGAAAATATATTTCTCTAAACTCTCTCAATCGATTTATATATATATATATATATGTATATATATATATATGTATATATATATATGTGTATATATATATGTGTATATATATATGTGTATATATATATATATATATATATATATATATATATATATATATATATATATATATATATATATATATTTTTGCTCAGTATTATTTCAAGATATTATTAGTATACATAAAATATTACGACGGAGTGCTGTACCAGTGATTTCAAAATAGTTTTTTTGAATGAGTCGAAGATAAGGAAATTATGGGTTATAGCTATGGAGGTGATGGGTATGGTTCATGGGTATGCTCGTGAGGTCAATCTAGTGTTTATCATCTCTGTTGCGTCTACGTACATTCCTGCAATATTGAATCTCAATATTGATACGTTCGTGAATCCGAGGCCAACCTTGCACTTGTTAAATGACGTTATATGTATTTTTACTACGAAATACAGTATGGTGAGTTTCATTTGCTCCCTTTTATATATATTTTTGGGACTGAGAATACATGCGCTGTTTTAAAAATGTTTTACGAAATAGGCACAAGTACTAAAACTAATTCTACGTGGGTTTAAACCAGAAATATACCCTTAGCTTGGTAACATTAAACTACTTGTCTATGTACGGTAGGCGCGAATCCTAAAGATAGATCTATTGGGCCTGACAAACCCCATCCTGACTATGGGATGCTTTAGTACTTCGAGGTTATTTTAAACACCTGATCTGGTGTACTTCAGGGGGTAAAACATGAACGTTAAGGCTTGTTACCGGGTGCCTACAACTTATAGAATACTTTTATACACTTGTGAGTGTACATATCTTTATAAACAGAAATCTTGTGGTCTATTAATATATTGAAATAATTGTTATGATAAACCTATGAACTCACCAAACTTTTGGTTGACACTTTAAAGCATGTTTATTCTCAGGTATTAAAGAAATCTTCCGCTGTGCATTAGCTCATTTTAAGGATAATACTTGGAGTCATTCATGGCATATTTTGAAAGACGTTGCATTCGAGTCATTGAGTTCATCAAGATTATTATTAAGCCAATTATAGTTAGATGTATTATGAAATGGTGTGCATGCCTCCAACTTTCGTTGTAAAGAAAGTTTATCTTTTAAAAACGAATGCAATGTTTGTAAAATGTATCATATAGAGGTCAAATACCTCGCGATGTAATCAACTATTGTGAATCGTTTATAATGTATATGAACGGGTCCTTTCACTAAGTCACAATTACAACCTAAATGAGAAGACACGAGTGAGTGATCACCTATACGGCTGATGAAGCCAACTCGTACGTGTGATGAATGAATCGTATGGGTGAGTCAACAGCAGGAGTATATAAAGTCTTATGTTCTTCATTTTAGGTGAATCATTTATATACAGCATGAGTTCCTTCGATTCTCTCTCAATCCAAATCACCCAGGTGGTGAATAATAGCTCTAGGTGTTGATCTAATCACACTTGATTTAGTTGTGGTATGACTAAATTAATAAAATAAAAAATAAAAACTTAACCGATTCACTAGAGGGTTTGATTCACTTATTCCGCCATTGTGTGAGTTAAATCTGTTGATTTCTAAGTTCCTAGTCATGTTCCATCACCTTCTATTCTTTCCCATTCAACTCATATTTTAAAGTATTCATCAATATGCTCCATCCAGTTCTGATTCTCGATATACTTCTAACTTTCATATCGGTCATTCTTCTTTTTCATCTACCGCCGGAAGAATCTATTTACTTCTACTATACTCTTGGGTTTATAGTGTTTCTAGTTCTCCCTATCTTTATATTGCTATATGCATCGATATATATGGTTTATAATTTCTGGTTTGTCATTGGGCTTTATATGTTCCCTTATATTTCAAAGTCTCTGCTTCTGTCTTCTATAATCATTATCATTCACAGTTAATGCTCTCTTTTATTTGCTGCAATTTATACCCCAATTTCTATTTCGGAGTTTTGTCCTTTTGTTTCTTCTTCTTGCGATTAAGGACCGCTTGTAATGGTCCAGAATTCACAGATATGAATTTCGGAATGAAAATTGTTAATGTTCTAGGAAGGAAATTGTGATGGCACGATCTTGACTTGTCAAATTACTAGAATACCTTGGAAAAGGCCGAATCATCAAGAAATATTTTCTTGATATTTTAGAGGTTAAATAGAATACAAGAGTCGTATAACATGGCACATGATGATGTTATGATCTGTGAATCATCACGTTTCATTTAGAAACTCAGCATGACTTACTGTAATATAATCACGTTGATCAAGTGTCATTATATTATATTAACTCATGCTTCAGCTCCCAACACTTCTTCTAAAATATTCCTATTTTAAACTCGAATGTTTCAGAATTTAGAAACTAAAATAGTTTCCTTTATGATATAATACAGATAGCCCGAAGAGGTAAATGATTTCAAATAAGAAAAATTAAGAAAATATCTTCAGAAATATGGAGGATATTTATAATGAAAGATATGATGATATTTTAGAATTTCTAATATCAGAGGATGATGAAAAATATTGTCCGCGGGGGTTTAGAGTCAGGAGCAAGGTATTCGTTAATGACTTCAGCAGATACTAAATCATTTGGATTCTTTGAAGTCAGGTTTAGTCTTTGTAATTTGTCCACAGCCTCCTTCCTACTTTGCTCAATCTGTTTCCCAGTTTCAAAACTTCTCTTTTTCTGCGCTTTGCCAGCACACTTCATCATTATCATCCAGCTTTTACCGTTTAAAGTCGTTTATTGTTTTTACTGCTTCATCAGCATTTTTTTTCCATTTTCGGAGAACCAATTCGTAGTTCGGAGTGTTTTTCAGAAACTTCACATTCAAATTAAGTCCAGAAGATAGACGTTATATATACACATATAACTGTTGGAGTAGACATCCTGCGAGGTTTCAAAATACTGATTGCTAATTCCTAATGATTCGTATGGCAATTCTCATTACAAATGCGAATGAGTAAATGATGGGGTTTCAATGAATATTTATAATGACTTTTTGGAGAGGCTAAAGTCAAAGGGTAATGAAGTTGTTGGTACATCTGCTAATAATGTGGTGAAATGTAAAACGTTCCCTGGTAATGATAGTGTATATCTCAAGGATATAATAAGGTTAGTCTGACTGAAAAGTCGAAGTTGACTTGCTGGAGCTGTGACAAAACTGGCTACTTTGAATAGGAGTCGCAAAGTTATTTTTGCTAATAAATGCCAAAGAATCTGACGCGGATACGTTGTTTAAACTTTTACTTTGGTTTCAAGAGTTTTTCGGGTACATAACTGTGAGTAACATGTGGTTGGATCATCATCTCGATTGCTCATCATTCGAAGTGTCTTCAGAAATTTTCGAAGGGTTTGAACACAAATTGTAATCGTTAACATACATTTGATGTTCTAACACAGTTTTGAAGTCAAAATATAGCTTGTGAAAGATGTAAAGATCTAAGAGTGATGATTTTGGTCATATCTCAAGTTGAATTTTGAGATTTCAAAATCAGAATATGTAATTAAATTTTGAATGAGTATGGTTGTTTTGATTTCTATAAAAGAATGTATATTATTGTGAAAGTAGGGAGTATAATGGATGATTTACTTAATCAGATTCGAAGAATGTAACATATTAATTGTGAATTTATATATCTCTCGGGTATTACCTACCCGTTAAAAAAATTTCACAATTAATATTTTGTACAAAAGAATTTTATTACAGTCTTTATGAAAATATATATATGTATATTTTCTTCAGATGTAACATAGATTTAATGAGTTAATGTTAAATTAAGCTCATTTGATTTACGGTTGAAACTAGAATTGAATAATCCCTAAAGGCTTTAAAAAGTACATAACTTTTACGCAGTATTTCTTTAATGACATTGAAATTATGAATCAATACTTCGTTATTTGTTGATGTATGATGTTCGGTTCGTGGAATTCTTTTGAATTTCGCAAAGTACGAATGATGTTATCTGAAAAGTTTCGGGTACATCGATGATGAAAGTGTAAAATCAAATATATACTTGATTTATTATGAATTGGAATTTGTTGAATTGCGACAGAGATTGTAGTTAACGCTGGTTAAGTTGCGGCTGAAGGACGTACAGTATTGCATATTTGTAATATGAATTAACCGAGTAGTTAAGATTCACACACAATAGCTTAGCACGGAAAGATTTATTTCAATATATATATATATATATATATATATATATATATATATATATATATATATATATATATATATATATATATATATGTATATATATATATGTATATATATATACATATACATATAATTTCTTTAGAGGGAATGAGTTAATTCTTCATAACTCGTTGATACAATATACACGTTATTGATTCGTAATGATGTCCATAGTGATTCTGGAACTGAAGGAGTTTGTGATGTTATCTGTGTTGTTGATTCGGATGTTGACTGTACTGACGATGCTGGTAACGCTGACGGTACTGTTGATGCTGTTGGTAAATTAAGTTTAGCTTGTTAATCACACACCATTTTTGTCAGGGTTTCTACTCTTCCTTCTATCATTTTCGTTCGCTTAACTGATTTATGGTTAGGGCTAGATTAGATAATCTCTAAGACTTTAGAGATTACATAATCGCCGCGGAATGTTTCTCCAATGAAGTTATGAATTATTACTTCGTCAGTTATTGTTGTTGGTACTCCTTGGTATCTATGGTGCGTATGACGTTGATGCTCGTAGGACAGATTGTGAAGTTGAGGTTTACGACGCGGTTGTGGTTGGAGGTGGTAATGGTACTGTTGGCGTTGATGATGGTGGTACTGGTTATGCTGCTGATGCTGCTGCTGGTGTTTGTAATCTCTGCACCATATTCTCCAAAGCCACTACTCGAGAGCGAAGCTCGTTGACTTCTTCTATTACACCGGGGTGATTGTTGGTTCGGACGAGCGGATAAATAAAATCTAAAATTTGATGTAATATATAATCGTGACGAGATACTCTGGAAATGAACGAGAAAATGGTGTTTCGGACAGGTTCGCCGGTAAGTGCTTCAGGTTCTTCGTCAAGAGGGCAATGTGGTGGATGGAAGGGATCACCTTCTTCTTGTCTCCAATGATTGAGGAGGCTACGAACCCATCCCCAATTCATCCAGAATAGGTGATGACTGATTGGTTGATCTATTCCGGTCACACTGCTTTCGGAGCTTGAATGGGATTCCATTTCGGAATCTGAGTGACTTGAACTGATGACGAATTCCATTTCGTACGATTGGATAAAGGATTTTTTTTCGATATGAAATGATTTTGGCTAACGGAGGGTATTCTAATTACATAGAATATATATATATATATATAGATCAAAAGATTTCGTAGATTATGGAGGACTTTGCGGGATATGTCAGGCAAAGTTTAAAGTAACAGATACGATAAGATATGATTTAGCAGATATGCTAAGATGTGAATTTTTGTCTATACACTATTCATGCAATCAATGCAGCAAGACGTGTCTTAGACTAAAAATGATAAGCAGGTAATTTCCTGAGGATGATAAGAAGTTAATTTTCGACATAAAATGATAAGCAAAACTTTTGACATGCAGACACGGTCGAAGTACAGACTCACTAATGCATCCTATCGACTTATCAGTTAGACATACTAATGCAGACCTGGTTCGCTAAGACCACCGCTCTGATACCAACTGAAAGGACCCGTTCATATACATTATAAAAGATTCACAATAGTTGATTACATTGCGAGGTATTTGACCTCTATATGATACATTTTACAAACATTTCATTCGGTTTTAAAAGACAAACTTTCTTTACATCGAAAATTGACAGGCATGCATACAGAAAGGACCCGTCCTAATCCATCCGGACGAAGTCCATATCGATTATAAACGATTCACAATAGTTGATTTCATCGCGAGGTACTTGACCTCTATATGATACATTTTACAAACATTGCATTCGTTTTTGAAAAGACAATCTTTCATTACATTGAAAGTTGACGGCATGCATACCATTTCATAATACATCTAACTATAATTGATTTAATAATAATCTTGATGTACTCAACGACTCGAATGCAACGTCTTTTGAAATACGCCATGAATGACTCCAAGTAATGTCTCTAATATGAGATAATGCACAGCGGAAGATTTCTTTCATACCTGAGAATAAACATGATTTCAAGTGTCAACCAAAAGGTTGGTGAGTTCATTAGTTTAACATAAATAATCATTTTCATCATTTTAATAGACCACAAGATTTTCATTTTTCAGTTCTCATAAATATACGTCCCATGCATAGAGATAAAATATCATTCATATGGATTGAACACCTGGTAACCGACATTAACAAGATGCATATAAGAATATCCCCATCATTCCGGGATCCTCCTTCGGACATGATATAAATTTCGAAGTACTAAAGCATCTGATACTTTGGATGGGGCTTGTTGGGCCCGATAGATCTATCTTTAGAGTTCACGTCAATTAGGGTGTCTGTTCCCTAATTCTTAGATTACCAGACTTAATAAAAAGGGCATATTCGATTTCGATCATTCAACCATATAACGTCATTTTGATTACTTGTGTCTATTTTGTAAAACAGTTATAAAAGTTGCGCATGTATTCTCAGTCCCAAAAATGTAAAGAGTAAAAGGGGATCAAAGGAACTCACCTAATGTATTTTGTAGTAAAAATACATATGACTATTTTGAACAACTGAACAATGTAGGGTTGGCCTCGGATTCACGAACCTATATCATTTGTATATATATATATTAAAACATATACTCGTAGTCGAATAAATCTATATATTATTATTAATGATGTATTTGTTATTTTACTAATTTATAAGTTTCTTTATTTATTTATATATTTTCATTTTTTTTTATAGGAATGTTAATATAGTTAAGTTTTGTAATTTATATATATATATATATATATATATATATATATATATATATATATATATATATATATATATATATATATATATATATATATATATATATATATCCAAAATCTTTATTTATATGCTTATAATCTTAACAACGTTATTAAAACTTTTATTTTCTTAATCAATATTATTTTTATAATAATGATATAATTAGTACTTGATAGTAAAAAAAAAAAATGATAGTTTTTAATTAAAAAGTCAATCTTGTTATATATGAATTTTTCTTTTAATATAAATGTTAATCTCAATACTAATATTAATAAGAATGGTAATAATTATGATACTTAATAATAAATACAATACTAATAATAACACTTGATAACAATAACAAGAATAATTTATAATAATAATAATAATAATAATAATAATAATAATAATAATAATAATAATAATAATAATAATAATAATAATAATAATAATAATAGTAATAATAATGAAAGAGATAAAAAGACTACCTTATAGGCTTAATTTAAAAAAGTTTGCACTCAGCAGGGTTTGAACCCGAGAACACTCGCTACCCCATCATCCCCTAAAACCAGCTGGGCTGTGCCCTTTATCCGAAATAATAAGGAATCTTATTATATTTAACCTGAATAAAACTGCTCTATGTTCTTTCTCCTTCCTCTTCAACTTGTATCGACTCCAATCAAGACATAATATATTTTGTTGTTTGATGTAATCTTTGAAACGATACCAATAACTGTATTATCAATTAACAGTCACGAAGAAAAAAAAATTAACACAAACAAAACCCCAACAGCTTATGCTGTGTTCGTGGTTATGAAAAAAAAAATATTGATTTTGAATTCTATAACGTTTTGGTTAAAGGTTGCAACACTAACTACCCTTCAAATCATTCATGAAATCTATTAGAATCGTCAAGTGAATCTATAACATCCATACATACCCGAATTCGACCATTGTTCATACGTTTGACTTTTAGGAATCAAAACTTTGACTCTAAAATTAAGATTCAGTTTGAGGATTTGAGAGTTAAGATTTTGCATAAAGTTTTGCTAAACAATTCCTAACAAAACTGTATTTATGGATTTGGAAATGGTTTTTGAATTTGAACTTTGGCAATAAAGTTACAAGTACAGAGGTAATGAGTCTGTTCATGTTATTATTTGCTAAATTTGATTAATTTAAAGTGTATTGTAGTATTGTATGATTTATAATAGATGATAGCAGATTGAACGAATTATTATTACCTGAGTTTGTCGAGCTTTATAAGGATTTGCAATCGTCAGAAGCATCAATCAGCAACATAATAAAAAAAAATATAAGAATAAAACTAATCTTGACCTTTAACTGAATTTAACCTTATCTGATTTGGATTTTCTGTAGTGATGGAATTCTGATTGGTACGAATGAAGCAATCAACAACAGCTGGAAAAAGACTTGTAGCTAAATCCTGATATATCAATTCTATATCTACGGTTTATATATAATTAATATAAATAAATAATGAATTAATAATTAATAATTATTCTTATATTAATAATAATTCAGATAATGATTATAATAATATTTATAATATTTATAATAATAATAGTACTAATTGTAATAATAATTCCTATTAATCTTAATGAAATTAATAATGATAATATTAATGATATTTATAATAATAATAATACTAATTATATTGATAATAATAATAATATTAGTAATTATAATAGATAACAAATTTCATATTCATATATTATTTATGGAAGGTAATAATACATCTAACACTGATAAAAATGTTAATGTTATTAAGGGTATCATCAATATTGTTAGTTATAATGATTCTAGTTTTATTGATTATAATAATATTAACAATAATAATATAACTTGTAATTAAGTTTGATGTATTAATATTATATGTTATATAGTATTTATTAATCTATACATACACATATTGATTTATAAACAATTGTTCGTGAATTATCGGGCAAGGTCAAAAGGGTAAATGCATTCATTTAAACTGTTCCAAAGTTTTCGCGACTCCACATTTACAGACTTTGCTTATCGTGTTGGAATAATATAAGATCAAGTTTAAATTTGGTCGGAAATTTCCCGGGTCATCACAGTACCTACCCGTTAAAGAAATTTCGTCCCGAAATTTGAGTGAGGTGGTCATGGCTAACAATAAAAATGTTTTCATGACGAATATGAGTTGATAAATTGAGTTTTCATCGTTATAGAATAATACAGATAAAATAATTTAATTATTCGAAGAGCACGAATGAAACTATCATGAGAGAGGTCCCAACGGGCATCGTCCACCTTCGCCCAAAAACTTGCCCAAATTCTTAGCCGTTAGTAAAATAAAAAAATTTCAACGGCTATCCCAACGGTCACTTTTACACTATATAAACACCAACCATATACTTCATTTTATACACTCAAACATATATTTCTTTTATATTTCCATCTTTCTCAAGATCAAAATCAAACACTCCCAAACTGCAAAATGTTAACACTTCCCCCAATGATTGTTTCATTCAACGTTCATTACGGAGGTGATTTCCGTAATCAAATGAAGGAATATAAGTGGGGAGACAGTATTTCGTTTGAAGATATCGACATTCGTGATGTTGGTTTACAAGACTTGCTATCCTTTCTGAAGGAAAAAGTTCCGTGTGAATTCACGTCTGTTTTCTTTTATAAAGACGATTATGATGAGAATTGTAGGGCAAGTTTTCTGTGTACCGATGATCAATGGTACTTTATAAAAGATACCATTGAAGATCGCGGTAAACGCATTTCTTTGTATGCGGTTCTTGAAGATGAAGAGACGTTGGGTTATCGTTACCTTGATGAATCAGCTGAAGTAGCAGTTGAGGCATCAAGAGAAACACCGATGTCTCCAGAGTACCTCACGGATGGTGAAATGACTGGTGAACGTTACTTTGCAGATGACAATTGATGACGATGAGTAGTTTTTATTGTAATCTTCTAATTTTCAATCGTCGTGATGTTTTAATTTTTAATTATTGTAATTTCAGTGTTGTTGTCGAGTTTTATATCTTCCTTTATGTTTCGGAGATCTTCGTCTTTTTAATCTCCTCTCGATCTCTAGTAAAACGAGTAAGGGTCTAGAATTTGTAAGTATGGAGTTTCGAACGAATATAACTAATGTTTTAAGAGAGAGATTGTAATATCACGATCTTGATTCGATAAATTACCAGAAGTCACAGGAATAGCTAGAACTTATCAAGAAATACGTTCTTGATATAATTAAAGATCAATTAGAATGCAAGAGTCGTGTAACATGGTACATGATGACGTTATGGTCTATGAATCATCACGTTTTATTAGAAACTCAGCATGACTTACTGTAATATAATCACGTTGATAAAGTGTCATTATATTATACTAATTCGTGCATCAGTTCCCAACACTACTTCAAAAACATTCATATTTTAGACTCGAAAGTTTACAGAATATAGAAACTAACAGTTTCTATATGATGTAACACTGATAGCACGAAGAGATTAATTATTTCAGATAAGAATAATTATAAAAATATCTTCAGAAATATGGAGGATATTTATAATGAAAGATACGATAATATCTTTGAATATCTAAGATCAGAGAATGATGGAGACTATTGTCTGTAAGGGTTTAGAGTAACGAGTAAGATATTCGCTAAAGACTTCAGCAGACATTGAATCATTTAGATTCTTTGAAGTCAAACTTATTCTTTGTGATTTGTCCACGGCTTTCTTCATAGTTTCGCATGATCCACTTTTCGGTACTAAATTTTCTATTGAATGTTTCCAATATAATGATACACAGGAAGCACGAAGAGGTATATAATTTCGGACGAGAATATTTATGAAAATATCCTCAGAAATATCGAAGATATTGATAATGATATTTTGGAATTTCTAAGTTCGATGGTTGATGGAGAAAGATTTTCCGCAAGATTTTATCATGACTTCGGAGCAAGATATTCTTTGAAGGTTTCATCGGATCCAGAATCACCTGGATTCTTTGAATATATGGCATGGTCCTTGTATTTTTCCTTGGTCTCCTTCGTGATTAGCTCAATCCGTTTTCCAGTTCCAACTTTTCTGAGCTTTTCCAACATACTATTCTTTATCATCAAACTTCCGATGATTCAGGTCGTTTACGGTTGCCTATAGTTTCTGCTGCTTCATTCAGCTTTTTCAACATTCAGAGTATCGATTCGTAAACTGGGTGCCTTTTCAAATTTTCAGAATTGAAGATCGTAATTCTAGGAGATAATTGTTATATGTATACATATAACTATTGCTGTAGATATGCTATGAGTTTTCAAAGTATTGATTGCTGATTCCTGGTAATTGTTATGGCAGTTCTCGTTACAAGATGCGGATGAGTATATGATAGGGTTTCAATGAATAAATATAATGATTTGTCAGAGAGGTTTAAGCCAAGAAGCAACGAGGTTGCTAGTACGTTTACTGCTAATGTAGTGAGATATAAACGGTTTTTCGGTATTGATGACGAAAGGCAGTTTTTATATCAGGGTTATAATAAGCTAAACCGAATGAAAAGTCGAAGTTGGCTTGTTAGAGCTGTGACAAAATCTACTACCTTGAAAAGGGATTGTGAAGTTATTTTGGGTAATAATAATGCTAAAGGATCTAACACAGATACATGTTAAACGTTTACTCAGGTTCCGATTATTTTTAGGTGCATAGTTATATGCATCACTCTTTCCCTCCGTAAATGATGTGCGATTGGTTCATCCTCTCGATTGAAATGTTTTCAAGAATCATGAAAGGTTTGGCCGCAGATTGAAATCGTCAAGATACAAATGAGGTTTAAAATGAGATCAAGTGGCAACTTGAAGAAATGTTTAGTTTCATATGTTATAATCAATATTTTAATTCATTTTAATTGTCCAGTGTTGGTAGTCCACAGTAACAGTCCAGTAATTCATATATAGTTTAATATATAATATTCGAATTAATTAATAAATATCGTGACCCGTGTACATGTCTCAGACTCGATCACAACTCAAAGTATATATATTATTTGAGAATCAACCTCAACCCTGTATAGAGAACTCGATCATTACTGCATATAGAGTGTCTATGGTGATTCCAAATAATATATATAGATGCGTCGATATGATATGTCAAAACCATGTATACGTGTCCCGATATTTAAAGTGCGTAAAATAAATAACAGAAATTAAATAACGATAAATAAAGTGCGTAAAGTAAATAACAGAAATTAAATGACGATAAATAAAATTGCGAGAATGTAAATTGCGATAAATAAACTGCGATAAATAAATTAAATGGTAATAAGGAATTAACAGTTAGCTAGGATTTTGTTAGCGTGGATTCTTAATAGAATTTCATGTTGTTAATTAGTCTGTTTCTAATCAATTTTTATTGTGTTTATTATTTCTTCATTATGCCACTTGTTGGATTCTAGTAAGTCAAAATCCAAATATGAAATTGAATTTAAATGAAAATGGTTATTCTGTGGTGAACGGATTCGTATATCGGTAGATGTAAATAGGATAGTAAATGACTGTTGAATCAGATTCGAAGAATGTACAGTGTAACTTATTAATGCGAAATCTAAATATTCCTCGGGTATTACCTACCCGTTAAAATATTTTCACCATTAACAGTTTGTACAATAAAAATTTTAATTACAATATTTATGAAAACATATATACATATATATTTTCTTCAGACGTAATTATGGATTTAATGAGTTAATATGATATTAAACTCATTTGCTTTTCGGCTGGAACTAGAATAATTAATCTCTAAAACTTTAGAGATTACATATTCGCCATGTCAAACGAAGATAATTTGAGGTAGAACGATACGTAGAACGAAGATCATACTCAAAGTACAGATAATGATATTGAAGCATGGATTGTTGATGGTACTGGTGCTGTTATTGATGGTACTGTTGGTGCCGGTGATGTTGCTGAAGCTGGTACATTTTGCACCATATTCTCCGAATTGATTATTCAAGCACGAAGTTCGTTGACTTATTACTCCAGGATGATTGTCGGTCGGAACGAGCAGATGAATAAGGTTCAGAATTGTGGATAGAATATAATCTTGTCAAGTTACCCTAGAAATGAGACTGAAAATAGTGTCTCGAACAGGTTCGCTGGTAAACGCTTCAGGTTCATTGTCAAGATGTGAATTCGGTTGGTGGAAGGGATTGCCTTCTGCGCGTTTCCCTTAATTAAGTCGACTACGAACCCATCAAATGAATTGATAATGGCTGATTGGTTGATTCATGCCGATGACGCTGTTTTCGGAGCTTAGGTGAACATCATATCAGAATAGCTGTCGCGATCCGAGGAATTTGAACTGGTTGAGGGATTCATCTCGTACGATCAGATGAAGGATTTTCGATAAGAAATAGATTATAGGATGTAGATTAGTACCCCGCAATACATAATTTACATATGCATATATAATACTAAAATCCTATAAGTTACGGAGGAATCTACAGAAAATGTCAGGCAAAGTTTACAATAACAGATACGCTAAGATATGAATTAGCAGATATGCTAAGATATGAATTTTGTCTATACACTAATCATGCAATCAATGCAATAAGATGTGTCTAGACTAAGGATGATAAACAAGTAATTTTATAAGGATGATAAGCAGATGATTTCTGACAAAATGATAAGCAAAACTTTTAACATGCAGACACGGTCGAAGTCCAGACTCACTATTGCATCCTAACGACTTATCAGTTAGACACACTAATGTAGACCTGGTTCGCTAAGACCATCGCTCTGATACCAACTGAAAGGACCCGTCCTAATCCATCTGGACGAAGTCTATATCGATTATAAACGATTCACAATAGTTGATTTCATCGCGAGGTACTTGACCTCTATATGATACATTTTACAAACATTGCATTCGTTTTTGAAAAGACAATCTTTCATTACATTGAAAGTTGACGGCATGCATACCATTTCATAATACATCTAACTATAATTGATTTAATAATAATCTTGATGTACTCAACGACTCGAATGCAACGTCTTTTGAAATATGCCATGAATGACTCCAAGTAATGTCTCTAATATGAGATAATGCACAGCGGAAGATTTCTTTCATACCTGAGAATAAACATGCTTTCAAGTGTCAACCAAAAGGTTGGTGAGTTCATTAGTTTAACATAAATAATCATTTTCATCATTTTAATAGACCACAAGATTTTCATTTTTCAGTTCTCATAAATATACGTCCCATGCATAGAGACAAAATATCATTCATATGGATTGAACACCTGGTAACCGACATTAACAAGATGCATATAAGAATATCCCCATCATTCTGGGATCCTCCTTCGGACATGATATAAATTTCGAAGTACTAAAGCATCCGATACTTTGGATGGGGCTTGTTGGGCCCGATAGATCTATCTTTAGAGTTCGCGTCAATTAGGGTGTCTGTTCCCTAATTCTTAGATTACCAGACTTAATAAAAAGGGCATATTCGATTTCGATCATTCAACCATATAATGTCATTTTGATTACTTGTGTCTATTTCGTAAAACAGTTATAAAAGTTGCACATGTATTCTCAGTCCCAAAAATGTAAAGAGTAAAAGGGGATCAAAGGAACTCACCTAATGTATTTTGTAGTAAAAATACATATGACTATTTTGAACAACTGAACAATGTAGGGTTGGCCTCGGATTCACGAACCTATATCATTTGTATATATATATATATATTAAAACATATACTCGTAGTCGAATAAATCTATATATTATTATTAATGATGTATTTGTTATTTTACTAATTTATAAGTTTCTTTATTTATTTATATATTTTCATTTTTTTTATAGGAATGTTAATATAGTTAAGTTTTGTAATTTATATATATATATATATATATATATATATATATATATATATATATATATATATATATCCAAAATATTTATTTATATGCTTATAATCTTAACAACGTTATTAAAACTTTTATTTTCTTAATCAATATTATTTTTATAATAATGATATAATTAGTACTTGATAGTAAAAAAAAAATGATAGTTTTTAATTAAAAAGTCAATCTTGTTATATATGAATTTTTCTTTTAATATAAATGTTAATCTCAATACTAATATTAATAAGAATGGTAATAATTATGATACTTAATAATAAATACAATACTAATAATAACACTTGATAACAATAACAATAACAAGAATAATTTATAATAATAATAATAATAATAATAATAATAATAATAATAATAATAATAATAATAATAATAATAATAGTAATAATAATGAAAGAGATAAAAAGACTACCTTATAGGCTTAATTTAAAAAAGTTTGCACTCAGCAGGGTTTGAACCCGAGAACACTCGCTACCCCATCATCCCCTAAAACCAGCTGGGCTGTGCCCTTTATCCGAAATAATAAGGAATCTTATTATATTTAACCTGAATAAAACTGCTCTATGTTCTTTCTCCTTCCTCTTCAACTTGTATCGACTCCAATCAAGACATAATATATTTTGTTTTTTGATGTAATCTTTGAAACGATACCAATAACTGTATTATCAATTAACAGTCACGAAGAAAAAAAAATTAACACAAACAGAACCCCAACAGCTTATGCTGTGTTCGTGGTTATAAAAAAAAAATATTGATTTTGAATTCTATAACGTTTTGGTTAAAGGTTGCAACACTAACTACCCTTCAAATCATTCATGAAATCTATTAGAATCGTCAAGTGAATCTATAACATCCATACATACCCGAATTCGACCATTGTTCATACGTTTGACTTTTAGGAATCAAAACTTTGACTCTAAAATTAAGATTCAGTTTGAGGATTTGAGAGTTAAGATTTTGCAGAAAGTTTTGCTAAACAATTCCTAACAAAACTGTATTTATGGATTTGGAAATGGTTTTTGAATTTGAACTTTGGCAATAAAGTTACAAGTACAGAGGTAATGAGTCTGTTCATGTTATTATTTGCTAAATTTGATTAATTTAAAGTGTATTGTAGTATTGTATGATTTATAATAGATGATAGCAGATTGAACGAATTATTATTACCTGAGTTTGTCGAGCTTTATAAGGATTTGCAATCGTCAGAAGCATCAATCAGCAACATAATAAAAAAAAATATAAGAATAAAACTAATCTTGACCTTTAACTGAATTTAACCTTATCTGATTTGGATTTTCTGTAGTGATGGAATTCTGATTGGTACGAATGAAGCAATCAACAACAGCTGGAAAAAGACTTGTAGCTAAATCCTGATATATCAATTCTATATCTACGGTTTATATATAATTAATATAAATAAATAATGAATTAATAATTAATAATTATTCTTATATTAATAATAATTCAGATAATGATTATAATAATATTTATAATATTTATAATAATAATAGTACTAATTGTAATAATAATTCCTATTAATCTTAATGAAATTAATAATGATAATATTAATGATATTTATAATAATAATAATACTAATTATATTGATAATAATAATAATATTAGTAATTATAATAGATAACAAATTTCATATTCATATATTATTTATGGAAGGTAATAATACATCTAACACTGATAAAAATGTTAATGTTATTAAGGGTATCATCAATATTGTTAGTTATAATGATTCTAGTTTTATTGATTATAATAATATTAACAATAATAATATAACTTGTAATTAAGTTTGATGTATTAATATTATATGTTATATAGTATTTATTAATCTATACATACACATATTGATTTATAAACAATTGTTCGTGAATTATCGGGCAAGGTCAAAAGGGTAAATGCATTCATTTAAACTGTTCCAAAGTTTTCGCGACTCCACATTTACAGACTTTGCTTATCGTGTTGGAATAATATAAGATCAAGTTTAAATTTGGTCGGAAATTTCCCGGGTCATCACACATACCATTTCATAATATCCACTATCCAACTATAAATTGATTTAATAATAATCTTTGATTAACTCAATGACTCGAATGCAACGTTCTTCGAAATATGCTATGAAAGACTCCAAGTAATATCTTTAAAATGAGCAAATGCACAGCGGAAGATTTCTTTAACACCTGAGAATAAACATGCTTTAAAGTGTCAACCAAAAGGTTGGTGAGTTCATTAGTTTATCATAATCATTTATTTCCATCATTTTAATAGACCACAAGAATTTCATTTCCAGTTCTCATAAATATACGTCCCATGCATAGAGACAAAAATAATCATTCATATGGTGAACACCTGGTAACCGACATTAACTAGATACATATAAGAATATCCCCTATCATTCCGGGATCCTCCTTCGGACATGATATAAATTTCGAAGTACTAAAGCATCCGGTACTTTTGATGGGGTTTGTTAGGCCAAATAGATCTATCTTTAGGATTCGCGTCAATTAGGGTGTCTGTTCCCTAATTCTTAGATTACCAGACTTTAATAAAAAGGGGCATATTCGATTTCGATAATTCAACCATAGAATGTAGTTTCAATTACTTGTGTCTATTTCGTCAAACATTTATAAAAGCGCATGTATTCTCAGTCCCAAAAATATAAAGGGTAAAAAGGCAAATGAAACTCACCATACTGTATTTCGTAGTAAAAATACATATAACGTCATTGAACAAGTGCAAGGTTGGCCTCGGATTCACGAACCTAAATTAATTATATATATTTATGTGTTGGTCAATATTTGTCTAACAAATTAGGTCAAGTCATAGTGTATCACAATCCTAATGCTCGAGACTAATATGCAAAAGTCAACAAAAGTAAATTTGACTCAAAATAATTTCCAAAAATCTATACATGATTAATATATAGTTTAAATATCGTCGTTTTATATTTTTAAATATTTTTAAAAGATTTATTAGAATAAATAATATAATTTATTTATTAATAAATAAAATTTTATATTAAATTTATATAATAAAATATACTTTTATATATATTAAGTAATAAAATTTATAGGGTTCATTTAATATCATAAAGATAATATGATAGGTATTATTAAAGTAAGTTATTACACGTAGTAAAATATGTTTGTATCACATATTTATTTGATAAAATAATATCTATAATGATAGTAAGTAAAAGTTGTATTATTTTGTAATAATAATTATTATTATAAAAATATCAATATTTATAATTACTAAGATGACATTATGATAAAACGATAATTCTAATTATGATAACTTTAATATTTACGATAATTTTTAATATTATCTTTAAAATAATAATTCTATTTAAAATAATAATAATAATGATATTTTATAGTAACAATGACATTTCTATTAAAATGATAATTTTTGTTAAAATGATAGTTTTAATAATAACGATACTTTTAATAATAATAGTAATGATAAAAATAATAAGAACGATAATTTTATCTAAATCAATATCTTATAATATTTTAATTTCATCATGATACTCTTACTCATTATTTCCTAATCGTTTCGTTTAATAGCTTTTAATTGTCTTTTATATCGTGTTCATAATAATGATAATAATAGTAATCAAAATAATTAGGTATTACAAATATTTGTTTTAATTACACTAATATTAATAATGATAGTTACTATAACATTATTAACGATAATACTAATAATTATCTTAATGATAATATAGTAATAATAATAATAACAATAACAATAACCATTTTTAAATAATGATATATATATTAATAATGATAATAATAATAATAATAATAATAATAATAATAATAATAATAATAATACTAATAATAATAATAATAATAATAATAATAATAATAATAATAATAATAATAATAATAATAATTGTATAATAATAATAATACTAATTATAACTTTAACGATAATAACGATAGTAATAATAAAAAAAAATAACAATTTTTAATGATACATCCCTTTTATTGATAAAGATAATAATAATCATAATAATAAGATAAAACTAGAACGACGATAATAATAATCATTTTTAATAAAAATATCGAAAATTCAATTGATTATAACTTCTAATCCGTTCATCGAAACCATTCGATATCTAAAGGAAAAGTTCTTAATTTTTCGCTAGCTTTCCAAGGACATGCATATCTTATACCTTATCTCAACCGCAAGGGTAACTAATTCAAGATTCAACCTAACCTGTCTAAGGGCAATATCAAAAGTACAAGCATGCATAATCCTAAATACTCGAGCACTAGTCAGGGATACACTATTAGTATGTAAAAGTTAAATTATGAGTACTCACGTATCAATATTGAGATTCAATATTGCAGGAAAGGTACGTAGACGCAACGGAAATGATAAACACTATATTGACCTCACGAGCATACCCATGAACCATACTCAATCACCTCCATAGCTATAACCCATAATTTCCTTAATCCTATCCTACTCGAAAAAACAATTTCGAAACCACTCGGACAGCACTCCGTCGTAATATTTTATGTATACTAATAATATCTTGAAATAATACGGAGTAAATATATATATGTAAATCGATTGAGAGTGTTTAGAGAAAAATATTTTCAAGTTTCTATAAAATAATGAAACCTATTGAATTCTATTTTGTCATAACCCGTCCTTAACCATAAGAACGTGTTAGATAACGTATGATTTCATTGTGAGGTATTGACCTCTATATGCGACATTTTTAAAAGAACAACTGCATATATTTTACATTACAAACCATAATTCTTATTTTCATACAAGCTTTAGACAAAATAAAGATGATTATCGTTTAGCGATAATCTTAGACTTACAAACTTTACAAATGATGATAACAACACGATTTCTAGCATATTTTACAATACAAATCCTCGGATATGCAGTTTTATTTTTGACACAAATATGAGTACGCAAGATCCTGCTTAAATTCAACATGTTGCAGCGGAAGCTTCTAATTATCACCTGAGAATAGACATGCTTAAAACGTCAACATAAAGTTGGTGAGATATAGGTTTAATGCCGGCAGCAATATATATATATATATAGACCACAAGATTTCATATATAAACATTTTAATAAAAATATTCTAAGTGGTTGAGCACTTGGTAACCATACTTAACATTTAATCACGTCGCATATTCCCTTTATTATGAAATCTTACTACACCGTACCAAGTGTAGTCACAAAACGAAGTACTGTGCAACCGTTGAATACTGGTCGTCCAGTCCGGTTGGGGTTGTCAGGCCCGATAGATCTATCAACAGGATTCGCGTTTACAATACCGCTGTAAATAACAGTTACCAAGCTACAGGGAAGTATGCCAGTGGTACAACTCAACGTAGAATATATTTTTCAGTTACTTGTGTCCATAACGTAAAACATAAAATACATGTATTCTCATCCCGAAATACTTAGAGTTTAAAAGTGGGACTATATACTCACTTTCGTCTTGAAGATATGTAATTTTGACTTGGTCTCCGATTGATATCACGAACCTATCCATATATAATATATCAATACCTTTTCTTTTTAAACAAACGTCACATATATATACTTATAATACTTTTAATACTTTTAATAATTCCTTAGTCCGTAGTTAGCAGTCCGATGTTAGTAATTCAATTTTAATGGTTCATTTTTAGGTGTTTAATAAACCCCCAATGAAATAAATAAAAACCCCCATCGTATATGTATTGGTCGAGATTAATCTTGACCCACGGTACCGGTGTTGTCAAATGACGTGTTGCGTACATAAAGTACCGGTGTTGTCAAATGACGTGTTGCGTACAATCATGGGATCTTATGATTAATCTTCTCGTATTGTTTACGGGTAATCCTGAACCATATAAAATTAAATTATGAGTACATATATATAAAATATCATGTTATTTTAAAAAGATGTGATTTATTTAATTTTCTCCAATTATTTTCGTAGCTAAACTAGTCTTAGATATCCGATATCGTTTTGGTCATAGTTTCTTCGTTACAACTCCGTTTTCGTTGATTCAACTTGCCACTTCCTTGGATCGAGTCCCTCTTTAAGACTATGAACTGTAAATACCTTAGTTTGTATTCGAAATCACAGGTCATAGGTCAAACTTTAGTGAAACTTATGAAGTTAATCATTTTCCATCATGTAAACAACCTTAAATGATTATTTTTCTAAAAATACTTATACTTTGAGTTAAATCATGAAATTTTTATGTGTTATCATATTCATAGTAAAAATTATTTTTCCAGAAAATAAACCTCCAATTCAAAGTTTAAGATGGTTTTTAATTATCCAACCCAAAACAGCCCCCGGTTGCACTCCGACGTCGTAAATTCAGTTTTTAAGGTGATCTTTGAAAAACCAAGTTATACCTTGTTAAATTAGCATATATTTATGATATATTACAGGTCTTGAAGTATTTTTAAAAGTTAAGTGAGAAGGATCTATTTAGTTTGCAAACAAGTTTGAAAACATTCAAACTATGTTCTTGTTGTTAAAATTTTATACCACAAAATAAGATAGCTATATATATATGAATCGAATAAGGTTATGAACAAAGTTACTACCTCAAGTTACTTGGACAAGATTGCTGTAAAAGAGAAGTAAAAATCTAGAACCAAAAGAGTGATGGAGTTGGATGAAAATTGGAAGTAAACTTGTGTTCTTGAAAGGATTCTTGAAGTGTTTTTGTAAGGTTTTTCTTATGGTGTTTAAGTGATGTTTTTATGGCTAGATCTTCATGGATACTAGCTGAATGGTTATGGAGTTTCTTAAGAGTGTGTTTTTGGTTAAAGAAATGAGGTAATAAAATTTGAAAATAGAAGATGTATTTAAGGCCATAAAAACATGATTAATGGAAAAACATGGACAAAATTTCATGTTGTATTTTTATGTAATTAGTCATACTAAACATCAAAAGTAGTTACCTTATACATAAGGCATGAACAAGAGAGTTACCTTATACATAAGGCATGAACAAGGGCTGGTTGGTGGTGATTTGATGTGTATATACCAATAGTAAATACGTATAGAAGCTAGGTATGATACGAGTACATATACTCTAGATATACGTATAGAAAATCTTGTGAAAAATGGAATGAGAATTCAAATATAGCTATCTTTTGTGAATATACTTATATTGTTTTATGTATTTAAGTCTTTAAAAGTGATTAAATACATTACATATACGATATATGTATAAACATTATATGTTATAAGTATTTATGTCAAATAACGTTACGTATGATTATCGTTTTGAAAACTTAAGTTAGTAGTTTCAAAATATACTTATAACTTATTGTTATTAATACAAAATAAGATATTAAAACATCCTTAGATCATGTTAAATATGTATATATACATATATATACACAAACGTATAATTATCATATGTTATATAGTTCGTGATATCATCGGTCAAACTAGACGGTCAAACGTTGTGTAAAACTCATTTCAAAAACATAAGTCTCAACAATTTGGATTGCTTATCATGTTGGTAAGGTTTAATTTATGTAAATATTAATCTTATAAGTATAGAACGATCGAAAAAGTGCGGGTCATTACAGTACCTACCCGTTAAATAAATTTCGTCCCGAAATTTTAAAATTGTACCTATTTTGCGTCATCGAGAAACAAGTGTGGATACTTTTGTTTCATCTGATCCTCTCGTTCCCAAGTAAACTCGGGACCCCTTCGAGCATTCCAACGAACCTTAACGATCGGTATGTTGCTCTGCTTGAGCTGTTTAACTTCACGGTCCATGATTTCGATTGGTTCTTCGACGAATTGTAGTTTCTCGTCGACATGGATTTCTTCAAGAGGAATGGTGAAATCTTCCTTTGCAAGACACTTCTTAAGGTTTGAGACGTGAAAGGTATTATGTACTCCGGCGAGTTGTTGCGGTAACTCGAGTCGATAAGCTACCGGTCCAATGCGTTCGATGATCTTGAACGGGCCTACATATCTTGGGTTTAGTTTACCCCTTTTTCCAAAACGTATTACACCTTTCCATGGTGACACCTTTAACATAACCATGTCACCGATTTGAAACTCTAATGGTTTCCTTCGAACATCGGCGTAGCTCTTTTGGCGACTACGTGCTGTTTTCAATCTCTCCTTGATTTGTACTATCTTCTCAGTCGTTTCGTGTATGATCTCGGGACCAGTTAATTGTCGATCTCCTACTTCATTCCAACAGATAGGAGATCTACACTTCCTTCCATACAATGCTTCGAATGGTGCAGCTTTAATGCTCGCATGATAACTATTATTATACGAGAATTCTGCTAACGGTAAATACTTATCCCATCCGTTTCCAAAATTGATCACACATGCCCTGAGCATGTCTTCAAGAGTCTGAATTGTTCTTTCACTCTGCCCGTCGGTTTGCGGATGATATGCGGTGCTCATATCCAAACGAGTTCCTAGGGCCTCTTGTAGTGATTGCCAGAACTTTGAGGTAAATCTACTATCACGATCAGATATAATGGAAATAGGTATTCCATGCCTTGAAACAATTTCCTTTATATACAATCGTAATAGTTTCTCCATTCTATCCGTTTCCTTTATAGGCAAGAAATGTGCAGACTTGGTGAGACGATCAACAATCACCCAAATGGTGTCGTATCCCCAGGCAGTCTTTGGTAACTTCGTGATGAAATCCATGGTAATACCATCCCATTTCCATTCTGGGATTTCTGGTTGTTGAAGTAACCCTGACGGCTTCTGGTGTTCTGCTTTGACCTTGGAACAAGTTAAACACTCCCCAACATATGTTGCAACGTCTGTCTTTAAATTAGGCCACCAATAACGTGTCTTAAGATCTTGGTATATCTTTCCAACTCCAGGATGTATCGAGTATCTTGTCTTATGTGCCTCATTCAATATCAACTTCCTTAATCCACCCAACTTCGGTACCCAAATACGATTTGCAAAATATCGAATACCATCTTCCCGTATAACGAGTTGCTTCTCGTACTTCTTCATTATTTCATTTCTTATGTTTTCTTTAGTAAGTGCTTCTCGTTGAACTTCTTTGATTTGTGAGTTGAGATTCATGCGAATTTTTATGTTCATCGCTCGTACTCGAATTGGTTCTCGTTCCTTTCTGCTTAATGCGTCAGCCACCACATTCGCTTTCCCGGGATGATAACGAATTTCACAATCATAGTCGTTTATTAACTCGACCCACCAACGTTGCCTCATGTTCAGCTGTTTCTGATCAAAAATATGTTGAAGGCTTTTATGATCAGTAAACACAGTGCATTTAACTCCATACAAGTAGTGTCTCCACATCTTCAATGCAAACACGACTGCTCCCAATTCTAGATCATGCGTCGTATAATTTCGCTCGTGAATCTTCAATTGTCGGGATGCGTATGCAATAACTTTCTTCCGTTGCATAAGAACGCAACCAAAACCTTGTCGCGAAGCGTCACAATATATTTCAAAATCATCGTTCCCTTCTGGTAACGATAAAATAGGCGCCGTAGTTAACTTCTTCTTCAGTAATTGAAATGCACTCTCCTGCTCAGAGGTCCATTCATATTTCTTCCCTTTTTGCGTTAACGCTGTCAACGGCTTAGCTATTCGGGAAAAATCTTGAATAAACCTTCTATAATAACCGGCTAAACCCAAAAATTGGGGTATCTGCGTTGGTGTCTTAGGAGTCTCCCATTTTTCAATGGCTTCAATTTTTGCTGGATCAACCTGAATTCCTTTGCTACTAACAACGTGGCCAAGAAATTGCACTTCTTTTAACCAGAAAGCACACTTAGAAAATTTAGCGTATAGCTGTTCTTTTCTCAACAACTCTAATATCAACCTTAAATGCTGTTCATGCTCTTGCTCACTCTTGGAATATATAAGAATATCATCAATGAAAACGATAACAAACTTATCTAAATATGGACTACAAACTCGATTCATGAGGTCCATGAATACAGCTGGCGCATTCGTCAATCCAAACGGCATGACCAAAAATTCGTAATGACCATAACGTGTCTGAAAAGCAGTTTTCGGAATGTCCTCTTCTTTGACACGTAATTGATGATAACCCGATCTTAGGTCGATTTTCGAATAAACACATGATCCTTGCAGTTGATCAAATAAGTCATCAATTCTCGGTAGTGGATACCGATTCTTGATAGTTAACTTATTTAATTCACGATAATCTATACACATCCTAAAAGATCCATCTTTCTTCTTAACAAACAAAATTGGAGCTCCCCACGGTGAAGTGCTTGGTCGTATGAATCCACGGTCTAGTAATTCTTTTAACTGACTTTGAAGTTCTTTTAATTCGGACGGTGCAAGTCTATATGGAGCACGAGCCACTGGTGCAGCTCCTGGTACTAAATCTATTTGAAATTCTACAGATCTAAATGGAGGTAATCCCGGCAACTCTTCCGGAAAAACTTCAGGAAAATCTCTTGCCACAGGCACATCGTTGATGCACTTCTCTTTTTCTTTCTTTTCGACTTTATTAACATGTGCTAGAATAGCATAACATCCCTTTTCTAAACACTTCTTGGCTTTCAAACAGCTAATGAGTTTTAGCTTTGAATTACCCTTCTCTCCATAAATCATCACCGGCATTTTATCCTTACTAGGAATGCGAATTGCCTTCTTGGCACACACAACTTCAGCTCCTACTTTGGACATCCAGTCCATGCCGACTATTACATCAAAACTTCCTAATTCTACGGGTATTAAGTCAATTTTAAACGTTTCTCCGGCTAAATTTATTTCACAATCACGACAAATTTTATCGGCTTTAATTAGTTTACCATTAGCTAACTCAATCATGTACTTAGCATCTAGAGGTAATGATGAACAATTCAATTTAGTGTAAAAATTTCTACACACGTAACTTCTATCGGCACCAGTATCAAATATAATAGACGCTGATAAGTTATTAATGGTAAACGTACCCGTAACAAGCTCCGGGTCTTCACGTGCCTCTCTAGCATTAATAATAAATGCTCTCCCACGTGCAGGTCCGACATTCTTCTCTGGATTCGGGCACTGGCTCTTATAGTGACCTTGTTTTCCACACCCAAAACAAGTAACGATAGCCAAAGCAGTTCTATTTGCATTGGTGGCAGGAGTCTTGGTACTATTTGTATTTGTAACGAGAGCCCTACAATCTTCAGCAAGATGACCCTGTCGATTACACTTGTTGCATACCACACTACAGTAACCAAAATGATGTTTGTGGCATCGGTTGCATAAAGGACTTTGTCCTTTGTAACCAACACCTGAACCACTACCCGCACCTTTCGTGGTTTCTTGTTTCTTAAAAGATTGTTGTTGGTTACCTCGATCATAATTTCCATTCCACTTTCTTTTGTTACCCAATACCTTCACATCAGTATTGGATGATTTCTTATCCAAGATGACCTGATCCATTAGCTCGTTTGCCATGGTTATAGCTTCATGAATTGTCTTAGGTCTCGATGCTGTAACGTTTGCCTTGACCTTTGTGGGCAAACCATCTTTTTACATTTCAATCTTCCGTTCTTCGGTTGGAACCAATTCAGGACATAGCAAAACTAATTCCATGAATCGCTGATTGTAGTTGGTGATTTCAGTACCAACAACCTTCAGACTTCGTAATTCATCTTCCAACTTCCTAACCTCGTTCCTTGGACAATATTCGTTGATTAACATTGTTTTGAATTCTTCCCATGGAGTATCATAAGCTACATCTCCTCCTACAGCCTTCACATAATTTTTCCACCACGTGAGTGCACTATCTTGTAAAGTGCACGATGCATACTTGGTCATGTCCTTTTCAACACAACCACTGATTTTAAACACAGTCTCCATCTTTTCTATCCACCGGGTTAAACCGATCGGTCCTTCCGTTCCACTGAATGATGAGGGCTTGCAAGCTTGAAACGTCTTGTAGGTGCATCCTACACGAGGATTTGGGTTAACTGCAGCAGCTCTTGCAGCTTCGACCCATAACATTCTATCATTGACTCGCTGGTTGATGAATTCCTCGACTTCTTGTTCCGTCATTCGATTCAATCGCGCCATTTCCTAATGAAAGAAAATAATTATTCACATGGAATATTATAGATGTAGTGTGTATTTATAGTACATTATAGCTTGTTAATAATATGAACTAGGTATTATTATAAAAGCCTTTTCTTCTTATTAGCGTTTTATAATTATATCTAGGGTAGTACCTACCCGTTAATGTTCATACTTAATAGCTTAGTACAGAACCAATTACTACAATCTAAATAATACTTAACCATGGAAAATTATTGCATTTCATACTTCACTATTTTACATATGCTTATCTTACATCGAACATTAAGCAAACCACTCTAATAATATTATACAAAACATTATATGATCCCATGGTTTAATACGGCAGCGCATCGTTTGGTCTATTTTCTAGGACGTTTAGGTTCAAGGAATGGCCTAACGCTTATCCTAGCTGTCTGCCTATATTTTGGCGGTGGGGCTGAAGAACTGGATGCCGGGATAGAACGAATAGGTATAGCGGGAATAGGGGTGGTAGTGTTTAGTGGAGTTGGTGCCACATCATCCTCACTAAACTCGGGATTTGAATTTTCTAATTCATTAGCCTTTCGTTTCTTTCCTAATTCGAACTTGTCTTTCGTAATTTCCTGTATTTCTTCCTCGGGTTCACTTTCCTCCTCGGGTTCACTTTCCTCCTCGGGTTCACTTTCCGGGTTCCCTATAGTTATTTCATCCGGAATTTGTGAGTCTTTCCCAAAGATATTATTTTCGTCATCGGATAGGTTAATGACTGAAACGCCATCTGAAGATTCTGATTCGGAGTCGCTGAATGTGATAACAAGTTTTGAGCCCGACATCTATCACACAACAACTAACCCATTAGTACTACATAATATTTACATATAAATTTTAACCAACAATGATAAGCAATGGTTTTTAAATCAGACCCGGTCAAAGTCCAGACTTACTAATGTATCCTAACGACTTATCAGTTAGACACACTAATGCAAACCTGGTTCGCTAAGACCACCGCTCTGATACCACATGTCATAACCCGTCCTTAACCATAAGAACGTGTTAGATAACGTATGATTTCATTGCGAGGTATTGACCTCTATATGCGACATTTTTAAAAGAACAACTGCATATATTTTACATTACAAACCATAATTCTTATTTTGATACAAGCTTTAGACAAAATAAAGATGATTATCATTTAGCGATAATCTTAGACTTACAAACTTTACAAATGATGATAACAACACGATTTCTAGCATATTTTACAATACAAATCCTCGGATATGCAGTTTTATTTTTGACACAAATATGAGTACGCAAGATCCTGCTTAAATTCAACATGTTGCAGCGGAAGCTTCTAATTATCACCTGAGAATAGACATGCTTAAAACGTCAACATAAAGTTGGTGAGATATAGGTTTAATGCCGGCAGCAATATATATATATATATATATATATAGACCACAAGATTTCATATATAAACGTTTTAATAAAAATATTCTAAGTGGTTGAGCACTTGGTAACCATACTTAACATTTAATCACGTCGCATATTCCCTTTATTATGAAATCTTACTACACCGTACCAAGTGTAGTCACAAAACGAAGTACTGTGCAACCGTTGAATACTGGTCGTCCAGTCCGGTTGGGGTTGTCAGGCCCGATAGATCTATCAACAGGATTCGCGTTTACAATACCGCTGTAAATAACAGTTACCAAGCTACAGGGAAGTATGCCAGTGGTACAACTCAACGTAGAATATATTTTTCAGTTACTTGTGTCCATAACGTAAAACATAAAATACATGTATTCTCATCCCGAAATACTTAGAGTTTAAAAGTGGGACTATATACTCACTTTCGTCTTGAAGATATGTAATTTTGACTTGGTCTCCGATTGATATCACGAACCTATCCATATATAATATATCAATACCTTTTCTTTTTAAACAAACGTCACATATATATACTTATAATACTTTTAATACTTTTAATAATTCCTTAGTCCGTAGTTAGCAGTCCGATGTTAGTAATTCAATTTTAATGGTTCATTTTTAGGTGTTTAATAAACCCCCAATGAAATAAATAAAAACCCCCATCGTATATGTATTGGTCGAGATTAATCTTGACCCACGGTACCGGTGTTGTCAAATGACGTGTTGCGTACATAAAGTATCGGTGTTGTCAAATGACGTGTTGCGTACAATCATGGGATCTTATGATTAATCTTCTCGTATTGTTTACGGGTGATCCTGAACCATATAAAATTAAATTATGAGTACATATATATAAAATATCATGTTATTTTAAAAAGATGTGATTTATTTAATTTTCTCCAATTATTTTCGTAGCTAAACTAGTCTTAGATATCCGATCTCATTTTGGTCATAGTTTCTTCGTTACAACTCCGTTTTCGTTGATTCAACTTGCCACTTCCTTGGATCGAGTCCCTCTTTAAGACTATGAACTGTAAATACCTTAGTTTGTATTCGAAATCACAGGTCATAGGTCAAACTTTAGTGAAACTTATGAAGTTAATCATTTTCCATCATGTAAACAACCTTAAATGATTATTTTTCTAAAAATACTTATACTTTGAGTTAAATCATGAAATTTTTATGTGTTATCATATTCATAGTAAAAATCATTTTTCCAGAAAATAAACCTCCAATTCCAAGTTTAAGATGGTTTTTAATTATCCAACCCAAAACAGCCCCCGGTTGCACTCCGACGTCGTAAATTCAGTTTTTAAGGTGTTCTTTGAAAAACCAAGTTATACCTTGTTAAATTAGCATATATTTATGATATATTACAGGTCTTGAAGTATTTTTAAAAGTTAAGTGAGAAGGATCTATTTAGTTTGCAAACAAGTTTGAAAACATTCAAACTATGTTCTTGTTGTTAAAATTTTATACCACAAAATAAGATAGCTATATATATATGAATCGAATAAGGTTATGAACAAAGTTACTACCTCAAGTTACTTGGACAAGATTTCTGTAAAAGAGAAGTAAAAATCTAGAACCAAAAGAGTGATGGAGTTGGATGAAAGATTGGAAGTAAACTTGTGTTCTTGAAAGGATTCTTGAAGTGTTTTTGTAAGGTTTTTCTTATGGTGTTTAAGTGATGTTTTTATGGCTAGATCTTCATGGATACTAGCTGAATGGTTATGGAGTTTCTTAAGAGTGTGTTTTTGGTTAAAGAAATGAGGTAATAAAATTTGAAAATAGAAGATGTATTTAAGGCCATAAAAACATGATTAATGGAAAAACATGGACAAAATTTCATGTTGTATTTTTATGTAATTAGTCATACTAAACATCAAAAGTAGTTACCTTATACATAAGGCATGAACAAGAGAGTTACCTTATACATAAGGCATGAACAAGGGCTGGTTGGTGGTGATTTGATGTGTATATACCAATAGTAAATACGTATAGAAGCTAGGTATGATACGAGTACATATACTCTAGATATACGTATAGAAAATCTTGTGAAAAATGGAATGAGAATTCAAATATAGCTATCTTTTGTGAATATACTTATATTGTTTTATGTATTTAAGTCTTTAAAAGTGATTAAATACATTACATATACGATATATGTATAAACATTATATGTTATAAGTATTTATGTCAAATAACGTTACGTATGGTTATCGTTTTGAAAACTTAAGTTAGTAGTTTCAAAATATACTTATAACTTATTGTTATTAATACAAAATGAGATATTAAAACATCCTTAGATCATGTTAAATATGTATATATACATATATATACACAAACGTATAATTATCATATGTTATATAGTTCGTGATATCATCGGTCAAACTAGACGGTCAAACGTTGTGTAAAACTCATTTCAAAAACATAAGTCTCAACAATTTGGATTGCTTATCATGTTGGTAAGGTTTAATTTATGTAAATATTAATCTTATAAGTATAGAACGATCGAAAAAGTGCGGGTCATTACATATTTATAATAAATTTTTGAATTATTAAAGTGAATTATTAAAGTATGAATTATTAAAGTGAATTATTGAAGTATGAATTATTAAAGTATGATATTAAAGTGAATTATTAAAGTGAATTATTAAAGTTAAAGTAAAGTAAAAATAAAGTAAAGGTAAAGTTTAAGTATAGTAAAAGTATAAAACTATGTACGTATAATACGCGTATAAATATATATAATATTAATTTAAATCGTTATATATATTTAATAAAATAAAATATAAATATCGTTATATTTATCATACTAGTTAAGTAATGAGTTGTCAAAAGTGGTTCTAGATATTTATAAAAGTTATATACGTTTTAATAATAAAGTTCTTTTTAAACTGAAAATGTTTTTGTACGTTTGAAACTAAATAGATCAATCGAGTCTTTATGAGATTCAATCTTCCACTATCCTTTGTCTAGTTCTCAATGATTGACAATTTGTTCTTATTTATAAATCACTTTACCATTTTCTGAATATTGTTAAAATGGAAAGATTTCTCAAATCAACGTGGGCCTTTCAACAGAGACTTGTAATCATAATTCAATATATCTGATAATTCAATCATTTGATCTTATCTTCTAATTCTATTGATAAACATTTTGAAACAGATACAATCATATAAAGTATTTAATCTAATATTTTGTTTACGTTTCAAGTTATAATATATATACACATATACATATATAATCATATTCGTTTAATGGTTCGTGAATCGTTGGAACTTGGTCGAGGTTGAATGAATGTATGAACATAGTTTAAAATTCTTGAAATTTAACTTAACAAATATTGCTTATCGTGTCGGAAACATATAAAGATTAAAGTTTAAATTTGGTTAGAAATTTCCGGGTTTTCACATAAACGGTGTTGCGAACAGGTTCGCCGGTGAGCGGGTCGAGTACTCCAAGGTTAGGTGGTAGATTCGGTTCATGTTATGGAGTACCTTCTTCCCTTTTCCATAGGGTGAGTATGTCGCGAACCCACCCCCATTTTCTCCAGTAATCACGGTAGTTGATTGGTTGGTGTGCTCCTGTCACGCTGGCTTCGGAGTCAGAGGAACTTGGTCGATTCGTAGAGGCCATCTTACGTGATCTCAGGAAGGATCTTTGGCGTGAAGAGTTTATTGACAGCAATTGATAGTTGAATGGCATTCTCAATGCATAATTTACATAGATATATATAGTACCAGGATCCCTTAAATTAAGGAGAAATTTACGAGAGATATCAGGCAAGGTCTACAGTAACAGATACGCTAAGATATGAATTGTCAGATATGCTAAGGTATGAATTTTGTCTATACACTATTCATGCAGTCAATGCAGTAAAACGTGTCTAGACTAAGAATAATGAGTAAGTGATTTTCTAAGGATGATAAGCAGATGATTTTCGACAAAAATGATAAGCAAAACTTTTGACATGCAGACACGGTTGAAGTCCAGACTCACTAATGCATCCTAACAACTATCAGTTAGACATACTAATGCAAGACCTGGTTCACTAAGACCACCGCTCTGATACCAACTGAAACGCCCCGTCCTAATCCATCCGAACGAAGTCGATATCGATTATAAATGATTCACAACAGTTGATTACATCGCGAGGTATTTGACCTCTAAATGATACATTTTACAAACATTGCATTCGTTTTTGAAAAGACAAACTTTCATTACATCGAAAGTGGATGGAATACATACCATTTTATAATGTATCTAACTATAATTGACTTAATAATAATCTTGATAATCTCGACGACTCGAATGCAACGTCTTTTGAAATATGTCATGAATGACTCCAAGTAATATCTTTAAAATGAGTAATTACACAGCGAAAGACTTCTTTCATACCTGAGAATAAACATGTTTTAAAGTGTAAACCAAAAGGTTGGTGAGTTCATTAGTTTATCATAAATAATCATTTCATAATTTTAATAGACCACAAGATTTTCATTTCTCTTAAACATACGTCCCATGCATAGAGACAAAAATAATATCATTCATATGGATTGAACACCTGGTAACCGACATTCACAATATGTATATAAGAATATCCCCATTATTCCGGGATCCTCCTTCGGACATGATATAAATTTCGAAGTACTAAAGCATCCGGTACTTTGGATGGGGCTTGTTGGGCCCGATAGATCTATCTTTAGAGTTCGCGTCAATTAGGGTGTCTGTTCCCTAATTCTTAGATTACCAGACTTAATTAAAAAGGGGCATATTCGATTTCGATAATTCAACCATATAATGTAGTTTCGATTACTTGTGCCTATTTCGTAAAACATTTATAAAAATTGCGCATGTATTCTCAGCCCAAAAATATAAAGAGTAAAAGGGAGCAAATGAAACTCACCTAATGTATTTTGTAGTAAAAATACATATGACGTCATTGAACAAGTGTAAGGTTGGTCTCGGATTCACGAACCTGTATCATTTATATATATATTAACACACATAATTATAGTCGAACAATATTTATATATTTTATCTTAAATTATATATCTTATATATTTAGTTTGTATATTCATTTAAAATAACTAATATTTAGATAGTTTTATATATATATGTGATTAGTATTATGTAGAAAGTAATAACTTGTTATATGTAAATATTTATATAATTAGTTCTAATGCATTTATTATTTTAAAATTTTATGTTACACTAATATATTATGTATCAAATATTTTTTTATATATCTAATATTTCTTAGATAAATAATAATAATAATAATAATAATAATAATAATAATACTAATAATAATAATAATAATAATAAAAGTAATAATAATAAATTTGAAAGAAAAATGAAAACTACCTTAAAAGCTAGCTTGTAAAAATAAATGCTTGAGACGGGACTCGAACCCGCGACCTCTCGCTTAACCCTAACATTCAAGACCATCCCTCTGCTTCCCATTTCTCTGTTGTAATTAGTAATTTAAATTTATTTAACCCATGGGAACCGGGTTATCATCATCATATATCATTATCGAATTCAATATCATATCCATCATCATGTTTTCGTTCACCAACAGTAATCATAACGATTTCATGGCCCAGGAACACGGCCCAACTAACAAATGAATATCAGCCCATTTAAACAGTGCAATCCAAAACTAACCCTAGTCCATGATCTAATTATTTTACGAATAGCCCAACAGATAAATTAAGTTTCACAGCCCCAACCCTTTTCATTGATTGAACAGATCGAGTATTGAGAAAAAAATATATGTGGGTCTACACCTTCCACTTTTCATGCTTTTCCCATACCTGCTTCCACTTCTTCAATCATTATCATATAAACTTTTTCAATAATCTAATCTTCATCATTGAATAAAAAAAAAATAGTTTGGTCAAGGTTCATCGTGGGTTCAATGGTATAGTTCAAACAGAAATCAGAATAGCAACGAATGGGTATTAATATAATGGTTGTAGCAGTGGACATACGGTGATTTCAATGACTGCAACAAAATAGGTGGGTTTATGGGTTTCGTGGATATTAAACCGAACAAGTGGGTTTTATTAGTGGTGGGTGGTGGTTTAAGGACAGGAAACAGAAAACAAATAGCAGCGATAACTACTATTTTGGCAGCTGTTTTGAGTTGCAAAACACGCTGCAGTAGTTTAGAAAGTGGCTTAAATGGATGGTGGTTCCCGATGGTTATCATGGAGGTGGAGGTGGTTTGATGGTTTCGGACAGAAAGAGAGGAAGAGATATAGTGAGGTGGTGAGGGTGATGATGAGGCCGAAGCATGAGTGATAGTTGTTTCCTCTTTCATGAATCGTGTAGGTGTAGTATATATATATATATATATATATATATATATATATATATATATATATATATATATATATATATATATATATATATATATATATATATATTCTATAATTTGAAATGAAAAGGAACAAAAACTCATACAAAGTAATATCCAATTGATTGATCAAGACATAGTAAGTTTCTACTCAATTCATGGATGAACCTTATTTGAAACAAGTGGGTTTACTGTTATTGAATATATGTATATGTATATAATATCTTAGAGTAGTAAAATAACTTAGGATTCTAAAAATTCAATTCTCACGTCTCAGTGGTTTTGGTGAACATTAAACTTTATTGTAGTAAATACATATATAGTTTTATTTATATATAAGTGTGATATGATTGAATATAGATGCATGTGTAACATGTAAAGTTAAAAGAATACAATAGTAGATAATAATTCTCTATGTTTTAAAACAAATGAATGGCAGTCAGTTGTTAAATGGGAACAAAAACAGTGAATCTTGTGACCAAAATCTTACATGATTCAATTCAAGAATCAATCGTGCAAAATTAATAATAAATTCAACAGCCTCAATTTTTGTTTCATCTTACCGACGTTTTATTGGGATAGTATTTCGTACTCCATTGATAATCAGGGGAGGATAAAAGTCTGAAAAAAATCCCATTTTAAATTAACTACATTTATTTATTTTGATCATTATGGTATAAAATTCGAGCAGTAACTTGTTAAATAAAATTTACCTCAACTGTCCCTCTCATTTATGGGTAAAATATAAAAAGTGTTCAAACTTAACAAATAGTTCCTAAATACATTTTTAATAAACCTAAAATTTATACAACTTATTTTCGTATAACCGTTTATTTTAAAATTACATAAGTTTGAATTTAACTTGCTTAATATCAATCGAAACATCAAACGAGTATTACAATCATTTAATATTTATTTTTAATATATTTATTTATATATAGAGATATATATATTAAATAATTATTATTATAATATTCTATTTTTATTTTATTAATTTTTAATAGCAACAACATATAATAATTTAAATTATATTTTGAATTATTATTTATATATACATACACACAAATCTATTTACAATTAATTGTTCGTGAAACGTCAAGAGCAGCCGAAGGTCAATTGAACATAGTTTCAAAATTTTCGAGACTCAACATTACAGACTTTGCTTAGCGTGTCGAATTCATATTAAAATTAAGTTTAAATTTGGTCGGAAATTCCCGGGTCATCACATCTGATTCATTAGTCTTATCTAGCTAATTTGCACGGCGTCCTCCCCATTTTACAAGACAGATCCTCTCATGGTTAGGATAAGTCTGACCACTTGGCGACCCTATTTGATGCTGAGGTCCGTGGATTTCCTGCTGATTTTAGAGATGACTTTTTCTAGATTTTTCGTCAACCTACAGCTGGTCTGGACGACAACTTCATGACCTAAATCAAGAAGCGCGTTTCTTTTCGGAAGACTTTACTTCCTTTTAACGATGGAATTGATTCATCGTGTAGATCCATCTTTCTTTCAAATATATTACAGTAAATCGGGTAAACTGATTAAAATCGTCCAAAACAAAAGTATCTTCAATTATTTGTTACAGAAATATGTGACATATGTTTAAGATAACTTGGTAAATTTTCCCACACTTGGCTTTTATTTTCTTTTATTTGCCTTTTATTGTCCTCTATTCCATTTTAAATGAATTCTAACATTTTGGTTTGTTTCTTAAGTTATGTCCTTTCCGAGGTAACAATAATTTCGGTGTTAACACCTAGTTTTATCGTTCATAAAGATGTATAAACATGATTTTGAGTTCATTTAATTGAAAATTTTGAAAATTTTTACTAGAAGTGGGTAGTCAGTATATAAGACTAGGGCTGTTCTTTGTTATCAGAGAGCACTAAATTCTAATACAACTACTACGTTACTAGTATTTTTAATGGTAACCAAGTGGTTAAGTTAAAAATTTTAAAAATCCGAAAGAATTTAACCCCTTCCCACACTTAAGATCTTGCAATGCCCTCATTTGCAAGAAATCAGTAACAATTTAAATTATTGAGGCTGATTAGCGTAGAAAAATGATTAAATTTTACCAAAGTTTCCAAATATATTGGCGTTTGTTTGCTGAATGATAAATGGTGCACATCATTTGTTCATTCCGTCTGTTGGTACATCACATTTGTTTTTCGTTTTGTCGTCAAAATTAATAGCTTTTGCTGAACTTAATGCCAGTCTTTGAAAATGCGCTGTTTTACCCTGTTTTGTACATGAGATAAACTACAAACACATATATACATATTTTTGAAGTTGGGTTTTCACACCACATTCAAAAATTATTAAAATCTAATAAAGTTAGAAAATTATAAAAGCTATTATAATAATAAAATAAGAAATAAGAAATAAGAAAATTAAGAATTAGAAACATTACAATAAAATAAACAAAAATAGAAAATTACGGATGAGGAGGATGGTTCCAGTATGGGTCCCAAGCGTATCCATAGATGCTGTAAAATGCTTGGGCCGGGTCATATGTAGGATATGGTGGTCGGCTCTCTATAGTCCAAGGAGCAAATTCGGGCATAACGGTAGGAATGTAATCTCTACCTACGTGTGTACAATGACTTATGATTTGGCTTTGATGATACTGCCAATCTTGAAATGCTTTTTGTCTAGCCATTTCATACTCGTGTCGAGCCATAAAAATTTGCATTTCCGTCATTGGATTTCCCCCTCCCGGTTGACCTTGCTGTTGATCTCTCTCAACCTGTGGATGCCTGCCATCATAACGTGCTGCCGCGTTGTTTCATTTCTTTAAGACCTTAGCACCATGATAAACACGCAAATCTATTCTATCGCGGGGTTCTGGTTCTGCCATTAATAATCCCCCCCCCCCCCCCCGACTTCTATCCACACCGAGATATTCAGCAATTAAACTAATAAATATACCACCTCCTATTATGCTACCACGCCTCATACCCCTAACCATAGTCAATAAATAATAACCCACACAAAAAGGTATACTTATAGCGCTATGTGGGTCTCGAATACACATGTGGTAAAACAAATCCTGTTCATTTACCTTTTCCTTATTCTTAAATCGTTGTGTAATCGAATTGGCTAAAAACCTATGATTACTCTTAATTCAGCTCTATCAATATCAAGATAAGAGTATAATCCCCCCTGGAATCGGCGATGGCTAGTCATCATACTCCATACGTCATTTGTATCAAAATTCTCATCCACCCTCCTACCATAAACTATTAACCTCTGGCAATCATAAGATGCTAGCTCCTCGGGCGTATATATACCTAAAGCCCGAGCCATGTCTAGTAAGGACATATGGCGCATCTCTCCTCCTAATAAAAATCTAATAAAACTACGATCGGTTAAAGTATCTACCCGATCATTTATCTCAATAGTACACAATAACTCTATACACCATTCTCTATATACAGGTCTACGCATGTTGAATAAATGTACCCAATCACTAAAAGTAGAATTACCATACCTTTGAGTAAGTAATTCCCTGATTGGCTCGTCCAATTCCACTACCTCTAGTTGTAGTGACCTGAACTTTTCCATGTTTATATATATTAATTGAGATTGATATTTACATGATTAAATGTTTCCAACATGTTAAGCAATCAAACTTGTTAAGACTTGATTAATTGAAATATGTTTCATATAGACAATTGACCACCCAAGTTGACCGGTGATTCACGAACGTTAAAACTTGTAAAAACTATACGATGACATATATATGGTTATATATATAGTTAACATGTTTTTATTATAAGTATGTATCTCATTAGGTATTTTAATAATGAGTTATATGTAGTGACCCGAACTTTTCCATGTTTATATATATTAATTGAGATTGATATTTACATGATTAAATGTTTCCAACATGTTAAGCAATCAAACTTGTTAAGACTTGATTAATTGAAATATGTTTCATATAGACAATTGACCACCCAAGTTGATCGGTGATTCACGAACGTTAAAACTTGTAAAAACTATATGATGACATATATATGGATATATATATATAGTTAACATGATACTATGATAAGAAAACATATCATAAAGTATATTAACAATGAACTACATATGTAAAAACAAGACTACTAACTTAATGATTTTTAAACGAGACATATATGTAACGATTATCGTTGTAAAGACATTTAATGTATATATATCATATTAAGAGATATTCATACATGATAATATCATGATAATATAATAATTTAAAATCTCATTTGATATTATAAACATTGGGTTAACAACATTTAACAAGATCGTTAACCTAAAGGTTTCAAAACAACACTTACATGTAACGACTAACGATGACTTAACGACTCAGTTAAAATGTATATACATGTAGTGTTTTAATATGTATTTATACACTTTTGAAAGACTTCAATACACTTATCAAAATACTTCTACTTAACAAAAATGCTTACAATTACATCCTCGTTCAGTTTCATCAACAATTCTACTCGTATGCACCCGTATTCGTACTCGTACAATACACAGCTTTTAGATGTATGTACTATTGGTATATACACTCCAATGATCAGCTCTTAGCAGCCCATGTGAGTCACCTAACACATGTGGGAACCATCATTTGGCAACTAGCATGAAATATCTCATAAAATTACAAAAATATGAGTAATCATTCATGACTTATTTACATGAAAACAAAATTACATATCCTTTATATCTAATCCATACACCAACGACCAAAAACACCTACAAACACTTTCATTCTTCAATTTTCTTCATCTAATTGATCTCTCTCAAGTTCTATCTTCAAGTTCTAAGTGTTCTTCATAAATTCCAAAAGTTCTAGTTTCATAAAATCAAGAATACTTTCAAGTTTGCTAGCTCACTTCCAATCTTGTAAGGTGATCATCCAACCTCAAGAAATCTTTTTTTCTTACAGTAGGTTATCATTCTAATACAAGGTAATAATCATATTCAAACTTTGGTTCAATTTCTATAACTATAACAATCTTATTTCAAGTGATGATCTTACTTGAACTTGTTTTCGTGTCATGATTCTGCTTCAAGAACTTCGAGCCATCCAAGGATCCATTGAAGCTAGATCCATTTTTCTCTTTTCCAGTAGGTTTATCCAAGGAAATTAAGGTAGTAATGATGTTCATAACATCATTCGATTCATACATATAAAGCTATCTTATTCGAAGGTTTAAACTTGTAATCACTAGAACATAGTTTAGTTAATTTTAAACTTGTTCGCAAACAAAAGTTAATCCTTCTAACTTGACTTTTAAAATCAACTAAACACATGTTCTATATCTATATGATATGCTAACTTAATGATTTAAAACCTGGAAACACGAAAAACACCGTAAAACCGGATTTACGCCGTCGTAGTAACACCGCGGGCTGTTTTGGGTTAGTTAATTAAAAACTATGATAAACTTTGATTTAAAAGTTGTTATTCTGAGAAAATGATTTTTATTATGAACATGAAACTATATCCAAAAATTATGGTTAAACTCAAAGTGGAAGTATGTTTTCTAAAATGGTCATCTAGACGTCGTTCTTTCGACTGAAATGACTACCTTTACAAAAACGACTTGTAACTTATTTTTCCGACTATAAACCTATACTTTTCTGTTTAGATTCATAAAATAGAGTTCAATATGAAACCATAGCAATTTGATTCACTCAAAACGGATTTAAAATGAAGAAGTTATGGGTAAAACAAGATTGGATAATTTTTCTCATTTTAGCTACGTGAAAATTGGTAACAAATCTATTCCAACCATAACTTAATCAACTTGTATTGTATATTATGTAATCTTGAGATACCATAGACACGTATACAATGTTTCGACCTATCATGTCGACACATCTATATATATTTCGGAACAACCATAGACACTCTATATGTGAATGTTGGAGTTAGCTATACAGGGTTGAGGTTGATTCCAAAATATATATAGTTTGAGTTGTGATCAATACTGAGATACGTATACACTGGGTCGTGGATTGATTCAAGATAAAATTTATCGATTTATTTCTGTACATCTAACTGTGGACAACTAGTTGTAGGTTACTAACGAGGACAGCTGACTTAATAAACTTAAAACATCAAAATATATTAAAAGTGTTGTAAATATATTTTGAACATACTTTAATATATATGTATATATTGTTATAGGTTCGTGAATCAACAGTGGCCAAGTCTTACTTCCCGACGAAGTAAAAATCTGTGAAAGTGAGTTATAGTCCCACTTTTAAAATCTAATATTTTTGGGATGAGAATACATGCAGGTTTTATAAATGATTTACAAAATAGACACAAGTACGTGAAACTACATTCTATGGTTGAATTATCGAAATCGAATATGCCCCTTTTTATTAAGTCTGGTAATCTAAGAATTAGGGAACAGACACCCTAATTGACGCGAATCCTAAAGATAGATCTATTGGGCCTAACAAACCCCATCCAAAGTACCGGATGCTTTAGTACTTCGAAATTTATATCATATCCGAAGGGTGTCCCGGAATGATGGGGATATTCTTATATATGCATCTTGTTATTGTCGGTTACCAGGTGTTCACCATATGAATGATTTTTATCTCTATGTATGGGATGTGTATTAAAATATGAAATCTTGTGGTCTATTGTTACGATTTGATATATATAGGTTAAACCTATAACTCACCAACATTTTTGTTGACGTTTAAAGCATGTTTATTCTCAGGTGAATATTAAGAGCTTCCGCTGTTGCATACTAAAATAAGGACAAGATTTGGAGTCCATGTTTGTATGATATTGTGTAAAAACTGCATTCAAGAAACTGATTTCGATGTAACATAATTGTATTGTAAACCATTATGTAATGGTCGTGTGTAAACAGGATATTTTAGATTATCATTATTTGATAATCTACGTAAAGCTTTTTAAACCTTTATTTATGAAATAAAGGTTATGGTTTGTTTTAAAAATGAATGCAGTCTTTGAAAAACGTCTCATATAGAGGTCAAAACCTCGCAACGAAATCAATTAATATGGAACGTTTTTAATCAATAAGAACGGGACATTTCAGTTGGTATCCGAGCGTTGGTCTTAGAGAACCAGAAAATTTGCATTAGTGTGTCTTATCGAGTTTGTTAGGATGCATTAGTGAGTCTGGACTTCGACCGTGTTTTCTTTAAAAATGATTGCTTAACATTTTTGTTGGAAACTATATATTTTTAACATATGAATATTATGTGATATATTAATCTCTTAACGTGTTTGATATTATGTGATAGATGTCTACCTCTAGAACAAGTCCCATTGACTCACCTAATAATAATGAAGAGTCAAATGTAAATTGGAATGATTTGTGGACTGATTCACAAGTTCTCGAAGAGGAACCGGAAGAAGAGTCCGAACCGGAAGAAGAGTCGGAACCGGAAGAAGAATCGGAACCGGAAGAAGAATCGGAACCGGTGGGGGAAATAATAAAACGGTTAAGTAAAAGAAAATCCTCAACCAACCGACCAAAGTTAATTATGGTCAATGGTGTTTCCGCCAAGGAAGCAAAATATTGGGAGGATTACCAATTCTCCGATGAATCGGATTCCGACGAGAATTCCGATGATGTTATAGAAATTACCCCAACTGAATTTAAAAAGGCAAAAGAAAATAATAAGGGAAAGGGCATAAAAATAGAGAAATCTAATTCCAACCCCGATGAACTTTATATGTATCGTCAACCCCCGAAGTCCTTAAGTTGTAACAATGACCCGGGAACCTCTAAACCACCAGGTTTTTCTAAACCAATGTGGACAACGACGGCTCGTATTAGGGGAACATCATATATCCCTAGAAACTTGGCAAAACGAACCAAAACCGAAGAAGAAGAAACGAGCGAGTCGGAATAAGATAGTTGTATTCGTGTGGTGTAATATATGTAATATAGTGTTCTTATGCTTTATGATATATGTAAAAATTGCTTGTATTAATAAGTATTTTTTTTATGAATCTAACTCTTGTCTATTTTACAGTTTAAAAACTCAAAATGGATAGACAACCCAATATTTTAAGAGACCTACCCGGAGACATGATTGATGAAATTTTGTCTAGAGTCGGCCAGAATTCTTCGGCACAACTATTTAAGGCGAGATCAGTTTGTAAGACATTCGAAGAACGTTCCAAGAATGTCTTGGTTTATAAGAGACTTTCGTTTGAAATATGGGGGATATCACATTGGGAAACCCATAAGTTACGATGTGTTTACTTTGACGCATATATTGCGGGGAACCCAAATGCTATTTTACGCAACGGGTTAAGAAATTATTTTGACTCAATATATCCGAATATTGGACTTCGTGATTTAGAAAAAGCGGCTAACATGCAACATAAAGAAGCATGTTATGCTTACGGATTAGTAATGTTCGCTTCTCACCAAAGTGAGAACAAGAACATCGGGCTACAACTATTAAACAAAACGTTTCCACAAGTGACGGAGTCGGTAATTGGGGTAAGAAATGAGGTTTTTAGATTATTACGGGACTGTTGGACATTACGTAACCCTCGTCCCTTTGATGACGTTACAACACGCTGTCTTATCAACGGCCATAACGGTTATGTTGCACAAGACCAAGGATGGGAAGTAGTCCTAGTAAAACCAGAATGCATGACTTGTTTCTGGACGTATGAATTACGTGTCTTTATTGCCTTTGCTGAACGACTTGTGTACTAGCTAGAATTGTCTTCACAACTATCTTGTATCAAAGTTATTGTGTGCTATATTTCATGCTTTATGTAAAATAAGCGGTATTGTAAGTTTGTAAAATATTGTATAAAAGTTTGAACGCGAAATATTATTATAATCAGTTTTTCATATAGAATTGTAGTAGTTGAATTGTATATTAGCTACTAAGTATGAACTTAACGGGTAGGTACTACCCGAATTTAAACTTATAAAACGCTAATATGAAGAAAAAGCTTTTATAAATGAGTTCATATTATGCTACGAAATACTATTAACTACTCTTAATATTCTGTATGATTAACTTGTTCCATTTAACTATTTTGAAGGAAATGGCACCGACTACTCGACACACCGTGAATATGAATGAAGAGGAATTCCGTACTTTTCTAGCTTCAAACATAGCCGCAGTACAGGCTGCGCTACATACCAACAATAACCTTGGATCTAGCAGTACAGGAAATCGTGTAGGATGCACCTACAAAGAATTCACTGCCTGCAAACCTTTGGAATTTGATGGAACCGAAGGACCGATCGGATTGAAACGGTGGACCGAGAAGGTTGAATCGGTGTTTGCCATAAGTAAGTGTACTGAAGAGGACAAAGTGAAGTACGCTACGCATACCTTCACAGGTTCTGCGTTAACATGGTGGAATACCTATCTAGAGCAAGTGGGACAAGATGATGCGTACGCACTACCGTGGTCAGCATTCAAGCACTTGATGAACGAGAAGTACCGTCCCAGAACCGAGGTCAATAAGCTCAAGACAGAACTTAGAGGGTTACGAACCCAAGGATTTGATATTACCACGTACGAAAGACGATTCACAGAATTGTGCCTATTGTGTCCGGGAGCATTCGAAGATGAGGAAGAGAAGATCGACGCGTTTGTGAAAGGATTACCGGAAAGAATCCAAGAAGTTATAAGTTCACACGAGCCCGCCTCCATACAACAGGCATGTAGAATGGCTCACAAACTAGTGAACCAGATTGAAGAAAGAATTAAAGAACAGACTGCTGAAGAGGCCAATGTGAAGCAAGTCAAAAGAAAGTGGGAGGAAAACGGTGATAAGAATCACCAATACAGCAACAACAGCAATTACAACAATAATTGCAACAATTATCCCAACAATCGCAACATCAATCGCAACTACAACAAACGGCCCAACAACAACAACAACAACAACAACAGCAACTACAACAATCATCCCAACAACAATAATAACCGCAACAACAACAACAATCAGAAGCAGCTATGCCAAAGGTGTGAAAAGAATCACTCGGGGTTCTGCACCAAATTTTGCAACAAGTGTAAAAGAAATGGTCATAGCGCGGCGAAGTGTGAGGTCTACGGACCAGGGGTTAATAGAACGAAAGGAACAAATGGTGTCGGAACGAGTAATGGCGGAGCAAGTAGTGTCGGAGCAAGTTATGCCAATGTAGTTTGTTATAAATGTGGAAAACCAGGCCACATTATTAGAAATTGCCCGAACCAGGAGAACACGAATGGACAAGGCCGTGGAAGAGTTTTCAATATTAATGCGGTAGAGGCACAGGAAGACCCGGAGCTTGTTACGGGTACGTTTCTTATTGATAATAAATCTGCTTACGTTTTATTTGATTCGGGTGCGGATAGAAGCTATGTGAGTAGAGATTTTTGTGCTAAATTAAGTTGTCCATTGACGCCTTTGGATAGTAAATTTTTACTCGAATTAGCAAATGGTAAATTAATTTCAGCAGATAATATATGTCGGAATCGAGAAATTAAACTGGTTAGCGAAACATTTAAGATTGATTTGATACCAGTAGAGTTAGGGAGTTTTGATGTGATAATCGGTATGGACTGGTTGAAAGAAGTGAAAGCGGAGATCGTTTGTTACAAAAATGCAATTCGCATTATACGAGAAAAAGGAAAACCCTTAATGGTGTACGGAGAAAAGGGCAACCCGAAGCTACATCTTATTAGTAATTTGAAGGCACAAAAACTAATAAGAAAAGGTTGCTATGCTGTTCTAGCACACGTCGAGAAAGTACAAACTGAAGAAAAGAGCATCAATGATGTTCCCATTGCAAAAGAATTTCCCGATGTATTTCCGAAAGAATTACCGGGATTACCCCCACATCGATCCGTTGAATTTCAAATAGATCTTGTACCAGGAGCTGCACCAATAGCTCGTGCTCCTTACAGACTCGCACCCAGCGAGATGAAAGAACTGCAAAGCCAATTACAAGAACTTTTAGAGCGTGGTTTCATTCGACCAAGCACATCACCGTGGGGAGCTCCTGTTTTGTTTGTCAAGAAGAAAGATGGTACATTCAGGTTGTGTATCGACTACCGAGAGTTGAACAAACTTACCATCAAGAACCGCTACCCACTACCGAGAATCGACGACTTATTTGATCAACTACAAGGCTCGTCTGTTTATTCAAAGATTGACTTACGTTCCGGGTATCATCAAATGCGGGTGAAAGAAGATGATATTCCAAAGACTGCTTTCAGAACACGTTACGGTCATTACGAGTTTATGGTCATGCCGTTTGGTTTAACCAATGCACCAGCTGTGTTCATGGACCTTATGAACCGAGTGTGTGGACCATACCTTGACAAGTTTGTCATTGTTTTCATTGATGACATACTTATTTACTCAAAGAATGACCAAGAACACGGTGAACATTTGAGAAAGGTGTTAGAAGTATTGAGGAAGGAAGAATTGTACGCTAAGTTTTCAAAGTGTGCATTTTGGTTGGAAGAAGTTCAATTCCTCGGTCACATAGTGAACAAAGAAGGTATTAAGGTGGATCCGGCAAAGATAGAAACTGTTGAAAAGTGGGAAACCCCGAAAACTCCGAAACACATACGCCAGTTTTTAGGACTAGCTGGTTACTACAGAAGGTTCATCCAAGACTTTTCCAGAATAGCAAAACCCTTGACTGCATTAACGCATAAAGGGAAGAAATTTGAATGGAATGATGAACAAGAGAAAGCGTTTCAGTTATTGAAGAAAAAGCTAACTACGGCACCTATATTGTCATTGCCTGAAGGGAATGATGATTTTGTGATTTATTGTGATGCATCAAAGCAAGGTCTCGGTTGTGTATTAATGCAACGAATGAAGGTGATTGCTTATGCGTCTAGACAATTGAAGATTCACGAACAAAATTATACGACGCATGATTTGGAATTAGGCGCGGTTGTTTTTGCATTAAAGACTTGGAGGCACTACTTATATGGGGTCAAAAGTATTATATATACCGACCACAAAAGTCTTCAACACATATTTAATCAGAAACAACTGAATATGAGGCAGCGTAGGTGGATTGAATTATTGAATGATTACGACTTTGAGATTCGTTACCACCCGGGGAAGGCAAATGTGGTAGCCGATGCCTTGAGCAGGAAGGACAGAGAACCCATTCGAGTAAAATCTATGAATATAATGATTCATAATAACATTACTACTCAAATAAAGGAGGCGCAACAAGGAGTTTTAAAAGAGGGAAATTTAAAGGATGAAATACCCAAAGGATCGGAGAAGCATCTTAATATTCGGGAAGACGGAACCCGGTATAGGGCTGAAAGGATTTGGGTACCAAAATTTGGAGATATGAGAGAAATGGTACTTAGAGAAGCTCATAAAACCAGATACTCAATACATCCTGGAACGGGGAAGATGTACAAGGATCTCAAGAAACATTTTTGGTGGCCGGGTATGAAAGCCGATGTTGCTAAATACGTAGGAGAATGTTTGACGTGTTCTAAGGTCAAAGCTGAGCATCAGAAACCATCAGGTCTACTTCAACAACCCGAAATCCCGGAATGGAAATGAGAAAACATTACCATGGATTTCATCACTAAATTGCCAAGGACTGCAAGTGGTTTTGATACTATTTGGGTAATAGTTGATCGTCTCACCAAATCAGCACACTTCCTACCAATAAGAGAAGATGACAAGATGGAGAAGTTAGCACGACTGTATTTGAAGGAAGTCGTCTCCAGACATGGAATACCAATCTCTATTATCTCTGATAGGGATGGCAGATTTATTTCAAGATTCTGGCAGACATTACAGCAAGCATTAGGAACTCGTCTAGACATGAGTACTGCCTATCATCCACAAACTGATGGGCAGAGCGAAAGGACGATACAAACGCTTGAAGACATGCTACGAGCATGTGTTATTGATTTCGGAAACAGTTGGGATCGACATCTACCGTTAGCAGAATTTTCCTACAACAACAGCTACCATTCAAGCATTGAGATGGCGCCGTTTGAAGCACTTTATGGTAGAAAGTGCAGGTCTCCGATTTGTTGGAGTGAAGTAGGGGATAGACAGATTACGGGTCCGGAGATTATACAAGAAACTACCGAGAAGATCATCCAAATTCAACAACGGTTGAAAACCGCCCAAAGTCGACAAAAGAGCTACGCTGACATTAAAAGAAAAGATATAGAATTTGAAATTGGAGAGATGGTCATGCTTAAAGTTGCACCTTGGAAAGGCGTTGTTCGATTTGGTAAACGAGGGAAATTAAATCCAAGGTATATTGGACCATTCAAGATTATTGATCGTGTCGGACCAGTAGCTTACCGACTAGAGTTACCTCAACAACTCGCGGCTGTACATAACACTTTCCACGTCTCGAATTTAAAGAAATGTTTTGCTAAAGAAGATCTCACTATTCCGTTAGATGAAATCCAAATCAACGAAAAACTTCAATTCATCGAAGAACCCGTCGAAATAATGGATCGTGAGGTTAAAAGACTTAAGGAAAACAAGATACCAATTGTTAAGGTTCGATGGAATGCTCGTAGAGGACCCGAGTTCACCTGGGAGCGTGAAGATCAGATGAAGAAGAAATACCCGCATCTATTTCCAGAAGATTCGTCAACACCTTCAACAGCTTAAAATTTCGGGACGAAATTTATTTAACGGGTAGGTACTGTAGTGACCCGAACTTTTCCATGTTTATATATATTAATTGAGATTGATATTTACATGATTAAATGTTTCCAACATGTTAAGCAATCAAACTTGTTAAGACTTGATTAATTGAAATATGTTTCATATAGACAATTGACCACCCAAGTTGATCGGTGATTCACGAACGTTAAAACTTGTAAAAACTATATGATGACATATATATGGATATATATATATAGTTAACATGATACTATGATAAGAAAACATATCATAAAGTATATTAACAATGAACTACATATGTAAAAACAAGACTACTAACTTAATGATTTTTAAACGAGACATATATGTAACGATTATCGTTGTAAAGACATTTAATGTATATATATCATATTAAGAGATATTCATACATGATAATATCATGATAATATAATAATTTAAAATCTCATTTGATATTATAAACATTGGGTTAACAACATTTAACAAGATCGTTAACCTAAAGGTTTCAAAACAACACTTACATGTAACGACTAACGATGACTTAACGACTCAGTTAAAATGTATATACATGTAGTGTTTTAATATGTATTTATACACTTTTGAAAGACTTCAATACACTTATCAAAATACTTCTACTTAACAAAAATGCTTACAATTACATCCTCGTTCAGTTTCATCAACAATTCTACTCGTATGCACCCGTATTCGTACTCGTACAATACACAGCTTTTAGATGTATGTACTATTGGTATATACACTCCAATGATCAGCTCTTAGCAGCCCATGTGAGTCACCTAACACATGTGGGAACCATCATTTGGAAACTAGCATGAAATATCTCATAAAATTACAAAAATATGAGTAATCATTCATGACTTATTTACAAGAAAACAAAATTACATATCCTTTATATCTAATCCATACACCAACGACCAAAAACACCTACAAACACTTTCATTCTTCAATTTTCTTCATCTAATTGATCTCTCTCAAGTTCTATCTTCAAGTTCTAAGTGTTCTTCATAAATTCCAAAAGTTCTAGTTTCATAAAATCAAGAATACTTTCAAGTTTGCTAGCTCACTTCCAATCTTGTAAGGTGATCATCCAACCTCAAGAAATCTTTGTTTCTTACAGTAGGTTATCATTCTAATACAAGGTAATAATCATATTCAAACTTTGGTTCAATTTCTATAACTATAACAATCTTATTTCAAGTGATGATCTTACTTGAACTTGTTTTCGTGTCATGATTCTGCTTCAAGAACTTCGAGCCATCCAAGGATCCATTGAAGCTAGATCCATTTTTCTCTTTTCCAGTAGGTTTATCCAAGGAAATTAAGGTAGTAATGATGTTCATAACATCATTCGATTCATACATATAAAGCTATCTTATTCGAAGGTTTAAACTTGTAATCACTAGAACATAGTTTAGTTAATTTTAAACTTGTTCGCAAACAAAAGTTAATCCTTCTAACTTGACTTTTAAAATCAACTAAACACATGTTCTATATCTATATGATATGCTAACTTAATGATTTAAAACCTGGAAACACGAAAAACACCGTAAAACCGGATTTACGCCGTCGTAGTAACACCGCGGGCTGTTTTGGGTTAGTTAATTAAAAACTATGATAAACTTTGATTTAAAAGTTGTTATTCTGAGAAAATGATTTTTATTATGAACATGAAACTATATCCAAAAATTATGGTTAAACTCAAAGTGGAAGTATGTTTTCTAAAATGGTCATCTAGACGTCGTTCTTTCGACTGAAATGACTACCTTTACAAAAACGACTTGTAACTTATTTTTCCGACTATAAACCTATACTTTTCTGTTTAGATTCATAAAATAGAGTTCAATATGAAACCATAGCAATTTGATTCACTCAAAACGGATTTAAAATGAAGAAGTTATGGGTAAAACAAGATTGGATAATTTTTCTCATTTTAGCTACGTGAAAATTGGTAACAAATCTATTCCAACCATAACTTAATCAACTTGTATTGTATATTATGTAATCTTGAGATACCATAGACACGTATACAATGTTTCGACCTATCATGTCGACACATCTATATATATTTCGGAACAACCATAGACACTCTATATGTGAATGTTGGAGTTAGCTATACAGGGTTGAGGTTGATTCCAAAATATATATAGTTTGAGTTGTGATCAATACTGAGATACGTATACACTGGGTCGTGGATTGATTCAAGATAATATTTATCGATTTATTTCTGTACATCTAACTGTGGACAACTAGTTGTAGGTTACTAACGAGGACAGCTGACTTAATAAACTTAAAACATCAAAATATATTAAAAGTGTTGTAAATATATTTTGAACATACTTTAATATATATGTATATATTGTTATAGGTTCGTGAATCAACAGTGGCCAAGTCTTACTTCCCGACGAAGTAAAAATCTGTGAAAGTGAGTTATAGTCCCACTTTTAAAATCTAATATTTTTGGGATGAGAATACATGCAGGTTTTATAAATGATTTACAAAATAGACACAAGTACGTGAAACTACATTCTATGGTTGAATTATCGAAATCGAATATGCCCCTTTTTATTAAGTCTGGTAATCTAAGAATTAGGGAACAGACACCCTAATTGACGCGAATCCTAAAGATAGATCTATTGGGCCTAACAAACCCCATCCAAAGTACCGGATGCTTTAGTACTTCGAAATTTATATCATATCCGAAGGGTGTCCCGGAATGATGGGGATATTCTTATATATGCATCTTGTTATTGTCGGTTACCAGGTGTTCACCATATGAATAATTTTTATCTCTATGTATGGGATGTGTATTAAAATATGAAATCTTGTGGTCTATTGTTACGATTTGATATATATAGGTTAAACCTATAACTCACCAAAATTTTTGTTGACGTTTAAAGCATGTTTATTCTCAGGTGAATATTAAGAGCTTCCGCTGTTGCATACTAAAATAAGGACAAGATTTGGAGTCCATGTTTGTATGATATTGTGTAAAAACTGCATTCAAGAAACTGATTTCGATGTAACATAATTGTATTGTAAACCATTATGTAATGGTCGTGTGTAAACAGGATATTTTAGATTATCATTATTTGATAATCTACGTAAAGCTTTTTAAACCTTTATTTATGAAATAAAGGTTATGGTTTGTTTTAAAAATGAATGCAGTCTTTGAAAAACGTCTCATATAGAGGTCAAAACCTCGCAACGAAATCAATTAATATGGAACGTTTTTAAACAATAAGAACGGGACATTTCATTATATACATAAAAATGAGACTATTAATTTAAGAAACTCGAAAACGATATATATAACGATTATCGTTATAACAACGTCTTACTAGGTACATATGAATCATATTAAGATATTGATACACTTGGTTAATTATGTTAAATGATAAGTAAATATATTATTAAGTGTATTAACAATGAAATACATATGTAAAAATAAGACTACTAACTTAATGATTTCGAAACGAGACATATATGTAACGATTATCGTTGTAACGACATTTAACTGTATATACATCATAATAAGATATATTATATATCATAATATCATGATAATAAAACAATTTAACATCTCATTTGTTATAATAAACAATGGGTTAACAACATTCAACAAGATCGTTAACCTAAAGGTTTCGAAACAACATTTACATGTAACGACTAACGATGACTTAACGACTCAGTTAAAATGTATATACATGCAGTGTTTTAATATGTATTCATACACTTTTGAAAGACTTAAAGACACTTATCAAAATACTTCTACTTAACAAAAAATGCTTACAATTACATCCTCGTTCAGTTTCATCAACAATTCTACTCGTATGCACCCGTATTCGTACTCGTACAATACACAGCTTTTAGATGTATGTACTATTGGTATATACACTCCAATGATCAGCTCTTAGCAGCCCATGTGAGTCACCTAACACATGTGGGAACCATCATTTGGCAACTAGCATGAAATATCTCATAAAATTACAAAAATATGAGTAATCATTCATGACTTATTTACATGAAAACAAAATTACATATCCTTTATATCTAATCCATACACCAATGACCAAAAACACCTACAAACACTTTCATTCTTCAATTTTCTTCATCTAATTGATCTCTCTCAAGTTCTATCTTCAAGTTCTAAGTGTTCTTCATATATTTTACAAGTTCTAGTTACATAAAATCAAGAATACTTTCAAGTTTGCTAGCTCACTTCCAATCTTGTAAGGTGATCATCCAACCTCAAGAAATCTTTGTTTCTTACAGTAGGTTATCATTCTAATACAAGGTAATAATCATATTCAAACTTTGGTTCAATTTCTATAACTATAACAATCTTATTTCAAGTGATGATCTTACTTGAACTTGTTTCTGTGTCATGATTCTGCTTCAAGAACTTCGAGCCATCCAAGGATCCGTTGAAGCTAGATCCATTTTTCTCTTTTCCAGTAGGTTTATCCAAGGAACTTAAGGTAGTAATGATGTTCATAACATCATTCGATTCATACATATAAAGCTATCTTATTCGAAGGTTTAAACTTGTAATCACTAGAACATAGTTTAGTTAATTCTAAACTTGTTCACAAACAAAAGTTAATCCTTCTAACTTGAATTTTAAAATCAACTAAACACATGTTCTATATCTATATGATATGCTAACTTAATGATTTAAAACCTGGAAACACGAAAAACACCGTAAAACCGGATTTACGCCGTCGTAGTAACACCGCGGGCTGTTTTGGGTTAGTTAATTAAAAACTATGATAAACTTTGATTTAAAAGTTGTTATTCTGAGAAAATGATTTTTATTATGAACATGAAACTATATCCAAAAATTATGGTTAAACTCAAAGTGGAAGTATGTTTTCTAAAATGGTCATCTAGACGTCGTTCTTTCGACTGAAATGACTACCTTTACAAAAACGACTTGTAACTTATTTTTCCGACTATAAACCTATACTTTTTCTGTTTAGATTCATAAAATAGAGTTCAATATGAAACCATAGCAATTTGATTCACTCAAAACGGATTTAAAATGAAGAAGTTATGGGTAAAACAAGATTGGATAATTTTTCTCATTTTAGCTACGTGAAAATTGGTAACAAATCTATTCCAACCATAACTTAATCAACTTGTATTGTATATTATGTAATCTTGAGATACCATAGACACGTATACAATGTTTCGACCTATCATGTCGACACATCTATATATATTTCGGAACAACCATCGACACTCTATATGTGAATGTTGGAGTTAGCTATACAGGGTTGAGGTTGATTCCAAAATATATATAGTTTGAGTTGTGATCAATACTAAGATACGTATACACTGGGTCGTGGATTGATTCAAGATAATATTTATCGATTTATTTCTGTACATCTAACTGTGGACAACTAGTTGTAGGTTACTAACGAGGACAGCTGACTTAATAAACTTAAAACATCAAAATATATTAAAAGTGTTGTAAATATATTTTGAACATACTTTGATATATATGTATATATTGTTATAGGTTTGTGAATCAACCAGTGGCCAAGTCTTACTTCCCGACGAAGTAAAAATCTGTAAAAGTGAGTTATAGTCCCACTTTTAAAATCTAATATTTTTGGGATGAGAATACATGCAGGTTTTATAAATGATTTACAAAATAGACACAAGTACGTGAAACTACATTCTATGGTTGAATTATCGAAATTGAATATGCCCCTTTTTATTAAGTCTGGTAATCTAAGAATTAGGGAACAGACACCCTAATTGACGCGAATCCTAAAGATAGATCTATTGGGCCTAACAAACCCCATCCAAAGTACCGGATGCTTTAGTACTTCGAAATTTATATCATATCCGAAGGGTGTCCCGGAATGATGGGGATATTCTTATATATGCATCTTGTTAATGTCGGTTACCAGGTGTTCACCATATGAATGATTTTTATCTCTATGTATGGGATGTGTATTGAAATATGAAATCTTGTGGTCTATTATTATGATTTGATATATATAGGTTAAACCTATAACTCACCAACATTTTTGTTGACGTTTTAAGCATGTTTATTCTCAGGTGATTATTAAGAGCTTCCGCTGTCGCATACTTAAATAAGGACGAGATTTGGAGTCCATGCTTGTATGTTATTGTGTAAAAACTGCATTCAAGAAACTTATTTTGTTGTAACATATTTGTATTGTAAACCATTATGTAATGGTCGTGTGTAAACAGGATATTTTAGATTATCATTATTTGATAATCTACGTAAAGCTTTTTAAAACCTTTATCTATGAAATAAAGGTTATGGTTTGTTTTAAAAATGAATGCAGTCTTTGAAAAACGTCTCATATAGAGGTCAAAAGCTCGCAACGAAATCAATTAATATGGAACGTTTTTAATCAATAAGAACGGGACATTTCACTAGTGGTGCCCAATCTATAACTCTGGGTACCTCAACATTATTAGATACAAGGTTGTGCAGGTTCCTTTGATATTTTGGATAGTCTATCCAATATCTATCAAATCTCAAATTTGGATGTAAATCTGCCTCATGAATGTTTGAATATGAAACAATTGGGTGAGGCATATCTTGTCGGTATTGGTTATTAATTTTCTGTTGATTTGCATCTTCCGGAGGAGCATTGCGAGCCTGGGATGAAGATTTACCCCTTTCAGTCTGCAAAATATATCAAACATAATTTTTGTGCATCCAAATATGCATTAGTTTTAGCAAAATCATAAATCTAAACAATTACAATGACATGTTTAATCCATATTAAACTCTATATACATTTTCAAAATATTAACAATTCTACACTTTTACAAATATACATATACAAAAATTTATACAAAGTTCCTTCGCATTTATCTTTTAAAACATGTCAAAAACAATCATTATAACAATTAAATAAGTTCCTCATGGCATTCATATCAATTAAATCAAGTTTATGCAATTTTGGTTCAAAAAGTCCACTTTAATCTTCATAAATCATGTTTAGGATCCAAGTTTTGATCATTTAGCAACCTAAACATGTTACACTACTCAATTTATCATATCATAAACTAACAACAAAATTCGGCCATAACCTGTTTATATCAAAAAGCCCTAATTTTGCTCAAGAACACAAACCCTAGATTATTCAAAAATTGAAGTTCACAGCTTCTAATCATGTTAAATAGCATCAATCTAGGTTATACAAGCATAATACACAAACAATTGAAACATTATTACACTAGAATGCATCAAAATCGAATTATGTATGAAATTGTTCAAGAACACTAAAATTCGGATTAAATGGTGTTTAGGTTTAGAAATTTACCGATTTTCTTGAGTAATTCCTTGATAATAGTCTCCTCATTGTGATTTTAGCAACAAATTTGACGATTTATGGTGAAAAATTGCGAATTTGGGCGATTTTTTCGTGGGTTTTTCTGGTGAAAATATGTGTGTGTGTGTGTTTGGAACTGGTCTGTTCGACCAGATAACCCATTTGGGTTTTGTGACCTCCGCGAGTGCGGTGATGGGCCCGTTTAAATCACCGCGAGTCGCGGTGGTTTTATTTTTTTTATTTATTTTTTTTAGTAATAACTTTGTGACGACCCGGAAATTTCCGACCAAATTTAAACCTAACTTTTATATGTTTCCGACACGATAAGCAGAATTTGTAATGTTGAATCTCAAAAAGTTTGGAACTACATTCATGTAATCAATTACCCTTTGAACGTGTTCGACGATTCACGAACAATTATGTGTATATAGATATGTATATATAATATATAATAACTGAAAACATTAACAAAGTATTTGATATATATGATACTTTACATGAACGTATTTGTTTCGATATATTTATCAACAGAATTAAGAGATAATATCAAATGATTGAATTATCAGATACATTATGATATGATTACGGGCCAATGTTATGAGGTCCACTGTGATTTAAGAAATCTATTCTTTTTGACAATATTCAGAAAATGGTAAAGTGATCTATAAGTAAGAACGTGGAGTGTAAATAACTTAGGTGTTGGATATCGACAAGTTAAGTAACTCGACATTTTTCATTAAGATGATTTCATACGTTTATTAAACCTTTGGACTTTATCCCATGCTTCACCAACAGACTGTAATTTAAAAACTTGAAACCTATTATGAATATATATAATTCTACTTTTCTAAAATGTTTTATGATATAACGATTTAAATTAATATTAAATATATTTATACGCGTATTATACGTACATAGTTTTATACTTTTACTATACTTTAACTTTACCTTTACTTTACTTTTACTCTACTTTTACTTTACTTTAACTTTAATAATTCATACTTTAATAATTCACTTTAATAATTCATACTTTAATAATTCACTTTAATAATTCATACTTTAATAATTCACTTTAATAATTCATACTTTAATAATTCACTTTAATAATTCATACTTTAATAATTCACTTTAATAATTCATACTTTAATAATTCAATTTAATAATTCATACTTTAATAATTCACTTTAATAATTCATACTTTAATAATTCACTTTAATATTTCAAAAATCTATTATAAATAGAATTCAATAGGTGTCATTATTTCATAGAAACATGAAAATATATTTCTCTAAACTCTCTCAATCGAATTACATATATATATTTACTTAGTATTATTTCAAGATATTATTAGTATACATAAAATACTACGACAGAGTTATATTCAGACGATTTCAAAATAAGTTTTCAAACGGGATAGAGCTAAGGAAATTATGGGTTATAGCTATGGAGGTTATGGGTATTGTTCAAGGGTATTGCTCGTGAGGTCAACCTAACGTTTATCATTTTCGTTGCGTCTACGTACTTTCCTGTAATATTGAATCACAATATTGATACGTGAGCATTCATATCTTATCTTTTATATATTAATAGTGTATCCCTGACTAGTGCTCGAGTATATATGATTATGCATGTTTGTATGCTTAGTTTCGTCGTTAAATAGTTTATGATAAATCACAAATTTGATACATATGCTACTGAGATAAGGTATATGATATGCATGTCGTTGAAAAGCTAAAGAAAAATTAATAACTTTTCATTTAGAAATCGTGTGGGTTCAATGAACGGATTAAAAGATATGGTCAAATGAATTATTATTAATTTTAATATTTATTACTAAAAATTAATATTTTTATTGAAACTATCATTTTATTATTTTTATCATTATTATAATTATCAATATTATTTAATCAAATAAATATGCGTATAAAGATATTTTTACCACACGTAATATAATTACATTAATAATACATACCACTATATTTTTATGATATTAAGTGAATTTTATAAATTTTATTACTTGAGATATATAAAAGTATATTTTTATCATATATGAATTTAAATATAAATTTTTATTTATTAATAAATGACTTGTATTATTTAGTATAATAAGATCTGATAAATATATTTAAATATATAAAACGACTATATATAAGTTATATAATAAACATGTATAGATTTTGGAAGTCATTTTGGGTCAAGTTGACTTTTGTTGACTTTTGCATGTCGGTCTCGAGCATTAGGATTGTGATACACTACGACTTGACCTAAATTGTTAGACAGATATTGACCAACATATAAATATATATACTTAATATAGGTTCGTGAATCCGAGACAAACCCTGCACTTGTTCAGTGCCGTCATATACATAATTGCTACGAAATACAGTATTGTGAGTTTCATTTGCTCCCTTTTATATATATTTTTGGGACTGAGAATACATGCGCTGTTTTTATAAATGTTTTACGAAATAGGCACAAGTACTAAAACTAATTCTATGTGGTTTTAAACCAGAAATATACCCTTAGCTTGGTAACATTAAACTACTTGTCTATGTACGGTAGGCGCGAATCCTAAAGATAGATCTATTGGGCCTGACAAACCCCATCCTGACTATGGGATGCTTTAGTACTTCGAGGTTATTTTAAACACACCTGATCTGGTGTACTTCAGAGGGTAAAACATGAACATTAAGGCTTGTTACCAGGTGCCTACAACTTATAGAATACTTTTATACACTTGCGAGTGTACATATATTTATAAACAGAAATCTTGTGGTCTATTACTATTACGGAAATGATTGATTATGATAAACTAATGAACTCACCAACCTTTTGGTTGACACTTTAAAGCATGTTTATTCTCAGGCATTAAAGAAATCTTCCGCTGTGCATTAGCTCATTTTAAGGATATTATTTGGAGTCATTCATGACATACTTTGAAAGACATTGCATTCGAGTCGTTGAGTTCATCAAGATTAATATTAAGTCAATTATAGTTGGATGTAATATGAAATGGTATGCATGCCGTCAATTTTAGATGTAAAGAAAGTTTGTATTTTAAAAACGAATGCAATGTTTGTAAAACGTATCATATAGAGGTTAAATACCTCGCGATGTAATCAACTATTGTGAATCGTTTATAATGTATATGAACGGGTCCTTTCAGTTGGTATCAGAGCGGTGGTTTTAGCGAACCAGGTCTTGCATTAGTGTGTCTAACTGATAGTTGTTAAGATGCATTAGTGAGTCTGGACTTCGACCGTGTCTGCATGTCAAAAGTTTTGCTTATCATTTTTAGTCGAAAATCATCTACTTACCATCCTTAGGAAATTACCTGCTTATCATTCTTAAGTCTAGACGCGTTTTCCTACATATATTGCATAATAGTGTATAGACGAATTCTTATCTTAGCATATATGTTCCTGTGAACTTTCCTCCGTAATTTATGGGATTTTGGTATTATATATACATATGTAAATTATGTATTGAAGAATAGCAAATCTAAATTCTACAATCTTTTCATACCAAAAATTCTTTCCCTGATCATACAAGATGGATCCCTCAACCAGTTCGAGTTTCTCGGATTCCGACAGCTATGCCGTTATGGATTTCCACATGAGCTCCGAAAGCAGCGTGATCGGAATGGATCAACCAATTAGCCATCATCTATTCTGGATGAATTGGGGATGGATTCATAATCTACTTAAACATTGGAGACAAGAAGAAGGTGATCTTTTTCATCCACCACATTGCCCTCTTGGCAATGAACCTGAAGCACTTACCGGCGAACCTGTCCGAAACACCATTTTCTCTCTCATTTCCAGAGTATCTCGTCATGATTATATACTACACCAAATTCTAGATCTTATTTATCCGCTCATCCGAACCGACAATCACCCCGGTGTAATAGAAGAAGTCAACGAGCTTCGCGCTCTGGTAGCGGCTTTGGAGAATATGTTGCAGAGGTTACAAACACCAGCAGCAGCACCTGCAGCATAACCAGTACCACCATCATCAACGCCAATAGTACCATTACCACCCCCAACCACAACTGCATCATAAACCTCAACTTTACAATCTGTCCCACGAGCACCAATGTCATACGCTCTGTAGATACTAAAGAATACCTACAACAACAAACGATGAAGTATTGATTCATAATTTCATTGAAGAAACATTATGCGACGATTATGTAGTCTCTAAAGTCTTAGAAATTATCTACTCTAGCCCTAACCATAAATTAGATGAGTGAACCAAAATGATAGGAGGAAGAGTAGAAACCCTGACAAGAATGGTGCGTGATTTACTTGTTTTACCAACAGCATCAGCAGTACCATTAGCATCACCAGCATAGTTACTGCCGTCAGTATTGTTAGAATCAGCAGCACCTATAACATCACAAGCTCCGTCAGTTCAAGAATCACCGTGGACATCATTACTAATCAACAACGCGTATAATGAAGTATTGATCACAGTAGTGAAATACTCTGTGAAGACTATGTAATCTCTAATGTTAGAGATTATTCATTTCTAACTCCAGCCTAAGATCAAATGAACTTAATTTAGTATTAATTCATCAAATCTGTATTACATCTGAAGAAAATATACACATGTATATTTTGATAAAGACTGTAATAAAATTCTTTTGTACAAAATATTAATTGTGAATTTTTTTTAACGGGTAGGTAATACCCAAGAGATATATAAATTCACAATTAATATGTTACATTCTTCGAATCTGATTCAGCAATCATCAACTATACTCACTATTGTCATAACAATATACATTCTTTTATAGAAATCAAAATAACCATACTCATTCAAATTCAATTACATATTCTGATTTTGAAATCGCAAAATTTAATTCGAGATATAGCCAAAAATCATCACTCTTAAATCCTTACATCTTTCAAAGCTATACTTTGACTTCAAAACTGTGTTAAAACATCATAGGTATATTAACGATTACAATCTGTGTCCAAACCCTTCGAAATTCCTGAAGACACTTCAAATAATGAACAATCGAGATGATGATCCAACCACATGTTACCCACAGTATACACCTAAAAAACTCTCGAAACTAAAGTCATAGTTTAACATGTATCCGTGTCAGACTCTTTGGCATTTATTAGCTAAAATGACTTTTCAATTCCTTACCAAAGTAGACAGTTGTGTCACAGCTCCACAAGTCAACTTCGACTTTTCAATTAAAACGGTCTTATTATAATCTCGATATATACGATGCCCTTTCGCCATCGTTACCGGAGAACCGTTTATGTCCCACCACATTAGCAATAAACTTACCAACAATTTCACTGATCTTTGATTTTCAGAAAAATCAATATATTCATTACAACCCTATCATATACTCATCCGCACTTTGTAATAAGAATTGCCATACTAATTATTGAGAATCAGCAATCAGTATTTTGAAATCTCGCAGCATGTCTACATCAACAGTTATATATACATATAACGTCTGCCTCCAAGACTTACATACTTCGAATGTGAAGTTTCTGAAAAACATCCCAAACTATGAACTAGTTCTCCGAAATTGGAAAAATGCTGATGAAGCAGCAAAAACTGTAAACGACTTTAATAGTCAAAAGTTTGATGATAAAGAATAGTATGGTGGTAAAGCTGAGGAAAAGAGAAGGTTTGAAACTGGAAAACGGATTGAGCAGACCATGAAGGAGGCTGTGGACAAATCATAAAGACTAAACCTGCCTTCAAAGGATCCAAATGATTCAGTGTCTACTGAAATCGTTAGCAAACACCTTACTTCTTATTCTAAACCTTCACAAACAAATCTTCTTCATCATCCATCTATGTTAAGAATTCTAAGATATCGTCGTATCTTTTATTATAAATATCTTCGATATTCCTGAAGATATTTTCACAACTATTCTTATCCGAAATCTTCTATCTATTCGCAATATCTGCGTTACAACATAAAAAGAAACTGTGTTAGTTTCTAAATTCTGAAGAAAAAAAAAATTCGAATTTAAAATAGGAATGTTTTTGAAGTAGTGTTGGGAACTGAAGCATGAGTTAGTATAATATAATGACACTTGATCAATGTGATTATATTACAGTAAGTCATACTGAGTTTCTAATGGAACGTGATAATTCACAGAACATACCGTCATCATGTACTATTTACACGACTCTTACATTCTACCCAATTTCCAAACATATTAAGAACATATCATCTTGATAGCTCTATATTTTCGGATATTCTGGTAATTTGCCAAATCAAGATCGTGCCATTACGATTTTGTTCTTGGAACATTAACTATGTTCATCCAAAAATTCATATCTACAAATTCTGGACCATTATCCGCTTGACTTAAGGTCGGGAAGAGAAAACGAAAGCATGAAGCTCTGAAATATAATGGAGAATATAAAACCCGATAACAACCCCGAAATTACAAACCTAGTATATCAATGCGTATAGTAATATAAAGACACGGGAGAATGAAAAACACAATAACCCCAAGGTAATGGTAGAAGAAAATAACTTCCTCCGGTGGTAGATGAAAAAGAAGAATGATAGATATGAAAGTTAAGAGTATATCAAGAATCAATACTGGATGAAGCATATTAATGAATGCTTTAAGTATGAATTGGGGAGAAAGACTAGAAGGTGTGAGCTGTGGAAATAAAGAAACGAAGGGGGTGGATTTATAGTAAAATATCAGACAGTGAAATCGAGACAGATTATCGCATTTAATCAAATAAGATCCTGATTTCCTTAATCGCCCAAGAACCAAATCTTATTGCAAAGATTTTCTTTAAATTCCATGAATTCCAGAAATCAATCATAACTACGTCATCGGTTAAAACGAATATACGTTTACTCATTTCACTCTCTTGCGATAGCTTCACTTATACTCTTCGCGTAATCAAATCGTTTTATCTATATTACTCAATGATGATAAAACTCTATTTATAAACTCATATTCGTCATGAAAACATTTTTAAAGTTAGCCATGACGACCTCGATCAAATTTCGGGACGAAATTTCTTTAACGGGTAGGTACTGTGACGACCCGGAAATTTCCGACCAAATTTAAACCTAACTTTTATATGTTTCCGACACGATAAGCAGAATTTGTAATGTTGAATCTCAAAAAGTTTGGAACTACATTCATGTAATCAATTACCCTTTGAACGTGTTCGACGATTCACGAACAATAATGTGTATATAGATATGTATATATAATATATAATAACTGAAAACATTAACAAAGTATTTGATATATATGATACTTTACATGAACGTATTTATTTCGATATATTTATCAACAGAATTAAGAGATAATATCAAATGATTGAATTATCAGATACATTATGATATGATTACGGGCCAATGTTATGAGGTCCACTGTGATTTAAGAAATCTATTCTTTTTGACAATATTCGAAAAATGGTAAAGTGATCTATAAGTAAGAACGTGGAGTGTAAATAACTTAAGTGTTGGATATCGAAAAGTTAAGTAACTCGACATTTTTCATTAAGATGATTTCATACGTTTATTAAACCTTTGGACTTTATCCCATACTTAACCAATAGACTGTAATTTAAAAACTTGAAACCTATTATGAATATATATAATTCTACTTTTCTAAAATGTTTTATGATATAACGATTTAAATAAATATTAAATATATTTATACGCGTATTATACGTACATAGTTTTATACTTTTACTATACTTTAACTTTACCTTTACTTTACTTTTACTTTACTTTTACTTTACTTTAACTTTAATAATTCATACTTTAATAATTCACTTTAATAATTCATACTTTAATAATTCACTTTAATAATTCATACTTTAATAATTCACTTTAATAATTCATACTTTAATAATTCACTTTAATAATTCATACTTTAATAATTTACTTTAATAATTCACTTTAATAATTCAAAAATCTATTATAAATAGAATTCAATAGGTTTCATTATTTCATAGAAACATGAAAATATATTTCTCTAAACTCTCTCAATCGAATTACATATATATATTTACTTAGTATTATTTCAAGATATTATTAGTATACATAAAATACTACGACAGAGTTATATTCAGACGATTTCAAAATAAGTTTTCAAACGGGATAGAGCTAAGGAAATTATGGGTTATAGCTATGGAGGTTATGGGTATTGTTCAAGGGTATTGCTCGTGAGGTCAACCTAACGTTTATCATTTTTGTTGCGTCTACGTACTTTCCTGCAATATTGAATCACAATATTGATACGTGAGCATTCATATCTTATCTTTTATATATTAATAGTGTATCCCTGACTAGTGCTCGAGTATATATGATTATGCATGTTTGTATGCTTAGTTTCGTCGTTAAATAGTTTATGATAAATCACAAATTTGATACATATGCTACTGAGATAAGGTATATGATATGCATGTTGTTGAAAAGCTAAAGAAAAATTAATAACTTTTCATTTAGAAATCGTGTGGGTTCAATGAACGGATTAAAAGATATGGTCAAATGAATTATTATTAATTTTAATATTTATTACTAAAAATTAATATTTTTATTGAAACTATCATTTTATTATTTTTATCATTATTATTATTATCAATATTATTTAATCAAATAAATATGCGTATAAAGATATTTTTACCACACGTAATATAATTACATTAATAATACATACCACTATATTTTTATGATATTAAATGAATTTTATAAATTTTATTACTTGAGATATATAAAAGTATATTTTTATCATATATGAATTTAAATATAAATTTTTATTTATTAATAAATGACTTGTATTATTTAGTATAATAAGATCTGATAAATATATTTAAATATATAAAACGACTATATATAAGTTATATAATAAACATGTATAGATTTTGGAAGTCATTTTGGGTCAAGTTGACTTTTGTTGACTTTTGCATGTCGGTCTCGAGCATTAGGATTGTGATACACTACGACTTGACCTAAATTGTTAGACATATATTGACCAACATATAAATATATATACTTAATATAGGTTCGTGAATCCGAGACAAACCCTACACTTGTTCAGTGCCGTCATATACATAATTGCTACGAAATACAGTATTGTGAGTTTCATTTGCTCCCTTTTATATATATTTTTGGGACTGAGAATACATGAGCTGTTTTTATAAATGTTTTACGAAATAGGCACAAGTACTAAAACTAATTCTATGTGGGTTTAAACCAGAAATATACCCTTAGCTTGGTAACATTAAACTACTTGTCTATGTACGGTAGGCGCGAATCCTAAAGATAGATCTATTAGGCCTGACAAACCCCATCCTGACTATGGGATGCTTTAGTACTTCGAGGTTATTTTAAACACACCTGATCTGGTGTACTTCAGAGGGTAAAACATGAACGTTAAGGCTTGTTACCAGGTGCCTACAACTTATAGAATACTTATATACACTTGCGAGTGTACATATATTTATAAACAGAAATCTTGTGGTCTATTACTATTACGGAAATGATTGATTATGATAAACTAATGAACTCACCAACCTTTTGGTTGACACTTTAAAGCATGTTTATTCTCAGGTATTAAAGAAATCTTCCGCTGTGCATTAGCTCATTTTAAGGATATTATTTGGAGTCATTCATGACATACTTTGAAAGACGTTGCATTCGAGTCGTTGAGTTCATCAAGATTAATATTAAGTCAATTATAGTTGGATGTAATATGAAATGGTATGCATGCCGTCAGTTTTAGATGTAAAGAAAGTTTGTCTTTTAAAAACGAATGCAATGTTTGTAAAACGTATCATATAGAGGTCAAATACCTCGCGATGTAATCAACTATTGTGAATCGTTTATAATGTATATGAACGGGTCCTTTCAAACTTAGCTTTATAAAACATAAAATTAATTTAAAAATTAAAATTTTGTTTCTTTTTAGGATGAGGGCGTTTCGGATCGATGTCCTAGTCCGTCCCTCGACAAAATTTTAAAATTTGTCAATTCAAAGCGCGGTTTTAAAAGCAAAGATTTTTGAGTTTTTTTAATGTTTTTGGCATACTTTAATTCAATAAGATTAAAAATAATGATAATAAAAGTTCTCGTCCCTCCCTCGGGTAAAGCAATTTCGGTTCGACGACCTAGTCTTCAACTCACGACGAATTTTAAAAATCATATTTTTAACTTAGCAAAATAAAGTAAATTTTTGTTTTTAAATTTACATCAAACTTAAATTTAAAATGCATAAAATTAAAAATTCATATTAAAAATTCACACCAAACTTAAATTATATTTTTGTTTTAAAAATATTAATTTTTCAAATATTTACAATTTTAAATATATATTAATTTTAACAAGTTTACAATATTATTTTAATATTAATTTTAAAAACAAAGTAAAAATAAAATTAAAAATCTTTTTGGTCTTTTATCCCACTTTAATCAATCAAATATTATCCAAAATATACGCCCCTCTTTTCGGTAAAGTAATTTCGGTTCAACGACCTAGTTTAACTCATGACGAATTTTTGAAATATTTTTGGTTGATTGATTAAAGATATTTATACCTTAAGAATAAACGTTAAATTTCGCAGTGATGTAATAAATTTTTGTATGATATCAATAATTTCGGTCGCAAGACCTAATTTTATCGAATACCAATTTAATACTTTATAGCGAACAAATTAGCGTTTATTATCAAAAGGTTAAAAATAAAAATAAAAATAAAAACTGTACAGACTTACCTGTGAGATAGTATTCTTAGTGATACGCTCTAGCCCACTCATAAGATAGTCAGACTAATTGATTTTACATGGCTACATAGGCGTAACCTCGAGCATTCAATGTTTTTTCTTCTAAACATATGAACGGTCCATCTCTGCATAAAGTAACGAATTCGGTATTTGAATAGGTTTGATTATTTGAACATTTACCTTCGTGTGACCATTTTCCGCATTTGTGACATCTTTCAAGGTGTCGTGCTCTCCTTTTTGCTGCGGATTTTGATTTTCCTTTACCAAATTGTAACTTATTATCTTCGCATGTGGATTCTTTTCTTACTTCGTCCAATTTTTCTCTGATTACTGATACTATTTCACTTGGAAGGGTGTCATTATTACGTTTAGTAATCAAAGCGTGTAGCATTAGACCATGGTTTAATTCACAGGAAGTCTTCATTTCGTAAAACCTAAAAAAAATAAAAATTCAGAATGGGGGGAGAAGACTAGTTCTTTAGGGTCTGCTAGGGAAAGACCATTCGGGTTCCATTTTCGAGAACTACACGAAAACAGAAAATCTAACTCTAACAGAAATACATATTATCCTTAAAAGACTTGATTCTCCCTACAATTAGTTAGCTGTGGTGTTGAAATTGTGATTAACTTCGTTGTCAACTTCCATCGGAATATCTATGTAATGTTTAACTCTGTGACCATTAACCTTAAATTCAATCCCATTTGAATTTATTAATTCTACTGCTCCGTACGGGAAAACTCTTTTGACTATGAATGGTCCAGACCATCTTGATTTCAATTTTCCAGGAAATAGCTTGAATCGTGAATTGAAAAGAAGAACTCTATCTCCTTCTTTAAATTCTTTTGAACTTCTAATTCTTTTATCATGCCATTTCTTCGTTCTTTCCTTATAGATTAGCGAATTTTCGTATGCTTCTTGTCTTAATTCTTCTAATTCGTTTAGTTGACTTAATCGTAGATGTCCAGCTTCATGCAAATCAAGATTACATGTCTTCAAAGCCCAAAATGCTTTGTGTTCAATTTCTACTGGAAGATGACATGCTTTTCCGTAAACGAGTTTAAAAGGTGTGGTTCCATTTGAAGTTTTGTAGGCTGTTCTAAAAGCCCAGAGTGCATCCTCCAATTTAATGGACCATTCCTTCGGATTTGATCCTACGGTTTTCTCTAGAATACGTTTTAAAGCTCGGTTGGTATTTTTAACTTGTCCACTTGTCTGTGGATGATAAGCAGTGGAGATTTTATGAGTTACTCCATATCTTTTAAGAACTTTCTCAAGTTGATTATTACAGAAATGAGTTCCCCGATCACTTATTAAAGCTTTCGGTGTTCCAAACCTTGCAAAAAAACGTTTTAAAAAGTTGACTACAACTCGTGCATCGTTAGTTGGGAGAGCTTGTGCTTCCGCCCATTTAGATACATAATCAATGGCTACGAGAATGTAGAGATTATTATGAGAATTTGGAAATGGACCCATAAAGTCAATACCCCAAATGTCAAATACTTCACATACTTGAATGACATTTTGTGGCATTTCATCACGTTGACTTATTTTTCCGGCCCTTTGACAAGCATCACAGGATTTGCAAATAAGGTGTGTGTCTTTGTAAATTGTAGGCCAATAGAATCCAGCATCATAAACTTTTCTTGCTGTTAGTTGAGGCCTATAATGCCCTCCTGTTGGTCCTGTGTGACAATGGTTTAAGATTTTACTAGCTTCCTCCCCGAATACACATCGGCGTATTATTCCACCGGGACAACTTTTAAACAAATGTGGATATTCCCAGAAATAGTGTTTTATATCACTAAAGAATTTCTTTCATTTTTGGTACGACAATCCTTTTTCAAGGAAACCACATACTAAATAGTTTGCATAGTCTGCAAACTATGGAATTTCATTATAATCTATCTTCAATAGATATTCATCAGGAAAGTTGTCTTGTATGGTCGATTCATTTAGAACATCTAATTCGGGATTTTCAAGACGAGAAAGATGATCAGCGGCGAGATTTTCTACTACTCTTTTATCTCGGATTTCAATATCGAACTCTTGTAAGAGTAAGATCCAACGGATTAATCTTGGTTTAGCATCTTGTTTCGAAAATAGGTATCTAAGAGCAGAATGGTCAGTATAGACCACCGTTTTAGCTAGAACGAGATATGAACGAAATTTGTCAAAAGCAAAGACAATAGCAAGGAGTTCTTTTTCAGTAGTTGTGTAATTTGTTTGTGCTCCTTGTAACGTCTTACTAGCATAATATATAGGTTGAAATCGTTTTTCAATCCTTTGTCCTAAAACGGCTCCCATTGCAAAATCACTTGCATCACACATTAGTTCAAATTGTAGATTCCAATTTGGAGTTATCATAATTGGCGCATTAGTGAGTTTTTCTTTAAGAATATTAAAAGATTTGATACATTCAGCTGAAAAGATGAATGGAGCATCCTTTTCTAGGAGTTTATTCATAGGAGTGGCAATTTTAGAAAAATCTTTTATGAAACGTCGGTAAAAACCGGCATGCCTTAGAAAACTCCTAACTCCTCTAACATTGGTGGGATGTGGAAGTTTAGCAATTACATCTACTTTAGCTCTATCCACTTCAATTCCTTCCTTTGAAATTTTATGTCCAAGAACGATGCCTTCTTTAACCATGAAATGGCATTTCTCCCAATTAAGTACTAGATTTGATTGTTCACATCTAATAAGCATTCGTTCAAGATTAACTAGACATGATTCAAATGTATCACCGAAGACTGAAAAGTCATCCATGAAAACTTCCATGCATTCTTCTATCATGTCGTGAAAAATCGCCATCATGCACCTTTGAAAGGTTGCAGGGGCGTTGCAAAGTCCAAATGGCATGCGTTTGTAAGCAAAAGTACCATAAGGGCACGTGAAAGTATCCGAAAAAACCATCAAGAAAACAATAGTAACTATTTTCGGCTAATCTTTCCAACATTTGATCAATGAAAGGTAAGGGAAAGTGATCTTTTCTGGTGGCGTCATTTAATTTTCTATAATCAATACATACACGCCATCCTGTTACAGTCCTAGTCGGAATAAGCTCATTTTTCTCATTTGTAATGACAGTTATGCCACCCTTCTTAGGCACGCATTGAACTGGGCTTACCCATGGACTATCAGAAATTGGATAAATTAAACCTGAATCAAGCTATTTAATAATTTCTTTCTTAACAACATCTTGCATATTAGTATTTAGTCTTCGTTGGCGTTGCACATACGTTTTATGACCTTCATCTATAAGGATTTTATGTGTACAATACGAAGGACTTATTCCTTTAATATCATGAATCTTCCATGAAATAGCTGGTTTATGAGCTTTCAACACAGAAATGAGTTGAGATTTTTCATTTTCAGTAAGAGAAAACGATATTATTACAGGTAATTCAGATTCACCATGTAAATAAGCGTATTCCAAATGGTTTGGAAGTGGCTTTAACTCTAATGTTGGTGGTTCTTCTATCGGTGATTTATATCGATATCTGTCTTCTTCATTTAGCATTTGAATTTCTTCTGTTGTTGGTTCATATCCATTAGCCATAAGTGTAGCTAACATTTCAGTTTCATCAATTGGTTCAGTTCCTTCTCCTAAAGAACATTCTCCTGTTCCTTGTAATTCTGGAAATTCTTCTAACAATTCTGAATGTGATTCTATAGTTTGAATATAATAACATGTATCATCTGCAGATTGCGGTTGTTGCATTGCTCTATCAACAGAAAAGGTAACACTCTCGTCCTCTATACTTAGGGTAAGTTTTTTACCGAACACGTCTATCATTGCTTTAACCGTGTTTAAGAATGATCTTCCTAATATGAGAGGAACTTGAGAATCTTCTTCCATGTCCAGAACAACAAAATCTACTGGAAATACTAAAGTACCAACTTTAACTAGCATGTTCTCCATTATCCCTCTAGGATATTTTATTGATCTATCGGCTAGTTGTATGCTTATTCGTGTTGCTTTCAATTCTCCAAGGTCTAGTTTAGTGTATAGTGAATACGGCATTAAATTTATACTAGCACCTAAATCTGCCAATGCTTCTATTGAACTAAGACTACCCAGAAAACATGGAATTGAGAAACTTCCTGGATCAGATAGTTTTTCTGGTATCTTATTCAACAGCACTGCAGAACAATTAGCATTCATAGTAACAGCCGAGAGTTCTTCCATTTTCTTTCTATTCGAGATTAGATCTTTCAGAAATTTAGCATATCTAGGCATTCCTGAAATCACATCAATGAAAGGAAGATTTACATTTATCTGTTTAAACATATCCAAGAATTTGGATTTCTCGGCTTCAAGTTTCTCTTTTCTCATTTTACAAGGGTAAGGAAGTGGTGGTTGGTATGGTTTAACATAAGGTTTAGCCTTAACTGTGTTATCTTCATTAACCTTTTCAACTGCCGGTTCTTTTTCCTTATCTTGTTCAGGTTGTGGTTCTTGTGGAGTAGGAATAGCTTCATCAGAAATTACAGGTATTTCAGGTGGTTTAAGTGTAATACCACTTCTTGTGGTAATGGCTTTAGCTGTTTCATTCCGGGGGTTAGCATTTGTATCACTAGGTAAAATTCCCAGTTTTCTTTCACCTATTAACCTTGCTAGGTTACTAACTTCTTGTTCCAGATTTTGAATAGAAGCTTGTTGATTTCTAAATGCTTGAGCATTTTGCTCATTCGTTTGTTTCTGAGATGTGAAAAACTGTGTTTGAGATTCAACTAGCTTCGTCATCATATCTTCTAAATTTGGCTTTTTATCATCGGTTTGTGGTGGTTTGTTTTGAAAATTAGGTCTTTGCTGGTTGTAAGTATTATTGGATACTTGTTGATTGTTAGGACCTTGTTGGTTGTTGTATGGAATATTGCAATTATAATTCTGGTTTTGATTGTAAATCGGTCTTGGCGGTTGATAATTATTCTGATAATTATTTCCAGGCCTTTGGTTTATATATGAAACATTCTCTCTTTGTTCTATTGTTAGTTCAATACTGAGATAATCTTTTGTCAAATGTGGTCCTCCACACTGCTCACAACTAATTTGTATTGAGTGTATATCCTCAGTCATCTTTTCCATTCGTCTCTCGACAGCATCTATCTTTGCAGAAATGGAATCTAAGTCATGGCTAGAATCGGCTCTAGCTGCTTTAGATGATCTAACGATATCTTTTTCTTGGTGCCACTCATGTGAGTGGGAAGCAGTGTTATCAATAATCTTATAAGCGTCAGTTTCGGTTTTCTTCATAATGGAACCACCAGCTGCTATGTCTATGTCTTTCCTTGTAGTGATGTCGCATCCTTGGTAGAATATTTGTACTATTTGACAAGTGTCTAAACCATGTTGCGAACATCCTCTCAATAACTTACCAAATCTTGTCCATGCCTCATATAGAGTTTCATTTGGTTTCTGTGTGAATGTAACAATTTCTCCTTGAAGTCTTACGGCTTTAGATGCCGGAAAGAATTGTTTAAGAAATTTTTCAACTAAAACGTCCCATGTATCAATTGCCCCTTCAGGTAACAATTCTAACCAATCTTTGGCTTCTCCCTTTAAAGTCCAGGGAAATAACATGAGATATATCTGTTCATCCTCCACTTGTCTTATTTTAAATAGAGTACAGATCCTATTAAAGGTACGAAGATGTTCATTTGGATCTTCCTTCGGCGCACCACTAAATTGGCATTGATTAGTTACCATGTGTAGAATTTGTCCTTTGATTTCATAATCTGGTGCATTAATGTCAGGATGAGTAATTGCGTGACCTTGGCCAGTGCGTTTAGCTCTCATTCGGTCTTCCATACTTAGAGGTTCCAGATTTTCCATGATTGAATTTGTTGAATCTGAATCACTAGAGTATTCTGATTTAATGGTTCGTTCCTCAACAATCTCTGTTTGAATGATTGGTGGTTCCGGAGGAAAAATTAATGGTTCAGGATCTATGAATTGTCCTTGAATATTCTCCGGATTCTCAATTGTGAGGTCGGGTTCAAAAAATGGATTATCGGAAATTTGAATTGGAGTACTTGGTCGACTGGATGACGATTCTAAAGAAAAATCAACGGCGACAATATTTGCTAGATGTCTTGATCGAGTTACAGGTGGTGAACGTACAAAAGGTGGTGAACGTTTTGCTCGATGCATTCACTGAATATCCTATTAGTTTTTTTAAAAAGAAAGAAAAATTATATAAGTTATCCAATTAATAGACTTTTCTGATTTTGCCCACGTTTCGAATAGCCAAAAGATGCAGCAGAGGGGCAGGATTCGTTTGGTCTCAATATAATTGAGTACTGTTTGGCTCCAATAATGTCATAACCCGTCCTTAACCCTAAGAACGAGTTAGATAATGTATGATTTCATTGCGAGGTATTGACCTCTATATGCGACATTTTTAAAAGAGAAACTGCATATATTATACATTACAAACCATAACCATTATTTTTGTTACAAGCTTTAGACAATAAAAAGATGATTATCGTTTAGCGATAATCTTCGACTTACAAACTTTACATATAATGATAACAACACGATTTCGAGCATATTTTACAACACAAATCCTTGGGTATGCAGTTTTATTTTTGACACAAATATGCGTACGCAAGATCCTGCTCAAATTCAACATAATGCAGCGGAAACTTCTAATTATCACCTGAGAATAAACATGTTTAAAACGTCAACATAAAGTTGGTGAGATATAGGTTTAGTGCCGGCAGCAATATATATATAGACCACAAGATTTCGTATATAAACAGTTTAATAAAAATATTCTAAGTGGTTGAGCACTTGGTAACCATACTTAACATTTAATCACGTCGCATATTCCCTTTATTATGAAATCTTACTACACCGTACCAAATGTAGTCACGAAACGAAGTACTGTGCAACCGTTGAATACTGGTCGTCCAGTCCGGTTGGGGTTGTCAGGCCCGATAGATCTATCAACAGGATTCGCGTTTACAATACCGCTGTAAATATTAGTTACCAAGCTACAGGGAAGTATGCCAGTGGTACAACTCAACGTAGAATATATTTTTCAGTTACTTGTGTCCATAACGTAAAACATAAAATACATGTATTCTCATCCCGAAATATTTAGAGTTTAAAAGTGGAACTATATACTCACTTTCGTCTTGAAGATATGTAATTTCGACTTGGTCTCCGATTGATATCACGAACCTATCCATATATAGTTTATCAATATATTTCTATTTTAAACAATCGTCACATATATATACTTTTTATACTTTTAATAGTTTTAATAATTTCTTAGTCCGTAGTTAGCAGTCCGATGTTAGTAATTCAATTTTAATGGTTCATTTTTAGGTGTTTAATAAACCCCCAATGAAATAAATAAAAACCCCCATCGTATATGTATTGGTCGAGATTAATCTTGACCCATGGTACCGGTGTTGTCAAATGACGTGTTGCGTACATAAAGTACCGGTGTTGTCAAATGACGTGTTGCGTACAATCATGGGATCTTATGATTAATCTTCTCGTATTGTTTACGGGTGATCCTGAACCATATAAAATTAAATTATGAGTACATATATATAAAATATCATGTTATTTTAAAAAGATGTGATTTATTTAATTTTCTCCAATTATTTTCGTAGCCAAACTAGTCTTAGATATCCGATCTCGTTTTGGTCATAGTTTCTTCGTTACAACTCCGTTTTCGTTGATTCAACTTGCCACTTCCTTGGATCGAGTCCCTCTTTAAGACTATGAACTGTAAATACCTTAGTTTGTATTCGAAATCACAGGTCATAGGTCAAACTTTAGTGAAACTTATGAAGTTAATCATTTTCTATCATGTAAACAACCTTAAATGATTATTTTTCTAAAAATACTTATACTTTGAGTTAAATCATGAAATTTTTATGTGTTATCATATTCATAGTAAAAATCATTTTTCCAGAAAATAAACCTCCAATTCAAAGTTTAAGATGGTTTTTAATTATCCAACCCAAAACAGCCCCCGGTTGCACTCCGACGTCATAAAAACAGTTTTTAAGGTGTTCTTTGAAAAACCAAGTTATACCTTGTTAAATTAGCATATTTTTAAGTTATATTACAGGTCTTGAAGTATTTTAAAAGTTAAGTTAGAAGGATCTATTTAGTTTGCGAACAAGTTTGAAATCATTCAAACTATGTTCTAGTTTATAAACTCTTATATATATAGCTATAAATATATGAATTGAAAAAGAGTTGAAGTAGAGTTTTTACCTCAAGTTTAAAATGTAAAGTTGCTGGAAAGAAGTAGTAAAATAAAAGTTGAGAGAGTTCTTGCAAGTGTGTGTGAAAATTGGAAGTAAAATTTGGAAAATGAATGTGTAAAAATGAGTTAGAAATGGTGCTTATTTATAGGCTTGAAAATTTGGTTTTTAGTGAAAATATCTAAGATAAGTTAAAATTTATTATGTCATGAATGACATATTATTCCAATAATTGAAGATTTCTATTGGTATATACCAATAGTAAATACTTCTAGAAGCTGTGTATAGTACCCTAGATATACGTATAGGATTATTGAGGAAACGGAACGAGAATTCAAATATAACTATCTTTTGTAAATATACTTATATTGTTTTATGTATAAAAGCCCTTTAAAAATGATTAAATACATTACTTATACGATATATGTATAAACATTATAAATCATCAGTATTTATGTCAAATAACGTTACGTATGGTTATTGTTTTGAAAACTTAAGTTAGTAGTTTCAAAATATACTTATGACTTTTTGTTATTAATACAAAATGAGATATTAAAACATCCTTAGATCATGTTAAATATGTATGTATAATTATCATATATTGTATAGTTCGTGATATCATCGGTCAAACTAGACGGTCAAACGTTGTGTAAAACTCTTTTCAAAAACATAAATCTTAACAATTTGGATTGCTTATCATGTTGGTAAGGTTTAATTTATATAAATATTAATCTTATAAGTATAGAACGATCGAAAAAGTGCGGGTCATTACAGTACCTACCCGTTAAATAAATTTCGTCCCGAAATTTTAAAATTGTACCTATTTTGCGTCATCGGAAAACAAGTGTGGATATTTTTGTTTCATTTGATCCTCTCGTTCCCAAGTAAACTCGGGACCCCTTCGAGCATTCCAACGAACCTTAACGATCGGTATGTTGCTCTGCTTGAGCCGTTTAACTTCACGATCCATGATTTCGATTGGTTCTTCGATGAATTGTAGTTTCTCGTCGACATGGATTTCTTCAAGAGGAATGGTGAGGTCTTCCTTTGCAAGACACTTCTTAAGGTTTGAGATGTGAAAGGTATTATGTACTCCGGCGAGTTGTTGCGGTAACTCGAGTCGATAAGCTACCGGTCCAATGCGTTCGATGATCTTGAACGGGCCTACATACCTTGGGTTTAGTTTACCCCTTTTTCCAAAACGTATTACACCTTTCCAAGGTGACACCTTTAACATAACCATGTCACCGATCTGAAACTCTAATGGTTTCCTTCGAACATCGGCGTAGCTCTTTTGGCGACTACGGGCTGTTTTCAATCTCTCCTTGATTTGTACTATCTTCTCAGTCGTTTCGTGTATGATCTCAGGACCAGTTAATTGTCGATCTCCTACTTCATTCCAACAAATAGGAGATCTACACTTCCTTCCGTACAATGCTTTGAATGGCGCAGCTTTAATGCTCGCATGATAACTATTATTATACGAGAATTCTGCTAATGGTAGATATTTATCCCATCCGTTTCCAAAATCGATCACACATGCCCTGAGCATGTCTTCAAGAGTCTGAATCGTTCTTTCACTCTGCCCGTCGGTTTGCGGATGATACGCGGTACTCATATCCAAACGAGTTCCTAGGGCCTCCTGTAGTGATTGCCAGAAATTTGATGTAAATCTACTATCACGATCGGATATAATGGAAATAGGTATTCCATGCCTTGAAACAACTTCCTTTATATACAATCGTAATAGTTTCTCCATTCTATCCATTTCCTTTATAGGCAAGAAGTGTGCAGACTTGGTGAGATGATCAACAATCACCCAAATGGTGTCGTATCCCCAGGCAGTCTTTGGTAACTTCGTGATGAAATCCATGGTAATACCATCCCATTTCCATTCTGGGATTTCTGGTTGTTGAAGTAACCCTGACGGCTTCTGGTGTTCAGCTTTGACTTTGGAACAAGTTAAACATTCCCCAACATATGTTGCAACGTCTGTCTTTAAATTAGGCCACCAATAATGTGTCTTAAGATCTTGGTACATCTTTCCAACTCCAGGATGTATCGAGTATCTTGTCTTATGTGCCTCATTTAATATTAACTTCCTTAATCCACCCAACTTCGGTACCCAAATACGATTTGCAAAATATCGAATTCCATCTTCCTGCATAACGAGTTGCTTCTCATACTTCTTCATTATTTCATTTCCTATATTTTCTTTAGTAAGTGCTTCTCGTTGAACTTCTTTGATTTGTGAGTTGAGATTCATGCGAATTTTTATGTTCATCGCTCGTACTCGAATTGGTTCTCGTTCCTTTCTGCTTAGAGCGTCGGCCACCACGTTCGCTTTCCCGGGATGATAACGAATTTCACAATCATAGTCGTTTATTAACTCGACCCACCTACGTTGTCTCATGTTCAGCTGTTTCTGATCAAAAATATGTTGAAGGCTTTTATGATCAGTAAACACAGTGCATTTAACCCCATACAAGTAGTGTCTCCATATCTTCAATGCAAACACGACTGCTCCCAGTTCTAGATCATGCGTCGTATAATTCCGCTCGTGAATCTTCAATTGTCGGGATGCGTATGCAATAACTTTCTTTCGTTGCATAAGAACGCAACCAAAACCTTGTCGCGAAGCGTCACAATATATTTCAAAATCATCGTTCCCTTCTGGTAACGATAAAATAGGCGCCGTAGTTAACTTTTTCTTTAGTAATTGAAATGCACTCTCCTGCTCAGAAGTCCATTCATATTTCTTCCCTTTTTGCGTTAACGCTGTCAACGGCTTAGCTATTCGGGAAAAATCTTGAATAAACCTTCTATAATAACCGGCTAAACCCAAAAATTGACGTATCTGCGTTGGTGTCTTAGGAGTCTCCCATTTTTCAATGGCTTCAGTTTTTGCTGGATCAACCTGAATTCCTTTGCTACTAACAACGTGGCTAAGAAATTGAACTTCTTTCAACCAAAAAGCACACTTAGAAAATTTAGCATATAGTTGTTCTTTTCTCAACAACTCTAATATCAACCTTAAATGCTCTTCATGCTCTTGCTCACTCTTGGAATAGATAAGAATATCATCAATGAAAACGATAACAAACTTATCTAAATACGGACTACAAACTCGATTCATGAGGTCCATGAATACAGCTGGCGCATTCGTCAATCCAAACGGCATAACCAAAAATTCGTAATGACCATAACGTGTCCGAAAAGCAGTTTTCGGTATATATTCTTCTTTGACACGTAATTGATGATAGCCCGACCTTAAGTCAATTTTTGAGTACACACATGATCCTTGGAGTTGATCAAATAAGTCGTCAATTCTCGGTAGTGGATACCGATTCTTGATAGTTAACTTATTTAATTCACGATAATCTATACACATCCTAAAAGATCCATCTTTCTTTTTAACAAATAGAATCGGAGCTCCCCACGGTGAAGTACTTGGTCGTATGAATCCATGATCCAGTAATTCTTTTAACTGACTCTGAAGTTCTTTTAACTCGGACGGTGCAAGTCTATATGGAGCACGAGCCACTGGTGCAGCTCCTGGTACTAAATCTATTTGAAAGTCTACAGATCTAAATGGAGGTAATCCCGGCAACTTTTCCGGAAAGACTTCAGGAAAATCTCTTGCCACAGGCACGTCATTGATGCTCTTCACTTTTTCCTTTGTTTCGACTTTATTAACATGTGCTAAGATAGCATAGCACCCTTTCTTCAAGCACTTTTGAGCTTTCAAATAACTAATGAGTTTTAGCTTTGAGTTACCCTTCTCTCCATAAATCATTACTGGCGTTTTATCCTTACGAGGAATGCGAATTGCCTTCTTGGTGCACACAACTTCAGCTCCTATTTTGGACATCCAGTCCATGCCGACTATTACATCAAAACTTCCTAATTCTACGGGTATCAAGTCAATTTTAAACGTTTCTCCGGCTAAATTTATTTTACAATCACGGCAAATTTTATCGGCTTTAATTAGTTTACCATTAGCTAACTCAATCATGTACTTAGCATCGAGAGGTAATGATGAACAATTCAATTTAGCGTGAAAGTCTCTACATACGTAACTTCTATCAGCACCAGTATCAAATATAATAGATGCGGATAAGTTATTAATGGTAAACGTACCCGTAACAAGCTCCGGGTCTTCACATGCCTCTTTAGCATTAATAACAAATGCTCTTCCACGTGCAGGTCCGATATTCTTCTCTGGATTCGGGCACTGGCTCTTATAGTGGCCTTGTTTTCCACACCCAAAACAAGTAATGGTAGCCAAAGCAGTTCTATTTGCGTTGGTGGCAGGAGTCTTGGCACCATTTGTATTCGTAACGAGAGCCCTACAATCTTCAGCAAGATGACCCTGTCGATTACATTTGTTGCATACCACACTACAGTAACCAAAGTGATGTTTGTGACATCGGTTGCATAAAGGACTTTGTCCTTTGTAACCAAAACCTGAACCACTACCCGCACCTTTCAGGGTTTCTTGTTTCTTAAAAGTTTGTTGTTGATTACCTCGATCATAGCTTCCATTCCACTTTCTCTTGTTACCTGATACCTTCACATCAGTATTGAATGCCTTCTTATCCAAAATGACCTGATCCATTAGCTCGTTTGCCATGGTTATAGCTTCATGAATTGTCTTAGGTTTCGATGCTGTAACATTTGCCTTGACCTTTTTGGGCAAACCATCTTTATACATTTCAATCTTCCGTTCTTCGGTTGGAACCAATTCAGGACATAGCAAAACTAATTCCATGAATCGCTGATTGTAGTTGGTGATTTCAGTACCAATAACCTTCAGACTTCGTAACTCATCTTCCAACTTCCTAACCTCGTTCCTTGGACAATATTCATTGATTAACATTGTTTTGAATTCTTCCCACGGAGTATCATAAGCTACATCTCCTCCTACAGCCTTCACATAATTTTTCCACCACGTGAGTGCACTATCTTGTAAAGTGCACGATGCGTATTTGGTCATGTCCTTTTCAACACAACCACTGATTTTGAACACAGTTTCCATCTTTTCTATCCACCGGGTTAAACCGATCGGTCCTTCTGTTCCACTGAATGATGAGGGCTTGCAAGCTTGAAAAGTTTTGTAAGTGCACCCCACACGAGGATTTGGGTTAACTGCAGCACCTCTTGCAGCCTCGACCCATAACATTCTGTCGTTCACTCGTTGATTGATGAGTTCCTGGATTTCTTGTTCCGTCATTCGGTTCAATCGCGCCATATTCTTCTATAAGAATGAAAAGAAAATAATTATTCACATGGAATATTATAGATGTAGTGTATATTTACAGTACATTATAGCTTATTAATAATATGAACCAGGTATTATTATAAAAGCCTTTTTTTCTTATTAGCGTTTTATAATTATATCTAGGGTAGTACCTACCCGTTAATGTTCATACTTAATAGCTTAGTACCGAACCAATTACTACAATCTAAATAATACTTAACCATGGAAAATTATTGCATTTCACACTTCACTATTTTACATATGCTTATCTTACATCGAACATTAAGCAAACCACACTAATAATATTATACAAAAAATTATATGATCCCATGGTTTAATAAGGCAGCGCATCGTTTGGTCTATTTTCTAAGACGTTTAGGTTCAATGAATAGCCTAACGCTCATCCTAGCTGTCTGCCTATATTTTGGCTGTGGGACTGAAGAACTGGATGCCGGGATAGAACGAATAGGAATAGCGGGAATAGGGGTGGTAGTGTCTAGTGGAGTTGGTGCCACATCATCCTTATTAAACTCAAGATTTGAATTTTCTAATTCATTAGCCTTTCGTTTCTTTCCTAGTTCGAACTTGTCTTTTGTAATTTCCTCGGGTTCACTTTCCTCCTCGGGTTCACTTTCCAGATTTTCTATAGTTGGTTCATCCGGAATTTGTGAGTCTTCCCCAAAGATATTATTTTCGTCATCGGATAGGTTAATGACTGGAACACCATCTGAAGATTCTGATTCGGAGTCGCTGAATGTGATAATAAGTTTTGAGCCCGACATCTATCACACCACAACTAACTCATTAGTACTACATAATATTTACATATAAATTTTAACCAACAGTGATAAGCAATGGTTTTTGAAATCAGACCCGGTCAAAGTCCAGACTTACTAATGTATCCTAACGACTTATCAGTTAGACACACTAATGCAAACCTGGTTCGCTAAGACCACCGCTCTGATACCACATGTCATAACCCGTCCTTAACCCTAAGAACGAGTTAGATAACGTATGATTTCATTGCGAGGTATTGACCTCTATATGCGACATTTTTAAAAGAGAAACTGCATATATTATACATTACAAACCATAACCATAATTTTTGTTACAAGCTTTAGACAATAAAAAGATGATTATCGTTTAGCGATAATCTTCGACTTACAAACTTTACATATAATGATAACAACACGATTTCGAGCATATTTTACAACACAAATCCTTGGGTATGCAGTTTTATTTTTGACACAAATATGCGTACGCAAGATCCTGCTCAAATTCAACATGATGCAGCGGAAACTTCTAATTATCACCTGAGAATAAACATGTTTAAAACGTCAACATAAAGTTGGTGAGATATAGGTTTAGTGCCGGCAGCAATATATATATAGACCACAAGATTTCGTATATAAACAGTTTAATAAAAATATTCTAAGTGGTTGAGCACTTGGTAACCATACTTAACATTTAATCACGTCGCATATTTCCTTTATTATGAAATCTTACTACACCGTACCAAATGTAGTCACGAAACGAAGTACTGTGCAACCGTTGAATACTGGTCGTCCAGTCCGGTTGGGGTTGTCAGGCCCGATAGATCTATCAACAGGATTCGCGTTTACAATACCGCTGTAAATATTAGTTACCAAGCTACAGGGAAGTATGCCAGTGGTACAACTCAACGTAGAATATATTTTTCAGTTACTTGTGTCCATAACGTAAAACATAAAATACATGTATTCTCATCCCGAAATATTTAGAGTTTAAAAGTGGGACTATATACTCACTTTCGTCTTGAAGATATGTAATTTCGACTTGGTCTCCGATTGATATCACGAACCTATCCATATATAGTTTATCAATATATTTCTATTTTAAACAATCGTCACATATATATACTTTTTATACTTTTAATAGTTTTAATAATTTCTTAGTCCGTAGTTAGCAGTCTGATGTTAGTAATTCAATTTTAATGGTTCATTTTTAGGTGTTTAATAAACCCCCAATGAAATAAATAAAAACCCCCATCGTATATGTATTGGTCGAGATTAATCTTGACCCATGGTACCGGTGTTGTCAAATGACGTGTTGCGTACATAAAGTACCGGTGTTGTCAAATGACGTGTTGCGTACAATCATGGGATCTTATGATTAATCTTCTCGTATTGTTTACGGGTGATCCTGAACCATATAAAATTAAATTATGAGTACATATATATAAAATATCATGTTATTTTAAAAAGATGTGATTTATTTAATTTTCTCCAATTATTTTCGTAGCCAAACTAGTCTTAGATATCCGATCTCGTTTTGGTCATAGTTTCTTCGTTACAACTCCGTTTTCGTTGATTCAACTTGCCACTTCCTTGGATCGAGTCCCTCTTTAAGACTATGAACTGTAAATACCTTAGTTTGTATTCGAAATCACAGGTCATAGGTCAAACTTTAGTGAAACTTATGAAGTTAATCATTTTCCATCATGTAAACAACCTTAAATGATTATTTTTCTAAAAATACTTATACTTTGAGTTAAATCATGAAATTTTTATGTGTTATCATATTCATAGTAAAAATCATTTTTCCAGAAAATAAACCTCCAATTCAAAGTTTAAGATGGTTTTTAATTATCCAACCCAAAACAGCCCCCGGTTGCACTCCGACGTCATAAAAACAGTTTTTAAGGTGTTCTTTGAAAAACCAAGTTATACCTTGTTAAATTAGCATATTTTTAAGTTATATTACAGGTCTTGAAGTATTTTAAAAGTTAAGTTAGAAGGATCTATTTAGTTTGCGAACAAGTTTGAAATCATTCAAACTATGTTCTAGTTTATAAACTCTTATATATATAGCTATAAATATATGAATTGAAAAAGAGTTGAAGTAGAGTTTTTACCTCAAGTTTAAAATGTAAAGTTTCTGGAAAGAAGTAGTAAAATAAAAGTTGAGAGAGTTCTTGCAAGTGTGTGTGAAAATTGGAAGTAAAATTTGGAAAATGAATGTGTAAAAATGAGTTAGAAATGGTGCTTATTTATAGGCTTGAAAATTTGGTTTTTAGTAAAAATATCTAAGATAAGTTAAAATTTATTATGTCATGAATGACATATTATTCCAATAATTGAAGATTTCTATTGGTATATACCAATAGTAAATACTTCTAGAAGCTGTGTATAGTACCCTAGATATACGTATAGGATTATTGAGGAAACGGAACGAGAATTCAAATATAACTATCTTTTGTAAATATACTTATATTGTTTTATGTATAAAAGCCCTTTAAAAATGATTAAATACATTACTTATACGATATATGTATAAACATTATAAATCATCAGTATTTATGTCAAATAACGTTACGTATGGTTATTGTTTTGAAAACTTAAGTTAGTAGTTTCAAAATATACTTATGACTTTTTGTTATTAATACAAAATGAGATATTAAAACATCCTTAGATCATGTTAAATATGTATGTATAATTATCATATATTGTATAGTTCGTGATATCATCGGTCAAACTAGACGGTCAAACGTTGTGTAAAACTCTTTTCAAAAACATAAATCTTAACAATTTGGATTGCTTATCATGTTGGTAAGGTTTAATTTATATAAATATTAATCTTATAAGTATAGAACGATCGAAAAAGTGCGGGTCATTACAAATAACCCGGTCCACGTACAAATCCAACTATTACTACGAACCAAAAAATTTTGATGTCTATCAATTTAACCGTTTAAAATAGTTTTTCGTTTGAAATTTAAAGAAATATTAGATAAGAAATAGAGAAAATTCTAAGTCCTAAAAACTAGAATGGCGAGAAATAAGAGAGAAAAAGAGCGCGTCAAAAAATATCGAAAAATAAAAATAAGAAAGTAGCGCTTTGAAACTTAAAAGCGAACTAAAAATTAAAAACGGCGTCGCAAAATTCTAAAGTACCTAAATCTTAGTCTAAAGAAAAAGTACTTAAGGGATTTTACGGCAAAGCCTAAAAATCTCGAAATAAAAATAACTATGGCAAAAACTATGATTTAAAACTAAATACGAGCGAAAAATACAAATATTACGCTAAAACGAATAAAAAGGAACAAAATATAAAAATATACTAAAAGTTGTAAAAAGTACAATTTTTATAAAAATATTATTTATTTAATAAAACTATTAATTTTATAAATTAATTAAACTAATTATAACTTAATAATACAAATTAAATAAATAACTAAATTAACTAATTAAATAATCTAAACCTAATTAGGGTTTAAATTAAATTATAATAATAATAATTACCCCGTAATGATTACAGAATTAGGGTTGTTTGTGTGGGCTGTCAGAAGACCTCCGCGAGTGCGGATAGTGCCAGTTCAAAACCTCCGCGAGTCGCGGAGGGTTCAATTTCAGCTCAAAAGGGGTCGATTTTTACAGGTTCTGTTTTTTTTATATATTATACATAAAATATAAGTATAACTTAAATAAAAATTTAATTTTAAAACTAAAATAAAAATACTTATAAATATTATAAACTCTTAAAAATGTATTTTTCTTTCTTTTTTAAATTTTTATATTTTTATTATTTTTAAAACTTATATTTTTATAAAAAGAACTTAACAAAAACTTTTATAAAAACCTTTTTTTTCTTATTTTTAGCGTTGCGCTTTCGGCGCCAAAAATACTTAATGTTCTGCGAGGTGTATATGAAATAGCTTTATTTTTACTAGGAAATACTATTAAATACGATACAATTTTACACAAAATATTTATTTATTTATAGAATGGATATACCAAAACCTTGCTACAACACTTATAGGCAGTGTACCTAATCGTACAGTAGTTTAGTTTTTAGTAAGTCCGGTTCGTTCCACAGGGAATCTTTTAAACAAAGCTTAACGCTATATTAGTTTTAATTTATAAAAATACAAATATATAAAAGTAATATTATTATTATAAAGGGGGGTTTTTACCGTTTAATGACCGGTTTGTCGATTTTTAAAACTTTAGTCGCAGTGAAAACCTAATGTAAAATATTAAATAAATAAAAAACTTAATTTAAAGCGTAAAGTAAATAACGATAATGAAATTGCGAATCAATAAAAGTGCGATAAAATAAAATTACGATAATTAAAGAGTACGAAAATTAAAAGTGCAATTAAATACAATAACAATAAATAAAAGTGCAATAATTAGAAGTGTAATTAAATATGAAAATAAAGGAATTATGCTTATTTAAACTTCCGTAATCATGATGTTTGACGTGTTGATTTTAGTTTATTCCCATGGGTTAATTGTCCTTTGTCCTGGATTATTTAAAATGTCCGTCTGGTTTTTGTCCATAACAGTCCATCAGTCATAAATATAAAGTGCGAGTGTCCTCGTCAAATTATCCTTATACCCGAAGTCAAATATTCCAACTAATTGGGGACTTAAACTGTAACAAGGTCTTAATACTTTGTTTAATAATTACACCAGGTTATCGACTGCGTGTAACCCAAGGTTTTAATACTTTGTTATCAATTATGCCAAGTGTCCTTGTACATAATTTCACCCCTGTTTTAATAATTCTAGTGACTATTAATCCATTCCCGTGTCCAGTTAAATGAACGATTATTCGTACATATAAATATCCCGCCCATCGTGTCCGATCGAATGTATATGGTTATTTATAGGTATGTCCAATTGTAAATCTTTATATTAAAATTAACAAACTATCATTTAGTTAAACAAATATAAAGCCCATTAATAGCCCATAGTCTAATTTCCACAAGTGTCTTTCTTTTGTCCAAACCCCAATTATGGTACAAAGCCCAATTACCTAAATTTTAATATTTAGCCCAACATCATGATTACTTCGGTATTAAATAAGCATAATAATAACTTAGCTACGAGACATTAAATAAAAAAGGTTGAACATAACTTACAATGATTAAAAATAGTGTAGCGTTACATGGACAGAATTTCGACTTACACCCTTACAACATCCGCTAACATACCCTTATTATTAAGATTAAAATTAAAATTAAAATTAAATATATATATATATATATATATATATATATATATATATATATATATATATATATATATATATATATATATATAAGTTTACGTATGAGTGAAGAGAAAAAGATGTGTAAAAATCGGCTGAATGCTAAGCCTTTTATAGGCCCACGTTTACGGTTTGACCTCCGCGAGTGCGGAGGTTTTTGCCTTTATAAGCTCCGCGAGTGCGGAGCAGTGGAATCCAGCTCACACAAGCTTGGCTCCTAGCTTGCCGACGGTTTTTATAATATAATATAATATATATATTAATTTTAAGAATTAATTATATATTATATTATATTCATGTGCATAGTTGACATGTAATTTTTAGTCCGTTGCGTCGAGCGTTGAGAGTTGACTCTGGTCCTGGTTCTGGATTTTTGAACGTCCTTTCGTATAATTTAATATCTTGTACTTTACGTTTTGCGTCTTGTACTCTTGTAATTTTGAGACGTTTCTTATCAATAATTGGAACCACTTTGATTGTATTTTGTACTTTTGAGCTTTTTGGTTGTTTGCGTCTTCAATTCGTCGAATCTGCCTTTTATCTTCACCTTTTATTATTTAAACGAATATCACTTGTAAATAGAACAATTGCAACTAAAAGCTTGTCTTTCTTGAGGGATAATGCTATGAAATATATGTTCGTTTTTAGCATTATCACCAACCCTTTCCACTACACCTGAGGGAAGTGACACTGATTCTTCAGCAACTGAGTCATCTCCCGAATTAACAAAGAAGATGACACTTTATATCCATGATGAGATGATTCAGACTCCACCAACACAATGAGTAACTAGATTTAGGACTTCAACTCCTATCATTCGCTAAACAGTTACTCTAACCATTGGTGATACGGAACAAGACTTAGAGCCAACTAGGTCACCCTCACCCATCTCCGTATCTCATCCAATAATAACAATAAACCCTATGCTAAATGAAGCGCAAGCTTCGGTAAGCAAGAGATCTGAAAGCAAGAATGGTAAAAAGACCAATCAGCCCATCCACTCTAAACAGGATTTAACAATAAATCCTACCAGCAAAGGTGCTTCAGCCTCTCAAAAGGAAGTAAAGTCTTCCTCTGCAGTAAAGTCTGCGTTGACTCAATCGATTGAGGAAACTCAATCATTGAAGTCCAGAACTGCCGAAGGGGAGTCGAAAAATCTTGAAAAGGCACCCTGCATATCAGCCGAAAATCCTCTTGACATACTTCATCCTAGTGACGTCGTATTGCCTCAACGTCAAAAAGGGCCTGAAGGTCCAGCTTATCTTGATGAGGGAGATCTGCCGCGTCCCATGGAAACGAGTCAACATGACATTCCTTCGGGAAATTTATCAGTATTCCAGCAGACTTTTCCTTTGGTTCAAGAAATTGATCCAATGGTACAAACCACTTCTCATTCAGATCTAGAATATCGAAATCTGGATGATGAGTCTGTAACTGAAAGAGATGTGCTACCTCATGGTACATTGATGACTTCAGGAGTCGGGGATACAATCTCTGTGAGAGCTAAATCGACGGGTAGTTCTACTGTTTTGTCAGAGTCCCATGCGACTAAATTCATAGAGGCGACCGACCCGAAAGAGTCTTCGCTGGTGAAAACTTTGGTTGTTACCCAACTGTAGTGACCCGTCCTAATCCATATGGAATACATTACATTTGGTTACATCGCGAGGTACTTGACCTCTATATGATACATTTTACAAACATTGCATTCGTTTATAAAAGACAAACTTTCATCACATCGAAAGTTGACGGCATGCATACTATTTCATAATATATCCACCTATAAATGACTTAATAATATTCCTGATGAACTCAATGACTTGAATGCAACGTCTTTTGAAATATGCAATGAATGACTCCAAGTAATATCTCTAAAATGAGCAAATGCACAGCGGAAGATTTCTTTCATACCAGAGAATAAACATGCTTTTAAGTGTCAACCAAAAGGTTGGTGAGTTCATAAGTTTATCGTAAACAATAAAATTCATCATTTTGATAGACCACAAGATTCAAATACAGTACACCTATCTCGTGTACGAAACCATTTTCATAAATCTTAGTAATCGTACACATATCCCGTGTACAAAAATATCATACACATAACCTGTGTATAAAATCATTCTCTCGATACATAACATTCACTTTTCATTCATTGCTTGGCTTGGTAACCGACCTTAACATATAATGCGCATAAATAATATCCCCAAAAACAGAACATCTCGTCTGTATAATATATATAAACTTCGAAGTACTAAACACCACGCCCACTAGCTCTTCCGTCTAGTGAACATTCTGGGTGAGGGTGTTATACCCAGTAGATACCTTTAGGATTCGCGTGAATTAGAGCCATACCCGATTCTAATTCTTAGGTTACCAAGCAATAATAATCAGGGGAAAAATATTCACAATAATTAGTGGCAATTATCACATCCAACTAATTCAATAATAATCCATAGAACTTCTATCTGCATAATAATTCATTCGAGGAATGTTTTGCTTGTGTCTATCTCGTCAAACATTTATAAATGTATTTCTTGTATTCACAGTTCAAAATATATTTCAAAAGCATTTAATACAGCAGTTGTAAAAACAGCGCATGTATTCTCTGTCCCAAAAATGTAAAGAGTAAAAGGGAATCAAATGAACTCACAATACTGTATTTTGTAGTAAAAATACATATGATGTCATTGAACAAGTGTAGGGTTGTTCTCGGATTCACGAACCTATATAATGTATATATATATATATATATATATATATATATATATATATATATATATATATATATATATATATATATATATATATATATATATATATATATTAACACAAAATAGTAATCGAACAAGTTTTTATATATTATTATTATTAATATACTTGTTATATTATATGTTATATAGATAAATTTATATTTAATCTATCTATTTTATATAACTAATACTTATCATATTAAATTTTAATATAGTAATTACTCATTAAAATAATATTTAATATAATACGTAATGTTGATATTAATGCAGTTATGTTTTATATCATAACTATATTTTTATATAAAAAATCTTTATTTGATATATTAATAATACTAATAATGATAAAAATAATACTAATTTTGTTAAAAATCCTGATAATTCTAATAATAATAATAATGATAATTTTAATAAAAATGATCCTTTTAATAATAATAGTTAGTTTTTAATAAAAATGATAAGTATAATAATAATGATAATGAAAATAATAGTTTTGTTAATAATACTTAATACTTAATAATAATAATAATAATAATAATAATAATAATAATAATAATAATAATAATAATAATAATAATAATAATAATAATAATAATAATAATAATAATAATAATAATAATAATAATAATGATCTTACTACTAATGATAATATTATATGTATTTATAATTTTAACCTAATCTTAATCTTACTTATAATATTCATAATCATTAAATATAAACATAATTACTTTTATCTTAATATTTTATCATTTATATATCTTTTTTATCATAATTATAATGATAACAACGATAATAATATAAATGATAATAATAATAATAATAATAATAATAATAATAATAATAATAATAATAATAATAATAATAATAATAATAACAACAATAATACTACCTTAAGAGAATTTATAAGCTTCAAAAAAATAAAAGATGAAACTGTCACCGCTGGGAATTAAACTCGAGACCTCTCGTCTACCCATTTCCTTCCTAAACCACTCCTCCACTTGTTACTTCCTTGTATATATTTGATACTTTTAATTACTTAACCCGTCATCATCATCTACAATCTGACCCAACTTCCTTCTGGCACAACTCCATTAACTGGCCCAACAGCTAAAATGATTTTTACGGCCCAATTATTAAAATAGAACATGGCAGTCCAACACCTACAATTACGGCCCACTAATAAAACAAATAACAACTCAGCCTAATTTGATTTCTATTTACTATCAGCCCATCTTACAAAAACAATATCCATTGAGTCTAAAAGACGTATATGCGTGTGTGTATCCTGTCTGGCCCAATCGAATATTTAATAAGAACATTGAGTTACGAACTTGCACAAGTGGTTAACCCTTTTTGGTATTTGTCGGCCAAGATGAAAAAGAAAACAACCCTTTTTATATCGATTAAAAATGTAGAGATGGGAACATCAATAAAAATAAATGTGGGTATAGGTTTTGTTGCAGGTGATTTGTTTCGAAGATTGAAGATGGTGAGGGTTTTTTGATTCAAAATATGAAAATATAGCAGCAAAAATCGAATAATAAAAGTGCGTTTTTATTGCGGACTGAATCAAGAACAATAATACCCAGTTGTAGCAATTAAATCACGATGACATCAGATGGGTTTTTATGGTCGAGTATGGTGGTTTTGTAGTTTAGGTTCAGCAATAGTAATACAGTTCAAAGTAACAACAACAACAACAATGGAAATTGCAGTCTCCTCATAGCTTTCGGTTGGTGATGTTCACGAAATAGGAACGAAATAAATACCAATAATAACGATAACTAGGGTGAGGGTTTCATGGTGGTTGTAGGGTGGCGTAGATGGTGGTTGTTTTAGGCTGTAGCAGTTAAAGATGGTGGTGATGCGTTGAACAAGAAAACTAGAATTAAGATGGTTATGATGGTTTGGGGGGTGAGGGATTTTGCAACAGACATCACAGTAAGCAGTTTACAATGGCATTTTAATATCACGATTAGGAACAGAATACAGTTATAGCAATAGAAATTCGAAGAGAAAAGAAGAAGAAGAAAAAATAATAATAATAGCGTATATGGGTTTGTTGGTTTGAAGGAAACAGAAACAGTAAGTAGTATACTAGTAGTAGGAGATGGTGACGGTTGTTGATGATTATGATGATCACTAAAGCAAAGAGGGCTGTGGAAGCTTATGGTGGTTAGAGAGTTGAAGGATGGTGGTGTTAAAGATAGTGATGGTGGTACTCGGTGGACGACTGTGGTCATGGTGAAGGTGAAGGTGGCGAGTGTTAGCTGAATTATATCTATATCTCAGTATGTGTGTTATTTCATATGTATATATGTTTATCTCACTCTTTAGTGTATAGGTACAAGTGTATATAGAATTAGAGATAGGCTGTGGGGAACTCTAAACAAAACAGTAATTGAATGTAAATGATTATCTCCAGCACTAATCTAGTTGTCATCACATATATATCTATATCTATTTATCTATATTATCTATATATATTATATTAAGAGAATAATTCACATGACTAATATGAAAGCCGTCACCCACTATTGTACCGACAGTTTTAATTCGAATAGTATATCGTGATCCGTTGATAATCAGTGGCGGATAAAAGTTTCCAGAAAAATCCCAAATTTTTATATTAATCATCTTTAATTATTTTAGTCATTATGGTATAGAATTCGTGTGACAACCCGGAAATTTCCAACCAAATTTAAACTTTAATCTTTATATGTTTCCAACACGATAAGCAATATTTGTTAAGTTAAATTTCAAGAATTTTAAACTATGTTCATACATTCATTCAACCTCGACCAAGTTCCAACGATTCACGAACCATTAAACGAATATGATTATATATGTATATGTGTATATATATTATAACTTGAAACGTAAACAAAATATTAGATTAAATACTTTATATGATTGTATCTGTTCGAAATGTTTATCAATGGAATTAGAAGATAAGATCAAATGATTGAATTATCAGATATATTGAATTATGAGTCTCTATTGAAAGGCCCACGTTGATTTGAGAAATCTTTCCATTTTAACAATATTCGGAAAATGGTAAAGTGATTTATAAATAAGAACAAATTATCAATCATTGAGAACTAGACAAAGGATAGTGGAAGATTGAATCTCATAAAGACTCGATTGATCTATTTAGTTTCAAAAGTACAAAAACGTTTTCAGTTTAAAAAGAACTTTATTATTAAAACGTATATAACTTTTATAAATATTTAGAACCACTTTTGACAACTCATTACTTAACTTGTATGATAAAGATAACGATATTTATATTTTATTTTATTAAATATATATAACAATTTAAATTAATATTATATATATTTATACGCGTATTATACGTACATAGTTTTATACTTTTACTATACTTAAACTTTACCTTTAATTTATTTTTACTTTACTTTAACTTTAATAATTCACTTTAATAATTCATACTTTAATAATTCACTTTAATAATTCACTTTAATAATTTATACTTTAATAATTCACTTTAATAATTCATACTTTAATAATTCACTTTAATAATTCAAAAATCTATTATAAATAGAATTCAATAGGTTTCATTGTTTCATAGAAACTTGAAAATATTTTTCTCTAAACTCTCTCAATCGATTTACATATATATATTTACTCCGTATTATTTCAAGATATTATTAGTATACATAAAATATTACGACGGAGTGCTGTCCGAGTGATTTCGAAATTGTTTTTCGAGTAGGATACGATTAAGGAAATTATGGGTTATAGCTATGGAGGTGATTGAGTATGGTTCATGGGTATGCTCGTGAGGTCAATATAGTGTTTATCATTTCCGTTGCGTCTACGTACCTTTCCAGCAATATTGAATCTCAATATTGATACGTGAGTACTCATAATTTAACTTTTACATACTAATAGTGTATCCCTAACTAGTGCTCGAGTATTTAGGATTATGCATGCTTGTACTTTTGATATTGCTCTTAGACAGGTTAGGTTGAATCTTGAATTAGTTACAATTGCGGTTGAGATAAGGTATAAGATATGCATGTCCTTGGAAAGCTAGCGAAAAATTAAGAACTTTTCCTTTAGATATCGAATGGTTTCGATGAACGGATTAGAAGTTATAATCAATTGAATTTTTGATATTTTTATTAAAAATGATTATTATTATCGTCGTTTTTATCGTCGTTCTAGTTTTATCTTCTTATTATCATTATTATTATCTTTATCAATAAAAGGGATTTATCATTAAAAAATTGTTATTTTTTATTATTATTATTATCGTTATTATCGTTAAAGTTATAATTAGTATTATTATTATTATCCAATTATTATTATTATTATTATTATTATTATTATTATTATTATTATTATTATTATTATTATTATTATTATTATTAATATTATTATTATTAGTATTATTATTATTATTATTATTATTATCATTATTAATATATATATATATATATATATATATATATATATATATATATATATATATATATATATCATTATTTAAAAATGGTTATTGTTATTGTTATTATTATTATTACTATATTATCATTAAGATAATTATTAGTATTATTGTTAATAATGTTATAGTAACTATCATTATTAATATTAGTGTAATTAAAACAAATATTTGTAACACCTAATTATTTTGATTACTATTATTATCATTATTATGAACACGATATAAAAGACGATTAAAAGCTATTAAATGAAACGATTAGGAAATAATGAGTAAGAGTATCATGATGAAATTAAAATATTATAAGATATTGATTTAGATAAAATTATAGTTCTTATTATTTTTATCATTACTATTATTATTAAAAGTATCGTTAGTATTAAAACTATCATTTTAATAGAAATGTTATTGTTACTATAAAATATCATTATTATTATTATTTTAAATAGAATTATTATTTTAAAGATAATATTAAAAATTATCGTAAATATTAAAGTTATCATAATTAGAATTATCATTTTATCATAATGTCATCTTAGTAATTATAAATATTGATATTTTTATAATAATTATTATTATTACAAAATAATACAACTTTTACTTACTATCATTATAGATATTATTTTATCAAATAAATATGTGATACAAACATATTTTACTACGTGTAATAACTTACTTTAATAATACCTATCATATTATCTTTATGATATTAAATGAACCCTATAAATTTTATTACTTAATATATATAAAAGTATATTTTATTATATAAATTTAATATAAAATTTTATTTATTAATAAATAAATTATATTATTTACTCTAATAAATCTTTTAAAAATATTTAAAAATATAAAACGACGATATTTAAACTATATATTAATCATGTATAGATTTTTGGAAATTATTTTGAGTCAAATTTACTTTTGTTGACTTTTGCATATTAGTCTCGAGCATTAGGATTGTGGTACACTATGACTTGACCTAATTTGTTAGATAAATATTGACCAACACATAAATTTATATAATTAATTTAGGTTCGTGAATCCGAGGCCAACCTTGCACTTGTTCAATGACGTTATATGTATTTTTACTACGAAATACAGTATGGTGAGTTTCATTTGCCTTTTTACCCTTTATATTTTTGGGACTGAGAATACATGCGCTTTTATAAATGTTTGACGAAATAGACACAAGTAATTGAAACTACATTCTATGGTTGAATTATCAAAATCGAATATGCCCCTTTTTATTAAAGTCTGGTAATCTAGGAATTAGGGAACAGACACCCTAATTGACGCGAATCCTAAAGATAGATCTATTGGGCCTAACAAACCCCATCCAAAGTACCGGATGCTTTAGTACTTCGAAATTTATATCATGTCCGAAGGAGGATCCCGGAATGATAGGGGATATTCTTATATGTATCTAGTTAATGTCGGTTACCAGGTGTTCACCATATGAATGATTATTTTTGTCTCTATGCATGGGACGTATATTTATGAGAACTGGAAATGAAATTCTTGTGGTCTATTAAAATGATGGAAATAAATGATTATGATAAACTAATGAACTCACCAACCTTTTGGTTGACACTTTAAAGCATGTTTATTCTCTGGTGTTAAAGAAATCTTCCGCTGTGCATTTGCTCATTTTAAAGAAATTACTTGGAGTCTTTCATAGCATATTTCGAAGAACGTTGCATTCGAGTCATTGAGTTCATCAAAGATTATTATTAAAACAATTTATAGTTGGATAGTGGATATTATGAAATGGTATGCATGCCTGTCAATTTTCAATGTAAAGAAAGTTTGTCTTTTAAAAACGACTGCAATGTTTGTAAAATGTATCATATAGAGGTCAAATACCTCGCAATGTAATCAACTATTGTGAATCGTTTATAATGTATATGAACGGGTCCTTTCAATTCGGTCATTAACTCTTAAATAAAAATTAAATTAATTATTTACTCCCAACCCCAAGAAAAATATAGTTAGTGTTAAAATTTATCAAATAACTCCTAAATATATTATTGGTAAGTTTATAATTTATAAAACTCATTTTTGGATCCCCGTTTATTTTAAAATTGCATAAGTTCCTTTTTAACTCGTTTACTATTAATCGAATGACAATTGAACGTTACCGTCATTTACTAAATAACTTCGAAATCACAAAATATATATCTTAGTTTTATATATATAGTTACTTTTTAAATAATAATTATTATTATTTTACATAATTAATTCTAACAGTTACAATATATAATATTTTATATTATTATATACACATATATATATTTTTAGTATATGCATATCTATTTACAAATAGTTGTTCGTGAATCGTTGGGAATGGTCGAAAGTCAAATCAAAATACGAAACAGTTCAAATTTTTCGAGACTCAACAATACAGTCTTTGCTTATCGTGTCGGATTCATATTAAAATTATGTTTAAATTTGGTCGGAAATTTTCGGGTCATCACAGTACCTACCGTTAAAGAAATTTCGTCCCGAAATTTGATTGGGGTGGTCATGGCTGACAATAAATATGTTTTCATGACTCATATGAGTTGAAAATTAGGGTTTTATCATCAGTGAGTAATATGGATAAAACAATTCATTTATGTGAAGAGTACGAGTGAAGCTATCACAAAAGAATGAAATTAGTAAATGCAACTTCGTCTTAACCGGTGACGTAGTCACGGTTGATTTTCGGAATTCAAGAAATTTAATGAAAATCTTCAAAATCTATATAAGATTTGATTCTTCAGGATTTAAGGAAATTAAGATCTTCTTGACTAAATGCGATGATCTGTCTCGATTGTCCTGTTGGATATTTCACTATAAATCCACCCTCTTCATTTCCTTTATATTATGGTATTCCATCCTTTTGTTTTCTCTTTTTGACCTCTAGTAAAGCGAGTAATGGTCCAGAATTCATAAGTATGGAGTTTCGAATGATCTTAATGTTCTAAGCAGAAGAGATTGTAATAGCACGATCTTGATTGGTTAAATTACCAGAATTCAAGAGAAAAGATAGAGCTATCAGGAAGATATGTTCTCGATATGTTTGGAGATTAGATAGAATGTAAGAGTAGTGTAACATGGCACCTGATGACGTTATGATCTGTGAATCATCACGTTTCATTAGAAACTCAACATGACTTACTATAATATAATCACGTTGATCAAGTGTTATTATATTATACTAACTCATGCATCAATTTTTAACACTACTTCAATAACATTCATATTTTAAGTTCAAATTTATCAGAATTTAGAAACTAAATCAGTTTCCTTTCTGATGTAACAACGATATCGCGAAGAGATATGATTTTAGATAAGAATAGTTATGAAAATATTTTCAGAAATATCGAGGATATTTATAATGAAAGATACGATGATATCTTAGAATTTCTAATATCGAAGGATGATGAAGAAGATTTATTCGTAAGTGTTAAGATTCAGAAGCAAGGTATGCGATAATGACTTCAGCAGGTTCTGAATCATTTGGATTCTTTGAAAGCATGTTTAGTCTTTGTGATTTTGTCCACAGCCTCTTTCATAGTTTGTTCAGTTTGTTTTCCAGTACATATTTTCCATTGAGTGTTTCCAACACTCCATTCTTTATCATCAACTTTTGACGCATAAGGTCATTTACAGTTTTTGTTGCTTCATTCAACTTTTTCAAAATTCAAAGTATTGATTTGTAGACTGGGTGCTTTTCAGAATTTCCGAATTGAAGATCAAAATTCTAAGAGATAAATGTTATATGTACTCATATAACTGTTGATGTAGAAACGCTGCGAGATTCAAAAGACTGATTGCTAATTCTCAGTAGTTGGTATGGCAATTATTGTTACAAGATGTAGATGAGTAAATGATGGGGTTTTAATGAACAAATATAATAGTTCTTCGGAGTAACTTAAGCGAATGAGTAATGAAGTTGTTGGTAAGTTTACTGCTAATGTGGTAGAATATAAACGATTCTTCGGTAACGATGACGAAGGGCAAACATATATATTAAAGTTATAATAAGACTTATTCGAATGAAAGGTCGAAATTGATTTGCTGAAGCTGTGACAAAATTGGCTAATTTGAAAAGGAATTGCAAAGTTATTTTTGGTAATAACAACGCCAAAGGAGCAAGCACAGATACGTGTTAAACATTTACTCAGGTTCTGAGTGTTTTCAGGTGCATAACTATATGCATAAATCTTTCCTTCCATAGATGAAGTGCGGTTGGTTCATCCTCTCGATTGAGGTGTTTTCAAGAATCATGAAAAGTTTGAATGCGGATTGTAATCGTCAAGATACAAATGAAGTTTAGGATGAAATCAAGTGGCAAACTTGAAGAATTGTTTAGTTTCATATGTTATAATCAATATTTTAATTCATTTTAATTGTCCAATGTTGGCAGTCCACAGTTAGCAGTCCATAATTAATAATCCAATAATTCATATATAGTTTAATATATAATATTCGAATTAATTAATACGTATTCGTGACCCATTGTATACATGTCTCAGACTCGATCACAACTCAAAGTATATATATTATTTGAGAATCAACCTCAACCCTATATAGCTAACTCGAACATTACTGCATATAGAGTGTCTATGGTTATTCCAAATAATATAATATATAAATGCGTCGATATGATATGTCAAAACTTTGTATACGTGTCCCGATATTTAAAGTGCGTAAAATAAATAACAGAAATTAAATGACGATAAATAAAATTGCGAGAATATAAATTGCGATAAATAAATTGCGATAAATAGAATGTAATCAGTTTGATAGGAACAGTTATCATGGATTCTTAACAAAATTCGTCTCATAGTTAAATTGTTTGTTTCTAACAAATTTTATTTTGTCCAATGTTTATTCATTATGCCACTTGTTGGATTCTGATAAGTTAAAATCCAATTATGAAATTGAATGAAAATGATTATTCTGTGGTGAACGGATTCATATATCTGTGGATGTAAGTAGGATAGTAAATGACCGTTGAATCAGATTCTAAGAATGTACAGTGTAACTTATTAATGTGAAATCTAAATATTTCTCGGGTATTACCTACCCGTTAAAATATTTTCACCATTAACATTTTGTACAAAAGAACTTTTAATTACAATCTTTATGAAAATATATATACTTATATATTTTCTTCGGATATAATCATGGATTTAATGAGTTAATATGATATTAATCTCATTTGCTTTTTGGGTTGAGCTAAAATAAGTAATCTCTAAAACTTTTAGAAACTACATATTCTTCGCAGAATATTTCTTCAATGAAGTTATGGATCAATACTTCATCGTTCATTGTTGTTGGTACTCCTTGGTATCTATGATGCGTATGATGTTGATGTTCGTGGGACAGATTGTGATGTTGAGGTGTGTGTTGTTGGTGGTACAGTTGCTGATACTGGTGGTACTGTTGGTGTCGATGATGCTGCCGGTGCTTGTAAGTTGTGCACCATATTCTCCAAAATCATTACTCGGGCGCGATGATACTTGACTTCTTTGATTACTCTGGGATGATTGGCGGTTTGAACAATGGACTGAATAAGGTTTAGAATTGTAGGTATTATGTGATCGTTGCAAGATATCCTGGCAATGAGGGTGAAAATGGTGTTTCGGATAGGTTCGCCGGTGTGTGCTTCAGGTTCTTCGCCAAAAGGGCAATGTGGTGGATGGAAAGGATCGCCTTCTTCTTGTCTCCAATGATTAAGGAGTCTACGAACTCATCAGATGAATTGGGGATGGATGATTGGTTGATTCATTCTGGTGACACTGCTTTCGGAGCTCAAGTGAAACTCCATATCGGAATAGCTGTCGGAATTCGAGGATTTCGAACTGGTTGAGGGATTCATCTCGTACGATCAGATGAAGGATTTTCGATAAGAAATAGATTATAGGATGTAGATTAGTACCCTGCAATACATAATTTACATATGCATATATAATACTAAAATCCCATAAGTTACGGATGAATCTACGTAAGCTGTTAGGTAAAGTCTATAGTAACAGATACGCTAAGATATGAATTTTGTCTATACACTATCGATGCACTATCTGCAGTAAGACGTGTCTAGACTAAAAATGATAAGTAGGTAATTTTCTAAGGATGATAAGCAGATGATTTTCGACTAGAAATGATAAGCAAAACTTTTGACATGCAGACACGGTCGAAGTCCAGACTCACTAATGCATCTAAACAACTATCAGTTAGACACACTAATGCAAGACCTGGTTCGCTAAGACCACCGCTCTGATACCACCTGTAGTGGTGACCTGTCCTAATCCATCTGGACGAATACATTACATTTGGTTACATAACGAGGTACTTGTCCTCTATATGATACATTTTACAAACACTGCATTCGTTTTTAAAAGACAAACTTTCATCACATCGAAAGTTGACGGCATGCATACCATTTCATAATATATCCACCTATAAATGACTTAATAAATTTCCTGATGAACTCAATGACTTGAATGCAACGTCTTTTGAAATATGCCATGAATGACTCCAAGTAATATCTCTAAAATGAGCAAATGCATAGCGGAAGATTTCTTTCATACCTGAGAATAAACATGCTTTTAAGTGTCAACCAAAAGGTTGGTGAGTTCATAAGTTTATCGTAAACAATAAAATTCATCATTTTGATAGACCACAAGATTCAAATACAGTACACGTCTCTCGTGTACGAAACCATTTTCATAAATCTTAGTAACCGTACACATATCCCGTTGTAACAACCCTGATTTTTCCGTTACTTCCGTTAACCTTCCGTTAGTTTATTTAACAGAAATTATTTAACTTTTATGTGTTTATGGGTAATAAATGCATACTTGATCTTTGGAGGGTTATAATAATTAATATGGGTTGATATTAATTCAAATAAATATGTCGAATGATGAAATACGATTAAAACGATACGATTTTGATAATAGCTTTTTGAGCAACGAAACGCTCGGGTTTATTTTAATAATTAATTTTATTAATTATTAACTTTTTAAAATATTTAATTTATTGGGTTTTTAATAAATTAAATGATTGGTTGTGTTTAACGATCGGTTTAGCGTTTTGGGCCTTCGGTAAGACTAAACGACACTTAAAACGGACCACGAATAAGTGCTTTTGCAAAACACGAGCCCGGGGATACCCATAGTGGGCCCCATCAGCCGAACACCCCTTTCCCTCCCCCTTTTATTTTCTAAATTGGGCCACTAGTGTATAATCCATGCTAATTAGTGTTAGACCCTAACTATTTAAGACTAAACCTAAACCTAACACTCACATAAACCTCCTCCCTAAAAATAGTAGCTGTTTCTCCCTCTCCCTCCCATCATGATCGACGACCACCATCACACACACAACACCACTCAAAATTGATTTTTAGATTAAACCTTGAACACGAAAAGTGCAATTCACATCGTTCTCTACGCGTTGGTGTTAACAATTTATTGATCAAAGGTATAAACACATGAACCCTAATCTCTAAAAATTCTGATTTCATAAGGTTTCATAGTTATGTCAGTCAATTGCTCGATTCATCGTGTTTGTATGCTTGTTTAATCGTTAATTTGTTCCTATTGATTGTTTAGGGTTAAAATCGAATTGTTTAGTACATGATCAGTAATTTTTGGTTTTCCAAATGTTAATTATTATGTAATAATCGGATTCTTTGCGAAAAACTATTGAGTTTAGGCTTTGGATTTGCTTGATTTCGTTTCCGTATGATTAAGTTATGTCGATTTGAATTATCGTTGTGTTTTTGTTGCTTATCAGAAATCTGGTATTGATAGATAACGAATTGGCATGTGACACTTATACCACTGGAAATATAATTTAAAAACACTCAATTTAGACTAGGATATCATGTCATTTGCTTATGTATAACCCGAGATATGATTGAATTAGTGTAAAAGTAGTTTTATACAGCACTTGCATGAAAATAACCTTGTATGATAAAATGGGTTAACTTTTGTTATTAAAGCTTTGAATATTTAAAAATTAGACAAAAATTAATTCATCTTTCATGTGGATATCATAGGCTAATTGTATCTAGATCTTCGGATAATCGCGTGCGAATGTGACTAACTAAATGAGAATCGAATCTTAAATTGCTCACGGTTTTGTACTCTGTGGATTGTGTGTATTGATTGAGCATGTATGCTTCTGTAAAATGAAACTTAACATGATATTTGACTTATTGTTAGTTTATGTCAATCTCTGAAACCTTATGCATTGGGCACAATAGAGCCATACTTTATGTGAATTCTGATTTGAGCTGAAAACTGAATGTTCAACTTGCACGAATAAACTGTAAAAATTTGCTAACCAAAAGTTGATAGATTTTTTATATGTGTTACTTTGATTTGTCCTTGAATTATGTCCACTGGTCTTGTATCAATTGCATATTCCTAACTCCGGTTATAGCCAAAATGAAATCAGTGCGAGGTCAGAAACTGACTTGGCAAACCCCAAATGTATTCCTTCTGATTCCTGACTTTTAATTGTTGTATGAGTCCTTGGCCGTACTTTTTGGAATCTATTTTAAGTATATTTATGATCTGGAGTTTGTTATGTTTACTTGAATTTTGTACTATGAGATAATGTGCTAAGTATGCTACGTGTTCATGAATTTGTGCATAACGATAAACTGAAATTGTGAAAATGATCATTCATGATCTAAAACATATTGTTTGACTTAGGTTTGACATGTTGACCAATATTTGACATGAACCTACTGATGTTGACTTTAGTTGACCACATTGACCAAGTTTGACTTTCGGTTTGACTTCGGTTGACTTTGTTTGACTTGCATGATATAGTTGACTTTTACTTTGAAAACGCGTCGAGTCGAGCAATAAGACAACGTACACTATGAAACTACACTTATTTAAGATACATATATTGACCAACCTACATACGTATACTTAGGTTGCATTACTCGGCTATAAACCGTACAAGTTAATTGTCCACTTTTCAATCCGAGCTTTATTCAAAGGTGAGTCTACAGTCCCGCTTTTTACATGTTTTCAGGGATGAGAATACACGCTGTTATACTTACATTTTCAAATGATTTTGTATTGACATGAGAACTATATATGCATATTGAGTTTGTTTAAAAATCCTCTAGCTTGAATACTTTTAATACCATCGGTGTAAGCACAATTTAGATGGACGGATCCGTTAGGTTGACAACCTCACCCGCTATAAAAACTGTGGTGCATTTACTTTGAACATTAAATACATTTGAACAAGTGTATAACATTTTACGAGGTAAGGCGGGTATAGTGGCTTCTATACTCGGGTCATTGCTAGTATTCAGGTGCTCAGTTTATGCAAACATCTCGTGGTCAAGGAAACTAAACTATTTTTCTGATAACTGTTTTTCAGATACTGTTACATTACTTTAAACCTGTAGATTCACCAACATTATTTGTTAACCTGTTTTTGCATGTTGTTATTCTCAGGTATTAATTATTGATGTTACGTAGAAGTCAAGCCAAGCACTGGGACCAGCGTTAACATTCCGTTAAAGGGAATTTTGATGGGGTGTTACATTTGATATCAGAGCTGTGGCTATAGGGAACTACGATACATTAGTGTGTCTAACCGTAGGGCGCATTAGTGAAATCTAATCTGTAGCCGTGTGTCTTGGACGACTTTTATACACCATACCTGCACTATTTGCTTCACAATGCTACATGTAGGGCTACACATTACACCACATACATGTACGCCTTATACCATGAAACATGGACTTGGACTAAATATACTATATCACGAAACACATACTTACACCCGAAGCCATATTTAAGTAAATTAAGTTGACTACGCCATCTTGAACTTATGGAGTGATGTCGAATGGAAATGTGAGATAGCGTAATGTAATGACCGGGATTACATTACGGTAACTCATATAGAAGTTCCGACATCGCGAAATAAGGAATTAGGGCCGAGTCAAGTAGGTTACCAGGATAGACAACGTTTATAACACAAACCGTATAACCCCGAATGTGAGAAGAAACTTACCATGTGCAAATTAATTGTTAATATAGCTTGTAAGTAACTTGTGAGTTTGACCCAACTCATCACTGCTCGACACCGTCTATCACCACCAATCACTACTTGTCAATACTAAGACACTACTTGAACACACTCGTCATCTCATACCACTACTCAGTACTTTTTATCACTGATAACTACTACTCAACGTCGCCTCTCACTGCTAGTCACGACTGATCACTGCTTCTCACTGATTGTCATTACTAAATACTACTTACTACTACCCCTTGGTACTTACTACTACTCAATACTACTCAATACCGCTTACCACTACTAAGTAATACTCGACACTACCAACACCTCCGCGTTTTACTACTCGCTAATGTGCATCACAACTCATTTCTGATACGTCTTTAGAGGAGGAATTCCTGATAACCGCCCTCACAATATGTAGTAGATATTGTCTACCCAACTTCTAACTTACCAATCATTCAGCCACCCACCATTCATGATTTGTTTCCCAACACGAGTCTACCGACTGATGACTATTATGCCTTATTGGGTACAATTGGTATACATATGTACATATACTTATGATGTGAGTGTAGTGACCCGAACTTTTCCATGTTTATATATATTAATTGAGATTGATATTTACATGATTAAAAGTTTCCAACATGTTAAGCAATCAAACTTGTTAAGACTTGATTAATTGAAATATGTTTCATATAGACAATTGACCACCCAAGTTGACCGGCGATTCACGAACGTTAAAACTTGTAAAAACGACATGACGATATATATATGGATATACATATGGTTAACATGAGATTATGATAAGTAAGTATCTCCATAAGTATATTAACAATGAGTTATATACATATAAACAAGACTACTAACTTAAGGATTTCGAAACGAGACATATATGTAACGATTATCGTTGTAACGACATTTAAATGTATATATATCATATTAAGATATATTAATATATCATAATATCATGATAATATAATAATTTAACATCTCATTAGATATAATAAACAATGGGTTAACAACATTAATTGAGATCGTTAACTTAAAGGTTTCAAAACAACACTTACATGTAACGACTAACGATGACTTAACGACTCAGTTAAAATGTATATACATGTAGTGTATTTAGATGTATTAAAATACTTTTGGAAGACTTCAAGACATATATCAAAACACTCATACTTAACGAAAATGGTTACAGTTACTTTTCCATTCTTTTCTTTCATCAAGAATTCTAGTCGTATTCTTACCCGTATTATACACAGCTTCAATACGTACTTACTATGAGTATATACCAATAGGAACTAGCATGGGATTCCACTCTTGATTATGTCATGTATGACTAATCAATTTTAACTTCTACCATGAGCTAGTCAACTAACTAGAACTCCTTTTAACCCCACTCACCACTCACCAATTACCACTCATCATTCACTCCATTTCACTTCAAATTCTCTTTCTAATTCTCTCTCAACACACACACACACTATTATGAACGTATTTTTCCAGTAGTTAATCATCATCTTCATCAAAAATCACTTCAAGAATCAAGCTATAATCATCATAGGAAGAACACTTCAAGAACACTTCAAAAATCCCTTCAAGTTTACTAATTTACTTCCAAGCTTTCTAATCCATTCTAAGTAATCATATAAAATCAAGAAACCTTTGTTATATACAGTAGGTTATCTTTCTTATTCAAGGTAATATTCATATTCAAACTTTGATTCAATTTCTATAACTATAAACTATCTTAATTTGAGTAAAAATCTTACTTGAACTTGTTTTTATGTCATGATCCTACTTCAAGAACTTTCAAGCCATCCAAGATCCTTTGAAGCTAGATCATTTCTTGTCACTTCCAGTAGGTTTACCTACTAAACTTGAGGTAGTAATGATGTTCATGAGATCATTCGATTCATATATATAAAACTATCTTATTCGAAGGTTTAAACTCGTAATCACTAGAACATTGTTTAGTTAATTCTAAACTTGTTCGCAAACAAAAGTTAATCCTTCTAACTTGACTTTTAAAATTAACTACACACATGTTCTATATCTATATGATATGCTAACTTAATGATTTAAAACCTGGAAACACGAAAAACACCGTAAAACCGGATTTACGCCGTCGTAGTAACACCGCGGGCGGTTTTGGGTTAGTTAATTAAAAACTATGATAAACTTTGATTTAAAAGTTGTTATTCTGAGAAAATGATTTTTATTGTGAACATGAAACTATATCCAAATATTATGGTTAAACTCAAAGTGGAAGTATGTTTTCTAAAATGGTCATCTAGACGTCGTTCTTTCGACTGAAATGACTACCTTTACAAAAATGACTTGTAACTTATTTTTCCGACTATAAACCTATACTTTTCTGTTTAGATTCATAAAATAGAGTTCAATATGAAACCATAGCAATTTGATTCACTCAAAACGGATTTAAAATGAAGAAGTTATGGGTAAAACAAGATTGGATAATTTTTCTCATTTTAGCTACGTGAAAATTGGTAACAAATCTATTCCAACCATAACTTAATCAACTTGTATTGTATATTATGTAATCTTGAGATACCATAGACACGTATACAATGTTTCGACCTATCATGTCGACACATCTATATATATTTCGGAACAACCATAGACACTCTATATGTGAATGTTGGAGTTAGCTATACAGGGTTGAGGTTGATTCCAAAATATATATAGTTTGAGTTGTGATCAATACTGAGATACGTATACACTGGGTCGTGGATTGATTCAAGATAATATTTATCGATTTATTTCTGTACATCTAACTGTGGACAACTAGTTGTAGGTTACTAACGAGGACAGCTGACTTAATAAACTTAAAACATCAAAATATATTAAAAGTGTTGTAAATATATTTTAAACATACTTTGATATATATGTATATATTGTTATAGGTTCGTGAATCAACCAGTGGCCAAGTCTTACTTCCCGACGAAGTAAAAATCTGTGAAAGTGAGTTATAGTCCCACTTTTAAAATCTAATATTTTTGGGATGAGAATACATGCAGGTTTTATAAATGATTTACAAAATAGACACAAGTACGTGAAACTCCATTCTATGGTTGAATTATCCAAATCGAATATGCCCCTTTTTATTAAGTCTGGTAATCTAAGAATTAGGGAACAGACACCCTAATTGACGCGAATCCTAAAGATAGATCTATTGGGCCTAACAAACCTCATCCAAAGTACCGGATGCTTTAGTACTTCGAAATTTATATCATATCCGAAGGGTGTCCCGGAATGATGGGGATATTCTTATATATATGCATCTTGTTAATGTCGGTTACCAGGTGTTCACCATATGAATGATTTTTATCTCTATGTATGGGATGTGTATTGAAATATGAAATCTTGTGGTCTATTGTTACGATTTGATATATATAGGTTAAACCTATAACTCACCAACATTTTTGTTGACGTTTTAAGCATGTTTATTTTCAGGTGATTATTAAGAGCTTCCGCTGTCGCATACTTAAATAAGGACGAGATTTGGAGTCCATGCTTGTATGATATTGTGTAAAAACTGCATTCAAGAAACTTATTTTGTTGTAACATATTTGTATTGTAAACCATTATGTAATGGTCGTGTGTAAACAGGATATTTTAGATTATCATTATTTGATAATCTACATAAAGCTTTTTAAACCTTTATTGATGAAATAAAGGTTATGGTTTGTTTTAAAATGAATGCAGTCTTTGAAAAACGTCTCATATAGAGGTCAAAACCTCGCAACGAAATCAATTAATATGGAACGCTTTTAATCAATAAGAACGGGACATTTCAGTGAGCATGCGATCTAACAACTTATATGCCACTACTATCATCACAGCTTATCACAACCCATCGCTACTTATCTCTAACGTCATCACTCATTTCTACTAGTAATACTAATTTTACCGTATTCCTTCTCATTCTGTTCCAACGTACTTTTCTTAAGCGGCTATCATTTTCATTATACCCACAACCATTACCAACCAACTTTGAACACATCGACGCAAACTACACTTTATCTATTTTCCCGCGAGGCACATACATCTGGAAGTTTGTACCAACCCTTTTTGATTAAATATCAGATTTTGTTTGAGTTGCCATTACACCTTGTTCATTTTTGTTTTCCATGAAAATCATCACGTTATCGCTCATCAACCATAATGTTTATATATGCTATCAACACCGGTGCTGAGAGAAGCTTTAACGCTGGAGAAATTGGTCACGACATTTATAAACCTGTACCTTCCTTAGACAACGTGTACTCTATAAAACTATTAAACTGGGAAGTTTTAACTTAGTGGTTGAAACAAACTGGTTATCTGACGATACAACCGAGGCAGCTACGACTAGAAGACTATTCAAATTTCTTTCACTGACGATAATAGTGTACGAAGAAGAGATCAGTACACCGTCATGTTACACTAATTACTCGAAGGTCCAGAAGTACAGGATGATGAGAATGTCTCGCAATTCAGGCACATGTGAGTAAAGATGAGCCGACATTTAAGAGACCCGAATATTTCCCAACTATTAGAGATTGTCCTGAGGTTACACGTCCACCCCACCGTGAAGTCGAACTTCGGATTGATTTGGGGCTAGCAGCTGCACCCGTTACGCGAACAATATACACATTTGCACCTTTAGAACTACAAGAGCTTCCCATAGTGAAGAACATGAGGGTTGTAATGCCCTAAATTGTGACCTGTACTAGAAGGTGTGTCACATAACCACGAATTCCCAAGTTGGAGCTCCAATCTTGTTTGTTAAAAAGAAAGATGGGTCGATGAGATTGTGTATCGACTACAGAGAATTGAACAAGTTGACAATCAAGAATCGATACCCGCTACCGAGGATTGATGACTTATTTGATCAGCTACAGGGATCTAATTGTCATTCAAAAATTGATTTGAGATTCGGGTATCACCAATTGAAAGTTAAGGAAGCTGATGTCCCGAAGACAGCGTTTAGAACACGTTATGGACATTATGAGTTTACAGTAATGTCGTTTGGTTTGACGAACGCACCAGCAGTGTTCATGGACCTCATGAACCGTGTGTGTAAGCCATACCTAGATAAATTCGTCATTGTGTTTATTGATGATATATTGGTGTACTCCAAGAACAAGGAAGAGCACGAACAGCATCTACAATCGATATTGACCTGGCTTAGAAAAGAGTAGATGTATGCAAAGTTCTCTAAGTGGGACTTTTGGTTACCGGAGGTACAATTTTGTGGCCATGTCGTAGGGGCCAAGAAAATACAGGTTGATCCGGCAAAGATTGAGTCAGTTAAGAATTGGGAAATTCCAAAGACGCCAACTCAAATCCGGCAATTTTTGGGTCTAGCTGGTTACTACAAAAGATTTATTAAAGGATTCTCTAAGATTGCCTGACCATTAACCGCGTTGACTCATAAGGGCAACAAGTTTGAGTGGTCAGAACCGAAAGAGACTCCATTTAAGTTGTTGAAGGAGAAGTTAACAACTGCCCCAGTATTGTCTCTACCCGAGGGAAGTGAATATTTTGTTGTTTATTGTGATGCCTCACGCCAAGGAATGGGTTGCGTGCTTATGGAACGAAATAAGGTTATTGCTTATGGATCACGTCAGTTAAAGACTCACGAGCAGAACTACACTACGCACGACCTTGAGTTAGGAGCTGTTGTCTTTGCACTTAAAATGTGGAGACACTACCTGTTTGGAACCAAGTTCACTATCTTCAATGACCATAAGAGTTTACAGCACATAATCGATCAGAAACAGCTCAACATGAGAGAACAATGTTGGATGGAACTACTTAACGATTATAACTGCGAACTTCAATACCATACGGGCAAGGCGAATGTTATGGCCGATGCCTTAAGCAGAAAGGAGAGAGAGAAACCTCTTAGGGTTAAAGCTCTTAACATAGTTGTCCGTACGAATCTCACATCACAAATCCGCGAAGCACAACAAGAAGCCATGAAACAAGAAAATGTTGATGTTGAATTTCTCAGAGGGATGGATAAGAAGTTTGACATCAAGGAGGACGGAACACGGTACTTTGCTAACCGAATTTGAGTACCAAAGTTTGGTGGATTGAGAGAACTAGTGTTGGAGGAAGCACATAAGTCGAGATTCGCAATTCATCCGGGATCAGATAAAATGTACCAAGATTTGAAGGCGTTTTATTGGTGGCCAAATTTGAAAGCTGACATTGCTACCTATGTCGGGAAGTCCTTGACTTGCGCTAAAGTCAAGGCTGAATATCAGAAGCCATCAGGATTATTAACTCAACCAGAGATTCCCCAGTGAAAGTGGGAAGGTATTTCCATGGACATCATTACGAAACTACCAAGAATGGCGGGAGGTCACGATACTATTTGGGTTATCGTGAATCGTCTCACTAAGTCCGCACACTTTCTACCGATAAGAGAAACTGATAAAATGGAGAAGTTGGCTTAGATCTACATTAAGAAAGTCGTTTCTAGGCATGGAGTGCCTATATCCATTATATCTGATCGTGACAACAGATTCACTTTCAGATTTTGGCAGTCATTACAGAAAGCAATGGGGACTCGTTTAGATATGAGTACAGCATATCACCCCCAGACAGATTGTCATACCCCGTCCTAATCCATCTGGATGAAGTCACCAACATCTGGTCCCATTGCGATGATCGACTCCAAATAATGTCTTTAAAATGAGCAAATGCACAGCGCAAGGTTTCTTTCATACCTGAGAATAAACATGCTTTCAAGTGTCAACCAAAAGGTTGGTGAGTTCATAAGTTTATCATAAAACAATAAAATTCATCATTTTGATAGACCACAAGATTTAAATGTTGCATGGTACAAATGAGCCCGAATCCTATACCCACGTGTAATGTACATGCGATATCTTTTAAATACAGTACACCTTTCTCGTGTACAAAATCATTTTTCATAAATCTTAGTAACCCTACACATATCTCGTGCACAAAAATAACATACACATAACCTGTGTATAAAATCATTCTCTCGATACATAACATTCACTTTTCTTTGCTTTCATAGCTTGGCTTGGTAACCGACCTTAACATATAATGCGCATAATAATATCCCCAAAACAGAACATCTCGTCTGTATAATAATCATATAAACTTCGAAGTACTAAACACCACGCCCACTAGCCCTTCTGTCTAGTGAACATTCAGGGTGGGGGTGTTAAACCCGGTAGCTACCTTTAGGATTCGCGTCAATTAGGCTTGCACTAATTCTCAAACTTAGTGATGTTCCCTAATTCTTAGGTTACCAAGCAATAATAATCAGGGAAAAAATATTCATATCAATTGTGGCAATTATCACGTCCACATAATTTAATGGTGGCAATTATCACGTCTATATAATTCATTTGAGGAATGTTTTGCTTGTGTCTATCTTGTCAAACATTTATAAAAGCATTTCATGTATTCGCAGTTTAAAATGTATTTCAAAAGCATTTGATAAAGCAGTTGTAAAAGTAGCGCATGTATTTTCAGTCCCAAAAATGTAAAGAGTAAAAGGGAATCAAATGAACTCACAATACTGTATTTTGTAATAAAAATACATATGACGACATTGAACAAGTGTAGGGTTGGCCTCGGATTCACGAACCTATATTCAATTATGTATATTAACACATGTAATGGTAATCGAACAATTTTATATTTTAGTTAGTGAATTAAATTGTTATTTTAATAAATTATATATTTTATCAATAAATAATTTAAATATTTCTATTTTATGTATTTTAACTAAATAATTAGTATTTATTATAAAACATTAATATAGATATGTTATATGTATTAGCTACAGTGTTTATATAACTAAAAATCATTTGATAAAATAGTATTAATAATATTAAATAAAAAGTTGTATTATTTTATAATAATAATATTAGTAAGTATACTTAATAATGATAATAATAATAATTATGATTCTAAAAATAATAATACTTATAATGATAGTAATATTAGTAGTAATGTTGATAATAACAATAATGATAGTTTTTAATGATAATCATACTTATAATAATAATGAAAATGATAATTTTAATGAAAATACTTTTGTTAATAATAATAATTTTAAAAATGAATATTTTGATAATAATACTAATAATGGTAATAATAATAATAATAATAATAATAATAATAATAGTAATGATAATCATAATACTCATTTTAATGATGATAATAATAATAATAAGTATAATATTTATGTTAGTATAGTAATATTAATAATAATAACAACAATTATAATCATAATAATAATAATAATAATAATAATAATAATAATAATAATAATAATAATAATAATAATAATAATAATAATAATAATAATAATAATAATAATAATAATAATAATGATGATAATAATAATAATAATAATTATAATAATATAACTTAACTACCTCAAAAGCTTTTCTTAAAAATAAAATGCCCCAGACAGGGCTCGAACCCACGACCTTCCGTTCACAGACACTCACTCTAACCAAAGAGCTATCAATGTTTTTCTGATATAACTCGCTCAGTTATATTTTTAACATGTATACCGATGGCCAATTAAATAAATCTTGGGCTTGATAAATAAATTTTGGGCCACAACCTAATTTAGTCAAACAAGAGTTCTTGTGTATATTTAGGTTATCCAACAAGACATTCCACCAGATCGAATATAGATGAAGCAGTTTATCATCTTCAAGCTTCCCTCATCGTCATCGTATCTATCCTCATCAATTATCATCACTTAATATTACCATTTGATTCATGATATCGTCCTCACAGTATCATCATATATTCGAATTATCAACATCATCCTTATATTAATCGAATCATGATCATCATTTCATCTAGTCATCATCATCTATATCATCCTCTTCTTGTATTAACATGTTTTTGGTTTCGTGACCTTTAAACAAAACAGAAGATGGATACCATATCAGCTTACAGCATCAACAAGTATACAATCATCATCTTTGTTTACTACATCATCAATTATTGCCTAATCAAAAAACAGAAGCTGGGTCTAGGTCCAAATAATACGAATAGAACATGGGCCAAATAGAAAACTTAGCAGCCCAAGTTAATTCAGCCCAACAACAAATCACAGCCCAAGATGAAATTTTGATTATAAAGGCCCAACAGAAAGCTTGAATTACGGGCGACAATGAATTAACGATTTCTCTTACGAAATAGAAGGAAAAGAAAAGAGAAGTTTGTAGCATTGCAAGTGGGTGGGGTTGACTACTTGTTTGTTTATTAGGTGTCGGCCAAAAAGGAAATAAACAATATCGAGTATTAGTTTTTCATAATGATAAAGGAGGTGGAGTTGGTAAATAAAACAAGAAAACAGAAACATGGGTTCATTTGCACAAGAAATAGAAGCTGTCAACGTTATTGTTATCTAACCCACTATCGTCCTTCATCATTGATCAATATCATGATCATGTGCTTCATTTAAAAAAAATGTAAAAGAAATTCCTTTAGTTGTCCACCTTGGTCGGCCATAAAAAAATAATAATAAAACACTCATCTTTTCCTTTACAATACTTATAACATCACCTTAAATATAATTTTGTTGTGAAAGTTTGGAAGAAGAAAGAGAAATACGCAGCTACAGCTGCAATCTTTCATGGTGGCGGTTTATGGATTTGTAGAGTGGTGAAGGTGGCGAATTAAGTGGTGGTGATATAACCGAGAGGTGATGGTGTTGTGGAGCAAAAGAAGATCGAGTGTATGTCGGTGTTCTAAGAGTGGTTTTGTGTGTGTTTTGATCAACTGAAATAGGAAGCAAAAAAAAAAATAGTAGGAGTGAGATAGAGAAGGTGAGAGAGAGACCTTGGTGGTTTTGTGGTGTTGATGAAGTATCGTGCGACGAATTAGAGGGTGGTTGATGGTGGTCTTGGTGGTTGATCGTAATCAAAATAGAAATGTATATGTAGTAGCAAGGCAGTGATATAAGTGATGATATTTGATGGCTATTTGATCGAAGAACTAGTTTTAGAAGATAGAGAGGTGTTCGATTGAACAATTTTACAGAAGTGGGTTGTTGGAGGAGGTTTAGTGTCAGGGCTGAATCAGACAGAATAGTTGTAGATTACCGATGGTTGATGGTGGTTCATTGATGGTTAATGGTATTGTCTAAACAAGATGATGAAGGGTTATCGAATCAAGGAGAGAGAGAGAGATAGATAGAGAGAGTGAGATGTATGTGATAATTTATGTATGTGTTGCATGCATGAAATGTAAGTATATAATTATAGAATTGGTGGATAGATAGGTTGTCGGTGATAAAGAAGAGAACAGTAATATACATTACATAATATTTATTCTTTTATAATAATTTAATCTTCAATCATAAAGGAGAACGTTCTACTGAATGAAATGGAATTTGAAATAGTACAGCAGCCACATAGTTTGTTATTTTCTACCGACAGTCTTCACTAGATGTTATATCGTGACCCGTTGATTAATTCAGTGGCGAATAAAAGTCTCCAGAAAAATTCCATATTTTTAAATTAACTATAATTATTTATTTTGGTAATTATGGTATAAAATTCGATCCTAAATTATTAAATGAAAAATTACATCAACTGTCCCTCTCATTTATGTGTGAAATATAAAAAGTGTTAAAATTAAATAATTAAATCCTAAATATATTTTTAATAAGCCTATAACTTATATAACTCATTTTCGGATCACCTTTTATTTTAAAATTAAATAAGTTTCTTTTAACTCGTTTATTATCAATCAATATGACAATTGTGTGTTACCATTGTTTATTAAATTACTTCGAAATCAAAAAATATATATTTAATATACTTTTTATGTATATATAGATTTATTTTAATTAATAAATTTTATTATCTCTTGTATCATTTTATAATTTAATTCATATATTATATCAAACTAAATTTCAAAGTATTATATATATATTTATATATTTAAATATATATGTATTTATTTATTTATATGTAATAGTTCGTGAATCGTCGGAAATAGTCGAAGTTAAATGATTGTATAAAAATAGTTTAAAATTTTTAAGACTCAACATTACAGTCTTTGCTTATCGTGTAAAAATCATAATAAGATTAAGTTTAAATTTGGTCGGAAATTTCCGGGTCGTCACAGTAACTACCCGTTAAAAAAATTTCGTCCCGAAATTTAAGTAGAGTTGTCATGGTTAACAATAAAAATGTTTTCATGACAAATATGAGTTGATAACTAGAGTTTTATCAACGTTGAGTAATATGAATAATCAATTCGATTATTTGAAGAGTATGAATGAAGCTATCACAAAAGAGTGAAATGAGGTAAATAAAGATTCGTCTTAACTTTTGACGTAGTCATGGTTGCTTTCCGGAATTCAAGGGATTTAAGGAAATCTCCTAATCAGAAAGAAAATGTAATAGCACGATTTATTAGCAACTGTTGGAATTACGGAAGAACAGAAATATCAAGGAAATATTTCCGGATTATGCTTAGAGATTTTGTAGAATGAAAGAGTCGTGTAACATGGCACATGATGATGTTATGGTCTGTGAATCATCATGTTCCATTAGAAACTCAGCATGACTTACTGTAATATAATCACGTTGATCAAGTTTCATTATATTATACTAACTCATGCATCAATTTCCAACACTACATCAAAATCATTCATAATTTAAGTTCGAATTTTTTAGAACTTAGAAACTAAAATAGTTTCCTTTTATGGTATATCACAGATAGCTCGGAGAGATAATTAATATTGGACGAGAATATTTATGAAGATATCTTCAGAAATATTGAGGATATTAATAATGAAAGATACGATAATATCTTAGAATTTTTGAATCAAATTGTGATGAAGAAATTCATTCACAATGATTTAGAGCGATTAAGGAGCAAGGTATTCGTTAAAGATTTCATCAAAAACAGAATCATCAGGATTCTTTTACGTACAAGTTTAGTCCTTGTTCAGAGTCTCTTTCATGATTTGCTCAATTCATTTTTTAGTATCAAAATCTTTGAGCTTTTCCAACACTCCATTCTTTATCATCAAACTTTTGACTGTTAAGGCAGTCTTCAGTTTTCACTGCTTCATCAGCTTTTTCAAAACTCGGAGATCTGATTCGTAAGCTAGAGTGCTTTTCAGGAATTCAGAGATTCCGAATTGAAATTCATCAGTCTAGAATATATATACGTTATATATAGATATATAACTGTTGATGTAGGAACGCTGCGAAATTTGAGAGTTAATGATTTATGCTTCTCAGTATTTGGTGTGGTAACTATCGTGACCAGATGTCGATGAGTACATGATAGGGTTTTAATGGTCAATGTACTGATTCTTCGAAAAGTCAAAGATCAATGAAGCTGTTGATAATTTTACTGCTAATGTTGTGGGATATAAATGGTTCTCCGTAACGATGACGAAGAGCGAACATATATATCAAGATTATAGTAAAGCTAATCCGAATGAAAGTAAAAGCTGATTTGCTGGAGCTGTGAAAAAATTAACTAATTTGAATAGGTAATGCAAAGTTATTTTCGGTAATAACAACGCTAGAGGAGCTAACACAGATACATGTTAAATGTTTACTCAGGTTCTGAGTGTTTTCAGGTGCATAACTATATGCATCAATCTTTTTTTCCGTAGACGAAGTGCGGTTGGTTCATCTTCTCGATTGAGGTGTTTTCAAGAATCATGAAAGGTTTGAACGCAGATTGTAATCGTCAAGTTACAAATGAGGTTTAAGATGAAATCAAGTGGCAAACTTGAAGAAATGTTTAGTTTCATATGTTATAATCAATATTTTAAATTCATTTTAATTGTCCAATGTTATTAGTCCACAGTCGATAGTCCATAGTTAACAGTCCAATAATTCATATATAGTTTAATTTATAATATTCGAATTAATTAATACGTATCGTGACCCGTGTACATGTCTCAGACTCGATCACAACTCAAAGTATATATATTATTGTAGAATCAACCTCAAACCTGTATAGCTAACTACAGCATTACTGCATATAGAGTGTCTATGGTTATTCCAAATAATATATATAGATGCGTCGATATGATATGTCAAAACCTTGTATACGTGTCCCGATATTTAAAGTGCGTAAAGTAAATAACATAAATTAATGACGATAAATAAAATTGCGAGAATATAAACTGCGATAATTAAATTGCGATAAATAAAATGTAATCAGTTAGCTAGGAACAGTTAGCTGGAAACAGTTAGCGCGGATTCTTAACAAAATTTCTCATAGTTAATTTGTTTGTTTCTAACAAATTTTATTTTTGTCCAATGTTTTCTTCATTAACCACTTGTTGGATTCTGATAGAACAAAATCCAAATATGAAATTGAATGAAAAGGGTTATTCTGCGGTGAACGGATACGTATATCGGTGGTTGTAAATAGAATAGTAAATGACTGTAGAATTAGATTTGAAAAAATGTACAGTGTACTTATTAATGTGAAATCTAAATATTTCTCGAGTATTACCTACCCGTTAAAATATTTTCACCATTAACAGTTTGTACGAAAGGATTTTTAATTACAATCTTTATGAAAAAAATATACATATATATTTTCTTCAGATGTAATCATGGATTTAATGAGTCAATATGATATTAAACTCATTTGATTTACCGTTAGAACAAGAATATATAATCTCTAAAACATTAGAGATTACATAATCGCCATGTCGAACGAAGATAAATGATGTAGAACGATTCGCAGATTGATGATTATGCTCGAGGTACATAATGAGATGTTAAGGCATGTGATGTTGAACTTGGGTTGTTGGTGGTACTGGTATTGATGTTGGTGCTGGTGATGTTGCTGAAGCTGGTAAATTTTGCATCATATTCTCCAAAGTCACTACTCGAGCGCGAAATTCGTTGACTTCTTCTATTATTCCGGGATGATTTTCGGTTGGAACGAACGGATGAATAAGGTTTAGAATTTTAGATAGAATATAATCGTGGCGAGATATTCTAGAAATGAGGCTGAAAATGGTGTTTCGGATAGGTTCGTCGGTAAGTGCTTCGGGTTCATCGCCAAGAGGTGAATTCGGTTGGTGGAAAGGATCGCCTTCTTCTCGTCTCGATTGATTAAGTAGACTACGAACTCATAAGATGAATTAGGGATGAATGATTGGTTGATTCATTCTAATGAAACTGCTTTCGGAGCTTAGGTGAAACTCCATATCGGAATAGCTGTTGAAATCCGAGGAATCCGAACTGATTGAGGGATTCATCTCGTACGATCAGATGAAAGATTTTTTGATAAGAAATAGATTATAGGATGTAGATTAGTACCCTGCAATACATAATTTTCAGATGCATATATAATACTAAAATCCCATAAGTTACGGTGGAATCTACGGAAGCTGTAAGGCAAAGGTAACAATAACAGATACGCTAAGATATGAATTTATCTATACACTGTCTATGCAATAGAGGCAGTAAGACGTGTCTAGACTTTAAGGATGATAAGCAAATAATTTTCGACACTAAATGATAAGCAAAACTTTTGACATGCAGACACGATCGAAGTTCAGCCCCACTAATGCATCTAAACAACTATCAGTTAGACACACTAATGCAAGACCTGGTTCGCTAAGACCACCGGTCTGATACCACATGTCATACCCCGTCCTAATCCATGTGGATGAAGTCACCAACATCTGGTCCCATTGCGATGATCGACTTCAAATAATGTCTTTAAAATGAGCAAATGCACAGCGGAAGGTTTCTTTCATACCTAAGAATAAACATGCTTTCAAGTGTCAACCAAAAGGTTGGTGAGTTCATAAGTTTATCATAAAACAATAAAATTCATCATTTTGATAGACCACAAGATTTAAATGTTGCATGGTACAAATGGGCCCGAATCCTATACACACGTGTAATGTACATGCGATATCTTTTAAATACAGTACACATTTCTCGTGTACAAAATCATTTTTCATAAATCTTAGTAACTGTACACATATCTCGTGCACAAAAATAACATATACATAACCTGTGTATAAAATCATTCTCTCGATACATAACATTCACTTTTCATTGCTTTCATAGCTTGGCTTGGTAACCGACCTTAACATATAATGCGCATAATAATATCCCCAAAACAGAACATCTCGTATGTATAATAATCATATAAACATCGAAGTACTAAACACCATGCCCACTAGCCCTTTCGTCTAGTGAACATTCTGGTTGGGGGTGTTAAACCCGGTAGCTACCTTTAGGATTCGCGTCAATTAGGCGTGCACTAATTCTCAAAATTAGTGATGTTCCCTAATTCTTAGGTTACCAAGCAATAATAATTATGGGAAAAATATTCATATCAATTGTGGCAATTATCACGTCCACATAATTCAATGGTGGCAATTATCACGTCCACATAATTCATTCGAGGAATATTTTGCTTGTGTCTATCTTGTCAAACATTTATAAAAGCATTTCATGTATTCGCAGTTCAAAATGTATTTTAAAAGCATTTAATAAAGCAGTTGTAAAAGTAGCGCATGTATTCTCAGTCCCAAAAATGTAAAGAGTAAAAGGGAATCAAATGAACTCACATCACTGTATTTTGTAATAAAAATACATATGACGATATTGAACAAGTGTAGGGTTGGCCTCGGATTCACGAACCTATATTCAATTATGTATATTAACACATGTAATGGTAATCGAACAATTTTATATTTTAGTTAGTGATTTAATTGTTATTTTAATAAATTATATGTTTTATCAATAAATAATTTAAATATTTCTATTTTGTATATTTTAACTAAATAATTAGTATTTATTATAAAACATTAATATAGATATGTTATATGTATTAGCTATAGTGTTTATATAACTAAAAATCATTTGATAAAATAATATTAATAATATTAAATAAAAAGTTGTATTATTTTATAATAATAATATTAGTAAGTATACTTAATAATGATAATAATAATAATTATGATTCTAAAAATAATAATACTTTTAATGATAGTAATATTAGTAGTAATGTTGATAATAACAATAATGATAGTTTTTAATGATAATCATACTTATAAAAATAATGAAAATGATAATTTTAATGAAAATACTTTTGTTAATAAAAATAATTTTAAAAATGAATATTTTGATAATAATACTAATAATGGTATTAATAATAATAATAATAATAATAATAATAGTAATGATAATCATAATACTCATTTTAATGATAATAATAATAATAAGTATAATATTTTTGTTAGTATAGTAATATTAATAATAATAACAACAATCATAATAATAATAATAATAATAATAATAATAATAATAATAATAATAATAATAATAATAATAATAATAATAATAATAATAATAATAATAATAATAATATTAATAATTAAAAAGAAAACTACCTTCAAAAGGATTTGTTAAAAAGAAATGCTTAGGACGGGACTCGAACCCAAGACCTCGCGCTCACCCGCTAAAACCCACGACCACTCCTCCGTTTCCTGTTTTTCTGATATAAACCCTTCCCATTTAGGTATAACCCATTTCTATCTTCTCATCTTTTTTTCTTTCTATCTAATTCGACAGTAAAACCCATAAACGATTCAATCAGTTTACCATTCGAGTTAGGATTTTAATAATATAACTTAACTACCTCAAAAGCTTTTCTTAAAAACAAAATGCCCCAGACAGGGCTCGAATCCGCGACCTTTCGTTCACAGACACTCGCTCTAACCAAAGAACCATCAGGGTTTTTTTTCATATAACTCGCTCAGTTATATTTTTAACATGTATACCGATGGCCAATGAAATAAATCTTGGGCTTGATAAATAAATTTTGGGCCACAACCTAATTTAGTCCAACAAGAGTTCTTGTGGATATTTAGATTATCCAACAAGACATTCCACCAGATCGAATATAGATGTAGCAGTTTATCATCTTCAAGCTTCCCTCATCGTCATCGTATCCATCCTCATCAATTATCATCACTTAATATTACCATTTGATTCATGATATCGTCTTCACAGTATCATCATATATTCGAATTATCAACATCATCCTTATATTAATCGAATCGTGATCATCATTTCATCTAGTCATCATCATCTATATCATCCTCTTCTTGTATTAACATGTTTTTGGTTTCGTGACCTTTAAACAAAACAGAAGATGGATACCATATCAGCTTATAGCAACAACAAGTATACAATCATCATCTTTGTTTACTACATCATCAATTATTGCCTAATCGAAAAACAGAAGCAGGGTCTAGGTCCAAATAATACGAATAGAACATGTGCCAAATAGAAAACTTAGCAGCCAAAGTTAATTCAGCCCAACAACAAATCACAGCCCAAGATGCAATTCTAATTATAAAGGCCCAACAGAAAGCTTGAATTACGGGCGACAATGAATGAACGATTTCGCGTACGAAACAGAAGGAAAAGAAAAGAAAAGTTTGTAGCATTGCTAGTGGGTGGGGTTGACTACTTATTTGTTTATTAGGTGTCGACCAAAGAGGAAATAAACAATATCGAGTATTAGTTTTTCATAATGATAAAGGAGGTGGAGTTGGTAAATAAAACAAGAAAACAGAAACATGGGTTCATTTGCACAAGAAATAGAAGTTGTCAACTTTATTGTTATCTAACCCACTATCGTCCATCATCATTGATCAATATCATGATCATGTGCTTCATTTAAAAAAAAATGTAAAAGAAATTCCTTTAGTTGTCCACCTTGGTCGGCCATAAAAAAATAATAATAATATAACACTCATCTTTGCCTTTACAATACTTATAACATCACCTTAAATATTATTTTATTGTGAAAGTTTGGAAGAAGAAAGAGAAATACGCAGCTACAGCTGCAATCTTTCGTGGTGGCAATTTATGGATTTGTAGAGTGGTGAAGGTAGCGAATTAAGTGGTGGTGATGTAACCGAGAGGTGATGGTGTTGTGGAGCAAAAGAAGATCGAGTGTATGTCGGTGTTCTAAGAGTGGTTTTGTGTGTGTTTTGATCAACTGAAACAGGAAGCAAAAAAATAAAAATAAATAGTAGGAGTGAGAGAGAGAAGGTGAGAGAGACATTGGTGGTTTTATGGTGTTGATGAAGTATCGTGCGACAAATTAGAGGGTGGTTGATGGTGGTCTTGGTGGTTGATCGAAATCAAAATAGAAATGTATATGTAGTTGCAAGGCAGTGATATAAGTGATGATATTTGATGAATATTTGATCGAAGAACTAGTTTTAGAAGATAGAGAGGTGTTCGATTGAACAATTTTACAGAAGCGGGTTGTTAGAGGAGGTTTAGTGTCAGGGCTGAATCAGACAGAATAGTTGTAGATTATTGATTGTTGATGGTGGTTCATTGATGGTTAATGGTATTGTCTAAACAAGATGATGAAGGGTTATGGAATCAAGGGGGGGGGAGAGAGAGAGAGAGAGAGAGATGTATGTGATAATATATGTATGTGTTGTATGCATGAAATGTAAGTATATAATTATAGAATTGGTGGATAGATAGGTTGTCGGTGATAAAGAAGAGAACAGTAATATCCATTACATAATATATATTCTTTTATAATAATTTAATATTCAATCATAAAGGAGAACGTGCTACTGAATGAAATGGAATTTGAAATAGTACAGCAGCCACATAATTTGTTATTTTCTACCGACAGTCTTCACGGGATGTTATATCGTGCCCCGTTGATTAATTCAGTGGCGAATAAAAGTCTCCAGAAAAATTCCATTTTTTTAAATTAACTATATTTATTTATTTTGGTCATTATGGTATAAAATTCGATCCTAAATTATTAAATAAAAAATTACATCAACTGTCCCTCTCATTTATGTGTGAAATATAAAAAGTGTTAAAATTAAATAATTAAATCCTAAATATACTTTAAATAAGCCTATAACTTATATAACTCATTTTCGGATCACCTTTTATTTTAAAATTACATAAGTTTCTTTTTAACTCGTTTATTATCAATCAATATGACAATTGTGCGTTACCGTTGTTTATTAAATTACTTCGAAATCATAAAATATATATTTAATATACTTTTTATGTATATATAGATTTATTTTAATTAATAAATTTTATTATCTCTTGTATCATTTTATAATTTAATTCATATATTATATAAAACTAAATTTCAAAGTATTATATATAAATATATATTTTCGTATCACCTTTTATTTTAAAATTACATAAGTTTCTTTTTAACTCGTTTATTATCAATCAATATGACAATTGTGCGTTACCGTTGTTTATTAAATTACTTCGAAATCATAAAATATATATTTAATATACTTTTTATGTATATATAGATTTATTTTAATTAATAAATTTTATTATCTCTTGTATCATTTTATAATTTAATTCATATATTATATCAAACTAAATTTCAAAGTATTATATATATATATATATATATATATATATATATATATATATATATATATATATATATATATATATATATATATATATTTAAATATATATGTATTTATTTATTTATATGTAATAGTTCGTGAATCGTCGAAAATAGTCGAAGTTAAATGATTGTATAAAAACAGTTTAAAATTTTTAAGACTCAACATTACAGTCTTTGCTTATCGTGTAAAAATCATAATAAGATTAAGTTTAAATTTGATCGGAAATTTCCGGGTCGTCACACAGATGGCCAGAGCGAACGAACTATTCAGACTTTTGAGGACATGTTGAGGGCATGTGTGATCGATTTCGGGAACGGATGGGATAAGTGTTTACCACTAGCTGAGTTCTCATACAATATCAGCTACCATGCGAGCATTAAAGCTTCACATTTCGAAGCATTGTACGGAAGGAAGTGTAGGTCTCCCGTTTGTTGGAGTGAGTTGGGAGATAGTCAGTTGACAGGTCCTGAAATTATTCAGGAGACAACTGAGAAAGTTCTACATATTTAGGAACGATTGAGAATGGCTCAAAGTCATCAAAGGAGTTACGTCGATGTTAGACGGAAGGATATAGAGTCCCAAGTTGGTGACAAAGTTATGCTTAAAGTATCACCTTGGAAGGGTGTTGTACGATTTGGGAAACGAGGAAAACTGAGTCCTAGATATGTTGAACAGTTCGAGATAACTGAAAGAGTTGCACCGGTAGCTTACAGATTAGAACTGCCACATGCACTCAGTAGTATACACGACGTTTTTCATGTATCCAATCTAAAGAAGTGCCTAGACGATGATAATTTGATTATTCCTTTAGAGGAACTGCGTATCGACGACAAACTTCATTTCATTGAGGAACCTATCGAAATTTTGGGTCGTGAGGTCAAATAGTGGAAGCAAAGCAGAATTCCTATCGTTAAAGTTTGGTGGAACGCGAGAAGAGGAACAGAGTTCACGTGGGAGCATGAAGACCAGATGAGGCTGAAGTATCCGCAATTGTTTCTCGAGGAAACTACTTTAGCAGACGATCACTAAAATTTTGGGACGAAATTTTCAATAACAAGTGGGTAATGTAACAACCCTGATTTTTCCGTTACTTCCGTTAACCTTCCGTTAGTTTATTTAACGGCGATTATTTAACTTTTATGTGTTTATGGGTAATAATAATTAATATGGGTTGATATTAATTCAAATAAATATTTCGAATGATGAAATACGATTAAAACGATACGATTTTGATAATAGTTTTTTGAGCAACGAAACGCTCGGGTTTATTTTAATAATTAATTTTATTAATTATTAACTTTTTAAAATATTTAATTTATTGAGTTTTTAATAAATTAAACGATTGGTTGCGTTTAACAATCGGTTTAGCGTTCCGGGCCTTCGGTACGACTAAACGACACTTAAAACGGACCACGAATACGCGCTTTTGCAAAACACGAGCCCGGGGATACCCATAGTGGGCCCGATCGGCCGAACACCCCTTTCCCTCCCCCTTTTATTTTCTAAATTGGGCCACTAGTGTATAATCCATGCTAATTAGTGTTAGACCCTAACTATTTAAGACTAAACCTAAACCTAACACTCACATAAACCTCCTCCCTAAAAATTGCAGCCGTTTCTCCCTCTCCCTCCCATCATGATCGACGACCACCATCACACACACAACACCACTCAAAATTGATTTTTAGATTAAACCTTGAACACGAAAAGTGCAATTCACATCGTTCTCTACGCGTTGGTGTTAACAATTTATTGATCAAAGGTATAAACACATGAACCCTAATCTCTAAAAATTTTGATTTCATAAGGTTTCATAGTTATGTCAGTCAATTGCTCGATTCATCGTGTTTGTATGCTTGTTTAATCGTTAATTTGTTCGTATTGATTGTTTAGGGTTAAAACCGAATTGTTTAGTATATGATCAGTAATTTTTGGTTTTTCAAATGTTAATTATTATGTTATAATCTGATTCCTTGCGAAAAACTATTGAGTTTAGGCTTTGGATTCGCTTGATTTCGTTTCCGTATGATTAAGTTATGTCGATTTGAATTATCGTTGTGTTTTTGTTGCTTGATCAGAATCTGGTATTGATAGACAATGAATTGTCATTTGAGACTTATACCACTGGAAATATAATTTAAAAACACTCAATTTAGACTAGGATATCATGTCGTTTGCTTATGCATAACCCGAGATATGCTTGAATTAGTGTAAAAGTAGTTTTATACAGCACTTGCATGAAAATAACCTTGTATGATAAAATGTGTTAACTTCTGTGATTAAAGCTTTGAATATTTGAAAAGTAGACAAAAAGTACTTCATCTTTCATGTGGATATCATAGGCTAATTGTATTTAGATCTTCGGATAATCGTGTGCGAATGTGACCAACTAAATGAGAATCTAATCTGTAACTTACTCACGGTTTTGTACTCTGTGGATTGTGTGTATTGATTGAGCATGTATCCTTCTGGAAAATGAAAATTAACATGATATGTGACTTATTGTTAGTTTATGTTAATCTATAAAACCTTATGCATTGGGCACAATAGAGCCATACTTTATGTGAATTCTGTTTTGAGCTGAAAACTGAATGTTCAACTTGCACGAATAAACTGTATAGATTGGCTAAACAAAAGTTGCTATATTTTTTATATGTGTTACTTTGATTTGTCCTTGAACTATGGTCACTGGTCTTGTATCAATTGCGTATTCCTAACTCCGGTTATATATCCAAAATGAAATCAGTGCGCGGTCAGAAACTGACTTGGCAAACCCCAAATGTATTCCTTCTGATTCCTGACTTTTAATTGTCGTATGAGTCCCTGGCTGGACTTTTTGGAATCAATTTTAAGTATATTTATGATCTAGAGTTTTTTATGTTTACTTGAATTTTGTACTATGAGAGAATGTGCTAAGTATGCTACGTGTTCATGAACTTTGTGCATAACGATAAACTGAAATTGTGAAAATGATCATTCATGACCTAAAACATATTGCTCGACTTAGGTTTGACTTTTTGACCAATATTTGACATGAACCTACTGATGTTGACTTTAGTTGACCACATTGACCAAGTTTGACTTTCGGTTTGACTTCAGTTGACTTTGTTTGACTTGCATGATATAGTTGACTTTTACTTTGAAAACGTTTCGAGTCGAGCAATAAGACAATGTACACTATGAAACCACACTTATTTAAGATACATATATTGAACAACCTACATACGTATACTTAGGTTGCATTACTCGGCTATAAACCGTACAAGTTAATTGTCCACTTTTCAATCCGAGCTTTATTCAAATGTGAGTCTACAGTCCCGCTTTTTACATGTTTTCAGGGATGAGAATACACGCTGTTATACTTACATTTTCAGATGATTTTGTATTGACATGAGAACTATATATGCATATTGAGTTTGTTCAAAAAGCCTCTAGCTTGAATACTTTTAATACCATCGGTGTAAGCACAATTTAGATGGACAGATCCGTTAGGTTGACAACCTCACCCGCTATAAAAACTGTGGTGCATTTACTTTGAACATTAAATACATTTGAATAAGTGTATAACATTTTACGAGGTGAGGCGGGTATAGTGGCTTCTATACTCGGGTCATTGCTAGTATTCAGGTGTTCAGTTTATGCAATCTTCTCGTGGTCAAGGAAACTAAATTATTTTTCTGATAACTGTTTTTCAGATACTATTACATTACTTTAAACCTGTAGATTCACCAACATTTTTTGTTGACCTGTTTTTACGTGTTGTTATTCTCAGGTATTAATTGCTTCCGCTGTAGAATATTGATGTTACGTAGAAGTCAAGCCAAGCACTGAGACCAGCGTTAACATTCCGTTAAAGGGATTTTTGACGGGGTGTTACACCCGTGTACAAAAATATCATACACATAACCTGTGTATAAAATCATTCTCTCGATACATAACATTCACTTTTCATTCATTGCATGGCTTGGTAACCGACCTTAACATATAATGCGCCTAAATAATATCCCCAAAAACAGAACATCTCATCTGTATAATATATAAACTTCGAAGTACTAAACACCACACCCACTAGATCTTCCGTCTAGTAAACATTCTGGGTGGGGGTGTTAAACCAGGTATCTACCTTTATGATTCGCGTGAATTAGGGGCAAACCCGATTCTAATTCTTAGGTTACCAAGCAATAATAATCAGGGGAAAAATATAAACAACAATTAGTGGCAATTATCACGTCCAACTAATTCAATAATAATCCGCGGAACTTTTATCTGCATAATAATTCATTCGAGGAATGTTTTGCTTGTGTCTATCTCGTCAAACATTTATAAAAGTATTTCATGTATTTATAGTTCAAAATATATTTCAAAAGCATTTAATAAAGCAGTTGTAAAAACAGCGCACGTATTCTCAGTCCAATAAATGTAATGAGTAAAAGGGAATCAGATGAACTCACAATACTGTATTTTGTAGTAAAAATACATATGACGTCATTGAACAAGTGTAGAGTTGGTCTCGGATTCACGAACCTATATAATGTATATATATATATATATTAACACAAAATAGTAATCGAACAAGTTTTTATATATTATTATTATTAATATACTTGTTATATTATATGTTATATAGATAAATTTATATTTAATCTATCTATTTTATATAACTAATACTTATCATATTAAATTTTAATATAGTAATTACTCATTAAAATATTATTTAATATAATACGTAATGTTGATATTAATGTAGTTATGTTTTATATCATAAATATATTTTTATATAGAAAATCTTTATTTGATATATTTATAATACAAATAATGATAAAAATAATAATAATTTTGTTAAAAATCCTAATAATTCTAATAATAATAATAATGATAATTTTAATAAAAATGATCCTTTTAATAATAATAGTAGTTTTTAATAAAAATGATAAGTTTAATAATAATGATAATGAAAATAATAGTTTTGTTAATAATACTTAATACTTAATAATAATAATAATAATAATAATAATAATGATCTTACTATTAATGATAATATTATATGTATTTATAATTTTAACCTAATCTTAATATTACTTATAATATTGATAATCATTAAATATAAACATAATTGCTTTTATCTTAATATTTTATCATTTATATATCTTTTTTTATCATAATTATAATGATAACAACGATAATAATATAAATGATAATAATAATAATAATAATAATAATAATAATAATAATAATAATAATAATAATAATAATAATAATAATAATAATAATAATAATAATAATAATAATAATAATAATAACAACAACAACAATAATACTACCTTAAGAGAATTTATAAGCTTCAAAAAAATAAAAGATGAAACTGTCACCGCTGAGAATTGAACCCGAGACCTCTCGTCTACCCATTTCCTTCCTAAACCACTCCTCAAATTGTTACTTCCTTGTATATATTTGATACTTTTAATTACTTAACCCGTCATCATCTTCTACAATCTGACCCAACTTCCTTCTGGACCAACTCCATTAACCGGCCCAATAGCTAAAATGATTTTTATGGCCCAATTATTAAAGTAGAACATGGTAGTCTAACACCCACTATTACGACCCACTAATAAAACAAATTACAACTCAGCCCAATTTGATTTCTATTTGCTATCAGCCCATCTTACAAAAACAATATCCATTGAGTCTAAAAGACGTATATGCATGTTTGTATCATGTATGGCCCCATCGAATATTTAATAAGAACATTGAGTCACCAACTTGCACAAGTGGTTAACCCTTTTTGGTATTTGTCGGCCAAGATGAAAAAGAAAACAACCCTTTTTATATCGATTAAAAATGTGGAGATGGGAACATCAATATAAATAAACGTGGGTATAGGTTTTGTTACAGGTGATTTGTTTCAAAGATTGAAGATGGTGAGGGTTTTTCGATTCAAAATAAGAAAATATAGCAGCAACAATCGAATAATAAAAGTGGGTTTTTGTTGCGGACTGAATCAAGAACAATAATATCCAGTTGTAGTAATTAAATCACGACGACATTAGAAGGGTTTTTATGGTCGAGTATGGTGGTTTTGTAGTTTAGGTTCAACAATAGTAATATAGTTCAAAGTAACAACAACAACAACAATGGAAATTGCAGTCTCCTCATGGCTTTCGGTTGGTGATGTTCACGAAATGGGAATGAAAGAAATAACAATAATAACGATAACTAGGGTGAGGGTTTGGTGGTTGTAGGGTGGTGTGGGTGGTGGTTGTTTTAGGGTTGAGTTGTACGGCTGTAGCAGTTAAAGATGGTGGTGATGCGTTGAACAAGAAAACTAGAATTAAGATGGTTATGATGGTTTGGGGGGTGAGGGATTTTGCAACAGACATCACAGTAAGCAGTTTACAATGGTATTTTAATATCACAATTAGGAACATAATACAGTTATAGCAATAGAAATTCGAAGAGAAAAGAAGAAGAAAAAAAAAATAATAATAATAATAATAGCGTACATGGGTTTGTTGGTTTGAAGGAAACAGAAACAGTAAGTAGTATACTAGTAGTAGGAGATGGTGATGGTTGTTGATGATTATGATGATCACGAAAGAAAAGAGGGCGGTGGAAGCTTATGGTGGTTAGAGAGTTGAAGGATGGTGGTGTTAAAGATAGTGATGGTGGTACTCGGTGGACGACGGTGGTCATGGTGAAGGTGAAGGTGGCGAGTGTTAGCTGAATTATATCTATATCTTAGTATGTGTGTTATTTCATATGTATATATGTTTATCTCACTCTTTAGTGTATAGGTACAAGTGTATATAGAATTAGAGATAGGCTGTGGGGAACTCCAAACAAAATAGTAATTGAATGTAAATGATTATCTCCAGCACTAATCTAGTTGTCATCACATATATATCTATATATATATTTATCTATATATATATATATATATATATATATATATATATATATATATATATATTATTATATTAAGAGAATAATTCACATGACTAATATGAAAGCCGTCACCCACTATTGTACCGACAATTTTAATTCGAATAGTATATCATGATCCGTTGATAATCAGTGGCGGATAAAAGTTTCCAGAAAAATCCCAAATTTTTATATTAATCATCTTTAATTATTTTAGTCATTATGGTATAGAATTCAGTCATTAACTCTTAAATAAAAATTAAATTAATTATTCACTCCCAACCCCAAGAAAAATATAGTTAGTGTTAAAATTTATCAAATAACTCCTAAATATATTATTAGTAAGTTTATAATTTATAAAACTCATTTTTGGATCCCCGTTTATTTTAAAATTGCATAAGTTCCTTTTTAACTCGTTTACTATTAATCGAATGACAATTGAACGTTACCGTCGTTTACTAAATAACTTCGAAATCACAAAATATATATTTTAGTTTTATATATATAGTTACTTTTTAAATAATAATTATTATTATTTTACATAATTAATTCTAACAGTTACAATATATAATATTTCATATTATTATATACACATATATATATTTTTAGTATATGCATATCTATTTACAAATAGTTGTTCGTGAATCGTTGGGAATGGTCGAAAGTCAAATGAAAATACGAAATAGTTCAAATTTTTCGAGACTCAACAATACAGACTTTGCTTATCGTGTCGGATTCATATTAAAATTATGTTTATATTTGGTCGGAAATTTTCGGGTCATCACACCAACCTCCATCAGAAGGGATTAATTTAAATCTGACTAGTAGTATGTACAGCCCTACATATAAGAATAATGTCGCACGTATATCTTTACCTGCCCTCACGGTAACTCAAACACTTCCACCGACATCACCGACATCATCTGCAGCGGCTCCTGGTTAAAATGTTGTTTCACAGACTAGGTCACATTCTCGGACTTCCAATAGATATGGATTTCAATATCTCTCTGATAATGAGGTGGAGGAACTTTACCTTGATGAATTTTCAAAAAGGACTGATCTTGATGAAGTTCGTAACACGATGATGATTTATCTTTAGCAAGCAAGGGTAGTGTTTCCTCTATCACCATGCAAGTCACCTGGACCAATTCATATGTCTGACCATGATGATTTCGATCCCGACAATCTTTATGAGCTGGAAAATAGACATGGTTATGGATCCGGTGCTTTTCAACAATCAACATATGAAGCTGGTTCGTCTAGTCAACATTGGGGAAATGAAGATGTAGTTGATATTTTCGATTTTGAAAGCAATAAAGTTGAGGAGGAGATTCAACAAGATAGTTGTCTAGATGAATCGGTTACTCAGAGAGAAGGTAACTCAGGAATGTTAATGATTTTGGATACTATTGAACAAACAGATGATATGTAACAACCCGACTTTTTCAGTTTACTATCGTTACTTGTCCGTTAAGTATTTAACGGTGTTTACTTAGACTTTATGTGTTTAACAGAATTAATGCATATTTGATCCTATTCGATTACTTGAACTAATATGTTATATTATTTTATAATTTTATTTCGGATAGCGAAATAACTAGAAAACTTTACGATTAAGTTAATCGCCTAGAATGCTTTTCAGTTTACGAAACTCAGAAAAATGACAAAATAATTATTTTCAATAATTATTGACTTTACGGAAAAACTAATTTAATTTATTATTTATTTAATGAATTAAATCCGGTGATTGTGTTTCAATGACTAGTTAACGCTCCGGAGACCCGGTACGGTTAACAGCAACAAAACGGACCACGCGCTTATGAGTATTTCTCAAAAACCGAGCCCAGGACACTCTTTAGAGGGCCATTCGACCGAATACCCCCATGGATCGCCTTAGTGTACTAGTTTGGTTTTTTGGGTCATTAGCTTTATCAATTAAAGGCCCTAACTATAAATAATTAGCAAGTAAATAGAAAACCTCATTCCCCTTATTGTTTTAGTCGACTTTTTGCTCTCTTCCCCCTCCCCTTTGGCCGTCGACATCCACACCACCACCACCAACATCAAACTTCATAATTAGACAAAGTCTTATGCATCAAAGTTGCTCATTACATCATTCTACATCTAGTATTGTGCTTTGATTGTGCTAGAAAAGTATAAATGCAATACATATTTTTGTTCAATTACATAGTGTAATTAAGTCTGGTGCTCAATTGATGATGTTTTGTGTTATCATTTATCGTTAGGGTTTACATGATATCCGAATTTTCTGACTTGAATACTTTGTGATATGGTTAATGAAAAGTGTACTATTTTATTCCTTGTGAAAAATCATGCATGTTAGACTTAATATTTGCATCAAAAGCTTTTGTAATGCTTCCGTTATGTCAAAATGAAGATTCGTGTTGTTAAGTGAGCTGAATTTGTTTTTAAAGTTAAAAACAAAATTGCTAGAGTGAAATAGAAGTTGATTGAGGCTTTGATCTTCTGGAATATGTTATTTTATATGTTCCTTGATGTTTTTCATTTGTGTGCCAACTTGCGAAAATGCGATTTTCCATGATTTATATGCTCGACTAAGTGATGTGTTTATTTGTTGACTAAAACTGAAAGGTCTATAAAGATTTGCTAAACTGTATGAATTGGCTAAAGAAATGTCTTTGATTATTTAATCACTAAAACTATGGGATGTCTGGAGTAACCTATAATTGTCCGTTCATCAAAATAAGTTTTCTATATGTTTTGAGAAATGTTTCAAAACTGACGCGCTTGCTGAAACTGATTTAGTAAACCATAAATAGACCTTTTCCGATATCTGAATTTTAGACATCGTATGAGGGTTGGGTTAGACTTTTTGGAATCTATTTTGAGTCTAGTTGTGATCTGGAGTAGTTCATAATTTTATGAATTATGTGCTATGATTTATAGTTGTATCTTTCTACGATGTACGTATTTTGAAGGCATGCGTTAAACTGCGAATGTGCAATTTGCTTAACTATGAACTGTAAAGTGTTACTTGACCTAGGTTTGACATTTTGACCATGTGCATGAAGTAATGAGATGTTTGACTTTAGTTGACCACTTTAACCGAGTTGACTTTTGATTTGACTTTGGTTGACTTTTGTTGACTTGCTTGGACTAGTTGACTTTTACTTGTTTGTTGAGTCAGTCTGAGCACTAGGACTTTGCGTACACTATGGGTTGACATAGTATGACCTATATATGTATACTTAAGATGGCCTATTTGACTAGGTTGCGTTGTTCGGTCGAGATTGTTCGACTAAAGTACGTTTTGCTAAGATATTTCAGGTGATTTTGCTAAAGTGAGTCTACGGTCCCTATTACGTTTTTACAGGGATGAGATACATGCTTTTTACAAATGTTTTACATATTAGGCACAAGTAACTTAAACGATATACATATGAGTTCAGATCAAAAATCCCTTAGCTTGATTATATTAGTTACGTTACGTAAGATCGACTTATAGGGACGGTACCGGAAGGTCTGACAAACCTCACCCCAACATAACGGGTGCTTATTCTGTTGTTACTTGTACACTACCTCAGTGTATGCTTATAAAGGGTAAAAGGAAGACGCGTGGCGCTTTAGCTATCCGCTAAAGGTTAAAGTTTTATAATCAAGTGCTCATGATAATGTATGCTTTTCTTACGATGTTTTCCAGAAATCTTGTGGCCTAACTTACGAAATACTTTACTAAACCTGTAGATTCACTCAACGTTTTCGTTGACGTTTTGCATGTTTTATCTCAGGTCCATAGAGGTAGTGCTTCTGCTATACAGAAGTTGTCATGCTTGTCTGCTGCTAGAACTAGATGATGTCCAACATATTTTATCATCTTTATTTCAAGAACAAATATTCGCATTTAAACTATTTATTTATTGTGATGTTTTGGGTTCAATTACGTTGGTCGTTTGTGTCAAATACTTTCACGTTACATTTTCTTTAATAAACGACTTTGCTTTGGTAATTAATGCGAATACTTTTCGAAAACGTCTCATATATATGGCGTGACCGCTAAACTGTGGGACCAGAGTTAATACACCGTTATTGGATTCTGACGGGATATTACATTTGGTATCAGAGCAGATCGGTTACCTAGGACTAGGATGCATTAGAGGGTCGAACGTTAGGACATCTATTGAGTCTAGACTGTAACCCTAGACTTGTTAAGTTACATGAATAGTTACATTACTTGTTACTTTACTTAATTCCTATAATGATATGATTATTAAATGAACTAACCTGTGTTTTTCTTGAGTGCTAGATGACTTTTTCCAATCCTATCATTCTTACTGACTCCGATACGGAATCCGAGGAAACCGTGCAGGCACAAGGAAACACGATACTTGAGTTTATGGACGAAACTGAGTCCAAACCCGAAAGGCAGTTCGAAGCGAAAGAAGAAGAGGAATCAGAAGAGGAGGAACCGGAGGAGGACCTGGAACCCGAATCCGAAACTGAACCCGAACCACCTACTGGTACTAAATCGCCTATTCGAGGTCCCGATTTCTCTAATCCCTACAGACCGAGAGGCCACCGTAGGATACCAAAAGGACCTGCTCGACTTAATAACCCACTTTTGTAAGAGTTTTCGCTATGACAGTCAGTCGCTAAAGATGTGTCAATGTTACCGTCCCTATGACGCTTCTACTTCTACTTCTAAACCTAGTACATCCACTGCTGCCGCCACTAATGACAACAACACCAATGACCTCTCGCTACAAGTCGAGAACTTGGAGAAGATGGTCGAGTATTTGTTGAAGGAGCTGCAAAAACGGAAATAAAGATCGCTTGTTTGGAGTTGTTCCATGTCACATGATATTATTGTATTATTATTGCTTATTACTTGATACTCGCACATACATTGCTAGATGTTGTTTTTACTTTTGTGGTGTTACTTATGACATGAAGGATATGTTACTTTCTTTGGTTATGCATGGTTTATGAATGAGAATTTTATTACTTTAAGTGTTCGATTTACTAATAACTTGTCATGTTTAGTGTTGCTACTACTATTGCTATTTAGTGTTAATGCTACTAGTGTACACTGTCCTTACTATTGTTACTACTAAGCACTATGTATCACTACTACTTATGACTAGCACTACTAGAATCGTTATGATTTAATATTATCTACTATGCATCACTTCCCGTTGCTAGTATATTTTTATGTACCGATTTCATTGACACCAACCGAGTGTGTATTTTGACCAGAAAGATAATGCCGCCGAAGCCAGTTACCCAAGCTGATGTTCGTCGGTGGATCACCGAAGGAATAACCGAGGATGTGGCAGAACTCCGTAACGGGACCAACAGCAACACTATAAACACAGCAAATCAGCGGAACCAGGATACCACTAACGCTCAAAACAATAACCAAGCAGGGTTTACGTACAAGACTTTCTTGAGCTGTGAACCACACTCGTTTAATGGTACCGAAGGCCCAATTGGTTTAACTCGTTGGTTTGAGAAGCTTGAGTCTGTTTTTCGTATCAGCGGTTATAGAGATACGGATAGAACGAAGTTTGCATCCTGTAAGTTATCAGGTGGTGCCTTAACATGGTGGAACACTTATGAAAATTCTTGTAAGATCCTGAATTTTTGTGCACCAGAAAATGTTCCTGAAAGTGTCAGTAAATGTGTGCATCAGAAATCGCCACTAAAAGTGAACCTAACACTTATGCATTTTCAGAATTTACATCAGAATCAGAATCTGTCAACTTCAGTCCCTGAACTCTAAGAACTGGTAATATGTCGCGTTTTAGGGGTGTTTGTCGCGTTTTGGAGCGTCGCGGAACGCGACTTATGTGGTTGAAACGCGATGACCTAAAAACCTGCCACCTGACCACTTTATCGCATTTGGGTTGATTTTGTCACGTCCTGGTGTCGCGAAAAGCGACATGGTGTCGCTAAACGTGACAATTGTCGCTGTATTGACATTTTTAACCCATTTTAATGGGATCTTTTGGGGGTGTTTCGGTAATTTCACATATAGGTAGTTTTAAAATCATAAGACTGATTCAAGGATCAATCTTATCCTCATTCACACACCAAACACTCTTATCTTCAACCCTAGAGAGAGAGGAGAGAGTTTGGAGAGAGAAAGCTCCATTTGGAGAAGAAGAAGAGTGTTTCGGGTCGAACCTCAAGTGTTAAAGTTTTTCACCTCGTTCCTAGCTACATTTTGGTAGTGGTGGTAAGTTCTAACTTCGATTTTCATTATTTAATTTTGATATTCAAATTAGGGTTAGAGCTTAAACTTGTTAGAAACCCTTTAATGGTTGTGAAATGGATTTGTTGTGGTTAGTAGATGGGTTTTGACCCGTTATTGGTGGGTTAGGGTTTGATGACAATTTTGGTCATAATTTTAGGTGTAAATCACTAGATTATAAATGTGTTAGTGTATAGATGTTCATAAGAACATGTTAGTTGGTCAAAATGGGTGTTGACTTTGATTTAGTGTCAAACTAAGATTTAAGTCAAGTTTTGGTGAATCAATTATGTAAATATTTGATTTAGTTGTAATTGGTGTTTTGGAAATATAATCACTAGCCGTTAGTGATTATGAGGCATTTTTATGACTTTGGTCAAAATGGAAAATTTGAATTGGGTCAAAATTGAGGATGACACTAATTTGGATTAAATGGATGTTAAATGCTTTTGTTAAGTGTTAAATAATGTTTTTGGATGTAATTACTCGTGAGAAGTAATTTTGGGTTTAAATGGTATTTTAACAATAAGTCAAACGTGGTCAAAAGCAATATGGGTCAATATTTGTCACACCCCCAAATAGGGCCTGGGGTATTTTTGACGAATTATCAAATTACAGTTGTATAAACGAGAACGACTCTATATGAGACGTTTTATTGAGTTTTGCAGCAGAAGATAAATAGATTACATTGTATTTAGAGCATTAAATGTTTTTAAATAAATCGATAAGTAATGCATGAAGACTCCGATCATGGCAAGCAATCATCATTCAAAGTAGCAGATATACAGCGGAAGCAATATTTAAGTACCTGAGAATAAATATGCTTAAAAAGTCAACACGAGGTTGAGTGAGTTCATAGGTTTTTTATAAATAATGATTTCAGTAATAGATATAGACCACAAGATTTTTATTTATGAAAGTAGATCTCGCAAGGATCTAAAAGTAGTGCCAAATTTGTGATATTTAGACTAAACAGTTTCAAAACTTGCCCCGTGACAAGTTGTACTGTCCTTGTCAGTTTGAATCATTATTAAGTAATACAATGACTTGGTCAAATGTATCGGGGACGTTACTCCTGATAGGCCTACCCCCAATAATTAAGAATGCGTTATGTAAAAGCAATTAAAAATATCACAGTGGGGACTTACAGGACATAGCCAAGTATAGCACAGTTTAATAGCTGGTACTTGTGTCTAACGTGTAAAACAGTTATAAAAGTTGCGCATGTATTCTCAGCCCAAAAATATATATAAAGGGAGCTATGAAAACTCACGATACGATATGATAGTTTGTAGTAAATATGCATAAGATGGCACTGAACGAGTGCATAGTTGACCTCGAATTCACGAACCTATATCAAGTATATATATTAACACATACACTCGTAATCGAATAAGTTTATATATATTATTTAAATTGTTATATATTTCTATATATATATATATATATATATATATATATATATATATATATATATATATATATATATATATATAAGTATTTATTTGATAAAATGATTTTAATAATGATATTGAATAAAGAGTTGTATTATTTTGTAATAATAATAATAATAATATTCATAATGATAATGGTAATATTCATAATGATACTAGTAATAATAATAATAATAATAATAATAATATAGTGTTAATGATAGCAAAAATAATAATTTTTGTAAAAATGATAATAATGATAATACTTTTTAATAATAATAATACTAATAAAGATAGTCATATTAGTAATAATAATAATGATAACATTTATAATGATACTTATAAATATAAAATGATACTAATACTAATAACAAAAATGATAATGATAAATCTTAATATTAATGATAATAATGTTAATAATTCTATTAGTGATAAAAATAACGATAATAATAATAATAATTGTAAAATATTAATTTTATTGTTAATGTTTGTTATGATAATGATTTTAGTAATTACATAATAATAATACTCATTATAATATAAATAATTATACTTATAACGATAATAATAATAATAATAATAATAATAATAATAATGATTATGATACTTGTAGTAGTAGTAGTAATAATAATAATAATTAATAATAATAATAATAATAATAATAATAATAATAATAATAATAATAATAATAATAATAATAATAATAATAATAATAATAATAATAATAATAATAATAATAATAATAATAATAATAATAATAATAATAATAATAGAAATGAAAACTACCTTAGAAAGCTTTTCTAAAAAAAATGCAACGAACCGGGCTCGAACCCGCGACCTCTCGCTCACCCGCAAACACATCAAACCACTCCTCTGCTTCGTTTCTTTCTGTCTTATTTTCTATTTTAATTCTATTTAACCCGTTATCTGGTTTATATTACTTCTTCTTTTTCTTCTAAAACTGGATCGAACCGAGAACCATTTAATAACCATATCAGAAATTAAAAAGCTGTGATAATGAAACGATATTGATCAAATGGGATTGATTGGATTAATCAAATCAGAAAAGAGAAGAAAAGGAAAGAAAAAAATAAAAGAAGCAGCTGCAGTCGCTGTATAGAAAAAAATGAAGAACATGGATTTTGATTTTGATATTGAGAATGTTTTAGATGAAAATTTCTACACGAATTAAGTTTGAAATCCTTCCTAGAAACTTCCTAAATCCTCAATTTTAACAGAAACAGCAACAAGAGCTCGAATTTCATGAAGAACAATTTGTTGAATTTTAAATTCAAAAACTTTGACTCAAGAATTTGAATTCGTTTTAAAGAATTGAGAGATGATATTTTGCAGATAGTTTGAGTGAACGATTCCTAACACGACTGCATTTAAGGATTTTGGAATGGATTCGAATTCGAGCTTATGAAGAAAAATATACGCGTACAGGGGACGGTTTTTGGTTTATATTTCTTGATTTAATTTCGAATTGCAGTATAATTGAATATGGTAGTGGATATTGAACACACTGATCTGCTTGATGGTTTTATAACGATTAAAGGGTCGATCAAAAACAAATTTGAGGCCAGTAGGGAATTAAAATATATATCACAAGATAAAAATACTGGATCACGATGGATTAATAAATTAAAAAACAGATTTTTGATCCAATAATGCAGATCACGATGGATTAAAAAAATTAAAAGCAGTTAGTGACATAACCTAATTTTGTTATCTGTATTATATTTTTTTATACATTAATAATTAATAAATATATTAGTTATAATATTACTAATAATAATAAGAATAATGATATTATTATTGATAAATAATAAGAAAAATATTGATAATAATATTAATATGACAATATTAATAATAAACATGATAATTTTAATTATAATTAATAATAATGATAATAATCATTATAAAATGTTAATAATACTATTAACAATAATAATATTATTAATAATAAGTTGTATTAATAATAATGATATTTATAATAATCTTAATAATTTTAGTGAAAGTGATAATACTAATATTAATATTAATATTAATATTAATATTAGTAATTACATTAATGATAATAATAATTATTAATAATATTAATATTAATAATTTTGATAATAATAATAATAATAATAAATTATTATTAATAAATAATTGTTCTTGAATCATCTTAATCATATAAAAGTTAGGTTTAAATTTAGTCGAAAATTTTCGGGTTGTTATAGTACCTACCCGTTAAAAGAAATTTCGTCCTGAAATTTAGTTGTTGCCATCAATCGGCGTTGTTTGTAAATAGGTGAGGATATTTTCGTTTTATTTGGTCTTCACGTTCCCAGATATGCTCGGGGCCTTGCGTGAATTCCCTAGAATATTGTTTTGTTTGTAGCGTTTAAATCTTACGATTCATAAATTCTACGAAGTGCATTTTATTATTAATGCAGAGGTTATCTAAAGGATTTAACAAGAGTGTCATTGATTAGGTTTTCTCAAAAAGAGATGATGACGCTATACAAGCATTTCAATACACATGAAATGTGTTGTGAATAATAGTGAGCTTATTTAAACCTTGAGCGTTTATGCCACAATATTAGGGTAGTCAAAATAGAGAGGAGTTCGTGAAAATCACGGTCATGAAATTTGATAGAGATCGTCATTGTTTACAACAAGAATGATGAATATGAGTTGAAAAACAGAGTTTTATCAACATTGAGTAATATGGATGAAATGATTCGATTATAGGAAGAGTATAAACGAAGCTATCATAAAAGATAGAAATGAGGAAATTAAATATTCGCCTTAACTTTCGATATGGTTAAAGTTGATTTTCGGAATTCAAGAGATTTAAAGAAATCTTCGTAATCTTTATAAGATTCGATTCTCCGGTAATTAAGGAATTTGAGATTTTCTTTAATTAAATGCGGTGAATTGCCTGGATTGCTGTGTCTGGAATTTTGCTATAAATTAGCTTCTTCTGTTTTATTATCTTCACCACTTCTATACTTTCTTTCTCGATTCGTACTTCCAAAAGATTTGACAATATGCTTCATCCAGTTCTAATTCTGGATATAGTCCTGACTTTTATATCCATCGTTCTTCTTTTTCATCTGTCGCCAGAAGAGTCAGTTTACTTCTACTATGCTCTTGGATTTATAGTGTTTTTAGTTCTCCCGTGTCTTTATATTGCTATACGCATTGATATACATGGTTTGTAATTTCTGTGTTGTTATCGGGCTTTATATTTTCCCTTATATTTTGGAGCTCTATGCTCTTGTTTTCTTTCCTCGACTTTAAGTAAAGTGAGTAATGGTCTACAATTCGTAGGTATGAGGTTTTGAATGATCATAATATACTAAGCAGAAAGAAATGTAGTAGCACAATTTGACTTGTTACATTACCAGAATTACTGAGGATAGAACTATCAAGAATATATTTTCTTGATATGTTCAGAGTCGTGTAACATGGCCCATGATGATGGTATTGTCTATGAATCATCATCTTCCATTAGAAATTTAGCGTGACTTACTGTAATATAATCACATTGGCCTGACGTCATTATATTATACTAACTCATGCTTCAATTCCCAACACTACTTCAAATCATTCAAAATTTAAACTCAAATTTTACAGAATATAGAAACTTAAACAGTTTTCTTTATGATGTAATAAAGATATCGCAAAGAGATAATTAATTGCAGACAAGAATCGTTATGAAGATATCTTCAGAAATATAGAGGATATTTATAACGAAAGATACGATGATATCTTAGAATTTTCTAAGATCAAATGATAATGTGGAAAATTCTTCTATAAGTATTTAAAATAAGTAAGGGACAGGGTAATTGCTATTGATTTTAGCAGATATTGAATCATCTAGATTCTTTGAATACAGGTTTAGTCTTTGTGATTTATCCACAGCTTCCTTTATGTTTTGCTCAATCCGTTTTTCAATACCAGATTTTCTTTTGAGCTTTTTCAACACACAATTCTTTATTATCAAGCTTTTGGCCATTAAGACTTATCTATAGCTTTTGCTGCTTCATCAGCATTCATAAGGTTGGCGAATCTAAATCATTGGTTATCAATTCGAAGTGTTTTCAAGAATTTTGAATTTGAGCGTTGAACGCAGGATGTAACCGTCAACGGGTCTAATGGTTGACGAAGAAATGTTGTAAATTTCAAAAGTAATGAATGATAATTTTGGTGTTTTGATGTGATAATTCATTGCAGAATACAAATGAATATAATTCATGAATGTAGTGATCTTTAGGAAGATAACACCTGCTAAAACTTTACTTGGATTCTGATATGTCCAAATCAGAATATGCAATTGAATTTGTATGAAAATGGTTGTTCTTTAGTGAACGGATACATATATCTTGTGAATGTAAGTAGGATAGCTACTGATTATTGAATCAGAATTTGAAGTATGTACAATGTAACATATTAATGTGAGATTTAAATATTTCTCGAGTATTACCTACTCGTTAAAATATTTTCACAATTAACAGTTTGTACAAAAGAATTTTTAATTACAATCTTTATGAAGATATACGTTCATATATGTATTCTTCAGATGTAATATAGATTTAATGAGTTAATATACTATTAAACTCATTTGGTTGGAACGAGAATAAATTATCTTCAAAACTTGAGAGATTACATAATCTTAGGGGAATATTTCTCTAATGAAGTTATGAATCAATACTTCATCGTTCATTGTTATTGATATACCTAGGTATATAATGTTAATGCTCGTGAAATTCTTGTGAAATTCACAAGACACGAATAATGTTTTATAGAAAGCTTCGAGTATGTCGAAAATGAAAGTGTAAAACCAAACATGTATTTGAATAATATACTTGGTTTATTATGAAATGGAGTTTATTGTGTTGAAGCAGTGATTAACGATTGTTAAGTCATTAACAAAGGATGTACATCATAGCATATTGTGATATGAATTAACCAAGTAGTACATACTAGTTAAGATTCACACGTAATAGCTTAGTGCGAAAAGATTTATTATTTTTCCAAACCATATATATACAAAGTATACATATATAATCTTCAGGAAGAATGAGTCAATACATCTTAACTCATAATTACTAATATTCCTTGGTATTTATGGGGCGTATGATGTTGATGTTCGAGGTACCGAGTGTGATGTTGAGGCGTGGAATGCGGATGTCGTTGTTGGTGGTGCTGATGATACTAGTGGTGCTGGTTATGCTACTAGTGTTGCTTGTGGTACTTGGGTAGTAGGTGTGAGCCTAGCTTCTAAATCGTGCACCGTTTCCTCCAGGGTTTCTACTTTATGCTCGATTCTATGGATTTGTTCTACCCATTCCTCCGTAAGGTTTATCAATTCTTGATATTTAGTTCGAAGTCTTCTAACTTCTTCTAATAACCCTATCTAGTTAGAATTCGGGAGTAGAGGACGAATACTATCTTGGGCTACATCGAGTCGACTTTCGAGGTAGAAAATCCTTGGAAAAGAGTGAAAACAGTATTGCGAACAGGTTCGCCGGTAAGCGAATCGAGTACTCCGAAGTTTGGTGGTAAGTTTGGCTCGTGATAAGGAGTACCTTCTTCATTTCTCCATAGGGTGAGTATTTCGCGAACCCATCCGCATTTTCTGAAGAAATCATGGTAATTGATCGGTGGGTGTGCTCCCGTCACGCTATCTTTAGAGCTAGAAGAACTTGAGGAATTAGGTGAGAAATCCATATTATGTGTTTGGAATAGGGTTTGATATGAAATGGGTGTTGAATATTGAATGATATATTCATCTCCTTGAATACGTATATATAGCAAAAGATTTTCATAATTTACGGAGGAAATTTAGGAAAAGTGTTAGACAAAGTCTATTAGGATAGATATGATAAGATATGATGTGCTATACTCCATTTATGCAATAATGGTTGTATGATGTGTCGAGATTTAAAAATGATAAGTATGTAATCAGATAAACTTTCGATTAAAGACTTTCAATTCGCAATGGCCTATTCAGGTCTAGGGGCTTGAGCTATAGAATCCTTTAAATTGGTAATCCAAACCCTTCCATTCTAGAGTTTCGTAGACGCCATCTATCAAGAAAATTCAATGATCAAAAAGAACGAAAAAGCAAAGATTTTGAAAGTAATGAATATGAATAGTAGAGATTTCAAGAATCATGGATAACATTTCATGTAATACATATGTAATACACAAAACCATGATAGTTGATAAAGGAATGTCGAGAATTTCAGAAATCATGGTGTCGCATTTAAATGTGGTGGCAGAATTGGATAGTACTTAGGAGAGTGAGCAGAGTTCTTAGATTGGCTTGGCATTCTAAGGGATATTAAAGAATTTAATAAGCCTAGTTTCTAAGGTATAGTGTAGCATTTAACATTTAAAGGCAACAATTAAAGGCACTATAGTCAAGGAATGTTGTAGTCCTACATTGCTAAGGTACCTAATTGTATAAGGCACACTTAAAATGAAATCCTGGTTCTCTACAACAAACTGCTCTGATACCAATCTGTTACACCCCCAAATAGGCCATGGGGTATTTGTGACTAATTATATCAAATCACAGTTGTATAAATGAGAACGACTCTATAAGAGATGTTTTATTGAGTTTTGCAGCGGAAGATAAATAGATTACATTGTATTTAGAGCATTAAATGTTTTTAAATGAATCGATAAGTAACGCATGAAGACTACGATCATGGCAAGCAATTATCATTCAAAGCAGCAGATATACAGCGGAAGTAATATTTAAGTACCTGAGAATAAACATGCTTAAAAAGTCAACACGAGGTTGAGTGAGTTCATAGGTTTGTCATAAATAATGATTTCAGTAATAGATATAGACCACAAGATTTTTATTTATAAAAGTAGATCTTGCAGGGATCTAAAAGTAGTGCCAAGTTTGTGATATTTAGACTAAACAGTTTCAAAGTTTGCCCCGTGACAAGTTGTACTGTCCTTGTCGGTTTGAATCATTATTAAGTAATACAATGACTTGGTCAAATGTATCGGGGACGTTACTTCCGATAGGCCTACCTCCAATAATTAAGAATGCGTTATGTAAAAGCAATTAAAAATATCACAGTGGGGACTTGCAGGACATAGCCAGATATAGCACAGTTTAATAGTTGGTACTTGTGTCTAACGTGTAAAACAGTTATAAAAGTTCCGCATGTATTCTCAGCCCAAAAATATATATAAAGTGAGTTATGAAAACTCACGATATGATACGATAGTTTGTAGTAAATATGCATAGGATGGCACTGAACAAGTACATAGTTTACCTCGGATTCACGAACCTATATCAAGTATATATATTAACACATATACTCGTAATCGAATAAGTTTATATATATTATTTCAATTGTTATATATTTCTATATATATACTTATATATATATATTCTACATATAAGTATTTGTTTGATAAAATGATTTTAATAATGATATTGAATAAACAGTTGTATTATTTTGTAATAATAATAATATTATTCATAATGATAATGGTAATATTCATAATGATACTAGTAATAATAATAATAATAATAATAATAATAATAATAATAATAATAATAATAATAATAATAATAATAATAATAATAATAATAATAATAATAATAATAATAATAATAATAATAATAATAATAATAATAATAATAATAATAATAATAATAATAATAATAATAATAATAATAATAATATAGTGTTAATGATAGCAAAAATAATAATTTTTGTAAAAATGATAATAATGATAATACTTTTTAATAATAATAACACTAATAAAGATAGTCATATTAGTAATAATAATAATGATAACATTAATAATAATACTTATAAATATAAAATGATACTAATATTAATAACAAAAATGATAATGATAAATCTTAATTTTAATGATAATAATGCTAATAATTCTATTAGTGATAAAAATAATGATATTAATAATAATAATTGTAAAAATATTAATTTTATTGTTAATGTTTGTAATGATAATGATTTTAGTAATGAACTGGGCTCGAACACGCGACCTCTCGCTCACCCGCAAACACATCAAACCACTCCTCTGCTTCGTGTCTTTCTGTCTTATTTTCTATTTTAATTCTATTTAACCCGTTATCTGGTTTATATTACTTCTTCTTCTTCTTCTTCTTCTTCTTTTTCTTCTTCTTCTTCTAAAACTAGATCGAACCGAGAACCATTTAATAACCATATCAGAAATTAAAGAGTTGTGATAATGAAACGATATTGATCAAATGGGATTGATTGGATTAATCAAATCAGAAAAGAGAAGAAAAAGAAAGAAAAAAAATAAAAGAAGCAGCAGCAGTCGCTGTATCGAAAAAAAATGAAGAACATGGATTTTGATTTTGATATTGAGACCATTTTAGATGAAAAATTCTACACGAATTAAGTTTGAAATCTTTCCTAGAAACTTCCTAAATCCTCAATTTTAACAAAAACATCAACAAGAGCTCGAATTTCATGAAGAACAATTTATTGACTTTTAAATTCAAAAACTTTGACTCAAGAATTCGAATTTGTTTTGAAGAATTGAGAGATGATATTTTGCAGATAGTTTGAGTGAATGATTCCTAACACGACTGCATTTAAGGATTTTAGAATGGATTCAAATTCGAGCTTATGAAGAAAAAGATACGCGTACAGGGGACGGTTTTTGGTTTATATTTCTTGATTTAATTTCGAATTGCAGTATAATTGAATATGGTAGTGGATATTGAACACACTGATCTGCTTGATGGTTTTATAACGATTAAAGGGTCGATCAAAAACAAATTTGAGGCCAGTAGGGAATTAAAATATATATCAGAAGATGAAAATACTGGATCACGATGGATTAATAAATTAAAAAGAAGATTTTTGATCCAATAATGCAGATCACGATGGATTAAAAAAATTAAAATCAGTTAGTTACATAACCTAATTTTGTTATCTGTATTATATATATTTTATACATTAATAATTAATAAATATATTAATTATAATATTACTAATAATAATAATGATATTATTATTGATAAATAATAATAAAAATATTGATAATAATATTAATATGACAATATTAATAATAAAATTTATAATTTTAATTATAATTAATAATAATGATAAAAATCATTATAAAATGTTAATAATACTAATAATAATAATAATAATATTATTATTAATAATAAGTTTTATTAATAATAATGATATTTATAATAATCTTAATAATTTTAGTGAAAGTGATAATAATAATATTAATATTAATATTAATATTAATATTAGTAATTACATTAATGATAATAATAATTATTAATAATATTAATATTAATAATTTTGATAATAATAATAATAATAAATTATTATTAATAAATAATTGTTCGTGAATCGTCAGAATCATATAAAAGTTAGGTTTAAATTTAGTCGAAAATTTCCGGGTTGTTATAATATTGCACGTGTTGGAGTTTTTGGTGTATTTGGCGTTTGAAATGATTACTACCTAAGTAGCAATTTAATGTTAAGACCTAGGTTTGGTCTAATTGGTGTAAAGTATGATTTAGGTTAAATTGTACTTTGTTATGTTGGTTTGAATTACAACCCGGAGTGGTAATTGGTTTGTGTCCATTAGGTGATTAAATGGGCGGATTTTGGTGAGCAAGGTGTATCCTTCGGCTAAGGGATATTTGTGTCAAGTTCTCTTTTAGAGAATGGCTATTTATGTGTATATTGTACCTATGTGTGATATAGGTGGTTACTTGCTTGAATTTGAGGACGAAGATTATGTTGTACATGACTTGTGCGGGCATTCCAAGGTGAGTGGAATAATTATGCGTGTATGTATATAATGTATTTATTTGTGCAGCGTGAAATGTAGGATAGTCGCGGTGTTCAAGACACCACATTCTACGTAACGAGTGGGATAGTCGCGGTGTTTAAGACACCACATTGTCATGGGAGTGGGATAGTCGCGGTGTTTAAGACACCACTGATGGGTTTGATTGACATGTGGGATAGTCGCGGTGTTTAAGACACCACATTGTCATGGGGGTGAGTTAGTCGCGGTGTTAAGACATCACCCGGGGGATTAGTGATTACGCGATGTTAAGTACACTAATGGATGTTATGAACTCCGACGGTCTTTCGCGAGTACCGGTCCCTTGTACGATTGGTTAATCATGGTTGTGTGAATTTTGTATTAGCATGTTAAATTGTGAACTATATGATATTGGTGTTGCTAGCTTATTGTGACTTGTGGATATTAGTTTATGCATGATGTTTGCATGGTTGTTGAATTGCTAGCTTGTATGCAGTATTGTGTAAGTGATTGCAAGTAAGTATATTATATATGTATAGGTATAATTATTGCATTCACTAAGCATTAGCTTACCCCCTCATTGTTTACCTTTTTACAGGTATTGTGATTGTGAATATAGCAAGTTGTTAGACTAGATGCGTATGAGCGCTTTGGCTCGATGGGGTAGCTTTCAGATACAGATGTGGATTGGGGATTTGGTAGATCCTCGGGATTATGCTCTGGGTATCAGATTGGGCTATTGTGTCTTAACCGTGGTGTTGAATAAATGTTTCGAGGTCGTATTTTTTGGTTGTGTCGAGTCAAACCTTGTATGTGAAATACATTCTCGTAAGGATGTATGATGTCATTTGTAAATCAAGAGTTATTATGATAAATTGTATGCGAAAAACTATTTTGAAATAGTTGTGTACTTGAATGCTATTGAGACCTAACAAATAAAAAAAATGTACTCCGTTTTTGGTTAAACGGATTAGGGTCGTTACAAGTGGTATCAGAGCATAGTCTAAGGGAATTAGGTGACCTTGGAATAGGTGCCTAGTCTTAGACTTATTGACAGTGGTGCATTATTTGCAGGACTTGTAGGAATACGGGTCGGATTGAGATTTGTTAGTGCCTTAGAGTAGGTGACTAACTAGGACTAGTGCATGTCCAAAGTGTGATTATATGGGGCCTTATTTCGTGAGTGAATTAGTGCCTTAGACTGCTAGTGCCTAATGTAAATAGGCGAACTTGAACGTTATTTTGGTGATAGTCACCTAGGTTGTAGGTTGACTCGTATTGCAGTGTACTTGTGCATATTTATTATTATATTGTATATATGTGTATATATATATACATGTATCTATTGGTGCAGTGTTCTAGAGACGAATCTATTGGAGAGATTCAGGTGTTCAGCGGTTTGGAGTGATCAAGGTCACGGTAAGGACTTGGGTCATTCGGGCACTAGGAGTTATTGCGTGTTATTTTGTGTGAATGTTGTCTCAGTCCAGGTAAAGTACTTTGCGTGACCATGTGGAAATGGTAAGGTATGCAATTGTAATAGTGACTGATCACCATTATTACAACCGTGTATCTTGACACCAAGCATGACATGACGAGTACCGAGTGGAGGAAAAGTGGCATGGTTAGGGTAGAATCAGGACGAGTTAGGAATCTTTTATTGGTTCCTAGGATATAGTGGTCTTGGGTGATGTGCTTGTTGTCACATCGGGTTCTTTGTGAGTCAGAAATCGTTACGGTGGTTTCGGTTAGCTAAGGTGAGTGAGTAAACTCACGAGTTTGGGGCGTGCTTAGTCACCCTAAGTAGTGGGTGCACTGTTGAGATTGTTATTAGTTTTAGTTACCCATCGTAACTAGGATGACCGATTTACGTGTGCGTGTGTGTGACGAGGACTTGAATTACGTAATGGAATGCGACAAGTCTAATGATTGTAGTTTTGAGTTACACTCGGTAGAGTGTGTTGTTAGAGAATCGTGTTAGGATTCTTGTTGTGAGTCACCTTGGAATTGGCGAATCGAGGATTCTTGTTAGTGTGTTGTTGGTTATAGGGTAACATTCCTAATGGAATATCCCTTGTAGTAGTGGTTTTATCGAGGTGTGGAAGGATGTAAGACTTGGTGTTTCCAAGCATCTCCTTAGTGTGGATGAAAGGTTTCGTTAGGCTATATCATTTTGGCCTGGTGGAAATTGTGGCTAGCGTGTGATCTCTAGGAACTTTTGAGAAGACAATAAATTGTAAGGTTTGTCGGGTAGGTATGACTTCGGGTCATTATTGTGGAGAGATGGGTGACATCGGGTGTATGAAACCCAAATATCGAGTTTCTAAATTTCGGTAGATTGTGGTGGGAGTCTATTTGACACTGCGTCAGGTGCCCCTTTATACCTGTAAAGTGTGATTTTCAATTCCGGTAATGGTGTGATCACTTTGTGCTTAGGGTGACCGTGAGATGCCCTTGAAAGCAACAGAGATTTCAATTGTGATCGAAGGGTTATAGTAATTCGACGGTTGCGAAAGTCGAAGTTTAAGAGCATTGCAGAAATACTTCTTATGAAGTGAGGGATGAGCGAATCTTTTTGCTCTTATATGATAGACGAGTAAGGATGACCGGTGAGCCGGTGATGGACTTAATGGTCGATTAGGTCAATTAGGTCGAAGGTTATGATGAAGCGTTGATATTGCGGTCGATGCAATTATTGTGTCTTATTGGTCACTCTTCTCCATGAGAGTGAGCAATTGTTGATAAAGGTTTGTTGCGTAGAAGGTCGGGTGATCTCGACTGTGATGCACGACTGATTAAGCGGAGTGGCATATGCCTAGTCATAGAGACGTATGTGGGACTTTGGTGGAGTTTGCTTTGCGAATGATAAAGAAATGTTAATTGTCATTTGTGGTATGAAGGTGTGATGTCGTCGCGTGTACGACGTCTCAAGTGATTGTACATGTCGGCTCTGAGAGCCTAAAGTGAATTGCGGTGATTTGGTGTTTATAACCAACGGTGAGAATGGTCTTGTGTGACGTGGAATTTCAATTCCGTGGGATGTTATCATCTTGACGGTGAGAATGTGGAGATGAATCCTAAGTGGGGAGTTTTACTACCACCCGAGGAAACTCAGGTGGTGTTAAATTTAGTGAAGTATCGGGGTGTACAATGTTAGGCCTCAATAGAGATTTGGAGTTCCTAATGGGGAAGATTGACGGGTTGTTCTTGTTGACTCGACATCATGCGTTACAATTGTGAGTTACAATTCCGGAATGTCATGTGTAGAGTTGTGATGATGGGATCGAATGAAGTGTAAGTCTTCTTCTTAAGCAAGATGGTCATGTAGTACCAAGGTGCGATACGAGACCAAATGTGAAGCTTGAGATCACGAAAGTGAGAGAATGAAGTTGTCGTTGCGGGTTCTCGCATAGTGGGAATCTGGGTTGTCGTGAAACTCGGATAGTATTATTTGATTGGTACGAGTTCGTTGTTGCGAAGATACTGTATTTTCCCTGCCGGGAAACGTGATAGTGGAAATTGTCGGTGGATTATTTCACTTTATGGATGATTATGAGGCGGGGAGTGCCGGTTCCGATTGTCTCACATGGAGACACGCGGATGTTGTTTGTGTGTGAGGGTGTTTTCCCTAGTGATGTGACCCGTTGGTTGCATTGAAATGTCGAGGCCATCCTTAATAAACGGTCTAGGAAGGAGGATTCACCAGACGTTGGTGAATATTTTGTGGGTCGTGTGGTGAATTGCGAATTTGTTGTGATGATAATTCGCTGTTGACGGGATTCTAGTACGCGAATAGTTTCCATGCTAGTACTAGGGGGCCGTCTTGTGTGGTTGTGTTGTACGGTTTGGAGGAGAAATCCTGTGTCGAGTATTGATGTTTGGGCTCGATCATGGTATATTATTGTCGTCTTAAATTAATTCTGTGACGAATGATCGTTGGCAGAGCAAATGATGGGAAGGTTATGTTCCTAGTATGAGTAGTTGGTTCCTGAATCAGAGAACATTCATGAATGACTGGTTGAGTAGTACGTTTATGAACCGATGAAGTACAGAGTTTTAATTAGGCATGGATCCTTCTCGATTTGGATTAATGTAAGACTTGGTTCACGGCGTAGTAGACCTAGTAGATCGCGTTGGGTGATATAGTTAAGGATGTAGCTTGTTGCGAGTTTTAGTCGAGAGAACTTAAAAGGATACTGGTGTTTTACGTACTTTGACATTGAGTGTATGAGATACCGCTGGTTGCGGTAATGCACGCTAGTTATTATTAGCTTGTGGTAAAATCTTCGGATTAACAGAAGATGCTATGAACATCGAGTTTGGTTGTGTGTCGAAGGACCATCGAGTGTGGGTCCGATTGGTTAAGTGACAGAGATCACGAGGACGTGATCCAGTTTAACTGGGAAGAGTTGTAAGATCCTGAATTTTTGTGCACCAGAAAATGTTCCTGAAAGTGTCAGTAAATGTGTGCATCAGAAAGCGCCACTAAAAGTGAACCTAACACTTATGCATTTTCAGAATTTACATCAGAATCAGAATCTGTCAACTTCAGTCCCTGAACTCTAAGAACTGGTAATATGTCGCGTTTTAGAGGTGTTTGTCTCGTTTTGGAGCGTCGCGGAACTCGACATATATGGTTGAAACGCGATGGCCTAAAAACCGGCCACCTGACCACTTTATCGCGTTGGGTTGATGTTGTCGCGTCCTGGTGTCGCGAAACGCGACATGGTGTCTCGAAACGCGACAATTATCATTGTATTGACATTTTTAACCCGTTTTAATGGGATCTTTTGGGGGTATTTCAGTAATTTCATATATTGGCGGTTTTAGAGCCATAAGACTGATTCAAGGATCAATTTTATCCTCATTCACACACCAAATACTCTCATCTTCAACCCTAGAGAGAGAGGAGAGAGTTTGGAGAGAGAAAGCTCCATTTGGAGAAGAAGAGGAGTGTTTCGGGTCGAACCTCAAGTGTTAAAGTTGTTCATCTCGTTCCTAGCTACATTTTGGTAGTGGTGGTAAGTTCTAACTTCGATTTTCATTATTTGATTTTGATATTCAAATTAGGGTTTGAGCTTGAACTTGTTAGAAACCCTTTAATGGTTGTGAAATGGGTTGGTTATGGTTAGTAGATGGGTTTTGACCCGTTATTGGTGGGTTAGGGTTTGATGACGATTTTGGTCATAGTTTTGGGTCTAAATCACTAGATTATAAATGTGTTAGTGTATATATATTCATAAGAACATGTTAGTTGGTCAAAAATGGGTGTTGACTTTGATTTAGTGTCAAACTAAGATTTAAGTCAAGTTTTGGTGAATCAAGTATGTAAATACTTGATTTAGTTGTAATTAGTGTTTTGAAAATATAATCACTAGCCGTTAGTGATTATGGGGAGTTTTTATGACTTTGGTCAAAATGGGAAATTTGAATTGGGTCAAAATTGAGGATGACACTAATTTAGATTAAATGGATGTTAAACGCTTTGGTTAAGTGTTAAATAGTGTTTTTGGATGTAATTACTCGCGAGAAGTAATTTTGGGTTAAAATGGTATTTTAACAATAAGTCAAATGTGGTCAAAAGCAATATGGGTCAATATTGCACGTGTTGGAGTTTTTGGTGTATTTAGCATTTGAAATGATTAATACCTAAGTAGCAATTTAATGTTAAGACCTAGGTTTGGTCTAATTGGTGTAAAGTATGATTTAGGTTAAATTGTACTTTGTTGTGTTGGTTTGAATTACCATCCGAAGTGGTAATTGGTTTGTGTCCATTAGGTGATTAAATGGGCGGGTTTTGGCGAGCAAGGAGTGATCCCTCGGCTAAGGGATGTTTGTGTCGAGTTCTCTTTTAGATAATGGCTATTTATATGTATATTGTACCTATGTGTGATATAGGTAGTTACTTGCTTGGATTTGAGGACGAAGATCATGTTGTACATGACTTGTGCGGGCATTTCAAGGTGAGTGGAATAATTATGCGTGTACGTGAAGGTATTTCGTATGCCCGAGAGACATATTAAATTAATGTGGCTAATATGTTTTGATCCAAGTCGGTTCATACCCAATAACAAGCTTACTGACACCTTAAACGTATTTAATCTTAATGAATGGATCATTAAATGAATACGCGACACTTGGATTTTAGAAAATCGGTTTTCTAAAATATTATTACTTGAGATAAACTATTTGGATAATTTATATGATAAGGATATAATATTTAATAGGTTTTAAATAATTAAGTTGTGCTACATTTTATAAAATGGTTTATAAAATGAAAGTAACTTAACAAATAACAAGTTTTATAAAAAAAATTACATTTTTTTATAACCCATGATGGGTGGCGGTTTTGGCAAGACCAAGGGGACTCACCCATGCTTAGATGTTACTTTTAAGATGACACAACTCCTAATGTACATGCTTAATAAGTTTACCAATGCTTTGACTCAAGTAATACAACACATACACATAAAATAGCAAGTAAAAAATTCTGCTCCTATGCATGCTGCTGGCCTAACTGTTTAAGGAAAAAGGAGAGGGTTTTTGCTTGCTTAACTAGTCCATTCAAGTGTCCAAAATCCTAACTAAATCCTTGGTGGTGTTGGTAACAAAAGGCTTGTGGGTATTACTCTCTTGAGGCTTCAAGTTAGATGCTTTTGTTTCATCATCTTAATCATCTTCTTGTTCTTCAAACTCACCCTCAATTAACTTGAGGAGGTACTACTTTCTTCCTTCTTGATATATATATATATATATATATATATATATATATATAAGCATTTATCCATGACTTGATATTAATATGGGATTTTACAAAATGGATTAACAAATGTATTTGTTCTCTAAATGCTTCTGCTTGCTTTAACTATCTTAAAATTGGTTTTAATGATTGAGTTAACTACATGAACATGTTGTCATGAACTTATTGAATTCCATCAATGGTAACAGAGCCGAAGTCTATGGATTATGCTTCTTATATGGTCTGTAAACCCACAGTATTTGCATCCTAAGTACACGCATGAAAATGGAATGAAAAAATTGTCGGGTTTGGGTAGGTATGAAGTGTTGGACGAATTTTGGGAGGTTCCAAATGGGTTTGGAACTTGCCATTGGGTCATATTATGTTGTATGTTGTTGTTCACAATCAAGCCTTGACCTTGTGTTTGGATGGTTGAATGTTTGGTTGATTTAATTCATTCAATTGGTTTGTAATAATATTTATTCAATTGGTTTGTAATAATAGTCATTTGGTTATGTAATTTATTTTATATTTGGCATGTAAAATAGATTAGGTTGTATTTCATTTTCTAGACAAAGTGTATTAGGAAGTATTTTGTAATAAGATGAAGATACAAGATGAAGACTTAGAAGAACACAAGAAGAAGCATTTGGATGCAAGATTAAGTAGGAGATTTAAAATCTCCTACTTTGTGTTATAACCCGTTAACCGGTGGCATATGTTTTCGGCTAAACAAATGTCTACCAAATTGGCTTGATTGTGAACATATTTATTTTGCATGCATGGTTGTTTATTGTGTTTGTATGTTTGGTTGCTACAAGTAGATCACAAATTAACAAAATGTAAAATGACAATTTAATTGGTTAAATTAGACATTATTAACGACATGCAAAACGACAATTTAATTAGTTAAATTGAAAGTGGCAAAAGGACATTGATAAACGGTTGTTAAGAACATGAAAAGGATTTAATAATTGGTTAGTAAGACACAATAAAATGGTTTATTTTCAAAGTAATAAAATTGGCCTTATTACATAATATGAAAAATGGATTTTCGCATGAACCACACACTAAATGCATGTTAGTGTATGGTACAATAGTTTTCTTAAACTAGAAATTATGAAAACTTAAAATCGCTAAATTAACAAGGTAAACCAGTTAAACGCCATCCTTATTGTGTGAAACTTAGGCATATTAGGGAACTCATGATGGGATAAAGGTCACCTAACCATTATGAGCAAACTAATATGATTAAGGTGAATTTTGCACACTTGTGGGATAAAGGTCACCTAACCACTTGTATGTTGAATTTACACGTTTACACAAGTAGGACGACCTGATTTGGGAATCATGAACTTAGGGTCACCGAAGCATGAGTAACAAATAGGCGTTGATGGGTAAATATGCCATGCAAAAGGATTGCATGATCCCATAACTTAGAAGTTGCAAAAGGATTGCAATTGTCATATAATGACTACCTAACTAAATCAAATGACGGGATAAAGGTCACCTAACCAAAATTTGGTTTACCGTTGGATTCTAAAATTTAATATATATCAATTGGATTTAAAGGGTATTGATTGTTAAATTAAAATTGATACTTAAACAACTTTGTTAAATTTTGTAGATGGCCGCCAATAATAACAACATTCCTAACTTACCAATCAACTGTAACAACCTATCGTTGAGGTCAATCCTCGAAAAGGAAAAACTCAACCATACGAACTTCATGGATTGGTTTCGCAATCTAAGAATTGTCCTCAAACTAGAGGATAGGGCGTATGTATTGGAAGACCCCATTCCCGATCAACCGGACGAGGATGATACGGAAGGCATGGCTTATTGGGAGAAATATTGCACCGATTCGGTGCAAGTTTCTTGCCTCATGCTTGGGACTATGATACCAGAACTCCAAAAGGATTTCGAGCATCATAGTGCATATGACATGATCACACAATTGAAGGAGATGTTCCTTCAACAAGCTCGTGTCGAGCGCTTCGAAACGGTTCAAGCGCTTCATGCATGTCAGATGGACGACTCCCAATCCGTTTCATCTTATGTCCTTAAAATGAAAAGCCTAATTGATCGAGCGAACCGTCTAAACTGCAACGTGTCTAATGAATTAGCCACAGACCTTATCCTTAATTCTTTGTCAAAGAGGTTTGACACATTTGTAATGAATTACAACATGAATGGATGGGATAAGAGCATTGGCGAATTACATGCCATGCTAAAGACGGCCGAAGCGAGCATGGGTAAAAGGGCTTCACCCATGTTTATGATCAATGAAGGCGGGTCCAAAAACAATAACACTTCTAAGCCAAAGACGGCTAAGAGGAAAGAACCGCCTACCAAGGTAAGGGCAAGGGAAAGGGGAAGATGGTTACCCCAACCAACAATAACAAGAAGCAAAAGGTTGCCGGTAAAGCTAACCCCAAGGAAGATCCGTGCTTTGGATGCGGTGAAATGGGTCACTGAAAACGCAACTGCCCGGTCTACCTAAAGGAGTTGAAAGAAAAGAGGGATGCATGGCAAACCTCAGGTAATGTATATATGGTATACATTGAGCTTAGTATTACTTCTTCTAATACATAGGTATTAGACACAGGATGTGGAACTCACATTTGCAATTCTATGCAGGGGTTCAAAAGAAGTAGACAAGAAGCGCGAACATCAAGTCTCTTCATGGGAAATGGAGCTAAGGTGCAAGTAGTAGCTCAAGGAGACTTTTTTTTGAAGCTTCCAAGTAGTTTGGAGCTTATTTTTAAAAATATTTTGTATGTACCCGATTTATCTCGAAACATTATTTCTGTATCCCGTTTGAAACAATGTGGTTTTAATCTTAATTTCATTAATGATGATATCCATGTTTCTTTAGATAATGTGTTCTATTTCAAGGCCTCGCCTTTGAATGGTATTTATGAATTGGTTCATGATGACACGTCATACAATAGCTCAATATACCATGCAAACACCAAGAAACTCAAAAGGGATTTGAGTGATTCCTACTTATGGCATTGTCGCCTTGGTCACATAAACAAGAATCGAATGCATACACTTCAAAAGAATGGACTTTTGAAATCAAATGAACTAGACTCATTTGATGTATGTGAATCTTGTTTACAAGGAAAAATGACTAAAGCACCTTTCAAAGGGACCTATGAAAGGGCTAAAGACTTATTGGGATTAATACATTCGAATGTATGTAGACCCTTTAAGCCCATGGCTAGGAACAGTGAAAGATACTTCGTTACTTTCATTGAAGACTTCAGTCGTTTCGGATATGTCTACTTGTTAAGACACAAGGACGAAACTTTTGAAGCATTCAAAGAATATCAAAATGAAGTACAAAATCAACTCAATAAGACAATCAAGGTACTTCATACCAATAGAGGAGGTGAATACCTAAGCGATGCTTTCCAAGATCATCTTAAAAGTTGTGGGATTATCTCGCAACTCACTCCTCCTGGAACACCTCAACTTAATGGAGTTTTCGAAAGGAGGAACCGAACCTTAATGGATATGGTTTGATCTATGATGGCTAGAAACTCGTTAACTCTATCATTTTGGGGTTATTATCTATGCTCCGCGGCTCGTATTCCAAATATGGCCCCAACCAAGAAAGTGGAACGAACTCCTCATGAGATGTGGTTTGGAAAACCTCCATCTCTATCATACTTAAAGGTATGGGGATGTGAAGCTTATCCTAAGCGTTACGTCCCTAATAAGTTGAATGCTTGATCCACGAAGTGTATCTTAATAGGATATGCCAAGGATGATATGGGATACTATTTCTTTGATCCAACCGAGAAAAATGTATTTGTTGCTCGAAAGGCTGAATTCCTTGAAACTAAGTTCCTAATGGAAGGAAATAGTGAGAGGAAGATAGATCTTGAAGAGGTTCTAAATCAAGTAGATGATACACAATTGGTTGACACTAGCACTCAACATGAAAATGTTGAGAGTGATCAAATGGATGATCAAAATACACAAGACGTTCGCAGATATGGTAGGATTAGTAATCCTCCTGAGAGATATGGGTTTCTCATGGATGGTTGCTATGTGGTTGATTTGGATGAACCAACAAACTACCAAGATGCTTTATCAAGGATTGATAAGGATAAATGGCAGGAAGCCATGAACGCTGAGATGCAATCCATGTATGACAACCAAGTTTGGGAACTTGTTGCACAACCTACCGGCTCAAGGCTAGTTGATTGTAAATGGATTTTCAAAATGAAAACCAACATACATGGAAACTTGGATACATATAAAGCTAGACTTGTAGCAAAAGGTTTCACTCAAACTCAAGGGGTTGACTATGATGAAACTTTTTCGCCTGTGGTAATGCTAAAGTCTATAAGGATATTACTTGCCATTGCTGCTCATTATGATTATGAAATATGGCAAATGGATATCAAGACCGCCTTCCTAAATGGACATCTTGAGGAAGATGTCTATATGGTTCAGCCTGAAGGTTTTGTTGATTCGAAATATCCTAAAAAATTATGCAAGTTAAAGAAGTCAATCTACGGATTGAAACAAGCATCTAGAATGTTGAATCATCATTTTAATGAGAAGGCCAAGAAATTTGGCTTCATTAAAAATGGTGATGAAGCTTGCGTATACAAGAAAGCTAGTGGGAGCACTATCATGTTCCTTGTACTATATGTGGATAATATATTGTTATTTGCAAATGATAAGTCGGCAATGCAAGGTGTTAAAACTTGGCTAAGTAAATGCTTCTCCATTAAGGATCTTGGAGAAGCACAATACATTTTGGGGATTGGGATCTACAGGGATAGATCCAAGAAACTGATAGGTTTGAATCAAAGTGCATATATTAAAATGATAGTCGCGGTGTTTAAGATACCACATTGTCATGGGGTGAGTAAGTCGCGGTGTTAAGACATCACTCGGGGGATTAGTGATTACGCGGTGTTAAGTACACTAATGGATGTTATGAACTCCGATGGTCTTTCGCGAGTACCGTTCCCTTATACGATTGGTTAACCATGGTTGTGTGAATTTTGTATTAGCATTATAAATTGTGAAATATATGCTATTGGTGTTGCTAGCTTATTGTGAATTGTGGATATTAGTTTATGCATGATGTTTGCATGTTTGTTGAATTGCTAGCTTGTATGCAGTATTGTGTAATTGATTGCAAGTAAGTAGATTATATATGTATATGTATAATTATTGCATTCACTAAGCGTTAGCTTACCCCTCTCGTTGTTTACATTTTTACAGGTATTGTGATTGTGAATCTAGCAAGTTGTTAGACTAGATGCGTAGGAGCGCTTGGGCTCGATGGGGTAGCTTTCGGATATGGATGTGGATTGAGGATTTGGTAGATCCTCGGGATTATGCTCTGGGTATCGGGTTGGGCTATTGTGTCTTAACCGTGGTGTTGAATAAATATTTCGAGGTCGTATTTTTTTGTTGTGTCGAGTCAAACCTTGTATGTGAAATACATTCTCGTAAGGATGTATGATGTCATTTGTAAATCAAGAGTCGAGATAAAACGTTAACGAGTTATTATGATAAATTGTATGCGGAAAACTATTTTGAAATGGTTGTGTACTTGAATGCTATTGGGACCTAACAAATAAAAAAATGTATTCCGTTTTTGGTTAAACGGATTGGTGTCATTACAATTCTGTAGGCATGGATCAGGCTTTTGAGACTTTGTGGGAGGATTTGAAATGACGGATGATCGAAGAGTATTGTCCCTATTATGAAACTGTTAAGATGGAGCGAGAACTCCAAAATTTGAAGCTAGTAGGTACTGATCTAGCCAGATACAACAAGAGATTCTTTGAGCTCGCTCTCATGTGTCCGAATATGGTTACTCCCGAACGCCGCAAGATCACTTTGTATGTGAAGGGATTGACCGAGAATATCCAGAGCGGTGTGGCTACTTTGAAGCCGAGAACTGTACAAGAGGCTGTTGAGATGGCTAGTGAGTTGATGGATCAAGTTGAACAGCAAGGGAAGACTCCCACCTTAACTGAGTCTAAAACTTGTGATAACAAGAGGAAATGGCACAACAACAATAACTCGGGGAAGATTTTCAATCAGCTACCCTATAAGAAACAAGATACTTCTAAGGGCAACACTACAACTCCGAATACTAGTTTTGGCTATAATGGAAGATTCCCGTTGTGTGCTAAATGTAATAGGCATCATCCGGGAGTGTGTTTGAAGAAGTGTGATAAGTGCAAAAGGACTGGACATGTGGCTACATAATGTAAAGATGGTTCGAATGTGTGCTATGGGTGCGAAAAAAAAGGCCATTTCAGGAAGGATTGCCAACTGCTAGTAAGAATGTTGAACCTGCAAGAGGAAGAGCTTTCAACATTAACTCTAGTGAAGCTCGTGATGATCCTAAGCTGGTCACGAGTACGTTTCTTCTCGACAATCAACATGTTTATGTATTTTTCGATTCTGGAGCTGATGGAAGCTTTATATCTAGAGATTTTTGCCATAGACTTACGAATCCTGTATCGTCATTAGAAAACTTATATCTATAGAACTAGGGAATGGTAATATAATGAGTGTTGATAAGGTTTACCGTGATTGTACTTTGACTTTGGCTGGAACGTCGTTTAAGATAGATGTGATACCAATTAAGCTAGGACCTTGTGGTTGGAATGGACTGGTTAGTCGAGAATAGAGCTGACATTGTTTGTCATCAGAAGGCGATTCGTATTCCTGTTATCGAAGGTGAACCTCTAATTGTGTATGGAGAGCGAAGAAATACACCGTTACATTTTATTAACTGTTTGAAGGCGCAGAAACACATAAGAAAGGGTTGCCATGCTATGCTGGTTCATGTAAGCAAAACTGAATCTGAAGGCAAGAAACTAGAAGATGTGCCAATTGTTAGAGAATTTCCCAATGTTTTTCCAGATGAGTTACCCGGATTACCTCCGCATAGAGATGTAGAGTTCCAGATTGATTTAGTGCCCGGAGCAGCACCAGTAGAGCGTGCACCGTATAAACTTGCACCACCAGATTTGCAAGAGTTGTCTAGTCAACTGCAAGAGCTTTTAGACAAAGGATTCATTCGACTGAGTTCTTCACCATGGGGAGCTCCTGTACTATTTGTGAAGAATAAGGATGGATCTATGAGACTTTGTATCGATTATAGGGAGTTAAATAAGTTGACTATTAAGAATAGATATCCGTTGCCGAGGATTGATGATTTGTTTGATCAATTACAAGGATTAGCATGTTACTCTAAGATTGATCTGAGGTCAGGTTACCATTAGATGAGAGTAAAAGAGGCAGATTTACCAAAGACAGCATTTAGAACACGCTATGGACACCATGAGTTCACAGTAATGCCGTTTGGATTGACGAACGCACCCACTGTGTTCATGGATCTCATGAACCGTGTGAGTAAACCATATCTGGACAAGTTTGTTATTGTGTTTATCGACGATATTCTGGTATACTCTTAGAATGAGGAAGAACATGAGCAACATCTCCGTTTGCTACTAGAGATGCTCAGGAAGGAGCAGTTGTATGCGAAATTTTTGAAGTGTGATTTTTGGCTACAAGAAGTGCAACTTTTGGGTCATATCGTAGGTGTCAATGGTATCCAAGTTGATCCTGCGAAGATAGAAATGGTTAAGAAATGGGAGACTCCTAAGTCGCCAACGCAGATACGACAATTCTTAGGTCTCGCCGGTTATTATAGAAGATTCATTGAGGGATTTTCTACTATTGCCCGACCGTTAACAGCATTGACTCACAAAGGTAAGAAGTATGAATGGACTGAGCTACATGAGTCTGCATTCCAGTTGCTAAAAGAGAAGTTAACTACTGCACTCATTTTGTCTTTACCCGAAGGAACCGAGGATTTCGTAGTTTATTGCGATGCTTCACGACAGGGTTTTGGTTGCGTGTTGAAGCAACGTAAGAAAGTGATTGCATATGGATCACGACAATTGAAAATACATGAAGAGAATTACACGACGCATGATTTAGAACTTGTTGATGTGGTCTTTGCACTAAAGATGTGGAGACACTATCTGTATGGTACTAAGTTTACTGTTTTCATGGATCACAAGAGTTTGCAGCATATTTTTGATCAGAAATAGCTTAATATGAGGCAGAGACGTTGGATTGAACTATTGAATGACTACGACTGCGACATTTGCTATCATCCTGGCAAGGCTAACGTAGTTGCAGAAGCCTTGAGTAGGAAGGAAAAAGTTAAGCCCATTCGAGTTAGAGCATTGAATATGACTATTCGAAGGAACCTTACTTCTTAGATACGCGATGCATAGCTAGAGGCATTGGAGAAGAGAATGTTGCTACCTAGTCACTTCGAGGAATCGATAAGAAGTTTGTTATTAAAGAAGATGAAACCTGATATTTCTTCGACAGAATTTGGGTACCGAAGTTTGGAGGATTAAGGGAACTAGTGTTAGATGCGGCACACAAGACAAGGTATTCTATTCACCCTAGATCTGACAAGATGTACCAAGATCTTAAGGTACTGTACTGGTGGCCTAACATGAAAGCTGATATTGCTACTTACGTTGGTAAATGCTTGACTTGCGCTAAGGTCAAGGCTGAGCACCAGAAACCGTCACGATTGCTGACACAACCAGAGATTCCCCAATAGAAGTGGGAAAATATTACTATGGATTTTATCACTAAGTTACCCAAGACTGTAGGAGGTTATGATATGATTTGGGTTATCATTGATCATCTCACAAAGTCTGCTCACTTTATACCGATTAAGGAAATGGGTAAGATGGAGAAGTTGGCACAAATCTACATAAAGGAAGTGGTTTCCCGACATGGAGTGCCGATAACCATTATTTCTGACAGAGACAGCAGATTTACATCTATATTCTGACAAGCTTTGCAAGATGCCATGGGAACCCGTTTAGACATGAGTACAGCATACCATCCACAAACTGATGGTCAAAGCGAGAGAACCATCCAAACGTTAGAAGACATGTTGAGGGCGTGTGTTATTGACTTTGGAATTGGATGTGATAGACATCTACCGTTAGTAGAGTTCTCTTATAACAATAGTTATCACGCAAGTATAAAGGCAGCGCCTTTTGAAGCACTGTATGGCAGAAAGTGCAGATCACCAGTATGTTAGACTGAGTTAGGAGATAGTCAATTAACTGGTCCTGAGATTATATACGAAAAGACCGAGAAGATCGCGCAGATAAAAGAGTGACTGAAAATAGCGCGAGATCGTCAAAAGAGGTATGCCGATGTTAGAAGGAATGATTTGAAATTTCAGATTGGAGACAAAGTTATGCTCAAGGTATCACCGTGGAAGGGTGTAGTAAAAGAGGTAAGTTAAGTCCGAGATATATTGGACCGTTTGAGATTACCGAGAGAAATGGACTGCTAGCGTATAGACTAAAACTACCGCAAGAACTCCGCGAGATTCACGATATTTTTCACGTTTCTAATTTGAAGAAATGCTTATATGTTTGGTAATTCCTTTAGACGAGATACAAGTTGATCCTAAGCTTAATTTCGTTGAAGAACCTGTTGAGATCATGGACCGTGAGGTCAAAAAACTAAAGCAAAGTAGAATTCTGATCGTTAAAGTTAGATGGAATGCCCGTAGAGGACCAGAATTCACGTGGGAGCGTGAAGATCAGATGAGACTGAAGTATACGCAACTGCTTCCCGAGGAGACGACTACGGTGAATGAGCACTAAAATTTTGGGACGAAAATTTTCATAACAGGTGGGTAGTGTAACAACCCGACTTTTTCCATTTACTATCGTTACTTGTCCGTTAAGTATTTAACGGTGTTTACTTAGACTTTATGTGTTTAATAGAACTAAATTCATATTTGATCCTATTAGATTACTTGAACTAATATGTTATATTAATTTATAATTTTGTTTCGGATAGCGAAATAACTAGAAAACGTTACGATTAAGTTAATCTCCTAGAAAGCTTTTCAGTTTACGGAACTTAGAAAAATGACAAAATAATTATTTTCAATAATTATTGACTTTACAGAAAAACTAATTTAATTTATTATTTATTTAATGAATTATATCTAGTGATTGCGTTTCCACGACTAGTTAACGTTCCGGAGACCCGGTACAGTTAACGGCAACGAAACGGACCAAGCGCTTACGAGTATTTTATAATGACCCGTCCTAATCCATCTGGATGAATACATTACATTTGGTTACATCGCGAGGTACTTGACCTCTATATGATACATTTTACAAACATTGCATTCGTTTTTAAAAGACAAACTTTCATTACATCGAAAGTTGACGGCATGCATACCATTTCATAATATATTCAACTATAATTGACTTAATAATAATCTTGATGAACTCAACGACTCGAATGCAACGTCTTTTGAAATATGTCATGAATGACTCCAAGTAATATCTCTAAAGTGAGCAAATGCACAGCGGAAGATTTCTTTCATACCTGAGAATCAACATGCTTTAAAGTGTCAACCAAAAGGTTGGTGAGTTCATTAGTTTAACATAAATAATCATTTACATCATTTTAATAGACCACAAGATTTTCATTTTCATTTCTCATAAATATACGTCCCATGCATAGAGACAAAAATATCATTCATATGGTGAACACCTGGTAACCGACCTTAACAAGATGCATATAGAATATCCCCTATCATTCTGGGACTCCCTTCGGACTTGATAAATTCGAAGTACTAAAGCATCCGGTACTTTGGATGGGGCTTGTTGGGCCCAATAGATCTATCTTTAGGATTCACGTCAATTAGGGTGTCAGTTCCCTAATTCTTAGATTACCAGACTAAAAGGGACATATTCGGTTTAATAATCCAGCCATAGAATGTAGTTTTAAGTACTTGTGTCTATTTCGTCAAACATTTATAAAAGCGCATGTATTCTCAGTCCCAAAAATATATATTGCAAAAGCATTTAAAAAGGGAGCAAATGAAACTCACCATACTGTATTTTGTAGTAAAAATACATATGGCGACATTGAACAAAAGTAGGTTTGGCCCCGGATTCACGAACCTATATCATTTATATACATATTAAGACATATAATTGTACTCGAACAAATTTACATATTTTAGTGATATAATTGTTATTTTAATATATCATATGTTTCATTAATAACTTAATTAGATATATTTATTTTTATATATTTTAAATAGATAATTACTATTTATTACAAAAATATTAATATTGTTATGTTTTATGTCATAAATATATTTTTATATAGAAAATATTTATTTAATATATATTAATAATACTAATAATAATAAAGATAAAAAAATATAATAATACTAATTTTAATTTAAAAAAAATATATAAATAAAATACCTTTAGTAATAATGATAATTATAATAATACTAATAATAATAATAATTATAATAATAATTTTACAAATAATGATAATAGTTTTTATAATAATAATTCTACTAATATTTAATGATAATACTAATGATAATAATAATAATGATAATACTTTAATAATAGTAATGATACTTGCTAATATTGATAATAACAATATTAATAAAAACAATGCTAATAAGTAAAAAAAAATAAAAAATAAAATAATTATAATACTAATAAGTAACATAATAAATAATAATAGTAGCTAATGAATATGTCTCGGCCCAACTAACAAAACTGAAACATAAGGCCCAACCAAAAATCCATAGTCCATAGAAAGTAGTGGCCCAAGAGCATTGTGATCAAACCCTAATGAATTTACTTAGCCCGTTAAATTGAGGGGGTTCGGTTTTCATGGTTTTTAATCGGATATAAACAGGAAGGGAACACCCAGCACCCAAAACGATCGTAGATCATCATCGCCATCATATCTGTATCATCATCCTCATTGTTCCATCAACACCAACTTCAATTTCATAACTCCGATTTGATGAAGGTCCCCCTCTCTGAGATCAGGAGCTGTTGATCGACATCGATCCTTGAGCTCAAAACCTTCAATTTTCATATTAAGGTTAACCCTACAATTCGATTCAGAAAACGTGTTCCTGATCAGATACTCGAGACTTCGTTCATCATCATCTGGTTGGATTAACAGTAATTCAATGGAGAATCAGATCGTGTCTTTCGTTTTTCATAAACTCAATACGATTTGATTCTCGGGTTAATTGACAACGAATTGGGGAAAATAAAAGTGTATATTTGTTCTAAAGCTAATCGTGATTGTTTTTTATAACTTCTCAAATTTAAACACGAAGAATTGAATCCGAATTCGAAGGTCAAAGCCCGTAGCAAAAGTTAAGTAAATTTTGATTTCTCAAATTCGAAGGAGGTATGATGTTTTTAGGTTATGAATCTGTATTTTGAATTTATGAAAACATTCGTCTGTATTTTGGTTGATAATCTTAGAATTATTTTATAAATTTTGTGAGTTTTGTATTGGTATTATTGTGTTGGTTTTCGAATAGAAATATATGCACATTTGATTATGATAGGATGTGATTGTTTATGAGTTAAAGCAGAACTAGGTAGTAGTAACCTGATGGTAGCAATAAATTTGATGGTTTGATGTTGTAAACGATTACTTGCAGGGATGTAGAGTGTAGCAGTCTTTTGTAAACCATAATTTTCGTATTGAGCTGAATTAGAACAGGCAGAGATAGGACGGTAGTAATGAAGGTGGTACAATTTCGATGGTGGTGATTGTTGTTGTATTCTGAATAGGAGAAGTAGGAGAGACAGACAATGTGGCTGTAGGAGGTGTGACAGTTAAATGGTTACACTTGTTAGGAGTCTGGTGGTTGAGGATGGTAATTAAAACAACAAATAGGAATAACAGGCTTTTTGTTGAAGCATGATATCGATTAACACAACACATTAGAGGTGATATTGTAGTAAACTAGTGAAACAGAAAGACATAGTATTGAGTTAGTTCTCTAACCATGTGAATAGCAGCAGCCTTGTAGTTGCCTTAGTTTAATAAAGTGATCATTGGTGTCTATATGGGTGGTGGTGGTAGGTCATAACAGAAATAAAATTAGCAGCAGCAGGTGGCTTTGTGCAGGTGGTTAACAAAGGTGGTTTAATATGAGATGGGTGTTGTGGTGTTCTTGGTCAAAATAGAAATTAGTGATGGGTTTTGTGGTTTGTGATGGTAGGGTTTGGCCGATTATAGTTCCAAGGGATGTAGTAGTAGTACATGTTGTCGATGGTTGAAATGAGATGAGGTTATGGTGATGTATTGTAGAAGCAGAGAAAGAAGATAGGATATAGTTATAAGGCTCATGCTTATTTGTATATGAAATATAGATGAATGATGGAAATGTGTAACAACTATCACATGATTGAATATGACATAAAGGTAACAATAATACTCTGCTTAAATTGTGGCTAGTGTGGATGTCGACTATTAACAGAAAGAAAAGAAGAATACAAATGTGGGGTATTTAGTTATCAATCATTAATGAGAAAGTGGTGATCAAATGATTTAAAAGAATAGTGAAAGTGGTGGTTTTGTCAAAGTTGGTAATGGTTTATGTTAGTGATGACGATTAACATAAACGGTAGCATGCGATGAACATGCTTGATTTATAAAATTCTTTTTTACTGCCGTAGTACATTTAGTGGGTTTCTTTTAAATAAAGAAAACAAGTGGAAGGAGAGTATATAGAGGGGGTCATTAACTTCTAATTGTACTAATTAATTAGATCGACCACTTAATACATATAAAATTAAAGATGGCTCCACAGCATGTGTAATTTGGTCCATGTGTACAAACTACAACAATCATCTAATTTGGTAACAATTTCGCTTTCACAATTAACAGAAAGTTTACTAGTAGCCAAATATTAATATCATGAATTCAAAAGGGAAACAGTAAAAGTTAATGCATTAGAATTCATTTAGTTATCATCTTGTTGTTTTGTGCCAATGATTTTAACACGGAGATTATATCGTATTCCGTTGTTAATTAGTGGCGCGTAAGAGTCTTCACAAAATTCCCAAGTTTTTATATTAAATAGAAGTATTTAAACTAATCATTATTTTATAAAAATGGTAATTAATTGTTTAAAATTATTAAATAAAGACTAAATCAATTATTAGCGTTTAATCCCAAATAAAATATACTAAATGTTAAAATTTAACAAATAGATCTTAATTATATTTATAACAAGTCTAAAGTTTATATAACTTATTTTCGGATCATCGTTTATTTTATAATCACATAAGTTCGAATTTATCTTGTTTAATATCGATCGAATGATAAATGAGCTTCACCGTTGTTCACTAAATAAATTCAAAATCACATATATATAATATACTTTATATATTCATTATAATAATAAATTTTATTATATCTCATATTAACTTACATATTATTTATAACAACAATTTGCATATAACAGTTTATTAATATACTTATATATAATTATTTATATTTACCTATTTATATATATACCTATCTATTTACAATTAATGGTTCGTGAATCGTCGAAAATGGTCAAAGGTCAAATGTATACATGAACACAGTTCGATATTTTTGAGATTTAATTAAATAAACTTTGCTTCTCGTATCGAAATCAAATATAGATCAAGTTTAAATTTGATCGGAATTTCCAGGGTCGTCACATATTTATCAAAAACCAAGCCCAGGACACCCCTTAGAGGGCCATTCGGCCAAATACCCCCATAGATCCCCTTAGTGGACTAGTTTGGTTATTTGGGTCATTAGCTTTATCAATTAAAGGCCCTAACTATAAATAATTAGCAAGTAAATAGAAACCATCATTCCCCTTATTTTTTTAGTCGACTTTTTGCTCTCTTTCCCCTCCCCTTTGGCCGTCGATATCCACACCACCACCACCAACATCAAACTTCAAAATTAGACAAAGTCTTGTGCATCAAAGTTGCTCGTTACATCGTTCTACATCTAGTATTGTGCTTTGATTATGCTAGAAAGGTATAATTGAAAACTCTAATTGTTATAATTCAGATTTTTGTTCAATTACATAGTGTAATTAAGTCTAGTGCTCAATTGATGATGTTTTGTGTTGTCATTTATCGTTTAATTGATCAATTGATGTTGTTTACATGAAAAATGAATTTATATTTTAATGATTTGATAAAATTAACTTGTGGACTGATCATATAATGGGTATAGATGGAAAGGTATAAAAAAAAACTATTGAGTTTGGACTTTGATTTTGCTTGATTTCGTTATCGTATGCTGAAGATATGCTTAATCGAAGTTTTTGTTAGGGTTTACATGATATCCGAATTTTCTTACTTGAATACTTTGTGATTTGATTAATGAAAAGTGTACTATTGTATTCCTTGCAAAAAGATCATGCATGTTAGACTTATGATTTGCGTCAAAAGCTTTTGTAATGCTTCCGTTATGTCAAAATGAAGATACGTGTTGTTAAGTGAGCTGAATTTGTTTTTAAAGTTAAACAAAAATTTCTAGAGTGAACTAGAAGTTGATTGAGACTTTTATCTTATGGAATATGTTATTTTATATGTTCCTTGATGTTTTTCATTTGTATGCCAACTTGCGAAAACGTGATTTGCCATGATATATATGCTCGACTAAGTGATGTGTTTATTTGTTGACTAAAACTGAAAGGTCTGTAAAGATTTGCTAAACTGTATGAATTGGTTAAAGAGATGTCTTTGATTATTTAATCACTAAAACTATGATATGTATGAAGTAATCTCCAATTGTCCGTTCATCAAAATCTATTTTTTATATTTTTTGAGAAATGTTTCAAAACTGACGCGGGTGCTAAAACTGATTTAGTAAACCATAATTCGACCTTTTCTGATATCCAACTTTTAGACATCGTATGAGGGTTGGGTTAGACTTTTTGGAATCTATTTTGAGTCTAGTTGTGATCTGGAGTTGGTCATAATTTTAAGAATTATGTGCTATGAGTTATAGTTGTATCTTTCTACGATGTACGTATTTTAAAGGCATGCGTTAAAATGCGAATGTGCAATTTGCTTAACTATGAACTGTAAAGTGTTACTTAACCTAGGTTTGACATGTTGAACATTTTTGCATGACCTACTAATATGTTTGACTTTAGTTGACCACTTTGACCGAGTTGACTTTTGGTTGACTTTGGTTGACTTGCTTGGACTAGTTGACTTTTACTTGTTTGTTGAGTCAGCCTGAGCACTAGGACTTTATGTACACTATGGGTTGATATAGTATGACCTATAAGTGTATACTTAAGTTGACCTATTTGACTAGGTTGCGTTGTTCGGTCAAGATTGTTCGACTACAGTACGTTTTGCTAAGATATTTCAGGTACTTTTGCTAAGGTGAGTCTACAGTCCCTATTACGTTTTTACAGGGATGAGATACATGCTTTTTACAACTGTTTTACATATTACGCACAAGTAACTTAAATGATATACATATGAGTTCAGATCAAAAATCTCTTAGCTTGATTATATTAGTTACGTTACGTAAGCTCGACTTATAGGGATGGTGTCGTTAGGTCTGACAAACCTCACCCCAACATAACGGGTGCTTATTATGTTGTTACTTGTACAATTGATCAGTGTATGATTAGAAAGGGTAAAAGAAAGACGCGTAGCGCTTTAGCTATCCTCAAAGGTTAAAGTTTTATAATCAAGTGCTCATGATAATGTATGCTTTTCTTACGATGTTTTCTAGAAATCTTGTGGTCTAACTTACGAAATACTTTACTAAACCTGTAGATTCACTCAACATTTCATTGACATTTTGCATGTTTTATCTCATGTCCATAGAGGTAGTACTTCCGCTATACAGAAGTTGTCATGCTTTTCTGCTGCTAGAACTGGATGATGTCCATCATATTTTATCATCTTTATTTCAAGAACAAATAATCGCATTTAAACTATTTATTTATTGTGATGTTTTGGGTTCAATTACGTTGGTCGTTTGTGTCAAATACTTTCAGGTTACTTTTTCTTTAATAAATGACTTTGCTTTGGTAATTAATGCGAATACTTTTTAGAAACGTCTCATATAGAGGGCGTGACCGCTAAACTGTGGGACCGGAGTTAATACACCATTAGTATATTTTGACGGGGTATTACATGATACATCAGTACCAGAAGATAATCTTAATTTTGACAACATCGAGGACATTCTGAAGTGGACGAGTGTTGTAAATGAATTTAATGAACATAAAATTTTCAACATTACATCTCCAACCAAGGAATATGGGATACATTTTGAGAAGGAGATTTTCTCAAATGGTGAAGTAGATACTACGACACCTCCTGATCTTAATATTCCTTTCCAAATATCAGAAAGAGTTCTTGATCGTTGTGATGACCCGTCCTTATCCATCTGGATGAAATCATCAACATCTGGTCTCATTGCGAGGTACTGACCTAAATACGCCATGAATGACTCCAAGTAATATCTTTAAAATGAGCAAATGCAAAGCGAAAGATTTCTTTCATACCTGAGAATAAACATGCTTAAAAGTGTCAACCAAAAGGTGGGTGAGTTCATAGGTTTATCATAACAATCATTTCAATATATTAATAGACCACAAGGTTTCCGTTTATAATTATATGTACACTCACAAGTGTATAAAAACATTCTATAAGTTGTTGAGTGCTTCGGTAACCATACTTAACATTTAATGTGGCATATTCTCTTTATTATGAAATCTACCTACACTGTACCAAGTGTAGTAAAAACGAAGTACTATGCAACCGTTTACGATACTAGAGCGACTAGCCCGGTTGGGGTGGTCAAACCCGATAGTTCTATCAATAGGATTCGCGCTTACATGTTCTTCCAACATGTAAATATTAGTTACCAAGCTATTAGGGAAGATATGCAAAGTGGTACAACTCAACGTAGAATATATTTTAAGTACTTGTGTCTATTTCGTTAAGCATAAAAACAGCGCATTTATTCTTAGCCCAAAAATATATATTGCAAAAGCAATTAAAAAGGGAGCAAATGAAACTCACCTAATGTATTTTGTAGTAAAAATACATATGACTATATTGAACAATGCAGGGTTGGCCTCGGATTCACGAACCTATATCAATTATATATATTAACACATATAATGGTAATCGAACAAATGTATATATTATTAGTGATTTATTTCTTATTTTAATTATGTGTTTCCTTAATAACTTAAATATATTTATTTTATGTATCTTACTTATTTTGAAACTAATAATAGAGTTAGGTTATATGTATTATATATATATATTTTTATGTAAGTAATATTTATTTGGTTAAAATAATATTGATAAATGAAAAGTCGTAATATCTTTATAATAAATAATAATATCAGTAGTTATAATAATAATAATACTTCTTATAATGATAATAATAGTACTATTGGTATTAATAATAATATAGTTCTTATAATAATAATGATATTAGTAGTAATAAAAATGATAATAATAATAATGCTAATGTTAAAAATAATGATAATAATAATAATACTAATACATAATACTTAATACTTAATAATAATAATAATAATAATAATAATAATAATAATAATAATAATAATAATAATAATAACAATAACAATAATAATAATAATAATAATAATAATAATAATAATAATAATAATAATAATAATAATAATAATAATAATAATAATAATAATAATAATAATAATAATAATAATAATAATAATAATAATAATAATAATAATAATAATAATAATATTAAAGAAGCTACCTCATAAAAATCGGCCCAAAAACAAATAAAGTGACCCTGTCATGGCTCGAACCCAAGACCTCTCGCTCCTCAACACAACACTCTAACCATTACGCCAATCTTATTTTTCTGAAATAATAGCCCATCCCAATTTATTTAACCTTTAATAATCATGTTCTATCTTCTTCTTATTCTCAAGTTCCATGGATTCAACAAACATCAATAACCAGATAACTAAATCGTGGTTCCATTTAAGACTTCAAAACATTTCAGAAAGATATAAATTGAGTTCTAAAATATTAAAAAAAAAATAAAAAATATATATATATATAAATATATATATAAAAGCCTACTGCAGCGTCGCTGTTTGAAAAGAAAAAATAATTGATTTCGTATTTGATCACGTTATAGATAATGATTATAACACAAAATAGTTTTCTAAACATGTATAAAAACTATTAGAATCGTCAATTGAAGCTAATACATCGAAACACTTACGAATTTATTCATGAACGAATTTGTTGACTTTTAAAATTCAAGTTTGACTCGAAAATTCGAACTTGTTATGAAGAATTTGAAATTGAGATTTTACAGAAAGATTGAGTGAATGAATCCTAACAAAACTACATTTAAGAATTTCGGAATTTGATTCATTTTTAAAGCTTTTAAAAAATTTTGCAAGGACAGAGATGAACTTGATTTTTTTATAAAGTTTTGGTTCTTATTCATTATAATTTGCAGTATATGATATATATATATATATATATATATATATATATATATATATATATATATATATATATATATATATATATATATATATATATATATATATATGATGAAAGATTTCCATTTTACAGCTTGATTGAAAATGATGCGTAACAACTTCCGACCATTACAAAAGCATAAACAGTTCGATGGGAAGAAAAATAGCAAATTCGTACCAGGTGAAGATTTTAAAACAATTTACAACAAAGTTTGATAGGGATAGGGAAATGAATCCGTAAAAGTCTGTACATATATATGTATTTCAGCGAAATTTATGTATACACATATATAGCTGTATATATTTATATAATTATTAGTATTTTGTACATGTATGTATCTGAATATATCTTGCATATATACATATACATAAATAATAATAATAAGATTTATAATATTGATTATAATATTAATACTTCTAAAAATAATAATATATTAATAATAATAATAATAATAAATAATAATGATATTGATATTGATATTGATAGAATTAATACTTTTAATAAGTTCAATGATAATAAAAATGATAACAATAATAATAATCATAATATTTATAATTCTTAATAATAATTACACTAATAATAATTATAATACTAATACATAATAATAACAATTATAATAACTGTTAATGTTTAAATTACATTTATAATGTATTCATAAGACAAATTTTGATATTAATATTAGTATTGTATTAATAATTAATAATGAAAGTTATTATGACAACTATATTCTTAACTTGTATTTTCATTTAATATATACAAATTATTAATTATGTAATATTTAATAATTACATATATAATAACTTATATTGAGTATTATATTCTTATATATATGTTTTAATATGCATATTATAATAACTACCTATAAAAATTATATGTTTATTTGTAAATTCATTTTAAGTATAACTTAATTATTTTATATCTTATTTTACTTATTTAATTTTAAATGTGTAAACTATATTTTATAGTTTCAAATTACTATATATATATACTTACATATATATATATATATATATATGTACATATTTATTTACAAGCAATTGTTCGTAAATTGTCGGGAGTAATCAAAGGTTAAATGTTATCCATGTAAACAGTTCATAAATTCCGAGACTCACATTACAGACTTTTCTTATCGTGTCGAAATCGTATAAAGAGTATGTTTAAATTTGGTCGAAAATTTCCGGGTCGTCACAGTACCTACCCGTTAAAGAAATTTCATCTCGAAATTTGATCGAGGTCGTCATGTCTAACAATAAAAATGTTTTCATGATGAATATGAGTTGATAAATAGAGTTTTATCATTATTGATTAATATAAATACAACGATTCGATTATGCGGAGCTTACGAGTGAAGCTATCACAAAATAGTGAAATGACAGAATAAAGATTTGTTTTAGCTTTTGACAAAGTCGGGGTTGAATTCCGGAATTTAAGGGATTTTAAAGAAAATCTTTGAAATCTGAATAAAATCCGATTTCCTAGGGATTAAGGAAATTAAAATCTCTTTAATTTAATGCGATCACCTGTCTCAATTGCTTTGTCTGATATTTCCACTATAAATGAACTTCTTCCGTTCCATTACTTTTCACCACTTCTATACTCAATCCCTAAATTCAAAAGGTTGTGAAAATACTTAATCCAGTTCTGATTCTTGTTCTTATCCTAACTATCGCAACAATCATTCTCCTTTTCCAATTACCACCAGAGGAATCTGTTTTCTTCAACTTCGCCCTTGGGGTTATAATGTTTTTAATTCTCCCGTGTCTTTATGTTGCGTTAAACGTAGATATACACGGTTTGTAATTTATGCGTTGTTATCGAGCTTTATATTCCCCCTTATATTTTGGAGTTTCATACTTTTGTTTTCTCTTCCCGACTTTAAATCAAGCGAATAATGATTTAGAATTTGTAGATATAGAGTTTCGATTGGTTATAATGTTCTAAGCAGGAAGGAACGTGATAGCACGATTTGATTTTCAAATTTATCAACATCACGGAAGATAGAACTATCAAAAATACATTTTATTGATATGTTCAGGAGTTAAGTAGAATGAAAGAGTTATGTAACATGGCACATAATAACGTTATGATCTATGAATCATCATGCTCTAACAGAGCTTCCAGCATGACTTACTTTAATATAATCACGTTGGCCAAGCGTCATTATATTATACTAACCCATGCTTCAATTCCCAACACTTCTCCACAATTCATTAATAATTTATACTTAGATTTTACAGAAATTTCAATATAATGGAATACAGAAAACACGAAGAGGTAGATAATTTCGGACAAGAATATTTATGAAAATATCCATAGAAATATCGAAGATATTTATGATGATATTTTGGAATTTCTAAGTTCGAAGGTTGATGAAGAAATATTTTCCGCAAGATTTTAACATGACTTCGAAACAAGATATTCTCTAAAGATTTCGGTGGATCCAGAATTACCTGGATTCTTTGAATATAGGGTTTGGTCCTTGTATTTGTTCTGGTTCTCCTTCGTGGTTAGCTCAATCCATTTTTCAGTACCTAATTTTCTATCAAGCATTCCCAATACTCCATTCTTTATCATCAGACTCTTGGCCATTTAGACCATCTACAATTTTACTATTTCCTCTTCATTTAATACAGCCATATCTGAATAGTCGGTTATCAATCCGAGGTGGTTTCAGGAGAATTGTGTTTTTAGATGATTAAATGCTGATGGTAATATGGTGGAATATAAAAGGTTCACCGGTGACGATTGTAGTGACCCGAACTTTTCCATGTTTATATATATATTAAATGAAATTGTTATTTACATGATTAAGTGTTTCCAACATATTAAGCAATCAAACTTGTTAAGACTTGATTAATTAAAATAGGTTTCATATAGACAATTGACCACCCAAGTTGACCGGTGATTCACGAACGTTAAAACTTGTAAAAACTATATGATGACATATATATGGTTATATATATAGTTAACATGATATTATGATAAGTAAACATATCATTAAGTATATTAATAATGAACTACATATGTAAAAACAAGACTACTAACTTAATGATTTTGAAACGAGACATATATGTAACGATTATCGTTGTAATGACATTTAATGTATATATATCATATTAAGAGATATTAGTACATCAAAATATCATGATAATATAATAATTTAAAATCACATTTGATATTATAAACATTGGGTTAACAACATTTAACAAGATCGTTAACCTAAAGGTTTCAAAACAACACTTACATGTAACGACTAACGATGACTTAACGACTCACTTAAAATGTATATACATGTAGTGTTTTAATATGTATTCATACACTTTTGAAAGACTTCAATACACTTATCAAAATACTTCTACTTAACAAAAATGCTTACAATTACATCCTCGTTCAGTTTCATCAACAATTCTACTCGTATGCACCCGTATTCGTACTCGTACAATACATAGCTTTTAGATGTATGTACTATTGGTATATACACTCCAATTATCAGCTCTTAGCAGTCCATGTGAGTCACCTAACACATGTGGGAACCATCATTTGGCAACTAGCATGAAATATCTCATAAAATTACAAAAATATGAGTAATCATTCATGACTTATTTACATGAAAACAAAATTACATATCCTTTATATCTAATCCATACACCAACGACCAAAAACACCTACAAACACTTTCATTTTTCAATTTTCTTCATCTAATTGATCTCTCTCAAGTTCTATCTTCATGTTCTAAGTGTTCTTCATAAATTCTACAAGTTCTAGTTTCATAAAATCAAGAATACTTCCAAGTTTACTAGCTTACTTCCAATCTTGTAGAGTGATCATTCAACCTCAAGAAATATTTCTTATTTACAGTAAGAAATCTTTCTAATATAATGTAATACTCATATTCAAACTTTGATTCAATTTTTATAACTATAACAATCTTATTTCGAGTGAAAATCTTACTTGAACTGTTTTCGTGTCATGATTCTGCTTCAAGAACTTTCAAGCCATCCAAGGATCCTTTGAAGCTAGATCCATTTTTCTCATTTCCAGTAGCTTTATCCATAAAACTTGAGGTAGTAATGATGGTCATAACATCATTCGATTCATACATATATAGCTATCTTATTCGAAGGTTTAAACTTGTAATCACTAGAACGTAGTTTAGTTAATTCTAAACTTGTTCGCAAACAAAAGTTAATCCTTATAACTTGACTTTTAAAATCAACTAAACACATGTTCTATATCTATATGATATGCTAACTTAATGATTTAAAACCTGGAAACACGAAGAACATTGTAAAACCGGACATACGCCGTCGTAGTAACACCGCGGGCTGTTTTGGGTTAGTTAATTAAAAACTATGATAAACTTCGATTTAAAAGTTGTTCTTCTGGGAAAATGATTTTTCTTATGAACATGAAACTATATCCAAAAATCATGGTTAAACTCAAAGTGGAAGTATGTTTTCTAAAATGGTCATCTAGACGTCGTTCTTTCGACTGAAATGACTACCTTTACAAAAATGACTTGTAACTTATATTTCTGACTATAAACCTTCTTCTATTTATATTCATAAAATAGAGTTCAATATGAAGCCATAGCAATTTGATTCACTCAAAACGGATTTAAAATGAAGAAGTTATGGGTAAAACAAGATTGGATAATTTTTCTTGTTGTAGCAACGTAAAAATTGGTAACAAATCTTTATTAATCATATCCTAGCTAAATTATATTGTATTATACATGTATTCTAATATATTATGTAATCTTGGGATACCATAGACACGTATGCAAATGTTTTGACATATCATATCGACCCATGTGTATATATTATTTGGAACAACCATAGACACTCTATATGCAGTAATGTGGGAGTTAGCTATACAGGGTTGAGGTTGATTCCAAAAATATATATACTTTGAGTTGTGATCTAGCCTGAGACATGTATACACTGGGTTGTGGATTGATTCAAGATAATATATATCAATTTTTTTCTGTACATCTAACGTTGGACAACTAGTTGTAGGTTACTAACGAGGACAGCTGACTTAATAAACTTAAAACATCAAAATGTATTAAAAGTGTTGTAAATATATTTTGAATATACTTTCATATATATATGTACATATTTTTTATAGGTTCGTGAATCGACCAGTGGCCAAGTCTTACTTCCCGACGAAGTAAAAATCTGTGAAAGTGAGTTATAGTCCCACTTTTAAAATCTAATATTTTTTGGGATGAGAATACATGCAGGTTTTATAAATGATTTACAAAATAGACACAAGTATGTGAAACTACATTCTATGGTTGAATTATCGAAATCGAATATGCCCCTTTTTATTAAGTCTGGTAATCTAAGAATTAGGGAACAAACACCCTAATTGACGCGAATCCTAAAGATAGATCTATTGGGCCTAACAAACCCCATCCAAAGTACCGGATGCTTTAGTACTTTGAAATTTATATCATATCCGAAGGGTGTCCCAGAATGATGAGGATATTCTTATATATGCATCTTGTTAATGTCGGTTACCAGGTGTTCACCATATGAATGATTTTTATCTCTAAGTATGGGATGTATATTGAAATATGAAATCTTGTGGTCTATTGTAACGATTTGAAATATATAGGTTAAACCTATAACTCACTAATATTTTTGTTGACGTTTAAAGCATGTTTATTCTCAGGTGAATATTAAGAGCTTCCACTATTGCATACTAAAATAAGGACAAGATTTGGAGTCCATGTTTGTATGATATTACGTAAAAACTGCATTCAAGAAACATATGTCGATGTAATATATTTCTATTGTAAACCATTATGTAATGGTCGTGTGTAAACAGTATATTTTAGATTATCATTATTTGATAATCTACGTAATACTTTTGAAACCTTTATTGATAAAATAAAGGTTATGGTTGTTTTAAAAATGAATGCAGTGTTTGAAAAACGTCTCATATAGAGGTCAAAACCTCGCAACGAAATCAATTAATATGGAACGTTTATAATCAATATGAACGGGACATTTCAGTTGGTATCCGAGCGTTGGTCTTAGAGAACCAGAATTTTGCATTAGTGTGTCTTATCGAGTTTGTTAGGTTGCATTAGTGAGTCTGGACTTCGACCGTGTTTACTTGAAAAATGATTGCTTAACAAATTTTGTTGGAAACTATATATTTTTAACATCTGAATATTATGTGATATATTAATCTCTTAACACGTTTGATATTATGTGATAGATGTCTACCTCTAGAACAAGTCCCATTGACTCACCTAATAATAATGAAGAGTCAAATGTAAATTGGAATGATTCGTGGACTGATTCACAAGTTCCCGAAGAGGAACCGGAAGAAGAGTCGGAACCGGAAGAAGAATCGGAACCGGAAGAAGAATCGGTGCCAGTGGGGGAAATAATAAAACGGTTAAGTAGAAGAAAATCCTCAACCAACCGACCAAAGTTAATTATGGTCAACGGTGTTTCCGCCAAGGAAGCAAAGTATTGGGAGGATTACCAATTCTCCGATGAATCGGATCCCGACAAGGATTCCGATGATGTTATAGAAATTACCCCAACACAATTTAATAAGGCAAAAGAGAACAATAAGGGAAAGGGCATAAAAATAGAGAAATTTGATTCCAAACCCGATGAACTTTATATGTATCGTCAACACCCGTATTTCTTAAGTTGTGACAATAACCCGGGAACCTCTAAACCACCAGGTTTTTCTAAACCAATGTGGAAAATGACGGCTCGTATTAGGGGAACATCATATATCCCTAGAAACTTGGCAAAATGAACCAAAACCGAAGAAGAAGAAACGAGCGAGTCGGAATAAGATAGTTGTATTCGTGTGGTGTAATATATGTAATATAGTGTGCTTATGCTTTATAATATATGTAAAAATTGCTTGTATTAATAAGTATTTTTTTATGAATCTAACTCTTGTCTATTTTATAGTATAAAAACACAAAATGGATAGACAACCCAATATTTTAAGAGACCTACCCGGAGACACGATTGATGAAATCTTGTCTAGAGTCGGTCAGAATTCCTCGACACAACTATTTAAGGCGAGATCGGTTTGTAAGACATTTGAAGAACGTTCCAAGAATGCCTTGATTTATAAAAGACTTTCGTTCGAAAGATGGGGGATATCACATTGGGAAATCCATAAGTTACGATGTGTTTACTTTGACGCATATATTGCGGGGAACCCAAATGCTATTTTACGCAACGGGTTAAGAAATTATTTTGACTCAATATATCCGAATATAGGACTTCGTGATTTAGAAAAAGCGGCTAACATGAAACATAAAGAAGCTTGTTATGCTTACGGGTTAGTAATGTTCGCTTCTCACCAAAGTGACAACCAGAACATCGGGCTACAACTATTAAACAAAACGTTCCCACAAGTGACGGAGTCGGTAATTGGGGTAAGAAATGAGGTTTTTAAGTTATTACGAGACTGTTGGTCATTACGTAACCTTCATCTTTTTGACGACGTTACAACACATAGTCTTCCACAAAACTAAGGATGGGAAGTGGTATTAGTAAAACCAGAATGCATGACTTGTTTCTGGATGTATGAATTACGTGTCTTTATTGCCTTTGTTGAACGCCTTATTTATTAACTAGAATTATCTTCGCAACTACTTTGTATCAAAGTTTTATGTGCTATATTTCATGCTATATTTAAAAAAAGCGGTATTGTAAGTTTGCAAGTTATTGTATAAAGGTTTGAATATGATATATTTTTTTTTTGTGATTAGTTTTTCATATAGAATTGTAGTAGTTGAAATGGTATGTTAGCTACTAAGTATGAACTTAACGGGTAGGTACTACCCGAATTAAAGAGTATAAAACGCTAATATGAAGAAAGAGCTTTTATAAATAAGTTCATATTACGCTACAAAATACTATTGACTACTCTTGATATTCTATATGATTAACTCGTTTCATTTGACTATTTTGAAGGAAATGGCATCGACTACTCGACACACCTTGAATATGAGCGAAGAGGAATTTCGTGCCATTCTTGCTTCAAACATAGCCGCAGTACAGGCTGCGCTACATACCAACAATAACCTTGGATCTAGCAGTACAGGAAATCGTGTAGGATGCACCTACAAAGAATTCACTGCCTGCAAACCTTTGGAATTTGATGGAACCGAAGGACCGATCAGATTGAAATGGTGGACCGAGAAGCTCGAATCGGTGTTTGCCATAAGTAAGTGTATTGAAGAGGACAAAGTGAAGTACGCTACACATACCTTCACAGGTTCTGCGTTAACATGGTTGAATACCTATCTAGAGCAAGTGGGACAAGATGATGCTTACGCACTACCGTGGTCAGCATTCAAGCACTTGATGAACGAGAAGTACCGTCCCAGAACCGAGGTCAATAAGCTCAAGACAGAACTTAGAGGGTTACGAACCCAAGGATTTGATATTATCACGTACGAAAGACGATTCACAGAATTATGCCGATTGTGTCCGTGAGCGTTCGAAGATGAGGAAGAGAAGATCGACGCGTTTGTGAAAGGATTACCGGAAAGAATCCAAGAAGATATAAGTTCACACGAGCCCGCCTCCATACAACAGGAATGTAGAATGGCTCACAAACTAGTGAACCAGATTGAAGAAAGAATTAAAGAACAGACTACTGAAGAGGCCAATGTGAAGCATGTCAAAAGAAAGTGGGAGGAAAACGGTGATAAGAATCACCAATACAACAACAACAGCAATTACAACAATAATCGCAACAACTATCCCAACAATCGCAACATCAATCGCAACTACAATAAACGGCCCAACAACAACAACAACAACAACAACAGCAACTACAACAATAATCCCAATAACAATAATAACCGCAACAACAACAACAACAACAACAATCAGAAGCAGCTATGCCAAAGGTGTGAAAAGTATCACTCGGGGTTCTGCACCAAATTTTGCAACAAGTGTAAAAGAAATGGTCATAGCGCGGCGAAGTGTGAGGTCTACGGACCAGGGGTTAACAGAACGAAAGGAACAAATGGTGTCGTAACGAGTAATGGCGGAGCAAGTAGTGTCGGAGCAAGTTATGCCAATGTAGTTTGTTATAAATGTGGAAAACCGGGCCACATTATTAGAAATTGCCCGAACCAGGAGAACACGAATGGACAAGGCCGCGGAAGAGTTTTCAATATTAATGCGGCAGAGGCACAGGAAGACCCGGAGCTTGTTACGGGTATGTTTCTTATTGACAATAAATCTTCTTACATTTTATTTGATTCGGGTGCGGATAGAAGCTATATGAGTAGAGATTTTTGTGCTAAATTAAGTTGTCCATTGACGCCTTTGGATAGTAAATTTTTACTCGAATTAGAAAATGGTAAATTAATTTCAGCAAATAATATATGTCGGAATCGAGAAATTAAACTGGTTAGCGAAACATTTAAGATTGACTTGATACCAGTAGAGTTAGGGAGTTTTGATGTGATAATCGGTATGGACTGGTTGAAAGAAGTGAAAGCAGAGATCGTTTGTTACAAAAATGCAATTCGCATTATACGAGAAAAAGGAAAACCCTTAATGGTGTACGGAGAAAAGGGCAACACAAAGCTACATCTTATTAGTAATTTGAAGGCACAAAAACTAATAAGAAAAGGTTGCTATGCTGTTCTTGCACACGTCGAGAAAGTACAAACTGAAGAAAAGAGCATCAATGATGTTCCCGTCGCAAAAGAATTTCCCGATGTATTTCTGAAAGAATTACCGGGATTACCCCCACATCGATCTGTTGAATTTCAAATAGATCTTGTACCAGGAGCTGCACCAATAGCTCGTGCTCCTTATAGACTCGCACCCAGTGAGATGAAAGAACTGTAAAGCCAACTGCAAGAACTATTAGAACGTGGTTTCATTCGACTAAGCACATCACCATGGGGAGCTCCTGTTTTGTTTGTCAAGAAGAAGGATGGTACATTTAGGTTGTGTATTGACTACAGAGAGTTGAACAAACTTACCATCAAGAACCGCTACCCACTACCGAGAATTGACGACTTATTTGATCAACTACAAGGCTCGTCTATTTATTCAAAGATTGACTTACGTTCCGGGTATCATCAAATGCGGGTGAAAGAAGATGATATTCCAAACACTGCTTTCAAAACACGTTACGGTCATTACGAGTTTATGGCCATGCCGTTTGGTTTAACTAATGTACCAGCTGTGTTCATGGACCTTATGAACCGAGTATGTGGACCATACCTTGACAAGTTTGTCATTGTTTTCATTGATGACATACTTATCTACTCAAAGAATGACCAAGAACACGGTGAACATTTGAGAAAGGTGTTAGAAGTATTGAGGAAGGAAGAATTGTACGCTAAGTTTTCAAAGTGTGCATTTTGGTTGGAAGAAGTTCAATTCCTAGGTCACATAGTGAACAAAGAAGGTATTAAGGTGGATCCGGCAAAGATAGAAATTGTTGAAAAGTGGGAAACCCCGAAAACTCTGAAACACATACGCCAGTTTTTAGGACTAGCTGGTTACTACAGAAGGTTCATCCAAGACTTTTCCAGAATAACAAAACCCTTGACTGTATTAACGCATAAAGGGAAGAAATTTGAATGGAAGGATGAACAAGAGAAAGCGTTTCAGTTATTGAAGAAAAAGCTAACTACGGCACCTATATTGTCATTTCCTGAAGGGAATGATGATTTTGTGATTTATGGTGACGCATCAAAGCAAGGTCTCAGTTGTGTATTAATGCAACGAACGAAGGTGATTGCTTATGCGTCTAGACAATTGAAGATTCACGAACAAAATTATACGACGCATGATTTGGAATTAGGCGCGGTTGTTTTTGCATTAAAGACTTGGAGGCACTACTTATATGGGGTCAAAAGTATTATATATACCTACCACAAAAGTCTTCAACACATATTTAATCAGAAACAACTGAATATGAGGCAGCGTAGGTGGATTGAATTATTGAATATTTACGACTTTGAGATTCGTTACCACCCGGGGAAGGCAAATGTGGTAGCCGACACCTTGAGCAGGAAGGACAGAGAACCCATTCGAGTAAAATCTAGGAATATAATGATTCACAATAACCTTACTACTTAAATAAAGGAGGCGCAACAAGGAGTTTTAAAAGAGGGAAAATTAAAGGATGAAATACCCAAAGGATCGGAGAAGCATCTTAATATTCGGGAAGACGGAACCCGGTATAGGCCTGAAAGGATTTGGGTACCAAAATTTGGAGTTATGCGAGAAATGGTACTTAGAGAAGCTCATAAAACCAGATACTCAATACATCCTGGAACGGGGAAGATGTACAAGGATCTCAAGAAACATTTTTGGTGGCCGGGTATGAAAGCCGATGTTGCTAAATACGTAGGAGAATATTTGACGTGTTCTAAGGTCAAAGCTGAGCATCAGAAACCATCAGGTCTACTTCAACAACCCGAAATTCTGGAATGGAAATGGGAAAATATTACCATGGATTTCATCACTAAATTGCCAAGGACTACAAGTGGTTTTGATACTATTTGGGTAATAGTTGATCTTCTCACCAAATCAGCACACTTCCTGCCAATAAGAGAAGATGACAAAATGGAGAAGTTAGCACGACTGTATTTGAAGGAAGTCGTCTCCAGACATGGAATACCAATCTCTATTATCTCTGATAGGGATGGCAGATTTATTTCAAGATTCTGGCAGACATTACAGCAAGCATTAGGAAATCGTCTAGACATGAGTACAACCTATCATCCACAAACTGATAGGCAGAGCGAAAGGACGATACAAACGCTTGAAGACATGCTACGAGCATGTGTTATTGATTTCGGAAACAGTTGGGATCGACATCTACCGTTAGCAGAATTTTCCTACAACAACAGCTACCATTCAAGCATTGAGATGGCGCCGTTTGAAGCACTTTATGGTAGAAAGTGCAGGTCTCCGATTTTTTGGAGTGAAGTGGGGGATAGACAGATTACGGGTCCGGAGATAATACAAGAAACTACCGAGAAGATCATCCAAATTCAACAACGGTTGATAACCGCCCAAAGTTGACAAAAGAGCTACGCTGACATTAAAAGAAAAGATATAGAATTTGAAATTGGAGAGATGGTCATGCTTAAATTTGCACCTTGGAAAGGTGTTGTTCAATTTGGTAAACGAGGGAAATTAAATCCAAGGTATATCGGACAATTCAAGATTATTGATCGTGTCAGACCAGTAGCTTACCGCTTTGAGTTACCTCAACAACTCACGGCTGTACATAACACTTTCCACGTCTCGAATTTGAAGAAATATTATGCTAAAGAAGATGTCACTATTCCGTTAGATGAAATCCAAATCAACGAAAAACTTCAATTCATCGAAAAACCCGTCGAAATAATGGATCGTGAGGTTAAAAGACTTAAGCGAAACAAGATACCAATTGTTAAGGTTCGATGGAATGCTTGTAGAGGACCCGAGTTCACCTAGGAATGAGAAGATCAGATGAAGAAGAAATACCCGCATTTATTTCCAGAAGATACGTCAACACCTCCAACTGCTTAAAATTTCGGGATGAAATTTATTTAACGGGTAGGTACTGTAGTGACCCGAACTTTTTCATGTTTATATACATATTAAATGAAATTGTTATTTACATGATTAAGTGTTTCCAACATGTTAAGCAATCAAACTTGTTAAGACTTGATTAATTGAAATAGGTTTCATATAGACAATTGACCACCCAAGTTGACCGGTGATTCACGAACGTTAAAACTTGTAAAAACTATATGATGACATATATATGGTTATATATATGGTTATATATATAGTTAACATGATATTATGATAAGTAAACATATCATTAAGTATATTAATAATGAACTAGATATGTAAAAACAAGACTACTAACTTAATGATTTTGAAACGAGACATATATGTAACGATTATCGTTGTAACGACATTTAATGTATATATATATCATATTAAGAGATATTCGTACATCATAATATCATGATAATATAATAATTTAAAATCTCGTTTGATATTATAAACATTGGGTTAACAACATTTAACAAGATCGTTAACCTAAAGGTTTCAAAACAACACTTACATGTAACGACTAACGAGGACTTAACGACTCAGTTAAAATGTATATACATGTAGTGTTTTAATATGTATTCATACATTTTTTAAAGACTTCAATACACTTATCAAAATACTTCTACTTAACAAAAATGCTTACAATTACATCCTCGTTCAGTTTCATCAACAATTCTACTCGTATGCACCCATATTCGTACTCGTACAATACATAGCTTTTAGATGTATGTACTATTTGTATATACACTCCAATGATCAGCTTTTAGGAGCCCATGTGAGTTACCTAATATATGTGGGAACCATCATTTGGCAACTAGCATGAAATATCTCATAAAATTACAAAAATATGAGTAATCATTCATGACTTATTTACATGAAAACAAAATTACATATCCTTTATATATAATCCATACACCAACGACCAAAAACACCTACAAACACTTTCATTCTTCAATTTTTTTCATCTAATTGATCTCTCTCAAGTTCTATCTTCAAGTTCTAAGTGTTCTTCATAAATTCTACAAGTTCTAGTTTCATAAAATCAAGAATACTTCCAAGTTTGCTTGCTTACTTCCAATCTTGTAGAGTGATCATCCAACCTCAAGAAATCTTTCTTATTTACAGTAATATATCTTTCTAATATAAGGTAATACTCATATTCAAACTTTGATTCAATTTCTATAACTATAACAATCTTATTTCGAGTGAAAATCTTACTTGAACTGTTTTCGTGTCATGATTCTGCTTCAAAAACTTTCAAGCCATCCAAGGATCCTTTGAAGCTAGATCCATTTTTCTCATTTCTAGTAGCTTTATCCAGAAAACTTTAGGTAGTAATGATGGTCATAACATCATTCGATTCATACATATAAAGCTATCTTATTCGAAGGTTTAAACTTGTAATCACTAGAACATAGTTTAGTTAATTCTAAACTTGTTCGCAAACAAAAGTTAATCCTTCTAACTTGACTTTTAAAATCAAATAAACACATGTTCTATATCTATATGATATGCTAACTTAATGATTTAAAACCTGGAAATACGAAGAACACTGTAAAACCGGACATACGCCGTCGTAGTAACACCGCGGGCTGTTTTGGGTTGGTTAATTAAAAACTATGATAAATTTTGATTTAAAAGTTGTTCTTCTGGGAAAATGATTTTTCTTATGAACATGAAACTATATCCAAAAATCATGGTTAAACTCAAAGTGGAAGTATGTTTTCTAAAATGGTCATCTAGACGTCGTTCTTTCGACTGAAATGACTACCTTTACAAAAACGACTTATAACTTATATTTCCGACTATAAACCTATACTTCTTCTGTTTAGATTCATAAAATAGAGTTCAATATGAAACCATAGCAATTTGATTCACTCAAAACGGATTTAAAATGAAGAAGTTATGGGTAAAACAAGATTGGATAATTTTTCTTGTTGTAGCAACGTAAAAATTGGTAACAAATCTATATTAATCATATCCTAGCTAAATTATATTGTATTATACATGTATTCTAATATATTATGTAATCTTGGGATACCATAGACACGTATGCAAATGTTTTGACATATCATATCGACCCATGTGTATATATTATTTGGAACAACCATAGACACTCTATATGTAGTAATATGGGAGTTAGCTATACAGGGTTGAGGTTGATTCTAAAAATATATATACTTTGAGTTGTGATCTAGCCTGAGACGTGTATACACTGGGTCGTGGATTGATTCAAGATAATATATATCAATTTTTTCTGTACATCTAACGTTGGACAACTAGTTGTAGGTTACTAACGAGGACAGCTGACTTAATAAACTTAAAACATCAAAATGTATTAAAAGTGTTATAAATATATTTTGAATATACTTTGATATATATGTACATATTTGTTATAGGTTCGTGAATCGACCAGTGGCCAAGTCTTACTTCCCGACGAAGTAAAAATCTATGAAATTGAGTTATAGTCCCACTTTTAAAATCTAATATTTTTGGGATGAGAATACATGAAGGTTTTATAAATGATTTACAAAATAGACACAAATACGTGAAACTACATTCTATGGTTGAATTATCGAAATCGAATATGCCCCTTTTTATTAAGTCTGGTAATCTAAGAATTAGGGAACAGACACCCTAATTGACGCGAATCCTAAAGATAGATCTATTGGGCCTAACAAACCCCATCCAAAGTACCGGATGCTTTAGTACTTCGAAATTTATATCATATCCGAAGGGTGTCCCGGAATGATGGGGATATTCTTATATATGCATCTTGTTAATGTTGATTACCAGGTGTTCACCATATGAATGATTTTTATCTCTATGTATGGGATGTATATTGAAATATGAAATCTTGTGGTCTATTGTTACGATTTGATATATATAGGTTAAACCTATAACTCACCAACATTTTTGTTGACGTTTAAAGCATGTTTATTCTCAGGTGAATATTAAGAGCTTCTGCTGTTGCATACTAAAATAAGGACAAGATTTGGAGTCCATGTTTTTCTGATATTATGTAAAAACTGCATTCAAGAAACATATGTCGATATAATATATTTCTATTGTAAACCATTATGTAATGGTCGTGTGTAAACAGTATATTTTAGATTATCATTATTTGATAATCTACGTAATGCTTTTGAAACCTTTATTGATAAAATAAAGGTTATGGTTGTTTTAAAAATGAATGCAGTCTTTGAAAAACGTCTCATATAGAGGTCAAAACCTCGCAACGAAATCAATTAATATGGAACGTTTATAATCAATATGAACGGGACATTTCAACGATGATGAATGGGCAATCGTATACATTAAGGTTATAATAAGGCTAGTCTGACTGAAAAGTCAAAGTTGATTTGCTGGAGCTGTGACAAAATCTGCTACTTTGAAAGGAATTATTAAGTTATTTTGGGTAATAATAACACTAAGGAATCAGCACGGCTACGTGTTAAACGTTTACTCAGGTTCCGAGTGTTTTTCAGGTGCATAACTATATGCATCAATCCTTTCTGCTGTAGATGAAGTGCGGTTGGTTCATTATCTCGATTGAGGTGTTTTCAAGAATCATGAAAAGTTTGAACGCAGATTGTAATCGTCAAGATACAAATGAGGTTTAAGATGAAATCAAGTGGCAAACTTGAAGAATTGTTTAGTTTCATATGTTATAATCAATATTTTAATTTATTTTAATTGTCCAATAATGGCAGTCCTTAGTTGATAGTCCAATAATCGGTTTATATATATATAATCTTAGAATTACCCCACGACGTATTGTATACGTATTGTCTTTGCATCAACCCAGAGACGTATTATATACGTATTGTCTTAGAATTAACTAAGACGTATTGTGTACGTATTGTCTTAGGATTTATCAAAACGTATTGTATACTTATCGTGTTAGGACGTACCAAAAATATTATTATACATATATACAATTACAGAATTCGTGTGCATGTCTCAGACTCGATCACAACTCAAAGTATATATATTATTGTAGAATCAACCTCAACCCTGTATAGCGAACTTGAGCATTACAGCATATAGAGTGTCTATGGTTATTCCAAATTATATATATACATGCGTTGATCTGATATGTCAAAACTTTGTATACGTGTCCCGATATTTAAAGTGCGTAAAATAAATAACATAAATTAAATGATGATAAATAAAATTGCGAGAATGTAAATTGCGAGAATGTAAATTGCGATAATTAAATTGCGATAATTAAATTGCGATAAATAAAATGTAACCAGTTAGCTAGGAACAGTTAGCTAGGAATAGTTAGCGTGGATTCTTAACAAAATTCTTCTCATAGTTAAATTGTTTGTTTCTAACAAATTTTATTTTTCGAATGTTTTTCTTCATTATGCCACTTGTTGGATTCTGATAAGTCAAAATCCAATTATGAAATTGAATGAAAATGGTTATTTTGTGGTGAACAGATTCGTATATCAGTGAATGTAAATAGGATAGTAAATTACTGTTGAATCAGATTCGAAGAATGTACAATGTAACTTATTAATGTGAAATCTAAATATTCCACGGGTATTACCAACCCGTTAAAATATTTTCACCATTAACAGTTGTACGAAAGAATTTTTAATTACAATCTTTATGAAAACATATATACATATATATTTTCTTCAAATGTAATCATAGATTTAATGAGTTAATATGATATTAAACTCATATGACTTTTGGTTTGAGCTAGAATAAGTAATCTCTAAGAGTATTAGGAACTACATATTCTTCGCATAATATTAATGAAGTTATGGGTCAATACTTCATCGTTAACTATTAGGAATCACATATTATTCACAGAATATTAATGAAGTTATGGATCAATACTTCATCGGTTATTGTTGTTGGTACTCCTTGGTATCTATGGTGCGTATGATGGTGATGTTCGAGATATAGATTGTAATGTTGAGGTGTGAGATGCGGATGTTGCTGTTGATGATGGTGATGGTACTGTTGATGTTGTTGATGGTGGTACTGTTTATGCTGCTGATGCTGTTGCTGGTGTTTGTAACCTTTGCACCATATTCTCCAAAGCCACTACCCGAGCGCGAAGCTCGTTGACTTTTTCTATTACACCGGGGTGATTGTCGGTTCGGATGAGCGGATAAATAAAATCTAGAATTTGGTTTAGTATATAATCATGACGAGATACTTTGGAAATGAGAGAGAAAATGGTGTTTCGAACAGGTTCGCCGGTAAGTGCGTCAGGTTCTTCGCCAAGAGGACAATGTGGTGGATGGAAAGGATCACCTTCTCCTTGTCTCCAATGATTGAGGAGGCTACGAACCCAGCCCTAATTCATCCAGAACTGATGATGGCTAATTGGTTGATTCATTCTGGTTACACTGTCTTCGAAGTTCGAGTCGAAATCCATGTCAGAATAGTTATCGGAATCTAAGGAATTTGAACTGGTTGTGAGTTCCGTCTAGTATGGTTATATAAAGGGTTTTCGATATGATATGATCTTCGGACATCGGATGATATTCTAATTACATAGAATACCTGTATATAGTACAGAAGATCCCGTAGGTTACGGAGAAATTAAGGAAACGTGTCAGACCAAGTTTAATGTGATGGAATATGAATTTGTCTGTACATCGTCTATTCAATAATTGCAATAAGACGTGTCGAGACAGACACTGATAGATATTTATCGACAAATGGTGGTAAGCAAAAACTTTTGACATGAAGACCAGGTTCAAGTCCAGACTTAAATATATATAACCTAACAACTACTAGATCGGAGTCCAAACTCACTAATGCATCCTAACAACTACTAATTAGACACACTAATGCAAAACCTGGTTCGCTACGACCACCACTCTGATACCAACTTTGATGACTCGTGCTTATCCATCTGGACGAAACCATCAACATTTGGTCCCATTGCGAGGTACTGACGTAAATATGCCATGAATGACTCCAAGTAATATCTTTAAAATTAGCAAATGCACAGCGGAAGATTTCTTTCATACCTGAGAATAAACATGCTTAAAAGTGTCAACCAAAAGGTTGGTGAGTTCATAGGTTTATCAAAACAATCATTTCAATATATTAATAGACCACAAGGTCTCCGTTTATAATTATATGTACACTCGCAAGTGTATAAAAGTATTCTATAAGTTGTTGAGCGCTTCGGTAACCATACTTAACATTTAATGTGGCATATTCCCTTTATTATGAAATCCACCTACACTGTACCAAGTGTAGTATAAACGAAGTACTATGCAACCGTTTACGATACTAGAGCGACTACCCGGTTGAGGTGGTCAAACCCGATAGATCTATCAATAGAATTCGCGCTTACATGTTCTTCCAACATGTAAATATTAGTTACCAAGCTACTAGGGAAGATATGCAAAGTGGTACAACTCAACGTAGAATATATTTTAAGTACTTGTGTCTATTTCGTCAAACTTAAAAACAGCGCATGTATTCTCAGCCCAAAAATATATATTGCAAAAGCAATTAAAAAGGGAGCAAATGAAACTCACCTAATATATTTTGTAGTAAAAATACATATGACTATATTGAACAATGCAGGGTTGGCCTCGGATTCACGAACCTATATCAATTATATATATATATATATATATATATATATATATATATATATATATATATATATATATATATATATATATATATATATATATATATATATATATATATATATATATATATATATATATATATATATATATATTAACACATATAATGGTAATCGAACAAATGTATATATTATTAGTGATTTATATGTTATTTTAATTATGTGTTTCCTTAATAACTTAAATATATTTATTTTACGTATCTTACTTATTTTGAAACTAATAATAGAGTTAGGTAATATGTATTAGATATATATATTTTTATGTAAGTAATATTTATTTGGTTAAAATAATATTGATAAATGAAAAGTCATAATATCTTTATAATAAATAATAATATCAGTAGTTATAATAATAATAATACTTCTTATAATGATAATAATAGTACTATTGGTATTAATAATAATATAGTTCTTATAATAATAATAATATTAGTAGTAATAAAAATGAAAATAATAATGCTAATGTTAAAAATAATGATAATAATAATAATACTAATACTTAATACTTAATACCTATTACTTAATACTTAATACTTAATAATAATAATAATAATAATAATAATAATAATAATAATAATAATAATAATAATAATAATAATAATAATAATAATAATAATAATAATAATAATGATAATAATGATAATAATATTAAAGAAGCTACCTCATAAAAATCGGCCCAAAAATAAATAAAGTGACCCTGTCTTGGCTCGAACCCAAGACCTCTCGCTCCTCAACACAACACTCTAACCATTACGCCAATCTTATTTTTCTGAAATAATAGCCCATCCCAATTTATTTAACCTTTAATAATCATGTTCTATCTTCTTCTTCTTCTCAAGTTCCATGGATTCAACAAACATCAATAACCAGATAACTAAATCGTGGTTCCATTTAAGACTTCAAAACATTTCAGAAAGATATAAATTGAGTTCTAAAATATTAAAAAAATAAAAAAATACATATATATATATATATATATATATATATATATATATATATATATATATATATATATATATATATATATATATATATATATAAGCCTACTGTAGCGTCGCTGTTTGAAAAGAAAAAAAAATTGATTTCGTATTTGATCACGTTATAGATAATGATTATAACACAAAATAGTTTTCTAAACATGTATAAAAACTATTAGAATCGTCAATTGAAGCTAATACATCGAAACACTTACGAATTTCTTCATGAACGAATTTGTTGACTTTTTAAAATTCAAGTTTTACTCGAAAATTCGAACTTGTTATGAAGAATTTGAAATTGAGATTTTACAGAAAGATTGAGTGAATGAATCCTAACAAAAATACATTTAAGAATTTCGAAATTTGATTCATTTTTAAAGCTTTTAAAAATGTTTGCAAGGACAGAGATGAACTTGATTTTTTTTATAAAGTTTTGGTTCTTATTTAATATAAATTGTAGTATATGATATATATATATATATGATGAACGATTTCCATTTTACAGCTTGATTGAAAATGATGCGTAACAACTTCCGACAATTACACAAGCATAAACAGTTTGATGGGAAGAAAAATAGCAGTTTCGTACCAGGTGAAGTTTTTAAACAATTTACAGCAAAGTTTGATAGGGATAGGGAAATGAATCCGTAAAAGTCTGTACCTATATATGTATTTCAGCGAAATTTATGTATACGCATATATAGCTGTATATATTTATATAATTATTAGTATTTTGTACATGTATGTATCTGAATATATCTTGTATATATACATATACATAAATAATAATAATAAGATTTATAATATTGATTATAATATTAATACTTATAAAAATAATAATATATTAATAATAATAATAATAAATAATAATGATATTGATAGAATTAATATTTTTAATAAGTTCAATGATAATAAAAATGATAACCATAATAATAATCATAATATTTATAATTCTTATTAATAATTACACTAACAATAATTATAATACTAATACATAATAATAACAATGATAATAACTATTAATGTTTAAATTACATTTATAATGTATTCATAAGACAAATTTTGATATTAATATTAGTATTGTATTAATAATTAATAATGAAAGTTATTATGACAACTATATTCTTAACTTGTATTTTCATTTGATATATACAAATTATTAATTATGTAATATTTAATAATAACATATATAATAACTTATATTGAGTATTATATTCTTATATATATGTTTTAATATGCATATTATAATAATTACCTATAAAAATCATATGTTTATTTGTAAATTCATTTTAAGTATAACTTAATTATTTTATATCTTATTTTACTTATTTAATTTTAAATGTGTAAATTATATTTTATAGTTTCAAATTACTATTTATATATACTTACATTTATATATGTACATACTTATTTACAAGCAATTGTTCGTAAATCGTCGGGAGTAATCAAAGGTTAAATGTTATCCATGTAAACAGTTCATAAATTCCGAGACTCACATTACAGACTTTGCTTATCGTGTCGAAATCATATAAAGAGTATGTTTAAATTTGGTCGGAAATTTCCGGGTCGTCACAATCGTGGTGCTGATTATTAAATTAATATTGATGAAGAAAAGATGATTCTTCGTTCACCATGCATTGAACAACAAGCTTATCGAATCTATGGTGACTCTGGTCTCGTCCTTGCAGCCTCAATGTGTGTTCTTGGTGCAAGGAAATATCATAAGAAACCAGAATACCTTAAAGCTTATCTGAAGGTTCGAAACCAGTTCAAGTTGAAGAATGAAGAGAAACTTCAAGAACAACAAAATTCAGAGAATAAAAGCATAAACAAGATCTTGATGATCAACAAGGATAGAGTGAAGATGCCACTTTTCTACGTGATGAGAATGGATGATGAGGACTATCAATTCTCAGAGGCAGATTTTGATAAACTAAAGATGGATGACATTATCTTCATCTACAATTACTTGATTGACTTGAATGAATCTACGACAATTTATCATGCTACTACAATGAAGGCAGTCTACAGGTTTATTCTTGATTCAATGAGATGGATGTCTGTTCATGACTTTCAGATGGGGTTAGAGTCTGGACATAAAAAGATTAGAATTAAGCCTCTGAATCAAGTGATTGAAGAACTAAGATGCATATCCTTACTTGAAGTAAGTGACTGTTCATATGGGTTTGTGTTTGTCAACTCTCACTACACAAAGATCTTCATCAGAGTTTCAGATTTCATAAGATACTCAGACGGAACGTTGATGTATGCTTTCAAATATTTAAGATGGAGAATGATCAACAAATTCTATTCAACATAAGATAATGAGATTGTCAAATACATTCTCACAAGATTGAAAAGTCGTCTCAAAACAAGGGTGAATATAAGGAGATATGAGAGACTCAGAGGATTCAAATCAAAAGTACATTTCAGAGGATTAAAGTTCCTTTAGATGTTTCAAATAGGATTACATTGTAATTTTCACGTTTAATATTAAGGGGGAGATTGTTAGGACCACGAAGTGTGTATAGTGTTAATGTAAAACAAGCCTAAATGATGGTTCCTTAGAAGAGGGCTATATAAGGAACCTTAGTAGTCCTAATTAGATAGCCATTGTATTGTAAACTAGTTTAAGAAGCTATGGAATTTAAATTTACCGATTCTCTCTAATACCGAATATGTTCTGACCTTACCGAGTCTCACTCAATCTTATCATATCTTTGATTCTCACTATGATCTGACCTATTAGGAAGGGTGTTCCTCATAAAACAATGCATATGAAAAACCCACTTCTATTGGTAAAAAGGGGAATGAAAAAAGTGTAGATGAGACTATAAATATGGTGCATGCTTGGCACACTTTCCAAAGGCGCAAGGCAGAACTGTTAGAAGAATAGGAGATAGAGCCTATATCTTTCCCTCTCATGCAGATGACTAATCCTTCGCATGCACCTATTATCATCAAAGGTCGCATTACTGACTGCGGATACAATGTTAGAAGGTTGAACGTTGTGACGACTCGAAAATTTTCGACCAAATTTAAACTTGATCTTTATATGTTTCCGACACGGTAAGCAAAGTCTGTAAATTGAATCTCAAAATTTTTGAACAACTTCATGAAATCATTTGACCTTTCATTAATTTCGATGATTCACGAATAATTGGTTACAAATAAAATTTATATATAGATATATAAAAATATGTATATATATTAATGGGAAACAGTAATATACGATTTAATTGCTTAACTAAATAAGTAAGGTAAAATACAAGATAATAAAGTTGTTATAAAAATAAATCTATATATATATATATAAATATATGATTTTTATACATAGTTACTATATTATGCATGTTGTAATATATATAAAAGTATAACTATTATATGTTGAAACTTATAATACTTATTTATATTATGAAATAACATAGTATTTTGAATAAAGATATAATACTTATATATATATATATATATATATATATATATATATATATATATATATATATATATATATATATATATATATATATATATATAGACCATTATTAACATAATATACAAAAATACACTATATAATTATATATTAAAATGTATAACTATTAAATATTCAATATATATTATTATATATTATATAATTATTAAATATTACATAATTAATAATATGTAATATCAATATATTAAATTTTATTACAAATTAAGATATAGTTGTTGTAGTAATATTATTATTACTTTCATTATTACTGTTAAGATTAATATTAGTATGATTAATATTTTTATTATTATTATTATGTGTATTGTTATTATTATTATAATATAACTTATTATTATTATTATCATTAATATTATTATCGTTATTATTATCGTTATTAACAAAATTATAAATAATTATCATTTTACTTATTATTAATATTATTATTATTATTATCATTAATAATTGAAAGTGTTATTATTATTAATATATTTATAATTATAATTTATTAATCAAAATATCAGATAAATAAACACTGAATCAATTACGCATATGTTTCAACTTTAATTTTTTTTTATTTTCTTTGTCCCTCCTGCTCAAGATTCCCATCGACCCCAAATTTTTAATAGCAAACAAATCGATCATATCATATGTACTATCTCAAATATTCGATTACCCTTTTTATATACTGCCATTCACTACCTGCATTTCGATTAAACAGAATAATAAAACAAGAAAATTAAAAAGAAACTCATTCGTTTTCTCTCTGTTCTTACTTCATTTCTTCAAATCTCGAAATTTAATCATATTTCAAATTGTAAAAATGCAGAGTTGTTAGGAACATTTAACTCAAACTATCTGCAAAGTTTCAGGTATTAATTTTCAGAATCAAGAACGAATTTTGGAGTCAAAGTTTGGATTCAAAAAGTCAAAGAAATTGTTCTAGGTAAAATTCGGATTGATTTTGATGTTTTAAGTTAAATTAACGATTTAAATAGTTTTTAAATGTGATTTGGAAACATTTTCAAGTAGGAATTATGGTTTAAAATTGCATAAATCATTCAATTAATTTTTTTTTCTTTTCTCTAAAATAGCAACAGCATCATAGCACTCTTTAAATATTTCTTTTTCGTTTTAAATTAATACAAACATCGATATTCATTAGTTATGATTGTTTTGATATGACTAAATCATTGTTGTGAGGATTGAAGAATTTTGGCCGATTGTTTTTTTTTTTTTTATGAAGAAGATAGAGAATTAATCTAAATAGAAAGAAGGATAAATAAAATTAAAATGGATATACATTAGGAAAACATAGATGGAGTAATGGTTATGGTTATTTGCGGGTGAGCGAGAGGTCGGGGGTTCGAGTCCGGTCCGGTGCAATTCTTTTTATAAAAGCTTTGGAAGGTAGTTCTTTTTATTAAAATTATATTTATTATTAGTATTGTTATTATTATTAATGTTATAATTATTATTATTGTTATCATAGTTATCTTAATACAATTTAAAATTTGCATCACTATTAATATCGTTATTTTAATTTACATTATTATTATTGTCACTTTTATCATTATTATCAAAACTATCATTTTTAACCGATAAATAATATGTACATAGAATATACTTATTACGTATACCTTAATTATATAACCTTATATCGAACATATTAACATTTTTATATAAATACTTACATATAACAAACTATTGAATTTTTAATTTAATACTAAACATATAGAAAGATATAGATATAGTAATATACCTAAATGTATAGATATTAATTATTTTAAATATATATACAAAATAAACAGATATAATATAGAATAAAATATGTATAAATAATGTATATATTTTACATGGAATTTATTATAAATTCTATATAACTATAAATATATAAAAATTTATATAATTAATAAATGAAATTATGAGATTTTTATTATATGTTTTAATATATAAACAAATGATATAGGTTCGTGAATTCGAGGCCAACCTTGCATTGTTTAGTTCCGTCGTATGCATATTTTTAATACAAAATATCGTATTGTAAGTTTCATTTGCTCCCTTTTTAAATGCTTTTGCAATATATATTTTTGGAACTGAGAATACATGCACTTTTATAAATGTTTGACGAAATAGACACAAGTAATCGAAACTACATTCTATGGTTGAATTGTTATACCGAATATCGCCCTTGTTGAACTTGGTAGGCTAAGAATTGATGTTTATTATAATTGCCACCAATTGACGCGAATCCTAAAGATAGATCTATGGGCTTTGACACGCCCCAGTCAGAGAATTTGAACTTCTTTAGTACTTCGATGTTTATACGTTTGGGGATATTCTAGATGCATTTTGTTAATGTTTGTTACCAGGTGTTCAATCCATATGAATGAATTTTAAACACTTGCGAGTGTATGATTATTGAATGAAATCTTGTGGTCTATTAAAATGATGGAAATAAATGATTATGATAAACTAATGAACTCACCAACCTTTTAGTTGACACTTGAAAGCATGTTTATTCTCAGGTATGAAAGAAATATTTCGCTGTGCATTTTCTCATTTTAGAGATATTACTTGGAGTCATTCATGACATATTTCAAAAGACGTTGCATTCGAGTCGTTGAGTTCATCGAGATTATTATTAAGTCAATTATAGTTGGATATATTATGAAATGGTATGCATGCTATCAACTTTCGATGTAAATGAAAGTTTGTCTTTTAAAAATGAATGCGATGTTTGTAAAATGTATCATATAGAGGTCAAGCACCTCGCGATGAAATCAACTATTGTGAATCGTTTATAATGTATATGAACGGGTCCTTTCAGTTGGTATCATAGTGGTGGTCTTAGCGAACCAGGTCTTGCATTAGTGTGTCTAACTGATAGTTGATTAGATGCATTAGTGAGTCTGGACTTCGACCGTGTCTGCATGTCAAAAGTTTTGCTTATCATTCCGTGTCAAAAATTACCTGCTTATCATTCTTAGGGAATCACTTGCTTATCATTCTTAATCTATACACATTTTACTGCATTGATTGCGTAAATAGTATATAGATAAATTTATATCTTAGCGTATCTGCTAATCCATATCTTAGCATATCTATTACTGTAGACTTTATCTGACACATCTCCCTAATTCACTCCGTAAGTTACGGGATCTTCTGTACTATGTATAGGTATTCTATGTAATTAGAATATCATCCAATATCCAAAAATCATTTCATATGGATCCTCACTCGAGCTCCGAAAGTAGTGTGACCGGAATGGATTAATCAATTAGCCATCATCTATTCTGGATGAATTGGAGATGGGTTCGTAGTCTACTTAGTCATTGGAGACAAGAAGAAGGTGATCCCATCCATCCACCACATTGCCCTCCTGGCGAAGAATCTGAAGCACTTACCTGCGAACCCGTTCGTAATACCATTTTCTCTCTCATTTCCTGAGTATCTCGTCATGATAATATATACTATCCCAAATTCTAGATCTTATTCATCCGCTCGTTTCGACCAACAATCATCCCGGAATAATGAAAGAAGTCAACGAGCTTCGCGCTCGAGTAATCAATTTGGAAAACATAGTGCAAAACCTACCAGCTTCAGCAACAGCACCGACAACACCAGTACCATCAACAATCCATGCCTCAACATTTCATTCTGTACCACAAGTATAATCTTCGTTCTACGTATCGTTCTACATCAATTATCTTCGTTCTTCATGGCGATTATGTAATCTCTAATGTTTTAGAGATTATGTATTCTAGTTCTAACGGTAATCAAATGAGATTAATACTATATTAACTCATTAAATGTATGATTACATCTGAAGAAAATATATATGTAAGTATATTTTCATAAAGATTGTAATTAAAAATTCTTTTGTACAAACTGTTGATGGTGAAAATATTTTAACGGGTAGATAATACCTGAGGAATATTTAGATTTCACATTAATAAGTTACATTGTACATTCTTTGAATCTGATTTAACAGTCATTTACTATCCTACTTACAAACACCGATATACGTATCTGTTCACCACAGAATAACCATTTTCATTCAATTTTATATTTGGATTTTGACCTATCGGAATCCAACAAGTGGCATAATGAAGAAAACATTGGACAAAATAATATTTGTTAGAAACAAACAAATTAATTATGATAAATTTTGTTAAGAATCCACGCTAACAAAATCCTAGCTAACTGTTCCCAGCTAACTGTTAATTCCGTATTACATATTAATCATCGCAATTTATTTTTCGCAATTTTAATTCTCGCAATTTTATTTATTGTCATTTAATTTCTGTTATTTATTTTATGCGCTTTAAATATCGGGACAAGTATACAAGGTTTTGACATATCATATTAACGTCATCTATATATATTATTTGGAATAACCATAGACACCCTATATGCAGTAATGCTCGAGTTAGCTATACAGGGTTGAGGTTGATTCTACAATAATATATATACTTTGAGTTGTGATTGAGTCTGAGACATGTATACAATGGGTCACGATACGTATTAATTAATTTGAATATTATATATTAAACTATATATGAATTATTGAATTACTAATTGTGGACTGCTAACTGTGGACTGTCAATATTGGACAATTAAAATGAATTAAATATTGATTATAACATATGAAACTAAACAATTCTTCAAGTTTTCCACTTGATTTCATCTTAAACCTCATTCGTATCTTGACGATTAAAATCTGCGTTCAACCCTTTCATGATTCTTGAAAACACCTCAATCGAGAAGATGAACCAATTGCACTTCATCTACGAAAGAAAAGATTGATGCATATAGTTATGCACCTGAAAACTCTCGGAACCTAAGTAAACATTTAACATGTATCTGTGCTAGCTCCTTTGGCGTTGTTATTACAGAAAATAACTTTACGATTCCTTTCCAAAGTAGCCAATTTTGTCACAGCTCCAGCAAATCAGCTTCAATTTTTCATTCGAATAAACCTTATTATAAAGATTACCCCTTCATCATTGTTACCGGAGAACCATTTATATTCCACCACATTAGCAGTAACTTACCAGTAACTTTATTGATCTTTGATTTTCCAAAAAAATCATTATGTTCATTAAAACCCTAACATATACTCATTCGCATCTTGTAACAAGAACTGCCATACCATTTATCGGGAATCAGCAATCAGTACTTTGAAAACTCACAGCATATCTACATCAACAGTTATATGTATAACCTTTATCTCTTAGAATTATGACCTTCCATTATGAAATTTTGAAAGCACCCAGCCTACGAATCAATACATTGAACTTTGAAAAAAAAGCTGGATGAAGCAGCAGAAACTGTAGACAACCGTAAACGACCTAAATCGTCGGAAGTTTGATGATAAAGAATAGTATGTTGGAAAAACTCAAAAAAGTTGGAACTGGAAAATGGATTGAGCTAACCACGAAGGAGACCAAGGACAAATACAAGGACCATACCCTATATTCAAAGAATCCAGGTAATTCTAGATCCGTTGAAATCTTTAGAGAATACCTTGCTCCGAGGTCATGTTAAAATCTTGCGGAAAATTTTTCTTCATCAACCTTCGAACTTGAAAATTCCAAAATATCATCATAAATATCTTCGATATTTCTGAGGATATTTTCATAAATATTCTCGTCCGAAATTATATACCTCTTCGTGCTTCCTGTATTTCATTATATTGGAAACTTCTGTAAAATCTAAGTTTAATTTATGAATGAATTATGGAGAAGTGCAAAGAAATTGATGCATGAATTAGTATAATATAATGATACTTGATCAACGTGATTATATTACAGTAAGTCATGCTGAGTTTCTAATGGAACGTGACGATTCACAAATCATAACGTCATCATGTGCCATGTTACATAACTCTTTCATTCTACTTAACTTCTGAACATATCAAGAAAATATATTCTTGATAGTTCTGTTCTCAGTGATTCTGGTAATTTGACAAATCAAATCGTGCTATTACGTTCTTTCTTGTTTAGAATATTAAGTTCATCCAAAACTCCATACTTACGAATTCTGGATCATTACACGCTTTACTAGAGGTCGAGAAGAAAATAAAAAGGCAAAGAGCTCTAAAATATAAGAAAAAATATAAAGCCCAATAACAACACGGAGGTTACAAACCATGGATACTAATACGAATAGCAATATAAAGACACGGTATAATTAAGAATAGTATCACCATAAGGTAATAGTAGAAGTAAACATATTTTTTTTTCTGGTGGAAGATTGAAAAGAAGGATGACATAAATGATAATTAGGAAAATATCAAGGATTAGAATTGGAATTAAGCATTTTCACAATCTTTTGGATGTATGAACTAAGAAATAAAGGATAGGAATGGTGAGAATGATAGAACCGAAGAGTTTAATTTATAATAGAAATATCAGACAGAGTAATAGAGTCAGATCACCGTATTTAATTCAAAAGATCTTAATTCCCTTAAATCCCGAAGAATCAGATCTTTTAGATTTTGAAGATTTTCTTTAAATCCCTTGAATTTCGGAATCCAAACAAGACAACGTCAAAAGTTAAGATGAAACTTTATTTCTTCAATTCACTCTTTTGTGATAACTTCACTCATACGCTTCAAATAATCGAATTGTTTTATCTGTACTATTCAATGATGATAAAATTCTATCTTATCAATTCATATTCGTCATGAAAACATTTTTATGGTTAGCCATGACGACCTCACTCAAATTTTGGGACGAAATTTCTTTAACGGGTAGGTACTGTGACGACCCGGAAATTTCCGACCAAATTTAAACTTGATATTTATATGATTCCGACACGGTAAGCAAAGTCTGTAAATTGAATCTCAAAATTTTTGAACAACTTCATGAAATCATTTGACCTTTCGTTAATTCCGACAATTCACGAACAATTGGTTACAAATAAAATTTATATATTGATATATAAAAAAATGTATATATATTAATGGGAAATAGTAATATACGATTTAATTGCTTAACTAAATAAGTAAGGTAAAATACAAGATAATAAAGTTGTTATAAAAATAAATCTATATATATATATATAAATATATGATTTTTATACATAGTTACTATATTATGCATGTTGTAATATATATAAAAGTATAACTATTATATGTTGGAACTTATAATACTTATTTCTATTATGAAATAACATAGTATTTTGAATAAAGATATAATACTTATATATATATATATATATATATATATATATATATATATATATATATATATATATATATATATATATATATATATAGAACATTATTACCATAATATACAAAAATACACTATATAATTATATATTAAAATGTATAACTATTAAATATTCAATATATATTATTATATATTATATAATTATTAAATATTACATAATTAATAATATGTAATATCAATATATTAAATTTTATTACAAATTAAGATATAGCTGTTGTAGTAATATTATTATTACTTTCATTATTACTATTAAGATTAATATTAGTATGATTAATATTGTTATTATTATTATTATGTGTATTGTTATTATTATTATAATATAACTTATTATTATTATCATTAATATTATTATTATTATTAATATCATTATTAACAAAATTATAAATAATTATCATTTTACTTATTATTAATATTATTAATATTATTATTAATAATTGAAAGTCTTATTTTTATTAATATATTTATAATTATAATTTATTAATCAAAATATCAGATAAATAAACACTGAATCAATTACGCATCTGTTTCAACTTTAATTTTTTTATTTTCTTTGTCCCTCATGCTCAAGATTCCCATCGACCCCAAATTTTCAATAGCAAACAAATCGATCATATCATATGTACTATCTCAATTATTCGATTACCCTTTTTATATACTGCCATTCACTACCTGCATTTCGATTAAAGAGAATAATAAAACAGAAAAATTAAAATGAAACTCATTCATTTTCTCTCTATTCTTGCTTCATTTCTTCAAATCTCGAAATTTAATCATATTTCAAATTGTAAAAATGCAGAGTTGTTAGGAACATGTAACTCAAACTATCTGCAAAGTTTCAGGTATTAATTTTCAGAATCAAGAACGAATTTTGGAGTCAAAGTTTGGATTCAAAAAGTCAAAGAAATTGTTCTTGGTAAAATTCGGATTGATTTTGATGTTTTAAGTTAAATTGACGATTTCAATAGTTTTTAAATGTGATTTGGAAACATTTTCAAGTAGGAATTATGGTTTAAAATTGCATAAATCATTCAATAATTTTTTTTCTTTTCTCTAAACAGCGACAGCAGCATAGCACTCTTTAAAATTTTTTTTTTTCATTTTAAATTAATACAAACATCGATATTCATTAGTTATGATTGCTTTGATATAACTAAATCATTGTTGTGAGGATTTGAGAATTTTGGCCGATTGTTTTTTTATGAAGAAGATGGAGAATTAATCGAAACAAAAAGAAGGATAAATAAAATTAAAATGGATATACATCAGGAAAACATAGATGGAGTAATGGTTATGGTTGTTTGCGAGTGAGTGAGAGGTCGGGGGTTCAAGTCTGGTTCGGTACAATTCTTTTTATAAAAGCTTTGAAAGGTAGTTCTTTTTATTAAAATTATATTTATTATTAGTATTGTTATTATTATTAATGTTATAATTATTATTATTTTTTATCATAGTTATCTTAATACAATTTAAAATTAGCATCATTATTAATATCATTATTTTTATTTACATTATTATTACTGTCACTTTTATCATTATTATCAAAACTATCATTTTTAACCGATAAATAATCTGTACATAGAATATACTTATTACATATACCTTAATTATATAACCTTATATCGAACATATTAACATTTTTATATAAATAATTACATATAACAAACTATTGAATTTTTAATTTAATACTAAACATATAGAAATATATAGATATAGTAATATAACTAAATGTATAGATATTAATTATTTTAAATATATATAGAAAATAAACAGATATAATATAGAATAAAATATGTAAAAATAATGTATATATTTTACATGGAATTTATTATAAATTCTATATAACTACAAATATATAAAAATTTATATAATTAATAAATGAAATTATGAGATTTTTATTATACGTTTTAATATATAAACAAATGATATAGGTTCGTGACTCCGAGGCCAACCTTGCATTGTTCAGTTCCGTCGTATGCATATTTTTACTACAAAATATCGTATTGTGAGTTTCATTTGCTCCCTTTTTAAATGCTTTTGCAATATATATTTTTGGGACTGAGAATACATGCACTTTTATAAATGTTTGACGAAATAGACACAAGTAATCGAAACTACATTCTATGGTCGAATTGTTATATCGAATATCGCCCTTGTTGAACTTGGTAACCTAAGAATTAGTGTTTATTATAATTTCCACCAATTGACACGAATCCTAGAGATAGATCTATGGGCTTTGACACGCCTCAGTCAGAGAATTTGAACTGCTTTAGTACTTCGATGATTATATGTTTGGGGATATTCTAGATGCATTATGTTAATGTCGGTTACCAGGTGTTCAATCATATGAATTAATTTTAAACACTTGCGAGTGTATGATTATTGAATGAAATCTTGTGGTCTATTAAAATGATGGAAATGAATGATTATGATATACTAATGAACTCACCAACCTTTTGGTTGATACTTGAAAGCTTGTTTATTCTCAGGTATGAAAGAAATCTTCCGCTGTGCATTTGCTCATTTTAGAGATATTACTTGGAGTCATTCATGACATATTTCAAAAGACGTTGCATTCGAGTCGTTGAGTTCATCAAGATTATTATTAAGTCAATTATAGTTGGATATATTATGAAATGGTATGCATGCTGTTAACTTTCGATGTAAATGAAAGTTTGTCTTTTAAAAATAAATGCGATGTTTGTAAAATGTATCATATAGAGGTCAAGCACCTCACAATGAAATCAACTATTGTGAATCGTTTATAATGTATATGAACGGGTCCTTTCAAACGTTGATACTGGAGTAGTGTTGATGTGATGTATGAACACTAATATTGCTCGAATTATATACGTTTTACCTCGCAATATCTACCTCATTTCACTTGGTTTTGAGGATCATTGAGCCTGAAAATTTGACATTTGTGCAAAAGTGTCGGTTCATGGCTAAAAACTCATATTGGTGCAAAATTGACCAAAATATAGCCAATTTAGTGCACCAAAGTGCAGGGCATGGTCCAAAGTGCAAAGATAGTGCAAATGTGCAAGTTTAAAGTGAAAAGAATGCAAATTCTGGCAGTGCAGTTATGTGGTGCTGCGCACCAAAGTCCAAAAGCGGCGCACCTTAACACATGAAACTCGAATTTCAAATTCAGAACTTGAAGAACATTTTTCCAGCTTTATGGTGCGGCGCACCTTCCTTCAACATTATATGGTGCGGCGCATCATTACATGGTGCGATGCACCATCGCTCTTTTTAGTGCAGAATTTTCAATGGGTATAAAAAGATTGAGATATGGTTTCAAAAGAGGAGAGCTGCGATTGGGGTCCAAAATGGGACCCTAAAAGGGTATAAAAGAATTTCATCAAGATCAAAGCCTAATTTTATGTCCCAAGTCAAAGATTAGTGAAGCTAGAAGCTAGATTTCCATCATCCATCTCAATTTTTGTAATCTCTTTCCTTTTTAACACTAGTTCTTCTCCATTTTAGTTGTAATGATGAATGCTTTAGTTATAATTGATTTTGTGCTTGTTTATCTTATGATGTTAGCTTAAATTTATTTGTGTTCACTTGATTATGAAACTCAATGCTTGGATTTTTCCCTAATCTATGAAATTGATGTTTGAATGAGTTGATAATTATTATGCTTAATTGATGATCCATTTCTATGGATTTGTTTTAGAAATTACTTTTATTACATAGATTGCCTAGCTTTTCTAAGTGATTTGATTAGTGAAACAATTTGTGCTTCAATACCTTGTGTGATCTAGATAATCAAATTGGGGATTTTAGGTGATTGTGTTTTTGGTTTGGGTTGGTTTTCAATTGGTCTTTAGTCAACATAGTGGTGTTTAATTATCTTAAGTTATTTTGATAATTAAAGGATTTTAAGTGATTTTAATCCAAAATCGAGTCTAAATGATCTCACTCAAAACATACTTTGATCTTTTGAGATGAGTCTATGTGAGTTAACGAATTTCATTTTGTTGAAGTTTCATGGAAGTTGACGAATGAAAATGAAACTATATGTTTAAACATTGTTGTGTAATGAATGAATTGGGTAAACCATGGCAAAAGGTGGAATATTCAAGTGGACACGTTTTATCTTATTTGTTAATCTCTCTTAGGTTAATATTAGCTTAGTCAACACTTAATCAAAACCCCCCAACCTACATAAGATTAATTGCTAGTGTTTTGAGATTCATGTAAACTACTCCATATGGAACGAATCTTGACTGAATACTTGCTAGTTGCTATAATGATTGGGTTATTGTTGCACGGGCGTTTGTGTTAATTAGTTAAGTTATTTGATCATTGTTTTTGTATTATTATAAGTTGAACACGAAACGTCACAGTCAACCTTTTGGCGCCGCTGTCGGGGAGCAGTTTTTAATTGGATTTTGAAATATCTACTAGTAGTTGTTCGATCATTTTGTAAGAATTTCATTCTTGCAAAAGTTACATTTTGTTTATATTTGCCTGTATTCGGAAAACACTTACTTGTTTGTGCTGTGATTAAGCTAGATGGTGGAGTATGATGCTTTGTATGACTACTTGATGTCAAGAACCATGAACGATGATCAACAATTGATGGGAGACTCAAGTGACATAGGTTTGGATAATGGTTATTTGGGAATGAATGATGATAATGGGTACATAGGCATGAACAATGAAGATTATATGGGTATGCATGATGATTATGGGTATGTGAATGATGGTTACATAGGAAATCATGATAATGGGTGTATGAATGACAACGGTTATGTGAATCAATGGCAAGCTAATTTTGGGCCGAATGGTTATTGTGATACTTATGATGGGAGTTATTCAAACGATGATAATGATTAAAATTTGATGAATGATTTTTCACCTATGGATCAACCTTGTGATAATGGTCCCATTTCTAATTTTGACTCTTTTAGTCAACCAATGGACTATTTTTATGAGGGGGATAACTCGACATGGGATTCTCCTCAATTTCAATTTCAAAATCAACAACAAGAGGAGATTGATCCGAATTTACTAGAGTTATTCTCAAACATCATGAGAACCCACCTTAACGTATGGAGGCCCTAATTCAAGAGAGAAGAGATTTGAGGAAAATATTAGAAATTCAACAAGCTTCAATTCAATGCTTAGAGAAAAACCATGAGTTCCATGCTCCCTTTAGTTGAAGATTTTGTATTCACTACCATTTCACCACCCACCTCACCCGTAGTGTCTACTTCTCAGTTAAGAAATTGGGTCTTTTATGATGATGATGTTGTAAGCTTTTATGCTAAGACCGAAGTAGTGGAGATTGCACAAATACCCGAATCTTTGATAACCAATGATGCAAAGAAGAATGAAGATGATGATAAGGATAAGGATAATGATGAAGGTGAAGATGATGGTAAGGAGTATGATGAAGAAGTTAGTGAGAGTGATGAGGAGGATGATGAAGTGAGTGAGACTTTGCCAACACCCGACGTTTTTACAATCCATGATAATCCACTCGGTGATGGCAAGCATGATAGTGAAGATACAACAACAACAACAACAATACCCAATTCCACTAAAGTGGAGTATGGGGGAGGTTAGATGTAGACTGTCTTTCCTGTACCCTAGAGTAAAAGGGAAGTCATTCCTCCCCCCACGGATACCTAACGGTCCGCGGGTAGAGGAAGTCGTCCCTCCCTATACTATAGGGCAGAGAGTGTAGTGACCCGAACTTTTCCATGTTTATATATATATTAATTGAGATTGATATTTACATGATTAAATGTTTCCAACATGTTAAGCAATCAAACTTGTTAAGACTTGATTAATTGAAATATGTTTCATATAGACAATTGACCACCCAAGTTGATCGGTGATTCACGAACGTTAAAACTTGTAAAAACTATATGATGACATATAAATGGATATATATATAGTTAACATGATACTATGATAAGAAAACATATCATAAAGTATATTAACAATGAACTACATATGTAAAAACAAGACTACTAACTTAATGATTTTTAAACGAGACATATATGTAACGATTATCGTTGTAAAGACATTTAATGTATATATATATCATATTAAGAGATATTCATACATGATAATATCATGATAATATAATAATTTAAAATCTCATTTGATATTATAAACATTGGGTTAACAACATTTAACAAGATCGTTAACCTAAAGGTTTCAAAACAACACTTACATGTAACGACTAACGATGACTTAACGACTCAGTTAAAATGTATATACATGTAGTGTTTTAATATGTATTTATACACTTTTGAAAGACTTCAATACACTTATCAAAATACTTCTACTTAACAAAAATGCTTACAATTACATCCTCATTCAGTTTCATCAACAATTCTACTCGTATGCACCCGTATTCGTACTCGTACAATACACAGCTTTTAGATGTATGTACTATTGGTATATACACTCCAATGATCAGCTCTTAGCAGCCCATGTGAGTCACCTAAGACATGTGGGAACCATCATTTGGCAACTAGCATGAAATATCTCATAAAATTACAAAAATATGAGTAATCATTCATGACTTATTTACATGAAAACAAAATTACATATCCTTTATATCTAATCCATACACCAACGACCAAAAACACCTACAAACACTTTCATTCTTAAATTTTCTTCATCTAATTGATCTCTCTCAAGTTCTATCTTCAAGTTCTAAGTGTTCTTCATAAATTCCAAAAATTCTAGTTTCATAAAATCAAGAATACTTTCAAGTTTGCTAGCTCACTTCCAATCTTGTAAGGTGATCATCCAACCTCAAGAAATCTTTGTTTCTTACAGTAGGTTATCATTCTAATACAAGGTAATAATCATATTCAAACTTTGGTTCAATTTCTATAACTATAACAATCTTATTTCAAGTGATGATCTTACTTGAACTTGTTTTCGTGTCATGATTCTGCTTCAAGAACTTCGAGCCATCCAAGGATCCATTGAAGCTAGATCCATTTTTCTCTTTTCCAGTAGGTTTATCCAAGGAAATTAAGGTAGTAATGATGTTCATAACATCATTTGATTCATACATATAAAGCTATCTTATTCGAAGGTTTAAACTTGTAATCACTAGAACATAGTTTAGTTAATTCTAAACTTGTTCGCAAACAAAAGTTAATCCTTCTAACTTGACTTTTAAAATCAACTAAACACATGTTCTATATCTATATGATATGCTAACTTAATGATTTAAAACCTGGAAACACGAAAAACACCGTAAAACCGGATTTACGCCGTCGTAGTAACACCGCGGGCTGTTTTGGGTTAGTTAATTAAAAACAATGATAAACTTTGATTTAAAAGTTGTTATTCTGAGAAAATGATTTTTATTATGAACATGAAACTATATCCAAAAATTATGATTAAACTCAAAGTGGAAGTATGTTTTCTAAAATGGTCATCTAGACGTCGTTCTTTCGACTGAAATGACTACCTTTACAAAAACGACTTGTAACTTATTTTTCTGACTATAAACCTATACTTTTCTGTTTAGATTCATAAAATAGAGTTCAATATGAAACCATAGCAATTTGATTCACTCAAAACGGATTTAAAATGAAGAAGTTATGGGTAAAACAAGATTGGATAATTTTTCTCATTTTAGCTACGTGAAAATTGGTAACAAATCTATTCCAACCATAACTTAATCAACTTGTATTGTATATTATGTAATCTTGAGATACCATAGACACGTATACAATGTTTCGACCTATCATGTCGACACATCTATATATATTTCGGAACAACCATAGACACTCTATATGTGAATGTTGGAGTTAGCTATACAGGGTTGAGGTTGATTCCAAAATATATATAGTTTGAGTTGTGATCAATACTGAGATACGTATACACTGGGTCGTGGATTGATTCAAGATAATATTTATCGATTTATTTCTGTACATCTAACTGTGGACAACTAGTTGTAGGTTACTAACGAGGACAGCTGACTTAATAAACTTAAAACATCAAAATATATTAAAAGTGTTGTAAATATATTTTAAACATACTTTGATATATATGTATATATTGTTATAGGTTCGTGAATCAACCAGTGGCCAAGTCTTACTTCCCGACGAAGTAAAAATCTGTGAAAGTGAGTTATAGTCCCACTTTTAAAATCTAATATTTTTGGGATGAGAATACATGCAGGTTTTATAAATGATTTACAAAATAGACACAAGTACGTGAAACTACATTCTATGGTTGAATTATCGAAATCGAATATGCCCCTTTTTATTAAGTCTGGTAATCTAAGAATTAGGGAACAGACACCCTAATTGACGCGAATCCTAAAGATAGATCTATTGGGCCTAACAAACCCCATCCAAAGTACCGGATGCTTTAGTACTTCGAAATTTATATCATATCCGAAGGGTGTCCCGGAATGATGGGGATATTCTTATATATGCATCTTGTTAATGTCGGTTACCAGGTGTTCACCATATGAATGATTTTTATCTCTATGTATGGGATGTGTATTGAAATATGAAATCTTGTGGTCTATTATTATGATTTGATATATATAGGTTAAACCTATAACTCACCAACATTTTTGTTGACGTTTTAAGCATGTTTATTCTCAGGTGATTATTAAGAGCTTCCGCTATCGCATACTTAAATACGGACGAGATTTGGAGTCCATGCTTGTATGATATTGTGTAAAAACTGCATTCAAGAAACTTATTTTGTTGTAACATATTTGTATTGTAAACCATTATGTAATGGTCGTGTGTAAACAGGATATTTTAGATTATCATTATTTGATAATCTACGTAAAGCTTTTTAAAACCTTTATCTATGAAATAAAGGTTATGGTTTGTTTTAAAAATGAATGCAGTCTTTGAAAAATGTCTCATATAGAGGTCAAAACCTCGCAACGAAATCAATTAATATGGAACGTTTTTAATCAATAAGAACGGGACATTTCAGTTGGTATCCGAGCGTTGGTCTTAGAGAACCAGAATTTTGCATTAGTGTGTCTTATCGAGTTTGTTAGGATGCATTAGTGAGTCTGGACTTCGACCGTGTTTATTTGAAAAATGATTGCTTAACAAATTTTGTTGGAAACTATATATTTTTAACATGTGAATATTATGTGATATATTAATCTCTTAACGCGTTTGATATTATGTGATAGATGTCTACCTCTAGAACAAGTCCCATTGACTCACCTAATAATAATGAAGAGTCAAATGTAAATTGGAATGATTCGTGGACTGATTCACAAGTTCCCGAAGAGGAACCGGAAGAAGAGTCGAAACCGGAAGAAGAATCGGAACCGGAAGAAGAATCGGAACCGGATGAAGAAATAGAACCGGTGGGGGAAATAATAAAACGGTTAAGTAAAAGAAAATCCTCAACCAACCGACCAAGGTTAATTATGGTCAATGGTGTTTCCGCCAAGGAAGCAAAATATTGGGAGGATTACCAATTCTCCGATGAATCGGATTCCGACGAGAATTCCGATGATGTTATAGAAATTACCCCAACTGAATTTAAAAAGGCAAAAGAAAATAATAAGGGAAAGGGCATAAAAATAAAGAAATCTAATTCCAACCCCGATGAACTTTATATGTATCGTCAACGCCCGAAGTCCTTAAGTTGTAACAATGACCCGGGAACCTCTAAACCACCAGGTTTTTCTAAACCAATGTGGACAACGACGGCTCGTATTAGGGGAACATCATATATCCCTAGAAACTTGGCAAAACGAACTAAAACCGAAGAAGAAGAAATGAGCGAGTCGGAATAAGATAGTTGTATTCGTGTGGTGTAATATATGTAATATAGTGTTCTTATGCTTTATGATATATGTAAAAATTGCTTGTATTAATAAGTATTTTTTATGAATCTAACTCTTGTCTATTTTACAGTTTAAAAACACAAAATGGATAGACAACCCAATATTTTAAGAGACCTACCCGGAGACATGATTGATGAAATCTTGTCTAGAGTCGGCCAGAATTCTTCGGCACAACTATTTAAGGCGAGATCAGTTTGTAAGACATTCGAAGAACGTTCTAAGAATTTCTTGGTTTATAAGAGACTTTCGTTTGAAAGATGGGGGATATCACATTGGGAAACCCATAAGTTACGATGTGTTTACTTTGACGCATATATTGCGGGGAACCAAATGCTATTTTACGCAACGGGTTAAGAAATTATTTTGACTCAATATATCCGAATATTGGACTTCGTGATTTAGAAAAAGCGGCTAACATGCAACATAAAGAAGCATGTTATGCTTACGGATTAGTAATGTTCGCTTCTCACCAAAGTGAGAACAAGAACATCGGGCTACAACTATTAAACAAAACGTTTCCATAAGTGACGGAGTCGGTAATTGGGGTAAGAAATGAGGTTTTTAGATTATTACGGGACTGTTGGACATTACGTAACCCTCGTCCCTTTGATGACGTTACAACACGCTGTCTTATCAACGGCCATAACGGTTATGTTGCACAAGACCAAGGATGGGAAGTAGTCCTAGTAAAACCAGAATGCATGACTTGTTTCTGGACGTATGAATTACGTGTCTTTATTGCCTTTGCTGAACGACTTGTGTACTAGCTAGAATTGTCTTCACAACTATCTTGTATCAAAGTTATTGTGTGCTATATTTCATGCTTTATGTAAAATAAGCGGTATTTTAAGTTTGTAAAATATTGAATAAAAGTTTGAACGCGAAATATTATTATAATCAGTTTTTCATATAGAATTGTAGTAGGTGAATTGTATATTAGCTACTAAGTATGAACTTAACGGGTAGGTACTACCCGAATTTAAACTTATAAAACGCTAATATGAAGAAAAAGCTTTTATAAATGAGTTCATATTATGCTACGAAATACTATTAACTACTCTTAATATTCTGTATGATTAACTTGTTCCATTTAACTATTTTGAAGGAAATGGCACCGACTACTCGACACACCGTGAATATGAATGAAGAGGAATTCCGTACTTTTCTAGCTTCAAACATAGCCGCAGTACAGGCTGCGCTACATACCAACAATAACCTTGGATCTAGCAGTACAGGAAATCGTGTAGGATGCACCTACAAAGAATTCACTGCCTGCAAACCTTTGGAATTTAATGGAACCGAAGGACCGATCGGATTGAAACGGTGGACCGAGAAGGTCGAATCGGTGTTTGCCATAAGTAAGTGTACTGAAGAGGACAAAGTAAAGTACGCTACGCATACCTTCACAGGTTCTGCGTTAACATGGTGGAATACCTATCTAGAGCAAGTGGGACAAGACGATGCGTACGCACTACCGTGGTCAGCATTCAAGCACTTGATGAACGAGAAGTACCGTCCCAGAACCGAGGTTAATAAGCTCAAGATAGAACTTAGAGGGTTACGAACCCAAGGATTTGATATTACCACGTACGAAAGACGATTCACAGAATTGTGCCTATTGTGTCCGGGAGCATTCGAAGATGAGGAAGAGAAGATCGACGCGTTTGTGAAAGGATTACCGGAAAGAATCCAAGAAGATATAAGTTCACACGAGCCCGCCTCCATACAACAGGCATGTAGAATGGCTCACAAACTCGTGAACCAAATTGAAGAAAGAATTAAAGAACAGACTGCTGAAGAGGCCAATGTGAAGCAAGTCAAAAGAAAGTGGGAGGAAAACGGTGATAAGAATCACCAATACAACAACAACAACAATTACAACAATAATCGCAACAATTATCCCAACAATCGCAACATCAATCGCAACTACAACAAACGGCCCAACAACAACAACAACAACAACAACAGCAACTACAACAATCATCCCAACAACAATAATAACTGCAACAACAACAACAATCAGAAGCAGCTATGCCAAAGGTGTGAAAAGAATCACTCGGGGTTCTGCACCAAATTTTGCAACAAGTGTAAAAGAAATGGTCATAGCGCGGCGAAGTGTGAGGTCTACGGACCAGGGGTTAATAGAACGAAAGGAACAAATAGTGTCGGAACGAGTAATGGCGGAGCAAGTAGTGTCGGAGCAAGTTATGCCAATGTAGTTTGTTATAAATGTGGAAAACCAGGCCACATTATTAGAAATTGCCCGAACCAGGAGAACACGAATGGACAAGGCCGTGGAAGAGTTTTCAATATTAATGCGGCAGAGGCACAGGAAGACCCGGAGCTTGTTACGGGTACGTTTCTTATTGACAATAAATCTGCTTACGTTTTATTTGATTCGGGTGCGGATAGAAGCTATATGAGTAGAGATTTTTGTGCTAAATTAAGTTGTCCATTGACGCCTTTGGATAGTAAATTTTTACTCGAATTAGCAAATGGTAAATTAATTTCAGCAGATAATATATGTCGGAATCGAGAAATTAAACTGGTTAGCGAAACATTTAAGATTGATTTGATACCAGTAGAGTTAGGGAGTTTTAATGTGATAATCGGTATGGACTGGTTGAAAGAAGTGAAAGCGGAGATCGTTTGTTACAAAAATGCAATTCGCATTATACGAGAAAAAGGAAAACCCTTAATGGTGTACGGAGAAAAGGGCAACACGAAGCTACATCTTATTAGTAATTTGAAGGCACAAAAACTAATAAGAAAAGGTTGCTATGCTGTTCTAGCACACGTCGAGAAAGTACAAACTGAAGAAAAGAGCATCAATGATGTTCCCGTCGTAAAAGAATTTCCTGATGTATTTCCGAAAGAATTACCGGGATTACCCCCACATCGATCCGTTGAATTTTAAATAGATCTTGTACCAGGAGCTGCACCAATAGCTCGTGCTCCTTACAGACTCGCACCCAGCGAGATGAAAGAACTACAAAGCCAATTACAAGAACTTTTAGAGCGTGGTTTCATTCGACCAAGCACATCACCGTGGGGAGCTCCTGTTTTGTTTGTCAAGAAGAAAGATGGTACATTCAGGTTGTGTATCGACTACCGAGAGTTGAACAAACTTACCATCAAGAACCGCTACCCACTACCGAGAATCGATGACTTATTTGATCAACTACAAGGCTCGTCTGTTTATTCAAAGATTGACTTACGTTCCGGGTATCATCAAATGCGGGTGAAAGAAGATGATATTCCAAAGACTGCTTTCAGAACACGTTACGGTCATTACGAGTTTATGGTCATGCCGTTTGGTTTAACTAATGCACCAGCTGTGTTCATGGACCTTATGAACCGAGTGTGTGGACCATACCTTGACAAGTTTGTCATTGTTTTCATTGATGACATACTTATTTACTCAAAGAATGACCAAGAACACGGTGAACATTTGAGAAAGGTGTTAGAAGTATTGAGGAAGGAAGAATTGTACGCTAAGTTTTCAAAGTGTGCATTTTGGTTGGAAGAAGTTCAATTCCTCGGTCACATAGTGAACAAAGAAGGTATTAAGGTGGATCCGGCAAAGATAGAAACTGTTGAAAAGTGGGAAACCCCAAAAACTCCGAAACACATACGCCAGTTTTTAGGACTAGCTGGTTACTACAGAAGGTTCATCCAAGACTTTTCCAGAATAGCAAAACCCTTGACTGCATTAACGCATAAAGGGAAGAAATTTGAATGGAATGATGAACAAGAGAAAGCGTTTCAGTTATTGAAGAAAAAGCTAACTACGGCACCTATATTGTCATTGCCTGAAGGGAATGATGATTTTGTGATTTATTGTGATGCATCAAAGCAAGGTCTCGGTTGTGTATTAATGCAACGAACGAAGGTGATTGCTTATGCGTCTAGACAATTGAAGATTCACGAACAAAATTATACGACGCATGATTTGGAATTAGGCGCGGTTGTTTTTGCATTAAAGACTTGGAGGCACTACTTATATGGGGTCAAAAGTATTATATATACCGACCACAAAAGTCTTCAACACATATTTAATCAGAAACAATTGAATATGAAGCAGCGTAGGTGGATTGAATTATTGAATGATTACGACTTTGAGATTCGTTACCACCCGGGGAAGGCAAATGTGGTAGCCGATGCCTTGAGCAGGAAGGACAGAGAACCCATTCGAGTAAAATCTATGAATATAATGATTCATAATAACATTACTACTCAAATAAAGGTGGCGCAACAAGGAGTTTTAAAAGAGGGAAATTTAAAGGATGAAATACCCAAAGGATCGGAGAAGCATCTTAATATTCGGGAAGACGGAACCCGGTATAGGGCTGAAAGGATTTGGGTACCAAAATTTGGAGATATGAGAGAAATGGTACTTAGAGAAGCTCATAAAACCAGATACTCAATACATCCTGGAACGGGGAAGATGTACAAGGATCTCAAGAAATATTTTTGGTGGCCGGGTATGAAATCCGATGTTGCTAAATACGTAGGAGAATGTTTGACGTGTTCTAAGGTCAAAGCTGAGCATCAGAAACCATCAGGTCTACTTCAACAACCCGAAATCCCGGAATGGAAATGGGAAAACATTACCATGGATTTCATCACTAAATTGCCAAGGACTGCAAGTGGTTTTGATACTATTTGGGTAATAGTTGACCGTCTCACCAAATCAGCACACTTCTTGCCAATAAGAGAAGATGACAAGATGGAGAAGTTAGCACGACTGTATTTGAAGGAAGTCATCTCCAGACATGGAATACCAATCTCTATTATCTCTGATAGGGATGGCAGATTTATTTCAAGATTCTGGCAGACATTACAGCAAGCATTAGGAACTCGTCTAGACATGAGTACTGCCTATCATCCACAAACTGATGGGCAGAGCGAAAGGACGATACAAACGCTTGAAGACATGCTACGAGCATGTGTTATTGATTTCGGAAACAGTTGGGATCGACATCTACCGTTAGCAGAATTTTCCTACAACAACAGCTACCATTCAAGCATTGAGATGGCGCCGTTTGAAGCACTTTATGGTAGAAAGTGCAGGTCTCCGATTTGTTGGAGTGAAGTGGGGGATAGACAGATTACGGGTCCGGAGATTATACAAGAAACTACCGAGAAGATCATCCAAATTCAACAACGGTTGAAAACCGCCCAAAGTCGACAAAAGAGCTACGCTGACATTAAAAGAAAAGATATAGAATTTGAAATTGGAGAGATGGTCATGCTTAAAGTTGCACCTTGGAAAGGCGTTGTTCGATTTGGTAAACGAGGGAAATTAAATCCAAGGTATATTGGACCATTCAAGATTATTGATCGTGTCGGACCAGTAGCTTACCGACTAGAGTTACCTCAACAACTCGCGGCTGTACATAACACTTTCCACGTCTCGAATTTAAAGAAATGTTTTGCTAAAGAAGATCTCACTATTCCATTAGATGAAATCCAAATCAACGAAAAACTTCAATTCATCGAAGAACCCGTCGAAATAATGGATCGTGAGGTTAAAAGACTTAAGCAAAACAAGATACCAATTGTTAAGGTTCGATGGAATGCTCGTAGAGGACCCGAGTTCACCTGGGAGCGTGAAGATCAGATGAAGAAGAAATACCCGCATCTATTTCCAGAAGATTCGTCAACACCTTCAACAGCTTAAAATTTCGGGACGAAATTTATTTAACGGGTAGGTACTGTAGTGACCCGAACTTTTCCATGTTTATATATATATTAATTGAGATTGATATTTACATGATTAAATGTTTCCAACATGTTAAGCAATCAAACTTGTTAAGACTTGATTAATTGAAATATGTTTCATATAGACAATTGACCACCCAAGTTGATCGGAGATTCACGAACGTTAAAACTTGTAAAAACTATATGATGACATATAAATGGATATATATATAGTTAACATGATACTATGATAAGAAAACATATCATAAAGTATATTAACAATGAACTACATATGTAAAAACAAGACTACTAACTTAATGATTTTTAAACGAGACATATATGTAACGATTATCGTTGTAAAGACATTTAATGTATATATATCATATTAAGAGATATTCATACATGATAATATCATGATAATATAATAATTTAAAATCTCATTTGATATTATAAACATTGGGTTAACAACATTTAACAAGATCGTTAACCTAAAGGTTTCAAAACAACACTTACATGTAACGACTAACGATGACTTAACGACTCAGTTAAAATGTATATACGTGTAGTGTTTTAATATGTATTTATACACTTTTGAAAGACTTCAATACACTTATCAAAATACTTCTACTTAACAAAAATGCTTACAATTACATCCTCGTTCAGTTTCATCAACAATTCTACTCGTATGCACCCGTATTCGTACTCGTACAATACACAGCTTTTAGATGTATGTACTATTGGTATATACACTCCAATGATCAGCTCTTAGCAGCCCATGTGAGTCACCTAACACATGTGGGAACCATCAGTTGGCAACTAGCATGAAATATCTCATAAAATTACAAAAATATGAGTAATCATTCATGACTTATTTACATGAAAACAAAATTACATATCCTTTATATCTAATCCATACACCAACGACCAAAAACACCTACAAACACTTTCATTCTTCAATTTTCTTCATCTAATTGATCTCTCTCAAGTTCTATCTTCAAGTTCTAAGTGTTCTTCATAAATTCCAAAAGTTCTAGTTTCATAAAATCAAGAATACTTTCAAGTTTGCTAGCTCACTTCCAATCTTGTAAGGTGATCATCCAACCTCAAGAAATCTTTGTTTCTTAAAGTAGGTTATCATTCTAATACAAGGTAATAATCATATTCAAACTTTGGTTCAATTTCTATAACTATAACAATCTTATTTCAAGTGATGATCTTACTTGAACTTGTTTTCGTGTCATGATTCTGCTTCAAGAACTTCGAGCCATCCATGGATCCATTGAAGCTAGATCCATTTTTCTCTTTTCCAGTAGGTTTATCCAAGGAAATTAAGGTAGTAATGATGTTCATAACATCATTCGATTCATACATATAAAGCTATCTTATTCGAAGGTTTAAACTTGTAATCACTAGAACATAGTTTAGTTAATTCTAAACTTGTTCGCAAACGAAAGTTAATCCTTCTAACTTGACTTTTAAAATCAACTAAACACATGTTCTATATCTATATGATATGCTAACTTAATGATTTAAAACCTGGAAACACGAAAAACACCGTAAAACCGGATTTACGCCGTCGTAGTAACACCGCGGGCTGTTTTGGGTTAGTTAATTAAAAACTATGATAAACTTTGATTTAAAAGTTGTTATTCTGAGAAAATGATTTTTATTATGAACATGAAACTATATCCAAAAATTATGATTAAACTCAAAGTGGAAGTATGTTTTCTAAAATGGTCATCTAGACGTCGTTCTTTCGACTGAAATGACTACCTTTACAAAAATGACTTGTAACTTATTTTTCCGACTATAAACCTATACTTTTCTGTTTAGATTCATAAAATAGAGTTCAATATGAAACCATAGCAATTTGATTCACTCAAAACGGATTTAAAATGAAGAAGTTATGGGTAAAACAAGATTGGATAATTTTTCTCATTTTAGCTACGTGAAAATTGGTAACAAATCTATTCCAACCATAACTTAATCAACTTGTATTGTATATTATGTAATCTTGAGATACCATAGACACGTATACAATGTTTCGACCTATCATGTCGACACATCTATATATATTTCGGAACAACCATAGACACTCTATATGTGAATGTTGGAGTTAGCTATACAGGGTTGAGGTTGATTCCAAAATATATATAGTTTGAGTTGTGATCAATACTGAGATACGTATACACTGGGTCGTGGATTGATTCAAGATAATATTAATTGATTTATTTCTGTACATCTAACTGTGGACAACTAGTTGTAGGTTACTAACGAGGACAGCTGACTTAATAAACTTAAAACATCAAAATATATTAAAAGTGTTGTAAATATATTTTGAACATACTTTGATATATATGTATATATTGTTATAGGTTCGTGAATCAACCAGTGGCCAAGTCTTACTTCCCGACGAAGTAAAAATCTGTGAAAGTGAGTTATAGTCCCACTTTTAAAATCTAATATTTTTGGGATGAGAATACATGCAGGTTTTATAAATGATTTACAAAATAGACACAAGTACGTGAAACTACATTCTATGGTTGAATTATCGAAATCGAATATGCCCCTTTTTATTAAGTCTGGTAATCTAAGAATTAGGGAACAGACACCCTAATTGACGCGAATCCTAAAGATAGATCTATTGGGCCTAACAAACCCCATCCAAAGTACCGGATGCTTTAGTACTTCGAAATTTATATCATATCCGAAGGGTATCCCGGAATGATGGGGATATTCTTATATATGCATCTTGTTAATGTCGGTTACCAGGTGTTCACCATATGAATGATTTTTATCTCTATGTATGGGATGTGTATTGAAATATGAAATCTTGTGGTCTATTATTATGATTTGATATATATAGGTTAAACCTATAACTCACCAACATTTTTGTTGACGTTTTAAGCATGTTTATTCTCAGGTGATTATTAAGAGCTTCCGCTGTCGCATACTTAAATAAGGACGAGATTTGGAGTCCATGCTTGTATGATATTGTGTAAAAACTGCATTCAAGAAACTTATTTTGTTGTAACATATTTGTATTGTAAACCATTATGTAATGGTCGTGTGTAAACAGGATATTTTATATTATCATTATTTGATAATCTACGTAAAGCTTTTTAAAACCTTTATCTATGAAATAAAGGTTATGGTTTGTTTTAAAAATGAATGCAGTCTTTGAAAAATGTCTCATATAGAGGTCAAAACCTCGCAATGAAATCAATTAATATGGAACGTTTTTAATCAATAAGAACGGGACATTTCAGAGAGGCTGCTTCCCAAGGACCCCCGGGTATGGTATTGATGATTTTAAAGAGGTTTTACAACCCAGGGTTGATGATTCATGTTTGTGTGAGCCTATTACGAAAGCAAACCTCGTGAATAGAGTGTTTTGTTGACTCTCGGGTTGGTTCAGTCTTCTTCATGCAAATGAAGAAGATTATTCTCTTTTTATACACCACCCGAGGGGTTAATGATTGGCTCACTTTCTTGATTCGTGGAACTTTTTCCACCGATTTCACATGTCATCCAATAAAGTGTGGGGGAGAACCAACCCGATAAGGAATGTTAAGAAGACGAGGGCGAGTCAAGACAAAGACTCGTTAATCAAAATCAAAGTAAAAGGGAAGTTTGGTGATGCGGTTTTGATAAGATAACTACATGCAATTTGACTAATACATGTTGAAATGGCCTTTGTTCTCGGGTACTTTTGATTCTCCTACTCTTTATTTTGTCCTCTCGAATTTACTATTTTATTTCAATTTCATGTAATGAGGGAATTACATGATCTCAAGTGTGAGAGGAGAGATAAATTCTCGTGGACTTATTTTTATAAAAAAAAATTACAAAATTTTAAAATTTTTCCCAAGTAACCTGTTGAATTAAGTGACAATGTTTGGTCAAATAAAGCCATAACTTACCTTTTGAGGTGAATCAACTCCACCCTTTTTGTGAAAGTAAAGTCTTCCACTTGTTACAATCAAAGTGTGCTTAATGTAAACATCTATAAAGAATCAAAGTGTGCATGGAAGTAAAGTCTTCCATGGTATTTCAAAAACCCAAGTGTCTAAAGCCTCAAGCTTTATTACTTTCGGATGACTCAAGTCCATCCTAAAGGAAGTCAAGTCTTCTGAATTTCGCTTTACTTGGTGTGGGATACATCATAACGTACACCATTTCATATTAACATTGGTTTCTTCATCATCTCACGATGTTTCAACCGATGTATCATACCGAAGAAAGAGGAGCCACCGAGTTTCACCATGTGCTATCCTATTTAGGAGCAATGGCTTTGTGATGGTGTTGCTAGACAACACACGCCATAGCTAAAAGCTATGGCACCCTTGTTCTATCAATTAACGGAGGGGTAGTTTCTACTTCCTACCCTTTCTCAATATAAGCATAAAAGCTTGTTATGTGGGAAGTAGTCTAGTGTTCTAATCACTACTGGGAGAGTCGAGTCCTCCCATGCTTTGTTTGGGAAGTCAAGTCTTCCAAACTTGGAAGCAAAGTCTTCCAAGTCAAGTTGAGTTTCAGAAGACCTAAGCTTGAAAGTAAAGCCTTTCAAGTATCATGCAATAGACCTACCAAAACACTCACACCCAAGGTAGTTACTTTCCCCTCGCTATTGACACAGAGTAGTATGTTTACAGGGGAAGTAGCTGAAATGTCCCGTTCTTATTGATTAAAAACGTTCCATATTAATTGATTTCGTTGCGAGGTTTTGACCTCTATATGAGACGTTTTTCAAAGACTGCATTCATTTTAAAACAAACCATAACCTTTATTTCATCAATAAAGGTTTAAAAAGCTTTACGTAGATTATCAAATAATGATAATCTAAAATATCCTGTTTACACACGATCATTACATAATGGTTTACAATACAATTATGTTACAACAAAATAAGTTTCTTGAATGCAATTTTTACACAATATCATACAAGCATGGACTCCAAATCTCGTCCTTATTTAAGTATGCGACAGCGGAAGCTCTTAATAATCAACTGAGAATAAACATGCTTAAAACGTCAACAAAAATGTTGGTGAGTTATAGGTTTAACCTATATATATCAAATCATAATAATAGACCACAAGATTACATATTTCAATACACATCCCATACATAGAGATAAAAATCATTCATATGGTGAACACCTGGTAACCGACATTAACAAGATGCATATATAAGAATATCCCCATCATTCCGGGACACCCTTCGGATATGATATAAATTTCGAAGTACTAAAGCATCCGGTACTTTGGATGGGGTTTGTTAGGCCCAATAGATCTATCTTTAGGATTCGCGTCAATTAGGGTGTCTGTTCCCTAATTCTTAGATTACCAGACTTAATAAAAAGGGGCATATTCGATTTCGATAATTCAACCATAGAATGTAGCTGATAATGCTAAAAACGAACATATATTTCATAGCATTATTCCTCAAGAAAGACAAGCTTTTAGTTGCAATTGTTCTATTTACAAGTGATATTCGTTTGTATAATAAAAGGTGAAGACAAAAGACAGATTCGACGAATTTTAGACGCAAATGACCAAAAAGCTCAAAAGTACAAAAGACAATAAAAAAGGTTCCAATTATTGATAAGAAACGTCTCGAAATTACAAAAGTACAAGATTCAAAACGCAAAGTACAAGATATTAAATTGTACGCGAGGACGTTCGAAAATCCGGAACCGGGACCAGAGTCAACTCTTAACGCTCGACGCAACGAACTAAAAATTACAAGTTAACTATATATATAAATATAATATAATATATAATTAATTATATTAATTATATATATATTATATTTATAAATAAAAAACCGTCGGCAGAGAAAAACTCCAAGGACTGAGCTGTAAAAGTAACCTCCGCGACTCGCGGAGTTTGAAGAGGTTTTCACCGCGAGTCGCGGAGCCCCAAAATTGAAAACTGCCTATAAAGCCAACCGAATTCTGATCAAAATCATCATCTTTTTCTTCCTCATTCATACGTAAAATTTATATTTATATATATAATTTATATTTTAATTTTAATTTTAATTCTAATAATAAGGGTATGTTAGAGAATGTTGTAAGGGTGTAAGTCGAAATTCTGTCCGTGTAACGCTACGCTATTTTTAATCATTGTAAGTTATGTTCAACCTTTTTACATTAATGTCTCGTAGCTAAGTTATTATTATGCTTATTTAAAACGAAGTAATCATGATGTTGGGCTAATTACTAAAATTGGGTAATTGGGCTTTGTACCATAATTGGGGTTTGGACAAAAGAACGACACTTGTGGAAATTAGACTATGGGCTATTAATGGGCTTTATATTTGTTTAACTAAATGAAAGTTTGTTAATGTTAATATAAAGATTTACAATTGGGCGTCCCTATAAATTACCATATACACTCGATCGGACACGATGGGCGGGGTATTTATATGTACGAATAATCGTTCATTTAACCGGACACGGGAATGATTAATAGCCACTAGAATAATTAAAACAGGGGTGAAATTACATTCAAGGGTAATTGGTGTAATTGTTAACAAAGTAGTAAAACCTTGGTTTACACACAGTCGATAACCTGGTGTATTCATTAAACAAAGTATTAAAACCTTGTTACAATTCGAATCCCCAATTAGTTGGAATATTTAACTTCGGGTATAAGAATAATTTGATGAGGACACTCGCACTTTATATTTATGACTGATGGACTGTTATGGACAAAAACCAGACGGACATATTAAATAATCCAGGACAAAGGACAATTAACCCATGGGCATAAAACTAAAATCAACACGTCAAACATCATGATTACGGAAGTTTAAATAAGCATAATTCTTTTATTTCATATTTAATTTCCTTTATTTTATATTTAATTGCACTTCTAATTATCGCACTTTTATTTATTGTTGTTTAATCGCACTTTTAATTATCGTACTTTTTAATTATCGCAAGTTTATCGCACTTTTATTATTCGCAATTTCATTATCGTTATTTACTTTAAGTTTTAATTTAAGTCTTTTATTTATTTAATATTTTACATTAGGTTTTAACTGCGACTAAAGTTTTAAAATCGACAAACCGGTCATTAAACGGTAAAAACCCCCCTTTATAATAATAATATTACTTATATATATGTTTGTATTTTTATAAAAGTAAACTAATATAGCGTTGAGCTTTGTTTAAAGATTTCCCTGTGGAACGAACCGGACTTACTAAAAACTACACTACTGTACGATTAGGTACACTGCCTATAAGTGTTGTAGCAAGGTTTAAGTATATCCATTCTATAAATAAATAAATATCTTGTGTAAAATTGTATCGTATTTAATAGTTTTTCCTAGTAAAATATAAACTATTTTATATACACCTCGCATAACATCAAGTATTTTTGGCGCCGCTGCCGGGGACTATCTTAAAAGCCGGAAGCGCAACGCTAATATAAAAAAAAAAAAAAAAAGAAGAAGATTTTTTGTTTACTTTTATTAAAATTCGTTTTGTAAAAATACGTTTTAAATATTCGAAAAATATAAAAAGAAAAACAAAAATATAAGTATTTTTAAGATTTTGTTAAATATTTAAGTTTTATAAGTTTCTTTATTTTTAGTTTAGTTTATAAAAATATAAGTTTTATTAAATATCTTTTATTTATAAAAAAAAACAGAAAACAGAAAATAAAAAAAAAATAAATAAAGAAAAACGCGTTGAAATTATAAGCTGTCATCTGAATTTTTGAACCCCGCGACTCGCGGGGTTTTCTTTATAAATTACCGCGACTCGCGGAGCTTCTCTGACACGCGAACAGGAAGCCCTAATTCAGCATTAATTACGGTAATTATTAATTAATTATTATTAAACCCTAATTATGTATTATTATTATAATTAGTTTTATTTTTACTTTTACTTTTTATTTAATTTATGTATTTAGTATTAATTAGTTTTAATTAAATTGTAAAATTAGTAGTTTTATTAAATAAATAATATAAAAATAATATTTTTATAAAAATTGTACTTTTTTACAACTTTTTATATATTTTTATATTTTGTCCCTTTTTAATCATTGTAGCGTAATATTTGTATTTTTAGCTCATAATTAATTTTAAACTTAGTTTTTGCTATAGTGATTTTTACTCCTAGATTTTTAGGCTTTGCCGTAGAATTCCTTAAGTGCTTTTTCTTTAGACTAAGATTTAGGTGCTTTAGAATTTTGCGACGCCTTTTTAAGTTTTAGTTTCTTTTTAAGTTATTTCCATTTGGTATTTAGTTTTTCTTGTAAGCTTTAATATTTTTAGACACCTTTTTACTATGTATCAATTATCATTCCAATTAGTAATTTCAATTTGCGATTATAATTTTAAGTTAGTTGTAGTAATAAGGTTAGGTTAGTTAAGTATTTTTAAGTTTTGATAAGTTTCTTTTATTTTTTTCGTCACTTTTTTTCCAACCATTTTTTCTTTTTCAACCTTTTTCCGACGAACTCTTTTTCTTTCTTATTTCTCGCTATTCTAGTTTTAGGACATAGATTTTTATTCTACTTCTTATCTAAATTTCTTAAAATTACGAAAATCTATTTTGAGTGGTTAAATTGATAGACATCAAAATTTTCTGGTTCGTAGTAATAGTTGGATTTGTACGTGGACCGGGTTATTGGAGCCAAACAGTCCTCAATTATATTGAGACCAAACGAATCCTGCCCCTCTGCTGCATCTTTTGGCTATTCGAAACGTGGGCAAAATCAGAAAAGTCTATTGATTGGATAACTTATTATAATTTTTCTTTCCTTTTAAAAACTAATAGGATATTCAGTGAATGCACCGAGCAAGACGTTCATCACCTTTTGTACGTTCACCACCTGTAACTAGATCAAGACATTTAGCAAATATAACCGCCGTTGATTTTTCTTTAGAATCGTCATCCAGTCGACCAAGTACTTCAGTTCAAATTTCCGATAATCTATTTTTTGAACCCAACCTCACAATTGAGAATCCGGAGAATATTCAGGAACGGTTCGTAGATCCTGAACCACTAAACTTTCCTCCGGAACCACCAATCATTCAAACAGAGATTGTTGAGGAACGAACCATTAAATCAGAATCATCTAGTGATACCGATTCAACAAATTCAATTATGGAGAATCTGGAACCTTTAAGTATGGAAGACCGAATGAGAGCTAAACGCACTGGCCAAGGTCACGCAATTACTCATCCAGACATTAATGCGCCATATTATGAAATCAAAGGACAAATTCTACACATGGTGACTAATCAATGCCAATTTAGTGGTGCGCCAAAGGAAGATCCAAATGAACATCTACGTACCTTTAATAGGATCTGCACACTATTTAAAATCCGAGAAGTGGAGGATGAACAGATATATCTCATGTTATTTCCCTGGACTTTAAAGGGAGAAGCCAAAGATTGGTTGGAATCGTTACCTGAAGGGGCGATTGATACATGGGATGTTTTAATTGACAAATTTCTTAAACAATTCTTTCCTGCATCTAAAGCCGTAAGACTTCAAGCAGAAATTGTTACGTTCACACAGAAACCAAATGAAACTCTATATGAGGCGTGGACAAGATATGGAAAGTTATTAAGAGGATGTCCGCAACATGGTTTAGACACCTGTCAAATAGTACAAATATTCTACCAAGGATGCGACATCACTACAAGGAAAGATATAGATATAGCAGCTGGTGGTTCTATTATGAAGAAAACCGAAACTGATGCTTACAAAATTATTGATAATACTGCTTCCCACTCACATGAGTGGCATCAAGAAAAAGATATCATTAGATCATCTAAAGCAGCTAGAGCCGATTCTAGTCATGACTTAGATTCCATTTCCGCAAAGATAGATGCTGTAGAGAGACGAATGGAAAAGATGACTAAGGATATTCACTCAATACGAATTAGTTGTGAGCAGTGTGGAGGACCACATTTGACAAAAGATTGTCTCAGTATTGAATTAACAATGGAACAAAGAGAGAATATTTCATACATAAACCAAAGGCCTGGAAATAATTATCAGAATAATTATCAACCGCCAAGACCAATTTACAATCAAAACCAGAATTATAACCGAAATATTCCATACAACAACCAACAAGGTCCTAGCAATCAACAAGTATCCAATAATACTTACAATCAGCAAAGACCTAATTTTCAAAACAAACCACCACAACAAACCGATGATAAAAAACCAAATTTAGAAGATATGATGACGAAGCTAGTTGAAACTCAAACGCAGTTTTTCACATCTCAAAAACAAACAAATGAACAAAATGCTCAAGCATTTAGAAATCAATAAGCTTCTATTCAAAATCTGGAACAAGAAGTAAGTAACCTAGCAAGGTTAATAGGTGAAAGAAAACCGGGAAGTCTACCTAGTGATACAAACGCTAACCCCCGGAATGAAACAGCTAAAGCTATTACCACAAGAAGTGGTACAACACTTAAACCACCTGAAATACCTGTAACTTCTGATGAAACTATTCCTACTCCACAAGAACCACAACCTGATCAAGATAAGGAAAAAGAACCGGTAGTTGAAAAGGTTAATGAAGATAACACAGTTAAGGATAAACCTTATGTTAAACCATACCAACCACCACTTCCTTACCCGAGTAAAATGAAGAAAGAAAAACTTGAAGCCGAGCAATCCAAATTCTTGGATATGTTTAAACAGATAAATGTAAATCTTCCTTTCATTGATGTGATTTCAGGAATGCCAAGATATGCTAAATTCTTGAAAGATCTAATCTCAAATAGAAAGAAAATGAAAGAACTCTCGGCTGTTACTATGAATGCTAATTGTTCAGCAGTGCTGTTGAATAAGATACCAGAAAAACTATCTGATCCAGGAAGTTTCACAATTCCATGTTTTCTGGGTAGTCTTAGTTCAATAGAAGCATTGGCAGACTTAGGTGCTAGTATAAATCTAATGCCGTATTCACTATACGCTAAACTAGACCTTGGAGAATTGAAACCAACCAGAATAAGCATACAACTAGCCGATAGATCAATAAAATATCCTAGAGGGATAATGGAGAACATGCTAGTTAAAGTTGGTACTTTAGTATTTCCAGTAGATTTTGTTGTTTTGGACATGGAAGAAGATTCTCAAGTTCCTCTCATATTAGGAAGACCATTCTTAAACACGGCTAAAGCAGTGATAGACGTGTTCGGTAAGAAACTGACCCTAAGTATAGAGGATGAGAGTGTTACCTTTTCAGTTGATAGAGCAATGCAACAACCACAATCTGCAGATGATACATGTTATTATATTCAAACTATAGATGCACATGCAGAATTATTAGAAGAATTTCCAGAATTACAAGGAACAGGAGAATGTTCTTTAGGAGAAGGTAATGAACCAATTGATGAAGCTGAAATGTTAGCTACACTTATAGCTAATGGATATGAACCAACAACAGAAGAAATTCAAATGCTAAAAGAAGAAGACAGATATCGATATAAATCATCGATAGAAGAACCTCCGAAATTAGAGTTAAAGCCACTTCCAAACCATTTGGAATACGCTTATTTACATGGTGAATCTGAATTACCTGTAATAATATCGTCTTCTCTTACTGAAAATGAGAAATCACAACTCATTTCTGTGTTGAAAGCTCATAAACCAGCCATTGCATGGAAGATTCATGATATTAAAGGAATAAGTCCTTCGTATTGCACACATAAAATCCTTATGGAAGAAGGTCATAAAACGTATGTGCAACGCCAACGAAGACTAAATCCTAATATGCAAGATGTAGTTAAGAAAGAGATTATTAAACTGCTAGATGCAGGTTTGATATATCCAATTTCTGATAGCCCATGGGTAAGCCCAGTTCAATGCGTACCTAAGAAGGGTGGCATGACTGTCATTACAAATGAGAAAAATGAGCTTATTCCTACTAGGACTGTAACAGGATGGCGTGTATGTATTGATTATAGAAAATTAAATGACGCCACCAGAAAAGATCACTTTCCCTTACCTTTCATAGATCAAATGTTGGAAAGATTAGCCGGAAATAGTTACTATTGTTTTCTAGATGGATTTTCCGGATATTTTCAAATTCCAATAGCACCCGAAGATCAAGAGAAAACCACATTCACGTGCCCTTATGGTACTTTTGCTTACAAACGCATGCCATTTGGACTTTGTAACGCCCCTGCAACCTTTCAAAGGTGTATGATGGCGATTTTTCACGACATGATAGAAGAATGCATGGAAGTATTCATGGATGACATTTCAGTCTTTGGTGATACATTTGAATCATGTCTAGTTAATCTGGAACGAATGCTTCTTAGATGCGAACAATCCAATCTAGTACTTAATTGGGAGAAATGCCATTTCATGGTTAAAGAAGGCATCGTTCTTGGACATAAAATTTCAAAAGAAGGAATTGAAGTGGATAGAGCTAAAGTAGATGTAATTGCTAAACTTCCACATCCCACCAATGTTAGAGGAGTTAGGAGTTTTCTAGGGCATGCCAGTTTTTACCGACGTTTCATAAAAGATTTTTCTAAAATTGCCACTCCTATGAATAAACTCCTAGAAAAGGATGCTCCATTCATCTTTTCAGATGAGTGTATCAAATCTTTTAATATTCTTAAAGAGAAACTCACTAATGCGCCGATCATGATAACACCAAATTGGAATCTACCATTTGAACTAATGTGCGATGCAAGTGATTTTGCAATGGGAGCCGTTTTAGGACAAAGGATTGAAAAACGATTTCAACCTATATATTATGCTAGTAAGACATTACAAGGAGCACAAACAAACTATACAACTACTGAAAAAGAACTCCTTGCTATTGTCTTTGCTTTTGACAAATTTCGATCATATCTCGTTCTAGCAAAAACGGTGGTCTATACCGACCATTCTGCTCTTAGATACCTATTTTCAAAACAAGATGCTAAACCAAGATTAATCCGTTGGATCTTACTCTTACAAGAGTTTGATATTGAAATCCGAGATAAAAGAGGAGCAGAAAATCTCGCCGCTGATCATCTTTCTCGTCTTGAAAATCCCGAATTAGAAGTTCTAAATGAATCAGCCATACAAGACAACTTTCCTGATGAATATCTATTGAAGATAGATTATAAAGAAATCCCATGGTTTGCAGACTATGCAAACTACTTAGTTTGTGGATTCCTTGAAAAAGGATTATCGTACCAAAGACGAAAGAAATTCTTCAGTGATATAAAACACTATTTCTGGGAAGATCCACATCTGTTTAAAAGTTGTCCCGATGGAATAATACGCCGATGTGTATTTGGAGATGAAGCTAGTAAAATTTTAAACCATTGTCACACAGGACCAACAGGAGGGCATTATGGGCCTCAACTAACAGCAAGAAAAGTTTATGAAGCTGGATTCTATTGGCCTACAATTTACAAAGACGCACACCTTCTTTGCAAATCCTGTGATGCATGTCAAAGGGCCGAAAAAATAAGTCAACGTGATGAAATGCCACAAAATGTCATCCAAGTATGTGAAGTATTTGACATTTGGGGTATTGACTTTATGGGTCCATTTCCAAAATCTCATAATAATCTATATATACTCGTAGCCATTGATTATGTATCTAAATGGGCGGAAGCACAAGCTCTCCCAACTAACGATGCACGAGTTGTAGTCAACTTTTTAAAACGTCTTTTTGCAAGGTTTGGAACACCGAAAGCTTTAATAAGTGATCGGGGTACTCATTTCTGTAATAATCAACTTGAGAAAGTTCTTAAAAGATATGGAGTAACTCATAAAATCTCCACCGCATATCATCCACAAACAAGTGGACAAGTTGAAAATACCAACCGAGCTTTAAAACGTATTCTAGAGAAAACTGTAGGATCAAATCCGAAGGAATGGTCCATTAAATTGGAGGATGCACTCTGGGCTTTTAGAACAGCCTACAAAACTCCAATTGGAACCACACCTTTTAGACTTGTTTATGGAAAAGCATGTCATCTTCCAGTAGAAATTGAACACAAAGCATTTTGGGCTTTGAAGACATGTAATCTTGATTTACATGAAGCCGGACGTCTACGATTAAGTCAACTAAATGAATTAGAAGAATTAAGACATGAAGCATACGAAAATTCGTTAATCTATAAAGAAAGAACGAAGAAATGGCATGATAAAAGAATCAGAAGTTCAAAAGAATTTAAAGAAGGAGACAGAGTTCTTCTTTTCAATTCACGATTCAAGCTATTTCCTGGAAAATTGAAATCAAGATGGTCTGGACCATTCATAGTCAAAAGAGTTTTCCCATACGGAACGATAGAATTAATAAATTCAAATGGGTTTGAATTTAAAGTTAATGGTCACAGAGTTAAACATTACATACATGGTCCGATGGAAGTCGACAACGAAGTTAATCACAATTTCGACACCACAGCTAACTAAGTGTGGGGAGAATCAAGTCTTTAAAGGATAATATGTATTTCTGTTAGAGTTAGATTGTCTGTTTTCGTGTAGTTCTCGAAAATGGAACCCGAATGGTCTTTCCCTAGCAGACCCTAAAGAACTAGTCTTCTCCCCCCATTCTGAATTTTTATTTTTTTTAGGTTTTTACGAAATGAAGACTGCCTGTGAACTAAACCATGGTCTAATGCTACACGCTTTGATCACTAAACGTAATAATGACATACTACCGAGTGAGATAGTATCAGTAATCAGAGAAAGAATGGACGGAGTTAGAAAAGAATCCAGATGCGAAGATTATAAGTTACAATTTGGTAAAGGAAAATCAAAATCCGCAGCGAAAAGAAGAGCACGACACCTAGAAAGATGTCACAAATGCGGAAAATGGTCACATGGAGGTAAATGTTCAAATAATCAAACCTATTCAAATACCGAATTTGTTACTTTATGCAGAGATGGACCGTTCATATGTTTAGAAGAAAAGACACTGAATGCTCGAGGTTACGCCTATGTAGCCATGGAAAATCAATTAAACCGACTATCTTATGAATGGGATAGATCATATAACTAAGAAATCTATTCCACAGGTATGTCTGTACAGTTTTTATTTTTATTTTTATTTTTAACCTTTTGATAATAAACGCTAATTTGTTCGCTAAAAAGTATTAAATTTATATTGAATAAAATTAGGTTTGGCGACCGAAATTATTGATATCATTCAAAAATTTATTACATCACTGCGAAATTTAACGTTTATTATAAGGTATAAATATCTTTAAACAATCAACCCAAAATATTTCAAAAATTCGTCATGAGTTAAATTAGGTCTTGGAACCGAAATTACTTTACCGAAAAGAGGGACGCATATTTTTGATAATATTTGATTGATTAAAGTGGGATAAAAAGACAAAAAGATTTTTAAATTTATTTTTACCATGTTTTTAAAATTAATATTTAAATCTTAAATTAATATTGAAAACTTTGTAAAAACAATATATTTAAAATATTTGAAAAATTAATATAAGTTTGATATGAATTTATGAATTTTTAAATTAAGTTTGGTGTGAATTTTTAAAATATAAATTTTTAATTTTATGCATTTCAAATTTTAAGTTTGGTGTGAATTTTTAATTTTTAAAATATAAAATTTTAATTTTATGCATTTTAAATTTTGAGTTTGGTGTGAATTTTTAATATTAATTTTGAATTTTATATTTAAGTTGTGTGAATTTAAAAACAAAAATTTACTTTATCTCATTAAGTTAAGAATATGATTTTTAAAATTCGTCGTAAGTTGAAGACTAGGTCTTTGAACCGAAATTGCTTTACCCAAGGGAGGGACGAGAACTTTTATTATCATTATTTTTAATCTTATTAATTTAAAGTATGCCAAAAACATTAAAAAAAACCCAAAAATCTTAGCTTTTAAAACAATCGCTACAAAAAGACAAATTTTAAAATTTTGTCGAGAGACGGACTAGGACATCGATCCGAAACGACCTCGTCCTAAATAACAAGGGAAACAAAATTTTAAAATTAATTTCTTAATTGTTTTCAAAAGTTAATGATTAAAAAAAAAAAAAAAAAAAAAAAACTCCGCGAGTCGCGGAGTTTGAAGTGCATTTCGCCGCGACTCGCGGAGGGGCCGGATTACAGAAAAAAAATAAAAAGAGATGCACGATCAGTTTCAGTCCCCAACCCAAAAACTCAAAAACTGCTGCGAAAATAGACCCGAAAAACCCAAAAAACACCCCCAAAAATCCCAATTTTTAACCGTTAATCACCAAATTTTTTGCTAAAATCATGTTGAGAAGGATGCTATCTAAGAATTACTCAAGAAAAACGAATGAAAGGGGTGAATCTTCATCCCAAGCCCGCAATGCTCCTGCTGAGAATTTGGAACAACAGGAGGTGGATAACTACTACAAGCAGGATGTACCTCATCCAGTCATGACCTTTTCCGATATGCACTTGGAAGAGTTGCACCCGAACCTGAGATTTGATAGACTTTGGATAGATTATCCAAAATATCAAAGGGGTTTGCATACTCTTCATTCTAAGGTTGTTGAGGTACCAAGGGTCATAGAATGGGGACCCTTAGAAGCTGTAGAATTGGCCGGGCCAATTAGGGAATTACTTGTACAGAGGTATGGTAATTCTTCTTTTAATGACTGGATATGTTTATTCACCATACGTAGACCTGTATATAAAGTATGGTGTGAAGAATTGTTATGTAGTATAGAGTTGAATGATCGGGTAGCTAGTTTAACCGATCATTCTTTTATTAGATTTTTGTTAGGCGGTTCGATGCGCCACATGTCTTTACTGGACATGGCTCAGGATTTACGTATATATACGCCTGAGGAGTTAGCGTCTGCCGATTGTAGAGGATTGATACTAAACGGTAGAAAGATAGATGAGAATTTTGATACACACGGTGTGTGGAGTCAAATGACAAGCCATCACCGTTTCAAAGGGGGAAATTACTCTTATTTGGATATAGATAGAACCGAATTAAGAGTGATACATAGGTTTTTAGCTAATTCGATTACACAAAGGGGTAAAAACAAGGAAAAAGTAAATGAACAGGATTTGTTTTACCATATGTGTATTCGAGACCCACAAAGCGCTGTAAGTATACCATATTGTGTGGGTTATTATTTATCAGCTATGGTTCGGGGGATGCGACCACATAGCATAATAGGAGGTGGTATTTTTATTACTTTGATTGGTGAATATCTCGGTGTGGATATAAGTCGGGGGGGATTATTACTAGAAGAGCCGGAACCCCGCGATACTATAGGTTTAAATGTATACCATGGTGCGAAAGTTTTGAAGAGGCGAAATAACGCCGCAGTACGATACCATGGTAGACATCCACAGGTGGAGAGAAACCAGCAGCAAGGTAATGTAGGAGGGGGGAATGAGATGCAAGAAATGCATAGGTTTATAGCTTCTCAGGAATACGAAAATGCTAGACAGAGAGCATTTGAAGATTGGCAAGTTCATCAGAACCAAATCATAGCTCATTGCCAACATATAGGTAGAAACTATATTCCTACACCGAAACCCATCTTCCCTCCTTGGTCTATAGAGATGCAGCCACCATATCCTACGTATGACCCTGCCGAAGCATTCTATAGCACTTATGGTTATGCCTGGAACCCCTATTGGTACCAATATCATCCTTAGTATACTTTTTATTTTTTATTTATTTATTTATTTTGTAATTTGTAATTATTGATAAATTTAATACTGTTGTTAATATTGTAATCATTTTTTTATAATTATCTAACTTTTATTCTTAGATTTTAATAATTTTTGAATGTGGGGTAATATACCAAACTTCAAAAATATGTATATATGTTTGCAGTTTATCTTATGTACACAACAGGGTAAAACAACGCATTTTCAAAGACTGGCATTAAGTTCAGCAAAAGCAACTAATTTTGACGACAAGATGCAAAATATATGTGAAATAACAACAAGACGGAATGAACAAATGATGTGCACCATTTATCATTCAGCAAACAAACGCCAATATATTTGGAAACTTTGGTAAAATTTAATCATTTTCACACAAATCACCCTCAATAATTTAAATTGTTACTGATTTCTTGCAAATGAGGGCATTGCAAGATCTTAAGTGTGGGAAGGGGTTAAATTCTTTCGGATTTTAAAATTTTTATATTAAACACTTGGTTACCATTAAAAATACTAGTAAAGCAGTAGTTGTATTAGAATCTAGTGCTCTCTGATAAAAAAGAACAGCCCTAGTCTTATATACTGACTACCCAATTCTAGTAAAATTTTTCAAAATTTTCAATTAAATGAATTCAAAATCATGTTTATACATATTTATGAACGATACAACTAGGTTTTAACACCGAAATTATTGTTACCTCGGAAAGGACATAAATTAAGAAACAAACTAAAATGTTAAAATTCATTTAAAAAGGAATAGAGGACGATAAAAAGGAAAATAAAAGCCAAGTGTGGGAAAATTTACCAAGTTATTTTAAACATATGTCACATATATCTGTAACAAATAACTGAAAATACTTTTGCTTTGGACTAAACTAAACTGTTTTACCCGATGAAAGAAAAGAAGAGATGGATCTACACGATGAATCAATTCCATCATTAAAAGGAAGTAAAGTCTTCCGAAAAAGACACGCGCTTCTTGATTTAGGTCATGAAGTTGTCGTCCAGACCAGCTGTAGGTTGACGAAAAATCTAGAAAAGTCATCACTAAAATCAGCAGGAAATCCACGGACCTCAGCATCAAACAGGGTCGCCATGTGGTCAGACTTATCCTAACCATGAGAGGATCTGTCTCGTAAAATGGGGAGGGCGCCGTGCAAATTAGCTTGATAAGACTAATGAATCAGACCCCCAGAAAGGATAATCTCCTTAAAGATTAAAAATCAGCTTTTAAGCCTGATATTACTCAATCCTTGAGATTGACCTTAAAGATTGAGAATTACAAACTCATGGAATTCAATGATATCTAAACTCGAGCTTGAACGAGAAAATATTTTGATCAAAATTAAAACCGATTTGTTTTCTGAAAACTCATTTTCAATGCGTTCATTACCATTGAACGTAAAATCCTAGGAATTCACCTGGAATTCATTAGGTCACCTGAACCAAATCGGGTGTCAACCGTAAGAACGGTGATTGCATAGCATGGTCGAAGACAGGACCGTGTGCCAGACCGAAAAATTATAGGATGTTCTTTACTATTGCTCCTACAAAGGATAGTACTAGCGTCCGACACATTATAGACCATAATCAAAAGCAAGTCACGGGACATTGCCTTAACAGTTGCTTGTTCATCGCTTTCCTTTACAACCGGACGGTAGTTTATCGAAAGGTAATATACGGGACAAGTAAACTGGACGTGTTGCTTTCCTAATACAAGGTTAGCAAGTGGGTAACACAAAACCACAAGTGTTGAGCTAAAATTTTCAAATCTGAAACCCACACAACCCACAAAAATATTTTGCAAACACCGGTGAAGGGTTATTCCGGAAAACTTATCTAGGGCAAAAGCTAGATTGAATTTTCAAAAGATCAAATGTTTTCATAAAGATCCAATTTCCTTAAGGATCTACATTTTCATAGTCATGTGGGACTGTAAACCGCCTTTCAAATGTGCACTTTGCTTTGGAAACCGAAAGTAAATCGGCTATTTGATTGCAAGTGTCGTTGACCTAAACTCAAGGCAACTGTGGATGACACACCCACCTTTAACCATGGTTCTATCGTTACTATCATTGTTTATACCACCATATCAAAATCACTGATGTACAAAGTGTGATGAATAAAAAAGTGATTCATGTATGTTTTTATTTCAAGTTCTGTATTACTTGAGGACAAGCAACGCTCAAGTGTGGGAATATTTGATAATGCTAAAAACGAACATATATTTCATAGCATTATTCCTCAAGAAAGACAAGCTTTTAGTTGCAATTGTTCTATTTACAAGTGATATTCGTTTGTATAATAAAAGGTGAAGACAAAAGACAGATTCGACGAATTTTAGACGCAAACGACCAAAAAGCTCAAAAGTACAAAAGACAATCAAAAAGGTTCCAATTATTGATAAGAAACGTCTCGAAATTACAAAAGTACAAGATTCAAAACGCAAAGTACAAGATATTAAATTGTACGCGAGGACGTTCGAAAATCCGGAACCGGGACCAGAGTCAACTCTTAACGCTCGACGCAACGGACTAAAAATTACAAGTTAACTATGTATATAAATATAATATAATATATAATTAATTATATTAATTATATATATATTATATTTATAAATAAAAAACCGTCGGCAGAGAAAAACTCCAAGGACTGAGCTGTAAAAGTAACCTCCGCGACTCGCGGAGTTTGAAGAGGTTTTCACCGCGAGTCGCGGAGCCCCAAAATTGAAAACTGCCTATAAAGCCAACCGAATTCTGATCAAAATCATCATCTTTTTCTTCCTCATTCATACGTAAAATTTATATTTATATATATAATTTATATTTTAATTTTAATTTTAATTCTAATAATAAGGGTATGTTAGAGAATGTTGTAAGGGTGTAAGTCGAAATTCTGTCCGTGTAACGCTACGCTATTTTTAATCATTGTAAGTTATGTTCAACCTTTTTACATTAATGTATCGTAGCTAAGTTATTATTATGCTTATTTAAAACGAAGTAATCATGATGTTGGGCTAATTACTAAAATTGGGTAATTGGGCTTTGTACCATAATTGGGGTTTGGACAAAAGAACGACACTTGTGGAAATTAGACTATGGGCTATTAATGGGCTTTATATTTGTTTAACTAAATGAAAGTTTGTTAATGTTAATATAAAGATTTACAATTGGGCGTCCCTATAAATTACCATATACACTCGATCGGACACGATGGGCGGGGTATTTATATGTACGAATAATCGTTCATTTAACCGGACACGGGAATGGATTAATAGCCACTAGAATAATTAAAACAGGGGTGAAATTACATTCAAGGGTAATTGGTGTAATTGTTAACAAAGTAGTAAAACCTTGGTTTACACGCAGTCGATAACCTGGTGTATTCATTAAACAAAGTATTAAAACCTTGTTACAATTCGAATCCCCAATTAGTTGGAATATTTAACTTCGGGTATAAGAATAATTTGATGAGGACACTCGCACTTTATATTTATGACTGATGGACTGTTATGGACAAAAACCAGACGGACATATTAAATAATCCAGGACAAAGGACAATTAACCCATGGGCATAAAACTAAAATCAACACGTCAAACATCATGATTACGGAAGTTTAAATAAGCATAATTCTTTTATTTCATATTTAATTTCCTTTATTTTATATTTAATTGCACTTCTAATTATCGCACTTTTATTTATTGTTGTTTAATCGCACTTTTAATTATCGTACTTTTTAATTATCGCAAGTTTATCGCACTTTTATTATTCGCAATTTCATTATCGTTATTTACTTTAAGTTTTAATTTAAGTCTTTTATTTATTTAATATTTTACATTAGGTTTTAACTGCGACTAAAGTTTTAAAATCGACAAACCGGTCATTAAACGGTAAAAACCCCCCTTTATAATAATAATATTACTTATATATATGTTTGTATTTTTATAAAAGTAAACTAATATAGCGTTGAGCTTTGTTTAAAGATTTCCCTGTGGAACGAACCGGACTTACTAAAAACTACACTACTGTACGATTAGGTACACTGCCTATAAGTGTTGTAGCAAGGTTTAAGTATATCCATTCTATAAATAAATAAATATCTTGTGTAAAATTGTATCGTATTTAATAGTTTTTCCTAGTAAAATATAAACTATTTTATATACACCTCGCATAACATCAGTAGCTTCACGTACTTGTGTCTATTTTGTAAATCAATTATAAAACATGCATGTATTCTCATCCCAAAAATATTAGATTTTAAAAGTGGGACTATAACTCACTTTTACAGATTTTTACTTCGTCGAGAAGTAAGACTTGGCCACTGGTTGATTCACGAACCTATAACAATATATACATATATATCAAAGTATGTTCAAAATATATTTACAACACTTTTAATATATTTTGATGTTTTAAGTTTATTAAGTCAGCTGTCCTCGTTAGTAACCTACAACTAGTTGTCCACAGTTAGATGTACAGAAATAAATCGATAAATATTATCTTGAATCAATCCACGACCCAGTGTATACGTATCTCAGTATTGATCACAACTCAAACTATATATATTTTGGAATCAACCTCAACCCTGTATAGCTAACTCCAACATTTACATATAGAGTGTCTATGGTTGTTCCGAAATATATATAGATGTGTCGACATGATAGGTCGAAACATTGTATACGTGTCTATGGTATCTCAAGATTACATAATATACAATACAAGTTGATTAAGTTACGGTTGGAATAGATTTGTTACCAATTTTCACGTAGCTAAAATGAGAAAAATTATCCAATCTTGTTTTACCCATAACTTCTTCATTTTAAATCCGTTTTGAGTGAATCAAATTGCTATGGTTTCATATTGAACTCTATTTTATGAATCTAAACATAAAAATTATAGGTTTATAGTCAGAAAAATAAGTTACAAGTCGTTTTTGTAAAGGTAGTCATTTCAGTCGAAAGAACGACGTCTAGATGACCATTTTAGAAAAGGTAGTCATTCCACTTTGAGTTTAACCATAATTTTTGGATATAGTTTCATGTTCATAATAACAATCATTTTCTCAGAATAACAACTTTTAAATCAAAGTTTATCATAGTTTTTAATTAACTAACCCAAAACAGCCCGCTGTGTTACTACGACGGCGTAAATCCGGTTTTACGGTATTTTTCGTGTTTCCAGGTTTTAAATCATTAAGTTAGCATATCATATAGATATAGAACATGTGTTTAGTTGATTTTAAAAGTCAAGTTAGAAGGATTAACTTTTGTTTGCGAACAAGTTTAGAATTAACTAAACTATGTTCTAGTGATTACAAGTTTAAACCTTCGAATAAGATAGCTTTATATGTATGAATCGAATGAAGTTATGAACATCATTACTACCTTAAGTTCCTTGGATAAACCTACTGGAAAAGTGAAAAATGGATCTAGCTTCAACGGATCCTTGGATGGCTCGAAGTTCTGAATTTGAAACATTCCCATTTCCTCCAGTCCCTCTAGAAATTGATCTGGACATGTTATTTGAATCTTTTTCCTTTTAGCTTCAAGACCTATTTGAAAGTCCTCACATCTCATCCATTCAATTGTCTCCATCATGTATCTCTTTACCACTTCCAAAGCTTGAGTTTTAGCATAAAGTCGAGTTGTGAGAATACTGAGGTAGTTGTATATGTGAATGATGTCAAGCATATCCAGATTTTGAAAATCATCTTTTGTAAACTTATACTACTTCTCATCTTCTCTCATAACATGAAACTGACCGATGACATCTTTATTCACACTTATGTTTACTCTCACTCGAGCAATATCTAACACTTCTGATATCTGGTACTTTCATTGTAACCATAAATCATCTTCATTTCTGAAATGACCTGTTCATATACATTATAAACAATTCACAATAGTTGATTACATCGCGAGGTATTTGACCTCTATATGATACATTTTACAAACATTGCATTCATTTTTAAAAGACAAACTTTCTTTACAACGAAAGTTGACGGCATGCATACCATTTCATAATACATCCAATTATAATTGACTTAATAATAATCTTGTTGATCTCAACGACTCAAATGAAACGTCTTTCGAAATATGCCATGAATGAATACAATTAATATCCATAAAATGAGCTAATGCACAGCGGAAGATTTCTTTAATACCTGAGAATAAACATGCTTTATAGTGTCAACCAAAAGGTTGGTAAGTTCATTAGTTTATCATAAATAATCATTTTGAATATTTTAATAGACCACAAGATACACATATTTAGAAAAACAATCTGTACAGGTCTGCTCACTGCTATAAAAATCATTCATATGAATTGAACACCTGGTAACCGACATTAACAAGATGCATATAAGAATATCCCCATCATTCCGGGACATCCTTCGAACATGATAAAATTTCGAAGTACTAAAGCATCCGCAACAACGAATGGGGTTTGTTATGCCCAATAGATCTATCTTTAGGATTCGCGTCAATTAGTAGATTAGTTTACTAATTCTTAGGCTACCAAGCAAAAAGGGGCATATTCGGCTTCGATCATTCAACCATATAATGTAGTTTCGATTACTTGTGTCTAAATCGTAAAACTTTTATTAAAGCAGCGCATGTATTCTCAGTCCCAAAAATATATATTGCAAAAGCATTTAAAAGGGGAGCAAATGAAACTCACAATACGATATTTTGTAGTAAAAATATGCATACGACGGAACTGAACAATGCAAGGTTGGCCTCAGATTCACGAACCTATATCAATTGTATATTTATTAACACATATAATCGTAATCGAGCGAGTTCATATATATTATTATTAATAATATATTTGTTATATTATATGTTATTTAGATAAATTTAATATACTTAATTTATATATTGTATATAACTAATATTTATCATTCTTTATAACATGTTAATAATAAAAATTTATATTAGGGGTTTTATATAAAAAATATATATATTTATATATTAATTGATACCTTTTATATATAGCTTAATTTATATCATATTAATAATAAAAATATAGTGATATGTAATATTAATATTATTGTAATGTATTTTTATATAAAAATATCTATTTGTAATAATATTGATAATGATCAGTGATAATAATAATAATGATATTCCATTTATGATTTTCTTGAAAACATTTATATTCATTTTTAAAATCTTTAAATTTATACATATAACTTTTAACAACATTACTAAATCTTTTATTTTCATAACCATACTAATTTTAATAATATTGATATTGATAATATTAATTGATAATAATACTAGTAATAGTTTTAATATTAACAAAATGATAATGATAATAATAATAATAGTTTTTAATAATAACAATATTAATAATGATAATTATGTTAATAATAATAATAATAATGATAACATTAGTAAAACTTATGATAATAATAATGATAATATTGATAATAATAATTATAAATATGATAATGATACTAATATTAATGATAATAATAATAATAATAATAATAATAATAATAATAATAATAATAATAATAATAATAATAATAATAGATTGTATTATTTTCATAATAATGATAATAATGATCATAATCATAATACTAATAATAATAATACTTATTGATAATACTTAGTAATAACAAAAATGATAATAATATTAATTATATTAATAATTTTATTTCTAATATTGGTAATAATAATAATTACTTAATAATAACAATAATGAATAATAATAATAATAATAATAATAATAATAATAATAATAATAATAATAATAATAATAATAATAGTAATAGTAATAATAATAATAATAATAATAATAATAATAATAATAATAATAATAATAATAATAATAATAATAATAATAATAATAATAATAATAATAATAAGTATAATAAGATGGTTACCTTATTGTAACAAGCTTTAAAAAGAAACACGCCCCGGTCCGGGCTCGAACCCGCGACCTCCCACTAATCCAATAACACTTAATACCATCCAACTGTTACGGCTTTTCTATTTTAATACCCATCTTATTTCTATTTAACCCGACATGATGTTTTCTTTTCTTCTTCTTCTAAATTTGATCGACCAAAAGAAAATACAATCCTTTTCTTTACCCACCTTCTCAGTCCAACATGGAATCCAAGTTCATGGCCCAAGGTTTTAAATAACTCACGGTCCAAAACTAAAGGAAGTGAGATCCCAGTAAAAAAAATATACGGCCCAACAACACCATTGTGGGTTTTTCGGTGGATGAATACGAACAAGAAATCGTGGTACAGCAAGTGGTTGTTATTTATGTTTAATTTGTGTCAGCCATAGTGGGTAGATTGTCCCCCTACATAACCTACTTGACCCCTAATATTATTTTAAATTCTCCACAGCCAAAAATTTCGATTTATAGTTTCTTGGTTTAGTGCTCGACAGAAAAAGTAATCGTGACAGATGGATTCGTTGGTGTTGTTTTGAGGTTTAAACTGATTAGAAATAGAAAACAAGAAGAAGAAAGCATGATAGTAGCTGTAGTTAATTATGGGGTGTTTAGTGGGTAGGGTTTCGTTTTGATCATCAATACCGGAGCAGGTGAAGCAGGTACAAAGTAGAAACAGAATAGATAGAAAACGAGTAGCAAGGAATCAAGTAACAATAATTAACAAGATGGTGTTTGATGGATCTTGACGGGTGTTGTTGACTGCGAAAATAGCATAAGGTGATGGTTATTTGATAGTTGATTGATGGGAACATGTATGGTGGCGTACGAGCTTAGCTGTGGTGATGATCAAATAGTAATAATACAATCAGGGATTCTTGGTTTATCCTAACAACAAGGAAATTACAGTTTATAACTAGTGATGGATGATGTTTGTTGATCAGACAGGAACAAAAGAGAGAAGGGAAAGAAGAAGAAGAAAAAATAAAGATGTTGAAGGTGGTGTTGGTTTGTTGATGGTAGTTGAAGTGATAGAAGAGGTGGCGGTTTGGAGGTTCACTAAGATGGAAGAGATAGTGAGGGAGAGAGAGATGGCGGATATGGTGACCACCATCAACTCGTCACCATCATAAATAGAATAAAGCAGTAGCATACGAGCAGATGTGGTTAGTTGTTTGGTTCGAACAAGCACAGCGAAAACTGTTGAAGCAAAAATCTTGGTGATGGTGTTCGAAGGTGGTCTTGTTCGTTTAGGGTTGTTGATAACACGAGAATAATAGTAAACAGTAGCGGTTAGAAAGGTGTTGGTGGTTGTTTTGAGTTGGGTTCGAATAACAGGAAAATAGAAAAATAGAAGAAGTTGCAGGTTGTAGTTGTGGTTTTGATGATCATGTAGGTTTGATGCTTGACAAAATAGGAAGAAGAAGGTGATGGTGGCGGGTGTTTGGTTGATAATGATGATGGTTATCAACGAATGAAAGAATATTTCTGTATGAATGTATAAGTCTTTCATATGTATATCATGTATATAAGAGATTAGATAGATTGATAGGAGAGATGGGATTAAGTGAAGACAACAAAGACCAAATTAGCACAGTAACCTCAAATAGTAACTCAAATAGTATAGCTGCCGGGTGATTGGATTTTTCTGTGTCGACATCCAATTGTATCGTGTCCACTGCTAAACAGTTACGGATAAATTTAATTCAGAAAAGTCCCATATTTTAAACTTAAATCCATTTATTTATTTCGGTCATTACTGTATAAAATCTGATCAATAAGGTTCGTTAATTATTTATTTCCTGTTCCAAATAATGTGTTCGGAGTACTAAAATTTAATCTAAAAAGGTAAAAATATTTTTATCAAACCTAAAATCTTCGTAATCAATTTACCTTTCAAATTTTATTTCAATCCTTCATGAACATGTACTATATCTATATTTAAACTAACAAAATGTCAACCGATTGTTAATGTCGTTTATTAATTAAGCTCGAAATCATTTATTTTTAATATATTCTGTTTCTATATATAAACAGTTTAAAATAGCAAGTTTAATTACTAAAACAAATATATTATATATTTTTAAACAAATAGATTTAATATAACTTTATATATATACAAGTAATATTTATATATACAAAATTATATATATTTATAAATATAGTTCTCATTACATTGCATATTATTTTACATATTTAATTCTAACAATTTAATCATATATTATTTCAAATAATAATTAAAATATATATATTTAAATATACATGTATCTATTTAAAATTAGTTGTTCGTGAATCGTCGAGAATAGTCAAAGGTCAAATGTTTACATGAACACAGTTCAAAGTTTTTGAGATTTCAATATTACAGACTTTGCTTATCGTGGCAGAAACATATAAAGATTAAGTTTAAATTTGGTCGGAAATTTCTGGCTCGTCACAATTTCGATTGATATGTTTTCTCCACATAAACGAAATACCAGTTCCTTTCATTAGCTGGTAGCAATCGTGAACCAATATAGGTAAACCTTTCACTTTTTGGCATCTCATTCATGCGGAAGATCTTATAAGCATTTTCCTCGATGAATGTGTTTCTCAACGTCATGAAGTCATGTTCAACTCCTAACTGCAGTCGATGATCCGGATTCTTAAGAATAAACTGTTATTGTATTTGAACTAGGAATTCAATGTAGAACTTGATGTTGTTGCACCAGAAGTTGAACTCTCATTATCTTTAGTTGGATTAGAACTGGATGATGCAGGTTGTTCTGAAGAATTTGTTGTATTTTCAGTTGGAGCATTATCATCTTCAATATGATTAAAGATTTCATCTACGTTTGGACTTTCATATTGATCACCACCATCTTCATCAGTAGAATCCTATTCATCAACACTTTGAATATCTGGTTCAGGATTTCCTTCATCAACCATCTCTACATCATCAGGTATAACAGATAGTGAAGATAATGTACTTTGAATGACAAATCCATCATCATCTGTTTCTTCAAGATAAAAGTCACTTAACTTCAAATCCTCATCAATTTGTCCGCCTTCAAACTCAGCTTAAGTTGATTGTAAAATTGGAATAATCACTTGCTTAGGCTCTACATTCTCAACTACATCATCATGAGTTTGCATTGCCTCAGATTCAACATTAATAGTTTGAGCTTGCAAAGTTGAAGCAGACCTTGCACCACCACCCCTAGTTGAAATATTCACCGTAAGAAAATCTCCATCTACTCCTATATCCCCGTCATGGCTATTCTGAGGATCAGAATCGTCATGTTCATCATCATGGTGAGGACTTAGTGGAGAAGAGCAGGAAGTAAGTGGATGACATATTCTAGCACGAAACATTGCTTGAAGAGAAGTACGTCGAAGAACATCAAGATCTATTCTAGAAAACACACGACTAAAATATTCTTGCTCCAAAGAAGCATAATAATTGGGTGAACGTGGGAGTGATGGTGGAAAAGTAACAATCAGAACAGCAGCAGCAACATCTGATGTTGTCGGTGATGTCAGTGAAAATGTTTGATTTGCCGTGAGGGCAGGTAAGGATATATGTATGGTATTATTCTTATATGTAGGGATATACATACTGCTAATCAGATTTAAATTGGTCCCTTCTGATGGAGATTAGGTAACAACCAGAGTTGTCACTGGCGAAGACCTTTTCAAGTCGCTCTCCTCCATGATATTAGTCTCATGGGACTTTGACAAAGTAGTAGAACTACCCGTCTGTTTAGCTCTCGCGGAGATTGTATCCCCGACTCCTAAAGTCATCAATGTACCATGAGGTGGCACATCTCTTTCAGTTACAGACTCATCAACCAGACCCTGAGTTTCAAGATCCGAAAGAGAAGTGGTTTGAACCAATGGATCAATTTCTTGAACCAAAGGAAGAGTCTGCTGGAAGTCTGATAAATTTTTCGAAGGAATGTTATGTTGACTCGGTTCCATGGGACACGGGAGATCTCCCTCATCATGATAAGCCGGACCTCTAGGCCCTGTTTGACGTTGAAGCAATAAGACATCACTAGGATGAAGTATATCAAGAGGATTTCCAGCCGATACGCAGGTTCCTATTCAAGATTTTCGGCTCTCCTTCGGCCGTTCTGGACTTCAATAATTGAGTTTCCTCAATCCATTGAGTCAACGCAGACATTACTGCAGAGGAAGACTTTACTTCCTTTTGAGATGCCGAAGCACCTTTGCCGATAGGATTTATTGTTAAATCCCGATTAGGTTTGATGGGCTGATTGGTCTTTTTACCATCCTTGCTTTCAGCTCTCTTTCTTACCGAAGCTTATGCTTCATTTAGTGTAGGGCTTAGGGCTTATTGTTATTATTGGATGTGATACAGAAATGGTTGAAGGTGACCTAGTTGGCTCTAAGTCATGATCACAGCCGTTGTTCGAGCGATCAAACCAGTGCGCCATCCAAAAGAAGGCGATGGCGAAATCATTATCATTGAAGAAGCTATTCTTAATACGTTTACTATTCCCGGTGGTGAAGACTGCGGAAAACGCAAAACTACAAATGAGGAAACTGCCACTCCCCACAAAAGACGCCTTCACTCTATTGCCGAGTAAGAAGCAAGTAAGTTAGCGGTATTATATATTATTCCATATATTCTGCGGATATTATTTCCGTATCCTTTAACTTATTTTATTTTCTTATTTTCTTTTAGTTATGCTTTCAGATTCTGCGGAGGGGCCAGAGTAGGTGTACAAAATTGGTGGGGATATCCCTGAATCTTTGAAAACCTAGGCGATGAAGATTTAGAACTCCCATCCAATGTCGAAACATCAAACCGCGAAGAAAATGCATAAGAGGCTGAAGAGGAGGAACAAGCTAACAGACTCTACCGCAAACTTTGCAAGTTTGTGCCTAGAAATGTTCAACAACAATATCGCGAACTCACATTCGCTCAAGCTGAAAGATAGCACATAAACAATTGCTACAATACCATCTATTTAACCGTTGATAATGTTGAACAATTTAACGACATATCTGATTACTTTGAGAAGCAGGTCAAAATTGTTGGCTCTTAGAGCAGAAAAATGCAAAGGCTTGAGGCTCAGTTGAAGAAAACTGCGGATGAAAATGCCACGCTCAAAAAGAGAGCGGAATACGCAGAGAAGCAATTTTCTCAGCTTGTCAAGTATCTGCCCGAGTTTGGCGATAAGGTAATGGATTCGGCGCCTGTGACCGAAAAGTTTAAAGCCTATTCTCAAGCGGATAAACTCGCAACTCGTTGTGAATTTTATGATCTACTCTGCCAAGTTGATGACCTTTCACAACCTCTCCTTGCTGATATTGCCAAGGAAATATGCCCAACTAGGGAGGCATAGGAAGCGTTGAATATAGCGAAGAAGGAGGTTGAAAAGGTTACTATTTCGGCACCAGAGGAATTTAGCCGACGTGAAAATGTTACTTTTGAGGACATTAAGGCGCTTAAGCTTTAGGGTAGCTGCTTAAATTGTAAATTTGTAACCGCAATCTTATATTGCGTTTTGTACTTTTCTGCGTTTCGCAGAACACGTTATTAATGAAAATATTTTTGTTTCACAGTTGCAACTTAATTTATTTATATAGCGCTTTAATTAATATATATTCATAATCTAGACTTGTCCTTTGCAATTTCCAACTTTTATTGTTATGCACATAATAAGTATGTACTTTCGCGAAACAATATGTATTTGTATAAACTTATACATTATGAATCTTCTAAGTCCGCTAAAACGATCCTTAGGTATTATATTAGCATTGCGAAGCTTCTAAGTATGGCAAAATCAAATACTTATGAAATTTTATCCTTTCGCAACATTTATCATTTAACACAAACGGACAATTTCATCACTTAGTTTTAAAGTTAAAATTTCACAAGATACATCTGCATTATTATTGCATAAGTAGGCTGTATCATTACTTCGCAAAACAATTCCATGTGTTTTAGAATTTCTGCGAACACTTAGTCGCATTTGCATAAGAATGAATTCAGTGTTTAAAAATTTAAGCGTTTGTATTCTGCAAAATGATCACTACGCGTGGCAACACAGTGTTTTCTGCTTTTTATAGAAACAATTGCTAAAACACAAGTTTATTCTTTCTTATTCATAGTTTTCAAGTGATAACAGCTCAAAAAACAACATACAGACCATGATTAACAATGATAAACACTCAGTTAGTGTTGTTTTTTTTATATTACAAACATTCATGCTATTCAGCGAGCACCGCATGCCCTTCAACACCAACACCTTCTCACGCCGTAATCATCGCACAGAGTGGCTCAACTACCTCCGAAGTCAGCGTACCAATGCCCTTACAAGTAGCAAACTTTTCCATTCCATGCAGCGTGGATGGTATTGCGCCAAATATACGAAAAGCAGTGCGCCCAAGAATCATGTTAAACCACGACTGATTTTGAAGGTTCAACAAAGCTTGGCTCCTTAACGATTTGCGGTCATCTACTAATTCAACTTGCAGTTCCAACTGACTAATAGGTCAAGTTGATTCTCCTGAAAAGCCAGCGAGCGAAACCGCAGTAGGTTTTATCAAAGCTTTAATATTTGCAGGGAACTTACTAAAACATTGCTCATACATTACATCCACACTGCTACCAGTGTCAACATGCATCTTGAAAATTATAATGTCATTATTCGCAATGCGGCATGAAACAACCACTGGCTTGTCATGAGCCTCGCTCAAACTTATTGGAGGGAAAGTAATAGAGGGGCATTACCAATTTGTGAATTGCTCAGACACTTGAAACACTGACATCTCGCCTTGAACCTCTACTACATTAATAACCTAAATTTGGCGCAGATTCTCTTTCTTGTTCACCATTTTAACCCCTAGGTTCTTCACTGCGAGAGCTTTTCGATCAGCAGTTGGCACTTGTGGAGCATTAGACTCTGCGGGTAGGATAATCGCGTTTGCAGTGCTTACATTACCTTGAATTATTAAATGATCCAATTTTCCTTGCTCAAATGCCTCCGTAATTAATTCTACCAAATCTCTACATCGATTAGTATCATGACCATATTCATCATGGAAAATGCAAAACTTGGATTTATCACGCCTGCTGTTCTCCGCTAAGGGTTGAGGATCAGGAAAAGATCTCACAACCCTTTCCTCCAAAAGAATTTCTTTAGGCGTTTTGATTAACCTTTGGATGATGTTGAAAGACTCATTATTCCATTTTCGAGAAGAATAGCGATCACGAAGATTATATCCATAATTATCATTTTGACCTTGATGTCTGTCATTACGCGGGTAACCACCGCCGCCATTTCGCCTTGAGTATCCGAACCGCGAAGGTTGTAATTATTCCCATCCCGAAAAGAATCATTATTATCCCGCCAACTTTTATCTTTGCCCCACCCACATGCAGGGGTTATAGTGCTATCTTCACCACCTCTTATATAATAATATGTTTCTAGCTGCACTTTAGCAAAAGTTGGTGGAACATCTCTTCTCAAACGTCGCACAAGCATTGGATGTCGCTGCGGAATAATAGCGTGCAAAAACCAGAGATTTTTTGATCTTCATTCAAACTTGGTATCTTCTGGCATTCATTGATGTATCGCGTAAGTAACGCATTCAAAGTTTCTTTGTTACCCTGCTTAATGTCATGGCATTCGATATGCGTCTTCTTCTGCAGTAAAAGGTTCTGAAAATACAACAAAAATTTATCGCGAAGATCGATAAAGCTAATAATACTGTGGGCTTGCAAGCATGGAACCACTCCCTTATTGATCCTTGTAAAACCATGGGAAACACCCAGCATGCTACCGGTTCATCCCAATTATAGGTGCTTACAACTCCTTCAAAACGTTGAAGAAAATCCAAATGGTCAGTTAAACCCGAGTAAACCCCCAATGTTGCTGGCACAATGGGTGATGTAACGATCAGATAATCAGAAATATGCTGGACAAACTTATCTGTAGCATTAGTAATCTCAGTTGCCTTTTTTGTGCGGGTATTAGTATTTTCTGCACAAAATTTAGCTATCATATCTTGCAAAAAATTCGGTTGTTCAAACTTGTGTTGCATTGATTTAGGTGCGATGCTTTTAAAAGCATCCGCTAAGAAATTTTGAGCATTTTCTCTGCGCATAGCATCAGATGTTTCACCCTCATTCCCATGACGACGAAAGGTTGTTAGTGGCCGCCTGCGCTTAACATGTGGAATTTTTACAAATTCTTCCGCACTATCTGATCCATCTGAATATTCGCTTTCCTCACTTAGCGCTTTTGCAATCTTGGAATTATAAACATAGTTTAAAACAACGACGTCTTCTGCATCATCACTATCGATATCATGGTGCTCAACGACCAGGCAATCAACTTGCGATCCTGAATCTTTCAACGGCCATAAGTAAGTACGTGGTATACGAGATTCGCAACCATCTTTTTTAGCTTGTTCAATAGCAGTGCCAAGGACTTTGTCTGCTTTCAAGCTTGTTTTTCCAGCCAAAATTCTTAATCGCTTGCCGTCAGCGATAGTTTCATCGTGGTTCTGTTGCAAATTTCTGCGCGCAGCCATTTTATCAGGAGCAACCTTTAATTGCGAATCAGTATTAGCGATATTGACATTAGATGCTTTAGCGAGCAATTCTTTAACTGAATTGTTCACGGTAGCATTAACATTTGCTTGCAAATTAACCGGTAAGGTATTTTGCGAATCACTAGCCAGCATATCAGCATTCACAAAGCTGTTTGCTTGCTTCGCATTAGCTGCCATGTCCGACGATCAAATCAACTGGTACACCTTTAGCAATTTCCTGCGAATCATCATAACAATACACAATTAAAGTTAAACAAGCCAATTGATTGTTTGATAGCACAAAAAAAATTCCGAGTTTAATTTTGAAACGAGTCCCAAGGATAGCGCCAATTGATCAATCCTAGATTAATGAGTTACTTAATTAAGGATTGAGTGCAATGATAAAGATGGAGAATGGGATGTTTGATGATTATTTTGGGCCCTAATGATCGTCTTTCACTTTTCAATCAATTGATCAACCACCCCGACCCGGTCTTGATTGTTAATTAGCATGATTCACCTTAATACAATGTAAAAGTTCCTTGGGCAAAGTCACAAGTGAAAATTACAAAGGTCTAGGCAAATGACAGAGAATCAACAACCTATAAATGGGAGGCCAAGCTCTCTATTTATAGTATTCAAAATATTCACGGTGTGCGGATTTAACTACTGTCCGCGATAACTTAGCGAAGACAATCCACAGCCTTTTATAAATGCGCCATTGTGATGACCCGGAAATTTCTGACCAAATTTAAACCTAACCTTTATATGTTTCTGACACGATAAGCAGAATTTGTAATGTTGAATCTCAAAAAGTTTGGAACTACATTCATGTAATCAATTACCCTTTGACCGTGTTCGACGATTCACGAACAATTATGTGTATATAGATATGTATATATAATATATAATATTAACTGAAAACATTAACAAAGTATTAGATATATGATACTTTATATGAACGTATTTGTTTCGATATATTTATCGACATAATTAAGAGATAATATCAAATGATTGAATTATCAGATACATTATGATATGATTACGGGCCAATGTTATGAGGTCCACTGTGATTTAAGAAATCTATTCTTTTTGACGTGGAGTGTAAATAACTTAGATGTTGGATATCGACAAGTTAAGTAACTCGACATTTTTCATTAAGATGATTTCATACGTTTATTAAACCTTTGGACTTTATCCCATGCTTCACCAACAGACTGTAATTTAAAAACTTGAAACCTATTATGAATATATATAATTCTACAATTCTAAAATGTTTTATGATATAACGATTTAAATTAATATTAAATATATTTATACGCGTATTATACGTACATAGTTTTATACTTTTACTATACTTTAACTTTACCTTTACTTTACTTTACTTTACTTTTACTTTACTTTAACTTTAATAATTCACTTTAATAATTCACTTTAATAATTCATAATTTAATAATTCATTTTAATAATTCATAATTTAATAATTTAATTTAATAATTCATACTTTAATAATTCACTTTAATAATTCATACTTTAATAATTCACTTTAATAATAAAAAAATCTATTATAAATAGAATTCAATAGGTTTCATTATTTCATAGAAACTTGAAAATATATTTCTCTAAACTCTCTCAATAGAATTACATATATATATTTACTTAGTATTATTTCAAGATATTATTAGTATACATAAAAAACTATGACGGAGTTATATTCAGACGATTTCAAAATAAGTTTTCAAACGGGATAGAGCTAAGGAAATTATGAGTTATAGCTATGGAGGTTATGGGTATTGTTCGAGGGTATTGCTCGTGAGGTCAACCTAACGTTTATCATTTTCGTTGTATCTACGTTCCTGCAATATTGAATCACAATATTGATACGTGAGCATTCATATCTTATCTTTTATATATTAATAGTGTATCCCTGACTAATGCTCGAGTATATATGATTATGCATGTTTGTATGCTTAGTTTCGTCGTTAAATAGTTTATGATAAATCACGAATTTGATACATATGCTACTGAGATAAGGTATATGATATGCATGTCGTTGAAAAGCTAAAGAAAAATTAATAACTTTTCATTTAAAAATCGTGTGGGTTCGATGAACGGATTAAAAGATATGGTCAACTGAATTATTATTAATTTTAATATTATTATTAAAACGATTATTATAATTGTTATCAGTTGATGTTATTACTAAAATTATCTTTATTACTAAAAATTAATATTTTTATTGAAACTATCATTTTATTATTTTTATCATTATTATTATTATCAATATTATTTTATCAAATAAATATGCGTACAAAGATATTTTTTTTACCACACGTAATATAATTACATTAATAATACATACCACTATATTTTTATGATATAAAGTGAATTTTATAAATTTTATTACTTGAGATATATAAAAGTATATTTTTATCATATATGAATTTAAATATAAATTTTTATTTATTAATAAATGACTTGTATTATTTAGTATAATAAGATCTGATAAATATATTTAAATATATAAAATGACTATATATAAGTTATATAATAAACATGTATAGATTTTGGAAGTCATTTTGGGTCAAGTTGACTTTTGCATGTCGGTCTCGAGCATTAGGATTGTGATACACTACGACTTGACCTAAATTGTTAGACACATATTGACCTACATATAAATATATATACTTAATATAGGTTCGTGAATCTGAGACAAACCCTGCACTTGTTCAGTGCCGTCATATACATAATTGCTACGAAATACAGTATTGTGAGTTTCATTACTCCCTTTTTATATATATTTTTGGACTGAGAATACATGCACTGTTTTATAACTGTTTTACGAAATGGACACAAGTAATAAAAACATATTCTACGTTGAGTTGTACCACTTTGCATATTTTTCCCTAATAGCTTGGTAACTACTATTTACATGCGATATTGTAAACGTGAATCCTGTTGATAGATCTATCGTGCCTAACAACCCCAACCGAACTGGATGACCAGTATTCAACGGTTGCCCAGTACTTCGTTTCAGTGACTACACTTGGTACAGTGTAGTGAGATTTCATAATAAAGGGAATATGCGACGTTGATTAAATGTTAAGTATGGTTACCAAGTGCTCAACCACTTAGAATATTTTTATTAAAACGTTTATGTATATGAAATCTTGTGGTCTATTACTATTACAGAAAAGATTGATTACGATAAACTAATGAACTCACCAACCTTTTGGTTGACATTTTAAAGCATGTTTATTCTCAGGTATTAAAGAAATCTTCCGCTGTGCATTAGCTCATTTTAAGGATATTACTTGGAGTCATTCATGACATACTTTGAAAGACGTTGCATTCGAGTCGTTGAGTTCATCAAGATTAATATTAAGTCAATTATAGTTGGATGTAATATAAAATCGTATGCATGCCGTCAATTTTAGATATAAAGAGAGTTTGTCTTTTAAAAACGAATGCAATGTTTGTAAAACGTATCATATAGAGGTCAAATACCTCGCGATGTAATCAACTATTGTGAATCATTTATAATGTATATGAACGGGTCCTTTCAGTTGGTATCAGAGCGGTGGTCTTAGCGAACCAGGTCTTGCATTAGTGTGTCCAACTGATAGTTGTTCAGATGCATTAGTGAGTATGGACTTCGACCGTGTCTGCATGTCAAAAAGTTTGCTTATCAATTCTAGTCGGAAATCATCTACTTATCATCCTTAGGAAATTACCTGCTTATCATCTTAAGTCTAGACGCGTTTTCCTGCATTTATTGCATAATAGTGTATAGATGGATTCTTATCTTAGCACATCTATTACTGTGAATTTTGACTGACATCTTTTCAAAGATTCTCCGTAATTTACGGAATTTTGGTATTATATATACATATGGAAATTATGTAATTGAAGAATACCAAATCTAAATTCTACAATCTATTTCATACCAAAAATTCTTTCCCTGATCCTACGAGATGGATCCCTCAACCAGTTCGAATTCCTCTGATTCCGACAGCTATTCCGATATGGATATCTACCTGAGCTCCGAAAGTAGCATCACCTGAATGGATCAACCAATTTCCCATCATCTATTTTGGATGAATTGGGGATGGGTCCGTAGTCAACTCAACCATTGGAGACAAGAAGAAGGTGATGCATTCCATCCACCACATTGCCGTCTTGGCGATGAACCTGAAGCACTTACCGGCGAATCTGTTCGAGACACCATTTTCTCACTCATTACTAGAGTATCTCGTCATGATTATATACTATCCCATATTGCGAATCTTATTCATCCACTCGTTCCAACCGCCAATCATCCCGGTGTACTAGCAGAAATTAACGAACTTCGCACCCGAGTAGTGGCTTTGGAACACATAGTGCAAGGATTACAAACACCATCATCAGCACCAGCAGCATAACCAATACTGCCAGTAACATCCACATAGCAAGCCTCAATACCACAAGCTTCAGCAGCATCACCAGCAGTTACCGGAAGTATCATCAGCATCAACAATATCGTCAGCACCACGATCACCGTCAGTACTGTCAGCATCATCAGCACTAGCAGCACCTATAACATCACAAGTTCCGTCAGTTCAAGAATCGCCGTGGACGTCATCATTGATCAACAACGAGTATTTTGTATCAACGAGTTATGAATTATTAACTCATTCTTCTAAAGAAATTATATATATATATATATATATATATATATATATATATATATATATATATATATATATATATATATATATATATATATATATATATATATATATATATATATATATATATATATATTATATATTATATATATGAATGCTGAAACTATAAAAATCTTTCGTATTAAGCTATTGAATATGAATTGAAAAAGGATAGATACTACTAAGTTAGATTCATATTACTAATATGCTTTTGTGTACATCCTTCGTTAATAACCTAACCATCGTAACTACAATCTTTGATTCAATTAAATGAATTCGGTTTCATAATAAACCAAGTGTATCATTCAATAACATATTTGATTTTACACTTTCATCTTCAATGTACTCGAAACTTACTGGAAAACAACATTCGTATCTTGTGAAATTAGCAAGAGTTCTATGAGCATCAGCATAATTCACTAAGGAAATATCTATAAGAATAAATATTGAAGTTTTAATTACTTTAGCGAAATACTCTGTGAAGATTATGTAATCTCTAATGTTTTAGAGATTATTCTTTACTAATCCAAGCCGAAAATCAAATGAGCTTAATATGATATTAACTCGTTAAATCTGTATTACATCTGAAGAAAATATACATACATATATTTTCATAAAGACTGTAATGAAAAATTCTTGTTCAAAATATTATTTGTGACATATTTTTTAACGGGTAGGTAATACCCGAGAGATATATAAATGCACAATTAATATATTACATTCTTCGATTCTAATTCAGTAAATCATCAACTATACTCCCTATTTTCACAACATTATACCTTTTTTTATAAGAAATCAAAACAACCATACTCATTCAAATTCAATCACCTATTCTGATTTTTGAAATCTCAGAATGCAACTCGAGATATAAGCAAAACCATCTCTCTTAGATCCTTACATTTTTTTCAAAGCTATACTTTGACTTCAAAACTGTGATAGAACATCACTTTTAATTGTAACACTCAAAAGGATACGAGAATCAATTTAGATTTATGACAAATTTATCCTTTGGTTATTAACAATGACAAGCTGCCTTTAAAACGCTTCGAACTTTCAGAAGACACTTCAAATAAGGAACAATCGAGATGATGATCCAATCACACATTACCCGAAGTCTTGTACCTGAAAAACTCTCGAACTCAAAGTCATAGTTTAACACATACCCGCGTTGAATTCTTTAGCATTTATTAGTAAAAACAACCTTACGATTCTTTTCAAAGTAGCCAGTTTTGTCACAGCTCCAACAAGTCAACTTCGACTTTTCAGTAAAACTAATTTTTTTATAACTTCGATAGATACGCTGCCCTTTCACCATCGTTACTGGGGAACCTTTCATATCTCACCACATTAGCAGTAAACTTATCAACAACTTCATTAACCTTTGACTTAAACCTCTCCGAAAAGTCACTATACTTATTCATTGAAACTCCATCTCTTACTCATCCGCAACTTGCAACAAGAATTGCCATACCAATTACTAAAAATCAGAAATCAGTATTTTGAAATCTCGCAGCGTTTCTACTTCAATGGTTATATATACATATAGCGTTTATCTCTTAAACTTACACACTTTGAATGTGAAGTTTCTGAAAAACATCTCAAACTGTGAATTAGTTCTCGAAATGCTAATGAAGCAGCAGAAACTGTAAACGACTTTAACAGTCAAAAGTTTGATGACAAAGAATAATGTGTTGGTAAAGCCCAGAAAAAGAGAAGAGTTGGTACTGAACAATGGATTGAGCAGACCGTGAAGGAGACCAAGGACAAATACAAGGACCAAAGTCTGTATTTAAAGAATCTTGATGATTCTGTTTCTGACGAAGTCATTAACGAATACCTTGCTCCTGACTCTAAACCTTTGCGGACCTTATTCTTCATCATCATCTTATCTTAAATATTATAAGATATCTTTGTATCTTTCATTATACATATTCTCCATATTTCTGGAGATATTTTCACAACTATTCTTATATGAGATCATTTATCTCTCCATAATATCTGCAACATAAAAGAAACTGTGTTGGTTTCTAAATTCTGAAAAAAAAAATTCAAATATGAATGTTTTGAAGTACTGTTGGGAACTGAGGCATGAGTTAGTATAATATAATGACACTTGATCAACATGATTATATTATAGTAATTCATGCTGAGTTTCTAATGGAACGTGATGATTCACAGAACATACCGTCATCATGTGCCATTTACACGACTCTTACATTCTACCAAATCTCCAAACATATTAAGAACATATCTTCTTGATAGTTCTATCTTTCCGGATATTCTGGTAATTTGCCAAATCAAGATCGTACCATTACGATTTCCTTCTTAGAACATTAACTATGTTCATCCAAAACTTCATACCTACTAATTCTAGACCATTATTCGCTTGACTTAAAGCCGGGAATAGACAACAAAAGTATGAAACTCCGAAATGTAAGGGAGAATATAAAGTCCAATAACAACACATAAATTACAAACCGTGTATATAAATGTTTATCGCAATATAAAGACACGGGAGAATTAAAAACACTATAACCCCAAGGGCAAAGTAGAAGAAAACAGATTCCTCCGGTGGAAGTTGGAAAAGGAGAATGATTGTTGCGATAGGAAGGATAAAGACAAGGATTAGAACTGGATTAAGCATTTTCGCAATCTTTTGAAATTGGAATTGAGTATAGAAGTGGTAAAAAAACTAATGGAATGGAAAAGGTAAATATATAAGGGAATATCAGACGTAGTAATCGGGACAGATCATCGCATTTAATTAAAGAGATCCTAATTTCCTTAAATCTCGAAGAAACAGATCTTATAGATTTCCAAGAATTTTTTTTTTTTAATCCCTTGAATTCCGGAATTCAACCATGACTACGTCAAAAATTATGACGAAACTTATTTTCCTCATTCCACTATTTTGTGATAGCTTCACTCATACACTTCGAGTAATCGGATCATTTTATCCATATTACTCCATGGTAATAAAATCCTATCTATCAACACATATCCGTCATGAAAACATTTTTATGGTTAGCCATGACAACCTCGATCAAATTTCGGGACGAAATTTCTTTAACGGGTAGGTACTGTGACGAACCGGAAATTTCTGACCAAATTTAAACCTAACCTATATATGTTTCTGATACGATAAGCAGAATTTGTAATGTTGAATCTCAAAAAGTTTGGAACTACATTCATGCAATCAATTACCCTTTAACCGTGTTCGACGATTCACGAACAATTATGTGTATATAGATATGTATATATAATATATAATATTAACTGAAAACATTAACAAAGTATTAGATATATGATAATTTACATGAACGTATTTGTTTCGATATATTTATTGACAGAATTAAGAGATAATATCAAATGATTGAATTATCAGATACATTATGATATGATTACGGGCCAATGTTATGAGGTCCACTGTGATTTAAAAAATCTGTTCTTTTTGACAATATTCGGAAAATGGTAAAGTGATCTATAAGTAAGAACGTGGAGTGTAAATAACTTAGATGTTGGATATCGACAAGTTAAGTAACTCGACATTTTTCATTAAGATGATTTTATACGTTTATTAAACCTTTGGACTTTATCCCATGCTTCACCAACAGACTGTAATTTAAAAACTTGAAACCTATTATGAATATATATAATTCTACTTTTCTAAAATGTTTTATGATATAACGATTTAAATTAATATTAAATATATTTATACGCGTATTATACGTACATAGTTTTATACTTTTACTATACTTTAACTTTACCTTTACTTTACTTTTACTTTACTTTTACTTTACTTTAACTTTAATAATTCACTTTAATAATTCATACTTTAATAATTTTCTTTAATAATTCATACTTTAATAATTCACTTTAATAATACATACTTTAATAATTCACTTTAATAATTCATACTTTAATAATTCACTTTAATAATTCAAAAATCTATTATAAATAGAATTCAATAGGTTTTATTATTTCATAGAAACTTGAAAATATATTTCTCTAAACTCTCTCAATCGAGTTACATATATATATTTACTTAGTATTATTTTTCAAGATATTATTAGTATACATAAAATACTACGACGAAGTTATATTCATACGATTTCAAAATAAGTTTTCAAACCAGATAGAGCTAAGGAAATTATGGGTTATAGCTATGGAGGTTATGGGTATTGTTCGAGGGTATTGCTCGTGAGGTCAACCTAACGTTTATCATTTTCGTTGTGTCTACGTACTTTCCTGCAATATTGAATCACAATATTGATACGTGAGCATTCATATCTTATCTATTATATAGTAATAGTGTATCCCTGACTAGTGCTCGAGTATATATGATTATGCATGTTTGTATGCTTAGTTTCGTCGTTAAATAGTTTATGATAAATCACGAATTTGATACATATGCTACTGAGATAAGGTATATGATATGCATATCTTTGAAAAGCTAAACAAAAATTAATAACTTTTCATTTAGAAATCGTGTGGGTTCGATGAACGGATTAAAAGATATGGTCAACTGAATTATTATTAATTTTAATATTATTATTAAAACGATTATTATAATTGTTATCAGTTGATGTTATTACTAAAATTATCTTTATTACTAAAAATTAATATTTTTATTGAAACTATAATTTTATTATTTTTATCATTATTATTATTATCAATATTATTTTATCAAATAAATATGCGTACAAAGATATTTTTACCACACGTAATATAATTACATTAATAATACATACCACTATATTTTTATGATATTAAGTGAATTTTATAAATTTTATTACTTGAGATATATAAAAGTATATTTTTATCATATATGAATTTAAATATAAATTTTTATTTATTAATAAATGACTTGTATTATTTAGTATAATAAGATCTGATAAATATATTTAAATATATAAAACGACTATATATAAGTTATATAATAAACATGTATAGATTTTGGAAGTCATTTTGGGTCAAGTTGACTTTTGCATGTCGGTCTCGAGCATTAGGATTGTGATACACTACGCCTTGACCTAAATTCTTAGACACATATTGACCAACATATAAATATATATACTTAATATAGGTTCGTGAATCCGAGATAAACCCTGCACTTGTTTAGTGCCGTCATATACATAATTGCTACGAAATACAGTATTGTGATTTTCATTACTCCCTTTTTATATATATTTTTGGGCTGAGAATACATGCACTGTTTTATAACTGTTTTATGAAATGGACACAAGTACTAAAAACATATTCTACGTTGAGTTGTACCACTTTGCATATTTTTCCCTAATAGCTTGGTAACTACCATTTACATGTGGTATTGTAAACGCGAATCCTGTTGATAGATCTATCGGGCCTGACAACCCCAACCGGACTGGACGACCAGTATTCAACGGTTGCACAGTACTTCGTTTCAGTGACTACACTTGGTACAGTGTAGTGAGATTTCATAATAAAGGGAATATGCGACGTTGATTAAATGTTAAGTATGGTTACCAAGTGTTCAACCACTTAGAATATTTTTATTAAAACGTTTATGTATATGAAATCTTGTGATCTATTACTATCACGAAAAAGATTGATTATGATAAACTAATGAACTTACCAACCTTTTGGTTGACAGTTTAAAGCATGTTTATTCTCAGGTATTAAAGAAATCTTTCGCTGTGCATTAGCTCATTTTAAGGATATTACTTGGAGTCATTCATGACATACTTTGAAAGACGTTGCATTCGAGTCATTGAGTTCATCAAAATTAATATTAAGTCAATTATAGTTGGATGTAATATGAAATGGTATGCATGCCGTCAATTTTAGATGTAAAGAGAGTTTGTCTTTTAAAAACGAATGCAATGTTTGTAAAACGTATCATATAGAGGTCAAATAACTCGCTATGTAATCAACTATTGTGAATCGTTTATAATGTATATGAAAGGGTCCTTTCATCCTTAATCCGCAGACTTAACTTTTTGCGGATATGTCCAGTCTCTTGAATATACGGCACGCAACTTCTATTTTTAGCCTTTAGCAAATAAAATATACATATACAATGCTATGTATATGATCAATTATTATTATTATTATTATTATTATTATTATTATTATTATTATTATTATTATTATTATTATTATTATTATTCATATTATTATTATTATCATTATCATTATTAGGAATATTATTATCAATTTACTAAATAAATATTATTAATATAACTATTATTATTATTATTATTTTTATAATTATTATTACCATTATTATTATTATTATTATTATTATTATTATTATTATTATTATTATTATTATTATTATTATTATTATTATTATTATTATTAACATTAATATTATTATTATCAAGTATTATTGTTAAGTATTATTAGTATTAAGTAGTATTATCAATATTATTGTTTTTATTGTGAATATAATACAACTTTTTTGTTAATTATTATTATTATTATTATTATTATTATTATTATTATTATTATTATTATTATTATTATTATTATTATTATTATTATTATTATTATCATCATGATTTTATATATTTTATTATCATTATTTTTATTTTTATTATCATTATTATTATTATTAAAATTATTATTATTATGATTATTAATATTATAATTATCATTATTTTTAGTATTATTATTCTTATTATTATTATAAAAAAATTTAACTTTTTATTTATTATTATTAATATTATTTTACCAAATAAATATTAGTTATATAAAAATATACTTAATACATATAACATAACTATATTACTATTTTTATAATAAATATTAATTATTTATTTAAAATAAATATATTTAATTAATTTATCAATGAAACATATAATTTATTAATATAACAATTATATCACTAATAATAATATATAAATTGTTCGATTACATGTGTTAATATATATTAATGATATAGGTTCGTGAATTAGAAGCCAACCCTGCATTTGTTCAGTTCCGTCGCATGCATATTTTTCTACGAAATACAGTATCTTGAGTTTATTTGCTCCTTTTTTATTAAATGCCTTTTCAATATATAGTTTTGGGCTGAGAATATATGCGCTGCTTTTATAACTGTTTTACAAAATAGACACAAGTACTAAAATTAATTCTACGTCGGTTAGAATCACAAATTTTCCCCTAGCTTGGTAACATTAATCTATTGGTTTATGAATTGGTAGGCACGAATCCTAAAGAAAGATCTATCGGGTTTAACATCCCCACCCAGGATGCTGCACTAGACAGTGTAGTGGGCGGGTATTTAGTACTTTGAGGTTATTATCGCACTTGATTCGGTGCACTTTATACATTCATGGGTATTCATTATTATTATTGTTAAGGCTTGTTACCGGGTGCCCATGGTTGTAAAATGTTTTTTTATTACACTGCGGTGTAAGGATATTTATGGAAACTGAAATCTTGTGGTCTATTGAAAAATTATTGAAATCATTATTTATGATAAAACTATGAACTCACCAACCTTTTGGTTGACACTTTTAAACATGTTTATTCTCAGGAATTAAGGAAATATTTCACTGTGCATTTGCTCATTTTAAAAATATTACATGAAGTATTTATTGCATAAATTCAAAAGACGTTGCATTCAAAATTATCATCGAGTATCATATTTGAAAATCATCACAGTTGTTATGTTGTAAAATATTATTTATGATGATTTTCTATACGTAGAAGTCATCAATTGTCAAAAACCTTGGATTTATATACAATGTGTCTTTAAAAAGTATGCAATGTTTGTAAAACGTATCGTATAGAGGTCAGTACCTCGCAATGGGACCAGATGTTGATGTATTCATACATATGGATTTGGACGGGTCGCTTCAGTTGGTATCAGAGTGTTGGTCTTAGTGAACCAGAATTTGCATTAGTGTGTCTAACGGGTATTTGTTAGGATGCATTAGTGAGTCCGGACTTTGACGGTGTCTGCATGTTAAAAGTTTTGCTTATCATTTCTTGTCGGAAATTACTTGTTTATCATTTTTAGTCTAGACACGTGTTACTGCATTTATTACATAGATAGTGTATAGACAAATTCATATCTTAGCATATCGATTACAGTAAACTCTGACTGACATCTTTCGAAAATTCCTCCGTAATTTATGGGATTTTGGTATTATATATACATATGTAAATTATGTATTGAAAAATACCAATCTAAGTCCTATAATCTACTTCATATCAAAAATCATTTCCCTGATTGTACAAGATGGATCCCGCAACTAGTTCGAGTTCCTCGAATTCTGATAGCTATTCCGATATGGATATCCATTTGAGCTCCGAAAGCAAAGTAACCGGAATGGATCAACCAATTAGTCATCATCAATTCTTGATGAATTGGGGATGGGTTCGTAGCCGACTTAATTGTTGGAGATAAGAAGAAGGCGATCCTTCCCACCAACCAAATTTCCCTATTGGCGAAAAACCTAAAGCACTTACCAACGAACCAGTCCGAAACACCATTTTCACCCTCATTTTTAGGATATCTCGCAACGATTATATAATAACAAGAATTTTAAATCTTATTCATCCCCTTGTTCCAACCACCAATTGAAATGTCCCGTTCATATTGATTATAAACGTTTCATATTAATTGATTTTGTTGCGAGGTTTTGACCTCTATATGAGACGTTTTTCAAAGACTGCATTCATTTTTAAAACAACCATAACCTTTATTTTATCAATAAAGGTTTTAAAAGCATTACGTAGATTATCAAATAATGATAATCTAAAATATACTGTTTACACATGACCATTACATAAAGGTTTACAATTGAAATATATTACATCGACATATGTTTCTTGAATGCAGTTTTTACACAATATCATACAAACATGGACTCCAAATCTTGTCCTTATTTTAGTATGCAACAGCGGAAGCTCTTAGTATTCACCTGAGAATAAACATGCTTTAAACGTCAACAAAAATGTTGGTGAGTTATAGGTTTAACCTATATATATCAAATCATAACAATAGACCACAAGATTTCATATTTCAATACACATCCCATACATAGAGATAAAAATCATTCATATGGTGAACACCTGGTAACCGACATTAACAAGATGCATATATAAGAATATTAAAATGTCTCGTTCTTATTGATTAAAAACGTTCCATATTAATTGATTTCGTTGCGAGGTTTTGACCTCTATATGAGACGTTTTTCAAAGACTGCATTCATTTTTAAAACAAACCATAATCTTTATTTCATAAATAAAAGTTTAAAAAGCTTTACGTAGATTATCAAATAATGATAATCTAAAATATCCTGTTTACACACGACCATTACATAATGGTTTACAATACAAATATGTTACATAGAAATCAGTTTCTTGAATGCAGTTTTTACACAATATCATACAAACATGGACTCCAAATCTTGTCCTTATTTTAGTATGCAATAGCGGAAGCTCTTAGTATTCACCTGAGAATAAACATGCTTTAAACGTCAACAAAAATGTTGGTGAGTTATAGGTTTAACCTATATATATCAAATCGTAACAATAGACCACAAGATTTCATATTTCAATACACATCCCATACATAGAGATAAAAATCATTCATATGGTGAACACCTGGTAACCGACATTAACAAGATGCATATATAAGAATATCCCCATCATTCCGGGACACCCTTCGGATATGATATAAATTTCGAAGTACTAAAGCATCCGGTTCTTTGGATGGGGTTTATTAGGCCCAATAGATCTATCTTTAGGATTCGCGTCAATTAGGGTGTCTGTTCCCTAATTCTTAGATTACCAGACTTAATAAAAAGGGGCATATTCGATTTCGATAATTCAACCATAGAATGTAGTTTCACGTACTTGTGTCTACTTTGTAAATCATTTATAAAACCTGCATGTATTCTCATCCCAAAAATATTAGATTTTAAAAGTGGGACTATAACTCACTTTCACAGATTTTTACTTCGTCAGGAAGTAAGACTTGGCCACTGGTTGATTCACGAACCTATAACAATATATACATATATATATCAAAGTATGTTCAAAATATATTTACAACACTTTTAATATATTTTGATGTTTTAAGTTTATTAAGTCAGCTGTCCTCGTTAGTAACCTACAACTAGTTGTCCACAGTTAGATGTACAGAAATAAATCGATAAATATTATCTTGAATCAATCCACGACCCAGTGTATACGTATCTCAGTATTGATCACAACTCAAACTATATATATTTTGGAACCAACCTCAACCCTGTATAGCTAACTCCAACATTCACATATAGAGTGTCTATGGTTGTTCCGAAATATATATAGATGTGTCGACATGATAGGTCGAAACATTGTATACGTGTCTATGGTATCTCAAGATTACATAATATACAATACAAGTTGATTAAGTTATGGTTGGAATAGATTTGTTACCAATTTTCACGTAGCTAAAATGAGAAAAATTATCCAATCTTGTTTTACCCATAACTTCTTCATTTTAAATCCGTTTTGAGTGAATCAAATTGCTATGGTTTCATATTGAACTCTATTTTATGAATCTAAACAGAAAAAGTATAGGTTTATAGTCGGAAAAATAAGTTACAAGTCGTTTTTGTAAAGGTAGTCATTTCAGTCGAAAGAACGACGTCTAGATGACCATTTTAGAAAACATACTTCCACTTTGAGTTTAACCATAATTTTTGGATATAGTTTCATGTTCATAATAAAAATCATCTTCTCAGAATAACAACTTTTAAATCAAAGTTTATCATAGTTTATAATTAACTAACCCAAAACAGCCCGCGGTGTTACTACGACGGCGTAAATCCGATTTTACGGTGTTTTTCGTGTTTCCGGGTTTTATATCATTAAGTTAGCATATCATATAGATATAGAAAATGTGTTTAGTTGATTTTAAAAGTCAAGTTAGAAGGATTAACTTTTGTTTGCGAACAAGTTTAGAATTAACTAAACTATGTTCTAGTGATTACAAGTTTAAACCTTCGAATAAGATAGCTTTATATGTATGAATCGAATGATGTTATGAACATCATTACTACCTTAAGTTCCTTGGATAAACCTACTGGAAAAGAGAAAAATGGATCTAGCTTCAACGGATCCTTGGATGGCTCGAAGTTCTTGAAGCAGAATCATGACACGAAAACAAGTTCAAGTAAGATCATCACTTGAAATAAGATTGTTATAGTTATAGAAATTGAACCAAAGTTTGAATATGATTATTACCTTGTATTAGAATGATAACCTACTGTAAGAAACAAAGATTTCTTGAGGTTGGATGATCACCTTACAAGATTGGAAGTGAGCTAGCAAACTTGAAAGTATTCTTGATTTTATGTAACTAGAACTTGTAGAATATATGAAGAACACTTAGAACTTGAAGATAGAACTTGAGAGAGATCAATTAGATGAAGAAAATTGAAGAATGAAAGTGTTTGTAGGTGTTTTTGGTCGTTGGTGTATGGATTAGATATAAAGGATATGTAATTTTGTTTTCATGTAAATAAGTCATGAATGATTACTCATATTTTTGTAATTTTATGAGATATTTCATGCTAGTTGCCAAATGATGGTTCCCACATGTGTTAGGTGACTCACATGGGCTGCTAAGAGCTGATCATTGGAGTGTATATACCAATAGTACATACATCTAAAATCTGTGTATTGTACGAGTACGAATACGGGTGCATATGAGTAGAATTGTTGATGAAACTGAACGAGGATGTAATTGTAAGCATTTTTGTTAAGTAGAAGTATTTTGATAAGTGTCTTGAAGTCTTTCAAAAGTGTATAAATACATATTAAAACACTACATGTATATACATTTTAACTGAGTCGTTAAGTCATCGTTAGTCGTTACATGTAAGTGTTGTTTTGAAACCTTTAGGTTAACGATCTTGTTAAATGTTGTTAACCCAATGTTTATAATATCAAATGAGATGTTAAATTATTATATTATCATGATATTATCATGTATGAATATCTCTTAATATGATATATATATACATTAAATGTCTTTACAACGATAATCGTTACATATATGTCTCGTTTAAAAATCATTAAGTTAGTAGTCTTGTTTTTACATATGTAGTTCATTGTTAATATACTTAATGATATGTTTACTTATCATAGTATCATGTTAACTATATATATATATATCCATATATATGTCATCATATAGTTTTTACAAGTTTTAACGTTCGTGAATCACCGGTCAACTTGGGTGGTCAATTGTCTATATGAAACATATTTCAATTAATCAAGTCTTAACAAGTTTGATTGCTTAACATGTTGGAAATATTTAATCATGTAAATATCAATCTCAATTAATATATATAAACATGGAAAAGTTCGGGTCACTACAGTACCTACCCGTTAAATAAATTTCGTCCCGAAATTTTAAGCTGTTGAAGGTGTTGACGAATCTTCTGGAAATAGATGCGGGTATTTCTTCTTCATCTGATCTTCACGCTCCCAGGTGAACTCGGGTCCTCTACGAGCATTCCATCGAACCTTAACAATTGGTATCTTGTTTTGCTTAAGTCTTTTAACCTCACGATCCATTATTTCGACGGGTTCTTCGATGAATTGAAGTTTTTCGTTGATTTGGATTTCATCTAACAGAATAGTGAGATCTTCTTTAGCAAAACATTTCTTCAAATTCGAGACGTGGAAAGTGTTATGTACAGCCTCGAGTTGTTGAGGTAACTCAAGTCGGTAAGCTACTGGTCCGACACGATCAATAATCTTGAATGGTCCAATAAACCTTGGATTTAATTTCCCTCGTTTACCAAATCGAACAACGCCTTTCCAAGGTGCAACTTTAAGCATGACCATCTCCCCAATTTCAAATTCTATATCTTTTCTTTTAATGTCAGCGTAGCTCTTTTGTCGACTTTGGGCGGTTTTCAACCGTTGTTGAATTTGGATGATCTTCTCGGTAGTTTCTTGTATAATCTCCGGACCCGTAATCTGTCTATCCCCCACTTCACTCCAACAAATCAGAGACCTGCACTTTCTACCATAAAGTGCTTCAAACGGCGCCATCTCAATGCTTGAATGGTAGCTGTTGTTGTAGGAAAATTCTGCTAACGGTAGATGTCGATCCCAACTGTTTCCGAAATCAATAACACATGCTCGTAGCATGTCTTCAAGCGTTTGTATCGTCCTTTCGCTCTGCCCATCAGTTTGTGGATGATAGGCAGTACTCATGTCTAGATGAGCTCCTAATGCTTGCTGTAATGTCTGCCAGAATCTTGAAATAAATCTGCCATCCCTATCAGAGATAATAGAGATTGGTATTCCATGTCTGGAGATGACTTCCTTCAAATACAGTCGTGCTAACTTCTCCATCTTGTCATCTTCTCTTATTGGCAGGAAGTGTGCTGATTTGGTGAGACGATCAACAATTACCCAAATAGTATCAAAACCACTTGCAGTCCTTGGCAATTTAGTGATGAAATCCATGGTAATGATTTCCCATTTCCTTTCCGGGATTTCGGGTTGTTGAAGTAGACGTGATGGTTTCTGATGCTCAGCTTTGACCTTAGAACACGTCAAACATTCTCCTACGTATTTAGCAACATCAGCTTTCATACCCGGCCACCAAAAATGTTTCTTGAGATCCTTGTACATCTTCCCCGTTCCAGGATGTATTGAGTATCTGGTTTTATGAGCTTCTCTAAGTACAATTTCTCTCATATCTCCAAATTTTAGTACCCAAATCCTTTCAGCCCTATACCGGGTTCCGTCTTCCCGAATATTAAGATGCTTCTCCGATCCTTTGGGTATTTCATCCTTTAAATTTCCCTCTTTTAAAACTCCTTGTTGCGCCTCCTTTATTTGAGTAGTAAGGTTATTATGAATCATTATATTCATAGATTTTACTCGAATGGGTTCTCTGTCCTTCCTGCTCAAGGCATCGGCTACCACATTTGCCTTCCCCGGGTGGTAACGAATCTCAAAGTCGTAATCATTCAATAATTCAATCCACCTACGCTGCCTCATATTCAGTTGTTTCTGATTAAATATGTGTTGAAGACTTTTGTGGTCGGTATATATAATACTTTTGACCCCATATAAGTAGTGCCTCCAAGTCTTTAATGCAAAAACAACCGCGCCTAATTCCAAATCATGCGTCGTATAATTTTGTTCGTGAATCTTCAATTGTCTAGACGCATAAGCAATCACCTTCGTTCGTTGCATTAATACACAACCGAGACCTTACTTTGATGCGTCACAATAAATCACAAAATCATCATTCCCTTCAGGCAATGACAATATAGGTGCCGTAGTTAGTTTTTTCTTCAATAACTGAAACGCTTTCTCTTGTTCATCATTCCATTCAAATTTCTTCCCTTTATGCGTTAATGCAGTCAAGGGTTTTGCTATTCTGGAAAAGTCTTGGATGAACCTTCTGTAGTAACCAGCTAGTCCTAAAAACTGGCGTATGTGTTTCGGAGTTTTCGGGGTTTCCCACTTTTCAACAGTTTCTATCTTTGTCGGATCCACCTTAATACCTTCTTTGTTCACTATGTGACCGAGGAATTGAACTTCTTCCAACCAAAATGCACACTTTGGAAACTTAGCGTACAATTCTTCCTTCCTCAATACTTCTAACACCTTTCTCAAATGTTCACCGTGTTCTTGGTCATTCTTTGAGTAAATAAGTATGTCATCAATAAAAACAATGACAAACTTGTCAAGGTATGGTCCACACACTCGGTTCATAAGGTCCATGAACACAGCTGGTGCATTAGTTAAACCAAACGGCATGACCATAAACTCGTAATGACCGTAACATGTTCTGAAAGCAGTCTTTGGAATATCATCTTCTTTCACCCGCATTTGATGATACCCGGAACGTAAGTCAATCTTTGAATAAACAGACGAGCCTTGTAGTTGATCAAATAAGTCATCGATTCTCGGTTGTGGGTAGCGGTTCTTGATGGTAAGTTTGTTCAACTCTCGGTAGTCGATACACAACCTGAATGTACCATCTTTCTTCTTGACAAACAAAACAGGAGCTCCCCACGGTGATGTGCTTGGTCGAATGAAACCACGCTCTAAAAGTTCTTGTAATTGGCTTTGCAGTTCTTTCATCTCGCTGGGTGCGAGTCTGTAAGGAGCACGAGCTATTGGTGCAGCTCCTGGTAAAAGATCTATTTGAAATTCAACGGATCGATGTGGGGGTAATCCCGGTAATTCTTTCAGAAATACATCGGGAAATTCTTTTGCGACGGGAACATCATTGATGCTCTTTTCTTCAGTTTGTACTTTCTCGACGTGTGCTAGAATAGCATAGCAACCTTTTCTTATTAGTTTTTGTGCCTTCAAATTACTAATAAGATGTAGCTTCGTGTTGCCCTTTTCTCCGTACACCATTAAGGGTTTTCCTTTTTCTCGTATAATGTGAATTGCATTTTTGTAACAAACGATCTCTGCTTTCACTTCTTTCAACCAGTCCATACCGATTATCACATCAAAACTCCCTAACTCTACTGGTATCAAATCAATCTTAAATGTTTTGCTAACCAGTTTAATTTCTCGATTTCGACATATATTATCTGCTGAAATTAATTTACCATTTGCTAATTCGAGTAAAAATTTACTATCCAAAGGCGTCAATGGGAAACTTAATTTAGCACAAAAATCTCTACTCATATAGCTTCTATCCGCACCCGAATCAAATAAAACGTAAGCAGATTTATTGTCAATAATAAACGTACCCGTAACAAGCTCCGGGTCTTCCTGTGCCTCTGCCGCATTAATATTGAAAACTCTTCCGCGGCCTTCTCCATTCGTGTTCTCCTGGTTCGGGCAATTTCTAATAATGTGGCCCGGTTTTCCACATTTATAACAAACTACATTGGCATAGCTTGCTCCGACACTACTTGCTCCGCCATTACTCGTTCCGACACCATTTGTTCCTTTCGTTCTATTAACCCCTGGTCCGTAGACCTCACACTTCGCCGCGCTATGACCATTTCTTTTACACTTGTTGCAAAATTTGGTGCAGAACCCCGAGTGATACTTTTCACACCTTTGGCATAGCTGCTTCTGATTGTTGTTGTTGTTGCGGTTATTATTGTTGTTGGGATGATTTTTGTAGTTGCTGTTGTTGTTGTTGTTGTTGTTGTTGTTGTTGTTGGGCCGTTTGTTGTAGTTGCGATTGATGTTGCGATTGTTGGGATAATTATTGCGATTATTGTTGTAATTGCTGTTGTTGTTGTATTGGTGATTCTTATCACCGTTTTCCTCCCACTTTCTTTTGACTTGCTTTATATTGGCCTCTTCAGCAGTCTGTTCTTTAATTCTTTCTTCAATCTGGTTCACTAGTTTGTGAGCCATTCTACATGCCTGTTGTATGGAGGCGGGCTCGTGTGAACTTATATCTTCTTGGATTCTTTCCGGTAATCCTTTCACAAATGCGTCGATCTTCTCTTCCTCATCTTCGAATGCTCCCGGACACAATAGGCACAATTCTGTGAATCGTCTTTCGTACGTGGTAATATCAAATCCTTGGGTTCGTAACCCTCTAAGTTCTGTCTTGAGCTTATTGACCTCGGTTCTGGGACGGTACTTCTCGTTCATCAAGTGCTTGAATGCTGACCACGGTAGTGCGTACGCATCGTCTTGTCCCACTTGCTCTAGATAGGTATTCCACCATGTTAACGCAGAACCTGTGAAGGTATGCGTAGCGTACTTCACTTTGTCCTCTTCAGTACACTTACTTATGGCAAACACCGATTCGACCTTCTCGGTCCACCGTTTCAATCCGATCGGTCCTTCGGTTCCATCAAATTCCAAAGGTTTGCAGGCAGTGAATTCTTTGTAGGTGCGTCCTACACGATTTCCTGTACTGCTAGATCCAAGGTTATTGTTGGTATGTAGCGCAGCCTGTACTGCGGCTATGTTTGAAGCTAGAAAAGTACGGAATTCCTCTTCATTCATATTCACGGTGTGTCGAGTAGTCGGTGCCATTTCCTTCAAAATAGTCAAATGGAACAAGTTAATCATACAGAGTATTAAGAGTAGTTAATAGTATTTCGTAGCATAATATGAACTCATTTATAAAAGCTTTTTCTTCATATTAGCGTTTTATAAGTTTAAATTCGGGTAGTACCTACCCATTAAGTTCATACTTAGTAGCTAATATACAATTCAACTACTACAATTCTATATGAAAAACTGATTATAATAATATTTCGCGTTCAAACTTTTTCACAATATTTTACAAACTTACAATACCGCTTATTTTACATAAAGCATGAAATATAGCACACAATAACTTTGATACAAGATAGTTGTGAAGATAATTCTAGCTAGTACACAAGTCGTTCAGCAAAGGCAATAAAGACACGTAATTCATACGTCCAGAAACAAGTCATGCATTCTGGTTTTACTAGGACTACTTCCCATCCTTGGTCTTGTGGAACATAACCGTTATGGCCGTTGATAAGACAGCGTGTTGTAACGTCGTCAAAGGGACGAGAGTTACGTAATGTCCAACAGTCCCGTAACAATCTAAAAACCTCATTTCTTACCCCAATTACCGACTCCGTCACTTGTGGGAACGTTTTGTTTAATAGTTGCAGCCCGATGTTCTTGTTCTCACTTTGGTGAGAAGCAAACATTACTAATCCGTAAGCATAACATGCTTCTTTATGTTGCATGTTAGCCGCTTTTTCTAAATCACGAAGTCCAATATTCGGATATATTGAGTCAAAATAATTTCTTAACCCATTGCGTAAAATAGCATTTGGGTTCCCCGCAATATATGCGTCAAAGTAAACACATCGTAACTTATGGATTTCCCAATGTGATATCCCCCATCTTTCGAACAAAAGCCTTTTATAAACCAAGGCATTCTTGGAACGTTCTTCGAATGTCTTACAAACTGATCTCGCCTTAAATAGTTGTGTCGAAGAATTCTGACTGACTCTAGACAAGATTTCATCAATCATGTCTCCGGGTAGGTCTCTTAAAATATTGGGTTGTCTATCCATTTTGTGTTTTTATACTGTAAAATAGACAAGAGTTAGATTCATAAAAAAAATACTTATTAATACAAGCAATTTTTACATATATCATAAAGCATAAGCACACTATATTACTTATATTACACCACACGAATACAACTATCTTATTCCGACTCGCTTGTTTCTTCTTCTTCGGTTTTGGTTCGTTTTGCCAAGTTTCTAGGGATATATGATGTTCCCCTAATACGAGCCGTCGTTATCCACATTGGTTTAGAAAAACCTGGTGGTTTAGAGGTTCCCGGGTCATTGTTACAACTTAAGGACTTCGGGGGTTGACGATACATATAAAGTTCATCGGGGTTGGAATTAGATTTCTCTATTTTTATGCCCTTTCCCTTATTATTTTCTTTTGCCTTTTTAAATTCAGTTGGGGTAATTTCTATAACATCATCGGAATTCTCGTCGGAATCCGATTCATCGGAGAATTGGTAATCCTCCCAATATTTTGCTTCCTTGGCGGAAACACCATTGACCATAATTAACCTTGGTCGGTTGGTTGAGGATTTTCTTTTACTTAACCGTTTTATTATTTCCCCCACCGGTTCTATTTCTTCATCCGGTTCCGATTCTTCTTCCGGTTCCGATTCTTCTTCCGGTTCCGACTCTTCTTCCGGTTCCTCTTCGGGAACTTGTGAATCAGTCCACGAATCATTCCAATTTACATTTGACTCTTCATTATTATTAGGTGAGTCAATGGGACTTGTTCTAGAGGTAGACATCTATCACATAATATCAAACGCGTTAAGAGATTAATATATCACATAATATTCACATGTTAAAAATATATAGTTTCCAACAAAATTTGTTAAGCAATCATTTTTCAAGTAAACACGGTCGAAGTCCAGACTCACTAATGCATCCTAACAAACTCGATAAGACACACTAATGCAAAATTCTGGTTCTCTAAGACCAACGCTCGGATACCAACTAAAATGTCCCGTTCTTATTGATTAAAAACGTTCCATATTAATTGATTTCGTTGCGAGGTTTTGACCTCTATATGAGACGTTTTTCAAAGACTGCATTCATTTTTAAAACAAACCATAATCTTTATTTCATAAATAAAGGTTTAAAAAGCTTTACGTAGATTATCAAATAATGATAATCTAAAATATCCTGTTTACACACGACCATTACATAATGGTTTACAATACAAATATGTTACATCGAAATCAGTTTCTTGAATGCAGTTTTTACACAATATCTTACAAACATGGACTCCAAATCTTGTCCTTATTTTAGTATGCAACAGCGGAAGCTCTTAGTATTCACCTGAGAATAAACATGCTTTAAACGTCAACAAAAATGTTGGTGAGTTATAGGTTTAACTTATATATATCAAATCGTAACAATAGACCACAAGATTTCATATTTCAATACACATCCCATACATAGAGATAAAAATCATTCATATGGTGAACACCTGGTAACCGACATTAGCAAGATGCATATATAAGAATATCCCCATCATTCCGGGACACCCTTCGGATATGATATAAATTTCGAAGTACTAAAGCATCCGGTTCTTTGGATGGGGTTTGTTAGGCCCAATAGATCTATCTTTAGGATTCGCGTCAATTAGGGTGTCTGGTCCCTAATTCTTAGATTACCAGACTTAATAAAAAGGGGCATATTCGATTTCGATAATTCAACCATAGAATGTAGTTTCACGTACTTGTGTCTACTTTGTAAATCATTTATAAAACCTGCATGTATTCTCATCCCAAAAATATTAGATTTTAAAAGTGGGACTATAACTCACTTTCACAGATTTTTACTTCGTCGGGAAGTAAGACTTGGCCACTGGTTGATTCACGAACCTATAACTATATATACATATATATATCAAAGTATGTTCAAAATATATTTACAACACTTTTAATATATTTTGATGTTTTAAGTTTATTAAGTCAGCTGTCCTCGTTAGTAACCTACAACTAGTTGTTCACAGTTAGATGTACAGAAATAAATCGATAAATATTATCTTGAATCAATCCACGACCCAGTGTATACGTATCTCAGTATTGATCACAACTCAAACTATATATATTTTGGAACCAACCTCAACCCTGTATAGCTAACTCCAACATTCACATATAGAGTGTCTATGGTTGTTCCGAAATATATATAGATGTGTCGACATGATAGGTCGAAACATTGTATACGTGTCTATGGTATCTCAAGATTACATAATATACAATACAAGTTGATTAAGTTATGGTTGGAATAGATTTGTTACCAATTTTCACGTAGCTAAAATGAGAAAAATTATCCAATCTTGTTTTACCCATAACTTCTTCATTTTAAATCCGTTTTGAGTGAATCAAATTGCTATGGTTTCATATTGAACTCTATTTTATGAATCTAAACAGAAAAAGTATAGGTTTATAGTCGGAAAAATAAGTTACAAGTCGTTTTTGTAAAGGTAGTCATTTCAGTCGAAAGAACGACGTCTAGATGACCATTTTAGAAAACATACTTCCACTTTGAGTTTAACCATAATTTTTGGATATAGTTTCATGTTCATAATAAAAATCATCATCTCAGAATAACAACTTTTAAATCAATGTTTATCATAGTTTCTAATTAACTAACCCAAAACAGCCCGCGGTGTTACTACGACGACGTAAATCCGATTTTACGGTGTTTTTCGTGTTTCCAGGTTTTATATCATTAAGTTAGCATATCATATAGATATAGAAAATGTGTTTAGTTGATTTTAAAAGTCAAGTTAGAAGGATTAACTTTTGTTTGCGAACAAGTTTAGAATTAACTAAACTATGTTCTAGTGATTACAAGTTTAAACCTTCGAATAAGATAGCTTTATATGTATGAATCGAATGATGTTATGAACATCATTACTACCTTAAGTTCCTTGGATAAACCTACTGGAAAAGAGAAAAATGGATCTAGCTTCAACGGATCCTTGGATGGCTCGAAGTTCTTGAAGCAGAATCATGACACGAAAACAAGTTCAAGTAAGATCATCACTTGAAATAAGATTGTTATAGTTATAGAAATTGAACCAAAGTTTGAATATGATTATTACCTTGTATTAGAATGATAACCTACTATAAGAAACAAAGATTTCTTGAGGTTGGATGATCACCTTACAAGATTGGAAGTGAGCTAGCAAACTTGAAAGTATTCTTGATTTTATGTAACTAGAACTTGTAGAATATATGAAGAACACTTAGAACTTGAAGATAGAACTTGAGAGAGATCAATTAGATGAAGAAAATTGAAGAATGAAAGTGTTTGTAGGTGTTTTTGGTCGTTGGTGTATGGATTAGATATAAAGGATATGTAATTTTGTTTTCATGTAAATAAGTCATGAATGATTACTCATATTTTTGTAATTTTATGAGATATTTCATGCTAGTTGCCAAATAATGGTTCCCACATGTGTTAGGTGACTCACATGGGCTGCTAAGAGCTGATCATTGGAGTGTATATACCAATAGTACATACATCTAAAAGCTGTGTATTGTACGAGTACGAATACGGGTGCATACGAGTAGAATTGTTGATGAAACTAAACGAGGATGTAATTGTAAGCATTTTTGTTAAGTAGAAGTATTTTGATAAGTGTCTTGAAGTCTTTCAAAAGTGTATAAATACATATTAAAACACTACATGTATATACATTTTAACTGAGTCGTTAAGTCATCGTTAGTCGTTACATGTAAGTGTTGTTTTGAAACCTTTAGGTTAACGATCTTGTTAAATGTTGTTAACCCAATGTTTATAATATCAAATGAGATGTTAAATTATTATATTATCATGATATTATCATGTATGAATATCTCTTAATATGATATATATATACATTAAATGTCTTTACAACGATAATCGTTACATATATGTCTCGTTTAAAAATCATTAAGTTAGTAGTCTTGTTTTTACATATGTAGTTCATTGTTCATATACTTAATGATATGTTTACTTATCATAGTATCATGTTAACTATATATATATCCATATATATGTCATCATATAGTTTTTACAAGTTTTAACGTTCGTGAATCACCGGTCAACTTGGGTGGTCAATTGTCTATATGAAACATATTTCAATTAATCAAGTCTTAACAAGTTTGATTGCTTAACATGTTGGAAACATTTAATCATGTAAATATCAATCTCAATTAATATATATAAACATGGAAAAGTTCGGGTCACTACAAATATCCCCATCATTCCGGGACACCCTTCGGATATGATATAAATTTCGAAGTACTAAAGCATCCGGTACTTTGGATGGGGTTTATTAGGCCCAATAGATCTATCTTTAGGATTCGCGTCAATTAGGGTGTCTGTTCCCTAATTCTTAGATTACCAGACTTAATAAAAAGGGGCATATTCGATTTCGATAATTCAACCATAGAATGTAGGTTCACGTACTTGTGTCTATTTTATTAATCATTTATAAAACCTGCATGTATTCTCATCCCAAAAATATTAGATTTTAAAAGTGGGACTATAACTCACTTTCACAGATATTTCCTTCCTCGAAAATAAGACTTGGCCACGGATCGATTCACGAACCTATAAAAATATGTACATATATATCAAAGTATGATCAAAATATAATTACAACCATTTTTATTATATTTTAAAGATTTGAGTGTATTAAGTCAGCTGTCCTCGTTAATAACCTATAACTAGTTGTCCACAGTTAGATGTACAGAAATAAATCGATATATATTATCTTGAATCAATCCACGACCCAGTGTATACACGTCTTAGGCTAGATCACAACTCAAAGTATATATATTTTTGGAATCAACCTCAACCCTGTATAGCTAACTCTAACCTTACTGCATATAGAGTGTCTATGGTTGTTCCAAATAATATATATACATGGGTCGATATGATATGTCAAAACATTTGCATACGTGTCTATGGTATCCCAAGATTACATAATATATTAGAATATATGTATAATACAATATAAGTTAGCTAGGATATGATTTGTATAGATTTGTTAAACATTTTCCGTAGCTTAAAAGATCAAAAATATCCAATCTTGTTTTACCCATAACTTCTTCATTTTAAATCCATTTTGAGTGAATCAAATTGCTATGGTTTCATATTGAACTCTAATTTAAGAATCCAAACAGAAAAAGTATAGGTTTATAGTTGGAAATTTAAGTTACATGTCAATTACTAAAGAGGTAGTCATTTCCGTCGAAAGAACGACATCTTGATGACCATTTTGAAAAACATACTTTCACTTTGAGTTTAACCAAGATTTTTGGATATAGTTTCATGTTCATATGAAAAATCGTTTTCCCAGAAGAACAACTTTTAAATCAATGTTTATCATAGTTTTTAATTATCCAAACTAAAACAGCCCCCGGTTTCACTACGACGGCGTATAACCGATTTTATCGTGTTCATCGTGTTTCCAGGTTTTAAATCATTAAGTTAGCATATCATATAGATATAAAACATGTGTTTAGTTGATTTTAAAAGTCAAGTTAGAAGGATTAACTTTTGTTTGCTAACAAGTTTAGAATTAACTAAACTATGTTCTAGTGATTACAAGTTTAAACCTTCGAATAAGATAGCTTTATATGTATGAATCGAATGATGTTATGAACATCATTACCACCTCAAGTTTTCTGGATAAAACTACTTTAAATGAGAAAAATGGATTTAGCTTCAAAGGATCCTTGGATGGCTTGAAAGTTCTTAAAGCAGAATCATGACACGAAAACAGTTCAAGTAAGATTTTCACTCGAAATAAGATTGTTATAGTTGTAGAAATTGAATCAAAGTTTGAATATGAATATTACCTTGAATTAGAAAGATAACCTACTGTAAATAACAAAGGTTCTTTGATCTTAGATGATTACTTGGAATGGATTAGAAAGCTTGGAAGTAGACTTGCAAACTTGGAAGTATTCTTGATTTTTATGAAACTATACTTATGGAATTTATGAAGAACACTTAGAACTTGAAGATCGAACTTGAGAGAGATCAATTAGATGAAGAAAATTGAAGAATTAAAGTGTTTATAGGTGTTTTTGGTCGTTGGTATATGGATTAGATATAAAGGATATGTAATTTTGTTTTCATGTAAATAACTAATGAATGATTACTAATATTTTTGTAATTTTATGAGATATTTCATGCTAGTTGCCAAATGATGGTTCCCACATGTGGTAGGTGACTCACATGGGCTACTAAGAGCTGATCATTGGAGTGTATATACCAATAGTACATACATCTAAAAGCTGTGTATTGTACGAGTACGAATACGGGTGCATACGAGTAGAATTGTTGATGAAACTGAACGAGGATGTAATTGTAAGAATTTTTGTTAAGTAGAAGTACTTTGTTATGTGTCTTGAAGTCTTTCAAAAGTGTAAGAATACATATCAAAAAACAACATGTATATACATTCTAATGGTGTCGTTAAGTCTTCGTTAGTCGTTACATGTAAGTGTTGTTTTGAAACCTTTAAGTTAACGATCTCAATTAATGTTATTAACCCAATGTTTATTATATCAAAGGAGATGTTAAATTATTATGTTATCATGATATTATGATGTATGAATATCTCTTAATATGATATATACATTAAAATATCGTTACAACGATAATCGTTACATATAAGTCTCGTTTCTTCAACGTTGTTAACCCATTGTTTATTATATCAAATGAGATGTTAAATTGTTACATTATCATTATATTATGATATATAATATATCTTAGTATGATATATATATAGTTAAATGTCGTTACAACGATAATCGTTACATATATGTCTCGTTTCGAAATTCTTGAGTTAGTAGTCTTGTTTTTACATATGTAGTTTATTGTTAACACACTTAATGATATATTTAAATATCATTTTATCATGTTAAATATAGTGTATCAATATCTTAATATGATACATATGTATTTAGTAGACGTTATCATAACGATAATCGTTATATATATCATTTCGAGTTTCTTAACTTAGTAATCTCATTTCTTATGTATATCACACATTGTTAATATACTTAGTGAGATACTTACTCATCATAATCTCATGTCAACCATATATATATATATATATATATATATATATATATATATATATATATATATATATATATATATATATATATATATATATATATATATATATATATATATATATATATATATCACAACATGTAGTTCTTACAAATTTGTAACGTTCGTGAATCCACGAACGTTACAAATTTGTAAAAACTACATGTTGTGATATATATAGACATATATATATATATATATATATATATATATATATATATATATATATATATATATATATATATATATATATATATATATATATATATGTCTATATATATCACAACATGTAGTTTTTACAAATTTGTAACGTTCGTGAATCGCCGGTCAACTTGGGTGATCAATTGTCTATATGAAACTTATTTCATTTAATCAAATCTTAACAAGTTTGATTGCTTAACACGTTGGAAACATTTAGTCATGTAAATATCAATCTCAATTAATATATATAAACATGGAAAAGTTCGGGTCACTACAGTACCTACCCGTTAAATAAATTTCGTCCCGAAATTTTAAGCTGTTGAAGGTGTTGACGAATCTTCTGGAAATAGATGCGGGTATTTCTTCTTCATCTGATCTTCACGCTCCCAGGTGAACTCGGGTCCTATACGAGCATTCCATCGAACCTTAACAATTGGTATCTTGTTTTGCTTAAGTCTCTTAACCTCACGATCCATTATTTCGACGGGTTCTTCAATGAATTGAAGTTTTTCATTGATTTGGATTTCGTCCAACGGAATAGTGAGATCTTCTTTAGCAAAACATTTCTTCAAATTCGAGATGTGGAAAGTGTTATGTACAGTCACGAGTTGTTGAGGTAGCTCTAGTTGGTAAGCTACTGGTCCGACACGATCTATAATCTTCAATGGTCCAATGTACCTTGGATTTAGTTTCCCCAATTTACTAAATCGAACAACGCCTTTCCAAGGTGAAACCTTAAGCATGACCATTTCTCCAATTTCAAACTCTATATCTTTTCTTTTACTGTCCGCGTAGCTCTTTTGTCGACTCTGGGAAGTTTTCAAGTGTGCTGACTTGGTGAGACGATCAAATATTACCCAAATAGTATCATAACCACTTGCAGTCCTTGGCAATTTAGTAATGAAATCCATGGTAATGTTTTCCCATTTCCATTTCGGGATTTCAGGTTGTTGTAGTAGACCTGATGGTTTCTGATGTTCAGCTTTGACCTTAGAACACGTCAAATATTCTCCTACATATTTAGCAATATCGGATTTCATACCCGGCCACTAAAAGTGTTTCTTGAGATCTTTATACATCTTCCCCACTCCGGGATGTATTGAATATCTGGTTTTATGTGCTTCCTTAAGTACCATTTCTCTCACATCTCCAAACCTTGGTACCCAAATTCTATCAGCCCTATATCGGGTTTCGTCTTCCCGAATATTAAGATGTTTCTCTAATCCTTTGGGTATCTCATTCTTCAACTTTCCTTCTTTTACAACCCCTGTTGCTCCTCCTTTATTTGAGTAGTAAGGTTAGTACGAATAATTATATTCATAGCTTTTACCCGTATAGGTTCTCTGTCCTTTCTACTCAAAGCGTCAGCTACCACATTCGCCTTCCCCGGGTGGTATCGAATCTCAAAATCATAATCATTCAACAGTTAAATCCACCTGCGTTGTCTCATATTCAGTTGCTTCTGATTAAATATATATTGGAGACTTTTGTGGTCGGTATATATAATACTTTTGACCCCATATAAATAATGCCTCCAAGTATTTAATGCAAAAACAACAGCACCCAATTCCAAATCGTGAGTTGTATAATTTTGCTGTTGAATCTTCAATTGTCTAGACGCATAAGCAATCACCTTCGTTCGTTGCATTAATACACAACCGAGACCTTGTTTTGATGCGTCACAATAAATCACAAAATCATTATTCCCTTCAGGCAATGACAATATAGGTGCCGTAGTTAGCTTTTTCTTCAATAACTGAAACGCCTTCTCTTATTCATCCTTCCATTCAAATTTCTTCCCTTTATGCGTTAATGCAGTCAAGGGTTTTGCTATTTTGGAGAAATCTTGGATGAATCTTCTGTAGTAACCTGCCAATCCTAAAAATTGACGTATATGCTTCGGAGTTTTTGGGGTTTCCCACTTTTCAACGGTTTCGATCTTTGCTAGGTCCACCTGGATACCTTCTTTGTTCACTATGTGACCGAGGAATTGAACTTCTTCCAACCAAAATGCACACTTTGAAAACTTAGCGTACAGTTTTTCTTTCCTCAATACTTCTAGCACTTTCTTAAATGTTCTTCGTGCTCTTGATCATTCTTTGAGTAAATAAGTATGTCATCAATGAAAATAATGACAAACTTATCAAGATATGGCCCACACACTCGGTTCATAAGGTCCATGAACACAGCTGGTGCGTTAGTCAATCCAAACGGCATAACCATAAACTCGTAATGACCATAACGCATCCTAAAAGTAGTTTTTGGAATATCATCCTCCTTTACTCGCATTTGATGATATCCAGAACGTAAATTGATTTTCAAATAAACCGACGAGCCTTGTAGTTGATCAAATAAGTCATCAATTCTCGGCAGTGGATAACGGTTTTTGATGGTAAGTTTATTCAACTCTCTGTAGTCAATACACAACCTAATTGTACCATCCTTCTTCTTGACAAACAAAACAGGAGCTCCCCATGGTGATGTGCTTGGTCGAATGAAACCACGTTCTAATAGTTCTTGCAGTTGGCTTTGCAGTTCTTTCATCTCGCTGGGTGCGAGTCTGTAAGGAGCACGAGCTATTGGTGTAGTTCCTGGTACAAGATCTATTTGAAATTCAACAGATCGATGTGGAGGTAGTCCCTGTAATTCTTTCGGAAATACATCGAGAAATTCTTTTGCGACGGGAACATCATTGATGCTCTTTTCTTCAGTTTGTACTTTCTCGATGTGTGCTAGAACAGCATAGCAACCTTTTCTTATTAGTTTTTGTGCCTTCAAATTACTAATAAGATGTAGCTTCGTGTTGCCCTTTTCTCCATACACCATTAAGGGTTCTCCTTCTTCTCCTACAACGCAAATTGCATTTTTGTAACATACGATCTCTGCTTTCATCTCCTTCAGCCAATCCATACCAACTATTACATCAAAACTCCCTAACTCTACTGGTATCAAATCAATCTTAAATATTTTGCTACCCAGTTTAATTTCTCAATTCCGGCATATATAATCTGCTGAAATTAATTTACTATCCAACGGCGTCAATGGACAACTTAATTTAGCACAAAAATCTCTACTCATATAGTTTCTATCCGCACTCGAATCAAATAAAACGTAAGCAGATTTATTGTCAATAAGAAACGTACCCGTAACAAGTTCCGGGTCTTCCTGTGCCTCTGCCGCATTAATATTGAAAACTCTTCCGCGGCCTTGTCCATTCGTGTTCTCCTGGTTCGGGCAATTTCTAATAATATGGCCCGGTTTTCTACATTTATAACAAACTACATTGGCATAACTTGCTCTGACACTACTTGCTCCGCCATTACTCGTTCCGACACTATTTGTTCCTTTCGTTCTGTTAACCCCTGGTCCGTAGACCTCACACTTCGTCGCGCTATGACCATTTCTTTTACACTGGTTTCAAAATTTGGTGCAGAACCCCGAGTGATACTTTTCACACCTTTGGCATAGTTGCTTCTGATTGTTGTTGTTGCGGTTATTATTGTTGTTGGGATGATTGTTGTAGTTGTTATTGTTGTTGTGCCGTTTGTTGTAGTTGCGATTGATGTTGCGATTGTTGGGATAGTTGTTGTTGTATTGGTGACTCTTATCATCGTTTTCCTCCCACTTTCTTTTGACTAGCTTCACGTTGGCCTCTTCAGCCGCCTGTTCTTTAATTCTTCCCTCAATCTGGTTCACTAGTTTGTGAGCCATTCTACATGCCTTTTGTATGGAGGCAGGCTCGTGTGAACTTATATCTTCTTGGATTCTCTCCGGTAACCCTTTCACAAACGCGTCGATCTTCTCTTCCTCATATTCGAACGCTCTCGAACACAATAGGCACAATTCTGTGAATCATCTTTCGTACGAAGTAATATCGAATCCCTATGTTCGTAACCCTTTAAGTTCTGACTTGAGCTTATTGACCTCGGTTCTGGGACGGTACTTCTCGTTCATCAAGTGCTTGAATTCTGACCACGGTAGCGCGTAAGCAACATCTTGTCCCACTTGCTCTAGATAGGTATTCCACCATGTTAACGCAATACCTGTGAAGGTATGTGTAGCGTACTTCACTTTATCTCCTTCAGCACACTTACTTATGGCAAACACCGATTCAACTTTCTCGGTCCACCGTTTCAATCCGATTGGTCCTTTGGTCCCATCAAATTCTGAAGGTTTGCAGGCGGTGAATTCCTTGTAGGAGCATACTACACGATTTCTTGCGCCGTTAGCTGTATTGCTAGATTCAGAGTTATTGTTGGTATGTAGCGCGGCCTGTACTGCGGCTATGTTTGAAGCAACAAAGGCACGAAATTCCTCTTCGCTCATATTCAAGGTTTGTCGGGTAGTCGGTGCCATTTCCTTCAAAATAGTCAAATGAAACAAGTTAATCATACAGAATATTGAGAGTAGTCATTAGTATCTCGTAGCATAATATGAACTCATTTATAAAAGCTTTTTCTTCATATTAGCGTTTTATAAGTTTAAATTCGGGTACTACCTACCAGTTAAGTTCATACTTAGTAGCTAATATACAATTCAACTGCTACAATTCCATATGAAAAACTGATTATAATAATATATCACATACAAATATTCTTCAAACTTACAACTTCGCTATATTACATATAACCTGAAATATACTACACTATGATACAGGACAGTTTTGAAGATAAATCTAGTTAATACGTAAGTTGTTCAGCAAAGGAAATAAAGAAACGTAATTCATAATTCCAGAAACAAGTCATGCATTCTGGTTTTACTAAGACGACTTCCCATCCTTGGTCTTGTAGAAAATAACCGTTATGACCATTGGATAGGCAGCATGTTGTAATGTCGTCAAAAGGACGAGGGTTTCGTAATGTCCAACAGCCCCGTAATAATCTAAAAACCTTGTTTCTCACCCCAACTACTGAATCCGTCACTTGTGGGAAAGTTTTATTTAAAAGCTGCAATCCGATATTCTTTTTCTCACTTTGGTAAGAAGCGAACATCACTAACCCGTAAGCATAACATGCTTCTTTATGTTGCATGTTAGAAGCTCTTTCTAATTCACGAAATCCTATGTTGGGATGTGTTGAGTCAAAATAGGTTGTTAACCCATAGAGTAAAATTGAATTTGGGATCCCCGCATTTAACGCTTTAAACAAAACACGGCGTAACTTAAATTCTCCCCAATGTGATATACCCCACCTATCAAAGGAAAGCCTTTTATAAACTAAGTCATTTCTGGAAAGTCTTTCAAATGTTTGACAAGTTAATTTCGCCATAACTAAATGTGCTGATGAATTCTGACCGACTCTAGACAAGATTTCCTCAATCATATGCTCTGGTAGGTCTTCTAAAATATTCGGTTGTTTACCCTTAACGTCCATTTTATTTTTATACTGTAAAATAGACAAGTATTAGATTCGTAATAACAAACAATACAAGCAATTTTTACATAGAACATAAAAGTACAAGCACACTACAATACATTTATTACACAACTTGCTCACACCCCTCTAATCTGAATCACTGGTTTTTTCTTCTTCGGACTTGGTTCTTTTTCCTAATTTTCTAGGGATATATGATGTTCCTCTAATACGAGCTGTTGTTTTCCACATTGGTTTAGAAAAACCTGGTGGTTTAGAGGTTCTCGGGTTATTGTCACGATATTGAAAATACGGGTGTTGACGGTACATATAAAGTTCATCGGGGTCGGAATCAAATTTCTCTATTTTGATGCCTTTTCCCTTATTATTTTCTTTTGCCTTATTATATTGGGTCGGGGTAATTTCTATAACATCATCGAAATCCTCATCAGGATCCGATTCATCAGAAAATTGATAATTTTCCCAATATTTTGCTTCCTTAGCGGAAACACCATTGACCATTATTAACTTTGCTTCATTGGTTGAGGATTTTCTTTTATTTGACCGGTTTTCTGTGGTTCTTACTATTCCCCCCTCAAGAACCTCTTCTTCTTCCGGTTCCTCTTCTTCTGGTTCCTCTTCTTCCGGTTCCTCTTCTTTCGGTTCCGTTTCCTCTTCTTCCAGTTCTTCGGGAACTTGTGAATCTTGCAAATATATATTCGACTCTTCGTTATTATTAGGTGAGTCAATGGGATTTGTGCTAGAGGTAGACATATATCACACAATATCAAACATCTTAAGAGATTAATATATCACATAATATTTACATGTTAATAATATATAGTTTCCAACAAAAATGTTAAGCAATCATTTTTAAAGAAAATACGGTCGAAGTCCAAACTCACTAATGCATCCTAACAAACTCGATAAGACACACTAATGCAAATTTTCTGATTCTCTAAGACCAACGCTCGGATACCAACTGAAATGTCCCGTTCATATTGATTATAAACGTTCCATATTAATTTATTTCGTTGCGAGGTTTTGACCTCTATATGAGACGTTTTTCAAAGACTGCATTCATTTTTAAAACAAACATAACCTTTATTTTATCAATAAAGGTTTTAAAAGTATTACGTAGATTATCAAATAATGATAATCTAAAATATACTGTTTACACATGACCATTACATAATGGTTTACAATAGAAATATATTACATCGACATATGTTTCTTGAATGCAGTTTTTACACAATATCATACAAACATAGACTCCAAATCTTGTTCTTATTTTAGTATGCAACAGCGAAAGCTCTTAGTATTCACCTGAGAATAAACATGCTTTAAACGTCAACAAAAATGTTGGTGAGTTATAGGTTTAACCTATATATATCAAATCGTAACAATAGACCACAAGATTTCATATTTCAATACACATCCCATACATAGAGATAAAAATCATTCATATGGTGAACACCTGGTAAACGACATTAACAAGATGCATATATAAGAATATCCCCATCATTCCGGGACACCCTTCGGATATGATATAAATTTTGAAGTACTAAAGCATCTGGTACTTTGGATGGGGTTTGTTAGGCCCAATAGATCTATCTTTAGGATTCGCGTCAATTAGGGTGTCTATTCCCTAATTCTTAGATTACCAGACTTAATAAAAAGGGGCATATTCGATTTTGATAATTCAACCATAGAATGTAGTTTCATGTATTTGTGTCTATTTTGTAAATCATTTATCAAACCTGCATGTATTCTCATCCCAAAAATATTAGATTTTAAAAGTGGGACTATAACTCACTTTCACAGATATTTCCTTCCTCAGAAATAAGACTTGGCCAAGCATCGATTCACGAACCTACACAAATATGTACATATATATCAAAGTATGATCAAAATATAATTATAACAATTTTTATTATGTTTTAAAGATTTGAGTGTATTAAGTCAGCTGTCCTCGTTAATAACCTACAACTAGTTGTCCATAGTTAGATGTACAGAAATAAATCGATATATATTATCTTGAATCAATCCACGACCCAGTGTATACACGTCTCAGGCTAGATCACAACTCAAAGTATATATATTTTTGGAATCAACCTCAAACCTGTATAGCTAACTCCAACATTACTACATATAGAGTGTATATGGTTGTTCTAAATAATATATATACATGGGTCGATATGATATGTCAAAATATTTGCATACGTGTCTATGGTATCCCAAGATTACATAATATATTAGAATACATGTATAATACAATTTAAGTTAGCTAGGATATGATTTGTATAGATTTGTTAAACATTTCCCGTAGCTAAAAAGATCAAAAATATACAATCTTGTTTTACCCATAACTTCTTCATTTTAAATCCGTTTTGAGTGAATCAAATTGCTATGGTTTTATATTGAACTCTAATTTAAAAATCCAAACATAAAAAGTATATGTTTATAGTCGGAAATTTAAGTTACATGTCAATTACTAAAGAGGTAGTCATTTCCGTCGAAAGAACGACATCTTAATGACCATTTTGAAAAATATACTTTCACTTTGAGTTTAACCAAGATTTTTGGATATTGTTTCATGTTCATATGAAAAATCATTTTCCCATAAGAACAACTTTTAAATCAAAGTTTATCATAGTTTTTAATTATCCAAACCAAAACAGCCCCCGGTTTCACTACGACGGCGTATATCCGATTTTATGGTGTTCATCGTGTTTCCAGGTTTTAAATCATTAAGTTAGCATATTATATAGATATAGAACATGTGTTTAATTGATTTTAAAAGTCAAGTTAGAAGGATTAACTTTTGTTTGCGAACAAGTTTAGAATTAACTAAACTATGTTCTAGTGATTACAAGTTTAAACCTTCAAATAAGATAACTTTATATGTATGAATCGAATGATGTTATGAACATCATTACTACCTCAAGTTTTCTGGATAAAACTACTGGAAATGAGAAAAATGGATCTAGCTTCAAAGGATCCTTGGATGGCTTGAAAGTTCTTGAAGCAGAATCATGACACGAAAACAGTTCAAGTAAGATTTTCACTCGAAATAAGATTGTTATAGTTGTAGAAATTGAATCAAAGTTTGAATATGAATATTACCTTGAATTAAAAAGATAACCTACTATAAATAACAAAGGTTCCTTGATCTTAGATGATTACTTGGAATGGATTAGAAAGCTTGGAAGTAGACTTGCAAACTTGGAAGTATTCTTGATTTTTATGAAACTATACTTATGGAATTTATAAAGAACACTTAGAACTTGAAGATGAAACTTGAGAGAGATCAATTAGATGAAGAAAATTGAAGAATTAAAGTGTTTGTAGGTGTTTTTGGTCGTTGGTATATGGATTAGATATAAAGGATATGTAATTTTGTTTTCATGTAAATAAGTCATGAATGATTACTAATATTTTTGTAATTTTATGAGATATTTCATGCTAGTTTCCAAATGATGGTTCCCACATGTGTTAGGTGACTCACATGGGCAATTAAGAGCTGATCATTGGAGTGTATATACCAATAGTACATACATCTAAAAGTTGTGTATTGTACGAGTATGAATACGGGTGCATACGAGTAGAATTGTTGATGAAACTGAACGAGGATGTAATTATAAGCATTTTTTTTAAGTATAAGTACTTTGATATGTGTCTTGAAGTCTTTCAAAAGTGTAAGAATACATATCAAAACACAACATGTATATACATTCTAATGGAGTCGTTAAGTCTTCGTTAGTCGTTACATGTAAGTGTTGTTTTGAAACCTTTAAGTTAACGATCTCAATTAATGTTGTTAACCCAATGTTTATTATATCAAATGATATGTTAAATTATTATGTTGTCATGATATTATGATGTATGAATATCTCTTATTATGATATATACATTAAAATATCGTTACAACGATAATCGTTACATATAAGTCTCGTTTGGTAATTCTTGAGTTAGTAGTCTTGTTTTTACATATGTAGTTCATTGTTAACACACTTAATGATATATTTAAATATCCTTTTATCATGTTAAATATAGTGTATCAATATCTTAATATGATACATATGTATTTATTAGACGTTATCATAATGATAATTGTTATATATATCATTTCGAGTTTCTTAACTTAGTAATCTCATTTCTTATGTATATCACACATTGTTAATATACTTAGTGAGATACTTACTCATCATAATCTCATGTCAACCATATATATATATATATATGTCTATATATACCACAACATGTAGTTTTTATAAATTTGTAACGTTCGTGAATCTCCGATCAACTTGGGTGATCAATTGTCTATATGAAACTTATTTCATTTAATCAAGTCTTAACAAGTTTGATTGCTTAACACGTTGGAAATATTTAGTCATGTAAATATCAATCTCAATTAATATATATAAACATGGAAAAGTTCGGGTCACTACAAAGATGGCATTTACACATTTTGAAATTGATTTTCAATTCGAGTCCTTGCTCAAAACGCCAAGAACAGAGAAGTCGAGCAAAAATAAATAAATATCAGATAAATTGAGTAACTGTAGTATGTTAATATTATCTATATTTGATGAGAGAGTGAATGATTCTCAATAGCCTTAATCCAACGTCTGTTTTACAGCCCCAAAATTTAGTCGACAACATATTTCATTCGTACAAAACTGAAATAAAAAAAATAAAGTATAAAGTGTGATATGGACCCTAAACAGATTTTGGCTTGTATTTATTTGGATTAAGGTGTGAGGATTCGATTTCTTAGACAGAAAGATAAAACCACAGCAGATGATTATACGTAAACAGAATCTGATCTTGATTTTTATATATTTATGATAATTAATTAATAATTATAATTATGTTAAAATAATAATAATAATAATATTAATAATAATAATTATTATAATGATAATAAGAGTAATAACAATAATAATTCATAATAATAATAAATTTTAGTGTAATTGATAATAATAGTATTATTAATGATAACTAATAATGATAATAATAATATTAATAATAATAATAATAGTAAATATATTAATATTGATAATAAATAGTAATGGTACTAAAAATGATAATGTTAATAAGTATAATAATAATAATCATAATAAAAATGATATCGCTAATATTATAACTAATACTAGTAATAACACTACTTATAATAATATTAGGAATGATATTACTAATGATAATCAAAATAAATTGTATTACGCTTATATTAATGATTCTTAATGGTAATGATAATAAAAATATCTAATAATTATACTAGTATTAATCATAACATCTAAAATTATAGTTTTACTTCTAGTTATAATAATATTAACCATGATAACAATAATATTAATAATAATAATACAATAACAAATCAAAGGTGTCAATTTGCATATTATAATTTTAATAATGTCAATAGTACTGATATTAATAATAACAATAATAATGAATGTAGTAACTATAGTTAAACTTGTATTTACATTTAATATATAAATTTTAGACTTTACTACTTATGTAAGGTTTACTAATTACACAGTATGTAATTGAATTATTACATATAATAATACTTATACATAGAATTCCTATATATTTATGTGTATAGATTTATTACAACATACATGTTATATTAATTATGTATAGGATTCTTATATATATTTGTATTTTTTTATTTTAGGAGCATCTTAATGATTTTGTATATTACTCTACATATTTAATTCAAATGATTAAATAGTATTATATTAATTCAACTTAGTATATACACTTATATATATATATATATATATATATATATATATATATATATATATATATTTTATTTACTTAATTATTTACACACAATAGTTCGTGAATCGTCGGGAATAGTCAAAGGTTAAATGGTTTCATGAGAACAGTTCAAAAACTTTGAGACTCAACAGTACAGACCTTGCTTATCGTGTTGGAAACATATAAAGTTTAAGTTTAAATTTGGTCGAAAATTCCCGGGTCATCACAGTACCTACCCGTTAAAGAAATTTCGTCCCGAAATTTGAGTGAGGTCGTCATGGCTAACAATAAATATGTTTTCCTGACGAATATGAGTTGATAAATAGAGTTTATCATTATTGAATAATACAGATAAAATAATTCGATTATTCGAAGAGCACGAATGAAGCTATCACAAAAGAGTGAAATGAATAAATGAAGTTTCATTTTAACTTTTGACGTTGTCTTGGTTGAATTTCGGAATTCAATGGATATAAAGAAAATCTTTGAAATCTAAAAGATTTGATTCTTCGACGAATAAGGAAATTAAGATCTCTATATTTAAATAGGGTGATCTGCCTCGATTACTCTGTCTGATATTTCCATCATAAATTAAACTTTTTCCGTTCCATTATTCTCACCATTTCTATACTTTCTTTCTTAGTTCATACATCCAAAAGATTGTGATAATGCTTAATCCATTTCTAATCCTTGATATTTTTCTAATTATTATTTCCGTCATCCCTCTTTTCAATCTTTCTACCAGAAAAATCTGTTTACTTCTATTATTACCTTGGGGTGATACTATTCTTAATTCTACCGTGTCCTTATATTGCTATTCATTTTAATATCTATGGTTTGTAACCTCTGTATTGTTATTGAGCTTTATATTTTCTCTTATATTTTGGATCTCTTTGCCTTTTTATTATCCTCTTGACCTCTAGTAAAGCGAGAAATGGTCCAGAATTCGTAAGTACGGAGTTTTCGAATGAACTTAATGTTCTAACCAAGAAAGAACGTAATCGTTGAAGGTATTTCATATGCCCGAGAGACATATTAAATTAACGTGGCTAATATGTTTTGATCCAAGTCGGGTCATACCCAATAACAAGCTTACCGACACCTTATTTGTATTTGATTTTAATGATTGGTTCATTAATCAAATACGCGACACTTGAACTTTAAGAAAAATGGTTTTCTTAAATATTACTTGATGTGTATTTATATAAATTATGGAATAATTTATATAATATGGATTTAATTATTTATAGGTAAATAATTAATAAGTTTATGTTACATTTTATATAAATGGATTATATATATTAAGATGTACATAAATAAAATGGAAGTTTATAAAAGAATTTTATAAAATAAACTAATTCTTTTATAAAACATATTCTATAATATGTGTTGAGTAAGTGGCATTGGAGTCTAAAATACATCCACTTTGACTAGCCATTTGAATGGATACTTGCATTTTCAAGAAGCATAAGTATCTAGGACTTCTTGGAGACTCAACACACTTTGAATACACATCAAAACACTTCAAAAAAACTGCATAAACTCTCAAAAAACACAGCTGCAGGCCGTGGGGTATTAAGGGGTTTAGAGGGTTCATAATTTGGTTTTTGGAAGCTAAATTCAAGTGTCAACAAACCCTAACCAAAGTACAAAGTGTTGGTGATAAGCGTGGGGTATAATCTCTTGAGGTTTCATCCATTTGAGGCTCCATTCAACATCATCATCTTCATCATTCATTACCTAGCTTGGAATAGGTATAACCTCCTTACTATCTTGTAGTTTGTAAGCATATTTCATAACTTGATCCTAATTGGGATTTAACTTTAATTGGTTAAAGTTTAATATGTTCTAAATTGGTAATTTCATGCTTCCGCTTTAATATGATTCTTAAAAGGTTTTAAGCATTTTGAAACTTGTTAAATCCCAACAATGGTATCTAGAGCCGAAGTTGTTGAAATATGCTTCGAGATGATCTATTAAACCCACTATATTTTTGCATTTTATGAACATGCATGATAGTAGAATGCAAAAATTTTCGGGTTTGGGTGGGGTTCATATTATGGCCGAATTATTGAGTCCCAAAAATGGGTTTTGGGCTCTTTTATTTGGTCTATATTTTGTTCATAAGTTGTTGTTCACAATCATAGCCAAGACCTTGTGGTTGAATGAATGTTTGTTTGGTTGATTTATTAAATTTCAATATGGTTGTGATTATTCATGCAATTTGGTTTGTAATAATATTCATTTGGTTATGTAATTTATTTTATATTTGGTATGTAAAATAGATTATGTTGTATTTTCATTTTCTAGACAAAATGTATTAGGATATATTTTGTAAAATGATGAAGATGATGAAGACTTGAAGAACACATGAAGAAGCATTTGGATGCAAGATTAAGTGGGAGTTTTAAAATCTCCTACTTTGTGTAATTACCCTTACCCGGTGGCATTTTGTTTTCGGCTAAACAAAATGCTTACCAAAAATGGCTTGATTGTGAACATATTGTTTTGCATGCTTGGTTGTTATTGTATGATTGTGGATTGTATGTTTGTATGCTACAAGTTAATCACACAAGTTAACAACAGACAAAACTAAAATTTAATTGGTTAAATTAGACGTTATTAATAACATGCAAAACGACAATTTAAATGGTTAAATTGAAATGGCAAAAGGACATTAGTAAACGGTTATTAAGAACATGATAAGGATCATACATATGAAATAGTTTATAACTAGTATTTGGTTTACTAAAAGGACATGAAAATAGGTTTTTCATAAAACACTACACACCAAATGCATGTTGGTGTATAGCATTTTGTTTTCTAAAACTAGAATGTAGAAAACATAAAATCCCTTTAACTAATACAAGGTAAACAAGTTAAACGCCATCCTTTTGTGGAAACACTTAGGCATATTAGGAATCTCTTGATGGGATAAAGGTCACCTAACCGTCATGAGTGAACTAATATGAATAAGGTACACTTCGCATACATGTGGGATAAAGGTCACATAACCACTTGTATGTTAAGTCTACATGTCTACACAAGTAGGACGACTTGATTTGGGAATCATGAACTTAGGGTCACCGAAGCATGAGGAACAAATAGGCGTTGATGGGATTAATATGCCATGCAAAAGGATTGCATGATCCCATAAAATTAGAAGTTGCAAAAGGATTGCAATTGTCATTATGACTACCTAGCTAAATCAAATGACGGGATAAAGGTCACCTAACCGGAATTTGACTTACTGTTGGATTCTAATATTTAATAAAACAAATTAAAAGGGTATTGTTTATTAAATCTAAAATCGATACTTAAAATGAACTTTGTTGAATTTTGTAGATGGCCGCCAATAACAACAACAACATTCCAAACGCACCACTTAACCTAAACCACCTATCATTAAGGTCTCTCTTAGAGAAAGACAAACTCAACCATACCAACTTTATGGATTGGTTCCGCAATCTTCGGATTGTCCTCAAACAAGAGAATAAAGCGTATGTACTTGAGGACCCCATTCCCGATCAACCGGATGAGAATGATGTGGAGGCAATGGCCTCTTACGATAAGTATTGCCACGACTCCCTTCAAGTCTCATGCCTAATGCTTGGGACTATGATTCTCGAACTCCAAAAGGATTTCGAGCACCATAGTGCATGAAATGTCCCGTTCTTATTGATTAAAAACGTTCCATATTAATTGATTTCGTTGCGAGGTTTTGACCTCTATATGAGACGTTTTTCAAAGACTGCATTCATTTTTAAAACAAACCATAACCTTTATTTCATAAATAAAGGTTTAAAAAGCTTTACGTAGATTATCAAATAATGATAATCTAAAATATCCTGTTTACACACGACCATTACATAATGGTTTACAATACAAATATGTTACATCGAAATCAGTTTCTTGAATGCAGTTTTTACACAATATCATACAAACATGGACTCCAAATCTTGTCCTTATTTTAGTATGCAACAGCGGAAGCTCTTAATATTCACCTGAGAATAAACATGCTTTAAACGTCAACAAAAATGTTGGTGAGTTATAGGTTTAACCTATATATATCAAATCGTAACAATAGACCACAAGATTTCATATTTCAATACACATCCCATACATAGAGATAAAAATCATTCATATGGTGAACACCTGGTAACCGACAATAACAAGATGCATATATAAGAATATCCCCATCATTCCGGGACACCCTTCGGATATGATATAAATTTCGAAGTACTAAAGCATCCGGTACTTTGGATGGGGTTTGTTAGGCCCAATAGATCTATCTTTAGGATTCGCGTCAATTAGGGTGTCTGTTCCCTAATTCTTAGATTACCAGACTTAATAAAAAGGGGCATATTCGATTTCGATAATTCAACCATAGAATGTAGTTTCACGTACTTGTGTCTATTTTGTAAATCATTTATAAAACCTGCATGTATTCTCATCCCAAAAATATTAGATTTTAAAAGTGGGACTATAACTCACTTTCACAGATTTTTACTTCGTCGGGAAGTAAGACTTGGCCACTGGTTGATTCACGAACCTATAACAATATATACATATATATCAAAGTATGTTCAAAATATATTTACAACACTTTTAATATATTTTGATGTTTTAAGTTTATTAAGTCAGCTGTCCTCGTTAGTAACCTACAACTAGTTGTCCACAGTTAGATGTACAAAAATAATTTGATAAATATTATCTTGAATCAATCCACGACCCAGTGTATACGTATCTCAGTATTGATCACAACTCAAACTATATATATTTTGGAATCAACCTCAACCCTGTATAGCTAACTCCAACATTCACATATAGAGTGTCTATGGTTGTTCCGAAATATATATAGATGTGTCGACATGATAGGTCGAAACATTGTATACGTGTCTATGGTATCTCAAGATTACATAATATACAATACAAGTTGATTAAGTTATGGATGGAATAGATTTGTTACCAATTTTCACGTAGCTAAAATGAGAAAAATTATCCAATCTTGTTTTACCCATAACTTCTTCATTTTAAATCCGTTTTGAGTGAATCAAATTGCTATGGTTTCATATTGAACTCTATTTTATGAATCTAAACAGAAAAATTATAGGTTTATAGTCGGAAAAATAAGTTACAAGTCGTTTTTATAAAGGTAGTCATTTCAGTCGAAAGAACGACGTCTAGATGACCATTTTAGAAAACATACTTCCACTTTGAGTTTAACCATAATTTTTGGATATAGTTTCATGTTCATAATAAAAATCATTTTCTCAGAATAACAACTTTTAAATCAAAGTTTATCATAGTTTTTAATTAACTAACCCAAAACAGCCCGCGGTGTTACTACGACGGCGTAAATCCGGTTTTACGGTGTTTTTCGTGTTTCCAGGTTTTAAATCATTAAGTTAGCATATCATATAGATATAGAACATGTGTTTAGTTGATTTTAAAAGTCAAGTTATAAGGATTAACTTTTGTTTGCGAACAAGTTTAGAATTAACTAAACTATGTTCTAGTGATTACAAGTTTAAACCTTCGAATAAGATAGCTTTATATGTATGAATCGAATGATGTTATGAACATCATTACTACCTTAATTTCCTTGGATAAACCTACTGAAAAATAGAAAAATGGATCTAGCTTCAATGGATCCTTGGATGGCTCGAAGTTCTTGAAGCAGAATCATGACACGAAAACAAGTTCAAGTAAGATCATCACTTGAAATAAGATTGTTATAGTTATAGAAATTGAACCAAAGTTTGAATATGATTATTACCTTGTATTAGAATGATAACCTACTGTAAGAAACAAAGATTTCTTGAGGTTGGATGATCACCTTACAAGATTGGAAGTGAGCTAGCAAACTTGAAAGTATTCTTGATTTTATGAAACTAGAACTTTTGGAATTTATGAAGAACACTTAGAACTTGAAGATAAAACTTGAGAGAGATCAATTAGATGAATAAAATTGAAGAATGAAAGTGTTTGTAGGTGTTTTTGGTCGTTGGTGTATGGATTAGATATAAAGGATATGTAATTTTGTTTTCATGTAAATAAGTCATGAATGATTACTCATATTTTTGTAATTTTATGAGATATTTCATGCTAGTTGCCAAATGATGGTTCCCACATGTGTTAGGTGACTCACATGGGCTGCTAAGAGCTGATTATTGGAGTGTATATACCAATAGTACATACATCTAAAAGCTGTGTATTGTACGAGTACGAATACGGGTGCATACGAGTAGAATTGTTGATGAAACTGAACGAGGATGTAATTGTAAGCATTTTTGTTAAGTAGAAGTATTTTGATAAGTGTATTGAAGTCTTTCAAAAGTCTATAAATACATATTAAAACACTACATGTATATACATTTTAACTGAGTCGTTAAGTCATCGTTAGTCGTTACATGTAAGTGTTGTTTTGAAACCTTTAAGTTAACGATCTTGTTAAATGTTGTTAACCCAATGTTTATAATATCAAATGAGATTTTAAATTATTATATTATCATGATATTATCATGTATGAATATCTCTTAATATGATATATATACATTAAATGTCTTTACAACGATAATCGTTACATATATGTCTCGTTTAAAAATCATTAAGTTAGTAGTCTTGTTTTTACATATGTAGTTCATTGTTAATATACTTAATGATATGTTTACTTATCATAGTATCATGTTAAATATATATATATCCATATATAAATGTCATCATATAGTTTTTACAAGTTTTAACGTTCGTGAATCACCGGTCAACTTGGGTGGTCAATTGTCTATATGAAACATATTTCAATTAATCAAGTCTTAACAAGTTTGATTGCTTAACATGTTGGAAACATTTAATCATGTAAATATCAATCTCAATTAATATATATAAACATGGAAAAGTTCGGGTCACTACAGTACCTACCCGTTAAATAAATTTCGTCCCGAAATTTTAAGCTGTTGAAGGTGTTGACGAATCTTCTGGAAATAGATGCGGGTATTTCTTCTTCATCTGATCTTCACGCTCCCAGGTGAACTCGGGTCCTCTACGAGCATTCCATCGAACCTTAACAATTGGTATCTTGTTTTGCTTAAGTCTTTTAACCTCACGATCCATTATTTCGACGGGTTCTTCGATGAATTGAAGTTTTTCGTTGATTTGGATTTCATCTAACGGAATAGTGAGATCTTCTTTAGCAAAACATTTCTTTAAATTCGAGATGTGGAAAGTGTTATGTACAGCCGTGAGTTGTTGAGGTAACTCTAGTCGGTAAGCTACTGGTCCGACACGATCAATAATCTTGAATGGTCCAATATACCTTGGATTTAATTTCCCTCGTTTACCAAATCGAACAACGCCTTTCCAAGGTGCAACTTTAAGCATGACCATCTCTCCAATTTCAAATTCTATATCTTTTCTTTTAATGTCAGCGTAGCTCTTTTGTCGACTTTGGGCGGTTTTCAACCGTTGTTGAATTTGGATGATCTTCTCGGTAGTTTCTTGTATAATCTCCGGACCCGTAATCTGTCTATCCCCCACTTCACTCCAACAAATCGGAGACCTGCACTTTCTACCATAAAGTGCTTCAAACGGCGCCATCTCAATGCTTGAATGGTAGCTGTTGTTGTAGGAAAATTCTGCTAACGGTAGATGTCGATCCCAACTGTTTCCGAAATCAATAACACATGCTCGTAGCATGTCTTCAAGCGTTTGTATCGTCCTTTCGCTCTGCCCATCAGTTTGTGGATGATAGGCAGTACTCATGTCTAGACGAGTTCCTAATGCTTGCTGTAATGTCTGCCAGAATCTTGAAATAAATCTGCCATCCCTATCAGAGATAATAGAGATTGGTATTCCATGTCTGGAGACGACTTCCTTCAAATACAGTCGTGCTAACTTCTCCATCTTGTCATCTTCTCTTATTGGCAGGAAATGTCCTGATTTGGTGAGACGATCAACTATTACCCAAATAGTATCAAAACCACTTGCAGTCCTTGGCAATTTAGTGATGAAATCCTTGGTAATGTTTTCCCATTTCCATTCCGGGATTTTGGGTTGTTGAAGTAGACCTGATGGTTTCTGATGCTCATCTTTAACCTTAGAACACGTCAAACATTCTCCTACGTATTTAGCAACATCGGCTTTCATACCCGGCCACCAAAAATGTTTCTTGAGATCCTTGTACATCTTCCCCGTTCCAGGATGTATTGAGTATCTGGTTTTATGAGCTTCTCTAAGTACCATTTCTCTCATATCTCCAAATTTTGGTACCCAAATCCTTTCAGCCCTATACCGGGTTTCGTCTTCCCGAATATTAAGATGTTTCTCCGATCCTTTGGGTATTTCATCCTTTAAATTTCCCTCTTTTAAAACTCCTTGTTGCGCCTCCTTTATTTGAGTAGTAAGGTTATTATGAATCATTATATTCATAGATTTTACTCGAATGGGTTCTCTGTCCTTCCTGCTCAAGGCGTCGGCTACCACATTTGCCTTTCCCGGGTGGTAACGAATCTCAAAGTCGTAATCATTCAACAATTCAATCCACCTACGCTGCCTCATATTCAGTTGTTTCTGATTAAATATGTGTTGAAGACTTTTGTGGTCGGTATATATAATACTTTTGACCCCATATAAGTAGTGCCTCCAAGTTTTTAATGCAAAAACAACTGCGCCTAATTCCAAATCATGCGTCGTATAATTTTGTTCATGAATCTTCAATTGTCTAGATGCATAAGCAATCACCTTCGTTCGTTGCATTAATACACAACCGAGACCTTGCTTTGATGCATCACAATAAATCACAAAATCATCATTCCCTTCAGGCAATGACAATATAGGTGCCGTAGTTAGCTTTTTCTTCAATAACTGAAACGCTTTCTCTTGTTCATCATTCCATTCAAATTTCTTCCCTTTATGCGTTAATGCAGTCAAGGGTTTTGCTATTCTGGAAAAGTCTTGGATGAACCTTCTGTAGTAACCAGCTAGTCCTAAAAACTGGTGTATGTGTTTCAGAGTTTTCGGGTTTTCCCACTTTTCAACAGTTTCTATCTTTGCCGGATCCACCTTAATACCTTCTTTGTTCACTATGTGACCGAGAAATTGAACTTCTTCCAACCAAAATGCACACTTTGAAAACTTAGCGTACAATTCTTCCTTCCTCAATACTTCTAACACCTTTCTCAAATGTTCACCATGTTCTTGGTCATTCTTTGAGTAAATAAGTATGTCATCAATAAAAACAATGACAAACTTGTCAAGGTATGGTCCACACACTCGGTTCATAAGGTTCATGAATACAGCTGGTGCATTAGTTAAACCAAACGGCATGACCATAAACTCGTAATGACCGTAACGTGTTCTGAAAGCAGTCTTTGGAATATCATCTTCTTTCACCCGCATTTGATGATACCCGGAACGTAAGTCAATCTTTGAATAAATAGACGAGCCTTGTAGTTGATCAAATAAGTCGTCGATTCTCGGTAGTGGATAGCGGTTCTTGATGGTAAGTTTTTTCAACTCTCGGTAGTCGATACACAACCTGAATGTACCATCTTTCTTCTTGACAAACAAAACAGGAGCTCCCCACGGTGATGTGCTTGGTCGAATGAAACCACGCTCTAAAAGTTCTTGTAATTGGCTTTACAGTTCTTTCATCTCGCTGGGTGCGAGTCTGTAAGGAGCACGAGCTATTGGTGCAGCTCCTGGTACAAGATCTATTTGAAATTCAACGGATCGATGTGGGGGTAATCCCGGTAATTCTTTCGGAAATACATCGGGAAATTCTTTTGCAATGGGAACATCATTGATGCTCTTTTCTTCAGTTTGTACTTTCTCGACGTGTGCTAGAACAGCATAGCAACCTTTTCTTATTAGTTTTTGTGCCTTCAAATTACTAATAAGATGTAGCTTCGTGTTGCCCTTTTCTCCGTACACCATTAAGGGTTTTCCTTTTTCTCGTATAATGCGAATTGCATTTTTGTAACAAACGATCTCCGCTTTCACTTCTTTCAACCAGTCCATACCGATTATCACATCAAAACTCCCTAACTCTACTGGTATCAAATCAATCTTAAATGTTTCGCTAACCAGTTTAATTTCTCGATTCCGACATATATTATCTGCTGAAATTAATTTACCATTTGCTAATTCGAGTAAAAATTTACTATCCAAAGGCGTCAATGGACAACTTAATTTAGCACAAAAATCTCTACTCATATAGCTTCTATCCGCACCCGAATCAAATAAAACGTAAGCAGATTTATTGTCAATAAAAAACGTACCCGTAACAAGCTCCGGGTCTTCCTGTGCCTCTACCGCATTAATATTGAAAACTCTTCCACGGCCTTGTCCATTCGTGTTCTCCTGGTTCGGGCAATTTCTAATAATGTGGCCTGGTTTTCCACATTTTTAACAAACTACATTGGCATAACTTGCTCCGACACTACTTGCTCCGCCATTACTCGTTCCGACACCATTTGTTCCTTTCGTTCTATTAACCCCTGGTCCGTAGACCTCACACTTCGCCGCGCTATGACCATTTCTTTTACACTTGTTGCAAAATTCGGTGCAGAACCCCGAGTGATTCTTTTCACACCTTTGGCATAGCTGCTTCTGATTGTTGTTGTTGTTGCGGTTATTATTGTTGTTGGGATGATTGTTGTAGTTGCTGTTGTTGTTGTTGTTGTTGTTGTTGTTGTTGGGCCGTTTGTTGTAGTTGCGATTGATGTTGCGATTGTTGGGATAATTGTTGCGATTATTGTTGTAATTGCTGTTGTTGTTGTATTGGTGATTCTTATCACCGTTTTCCTCCCACTTTCTTTTGACTTGCTTCACATTGGCCTCTTCAGCAGTCTGTTCTTTAATTCTTTCTTCAATCTGGTTCACTAGTTTGTGAGCCATTCTACATGCCTGTTGTATGGAGGCGGGCTCGTGTGAACTTATATCTTCTTGGATTCTTTCCGGTAATCCTTTCACAAACGCGTCGATCTTCTCTTCCTCATCTTCGAATGCTCCCGGACACAATAGGCACAATTCTGTGAATCGTCTTTCGTACGTGGTAATATCAAATCCTTGGGTTCGTAACCCTCTAAGTTCTGTCTTGAGCTTATTGACCTCGGTTCTGGGACGGTACTTCTCGTTCATCAAGTGCTTGAATGCTGACCACGGTAGTGCGTACGCATCATCTTGTCCCACTTGCTCTAGATAGGTATTCCACCATGTTAACGCAGAACCTGTGAAGGTATGCGTAGCGTACTTCACTTTGTCCTCTTCAGTACACTTACTTATGGCAAACACCGATTCAACCTTCTCGGTCCACCGTTTCAATCCGATCGGTCCTTCGGTTCTATCAAATTCCAAAGGTTTGCAGGCAGTGAATTCTTTGTAATTGCATCCTACACGATTTCCTGTACTGCTAGATCCAAGGTTATTGTTGGTATGTAGCGCAGCCTGTACTGCGGCTATGTTTGAAGCTAGAAAAGTACGGAATTCCTCTTCATTCATATTCACGGTGTGTCGAGTAGTCGGTGCCATTTCCTTCAAAATAGTTAAATGGAACAAGTTAATCATACAGAATATTAAGAGTAGTTACTAGTATTTCGTAGCATAATATGAACTCATTTATAAAAGCTTTTTCTTCATATTAGCGTTTTATAAGTTTAAATTCGGGTAGTACCTACCCATTAAGTTCATACTTAGTAGCTAATATGCAATTCAACTACTACAATTCTATATGAAAAACTGATTATAATAATATTTCGCGTTCAAACTTTTATACAATATTTTACAAACTTACAATACCGCTTATTTTACATAAAGCATGAAATATAGCACACAATAACTTTGATACAAGATAGTTGTGAAGACAATTCTAGCTAGTACACAAGTCGTTCAGCAAAGGCAATAAAGACACGTAATTCATACGTCCAGAAACAAGTCATGCATTCTGGTTTTACTAGGACTACTTCCCATCCTTGGTCTTGCGGAACATAACCGTTATGGCCGTTGATAAGACAGCGTGTTGTAACGTCATCAAAGGGACGAGGGTTACGTAATGACCAACAGTCTCGTAATAACCTAAAAACCTCATTTCTTATCCCAATTACCGACTCCGTTACTTGTGGGAACGTTTTGTTTAATAGTTGTAGCCCGATGTTCTTGTTCTCACTTTGGTGAGAAGTGAACATTACTAACCCGTAAGCATAACATGCTTCTTTATGTTGCATGTTAGCTGCTTTTTCTAAATCACGAAGTCCTATATTCGGATATACTGAGTCAAAATAATTTCTTAACCCGTTGCGTAAAATAGCATTTGGGTTCCCCGCAATATATGCGTCAAAGTAAACACATCGTAACTTATGGATTTCCCAATGTGATATCCCCCATCTTCCGAACGAAAGCCTTTTATAAACCAAGGCATTCTTGGAACGTTCTTCGAATGTCTTACAAACTGATCTCGCCTTAAATAGTTGTGCCGAGGAATTCTGACCGACTCTAGACAAGATTTCATCAATCATGTCTCCGGGTAGGTCTCTTAAAATATTGGGTTGTCTATCCATTTTGTGTTTTTATACTGTAAAATAGACAAGAGTTAGATTCATAAAAAAAATACTTATTAATACAAGCAATTTTTACATATATCATAAAGCATAAGCACACTATATTACATATATTACACCACACGAATACAACTATCTTATTCTGACTTGCTCGTTTCTTCTTCTTCGGTTTTGGTTCGTTTTGCCAAGTTTCTAGGGATATATGATGTTCCCCTAATACGAGCCGTCGTTGTCCACATTGGTTTAGAAAAACCTGGTGGTTTAGAGGTTCCCGGGTCATTGTTACAACTTAAGGACTTCGGGGGTTGACGATACATATAAAGTTCATCGGGGTTGGAATTAGATTTCTCTATTTTTATGCCCTTTCCCTTATTATTTTCTTTTGCCTTTTTAAATTCAGTTGGGGTAATTTCTATAACATCATCGGAATTCTCGTCGGAATCCGATTCATCGGAGAATTGGTAATCCTCCCAATATTTTGCTTCCTTGGCGGAAACACCATTGACCATAATTAACTTTGGTCGGTTGGTTGAGGATTTTCTTTTACTTAACCGTTTTATTATTTCCCCCACCGGTTCTATTTCTTCATCCGGTTCCGATTCTTCTTCCGGTTCCGATTCTTTTTCCGGTTCCGACTCTTCTTCCGGTTCCTCTTCGGGAACTTGTGAATCAGTCCACAAATCATTCCAATTTACATTTGACTCTTCATTATTATTAGGTGAGTCAATGGGACTTGTTCTAGAGGTAGACATCTATCACATAATATCAAACACGTTAAGAGATTAATATATCACATAATATTCATATGTTAAAAATATATAGTTTCCAACAAAAATGTTAAGCAATCATTTTTAAAGAAAACACGGTCGAAGTCCAGACTCACTAATGCATCCTAACAAACTCGATAAGACACACTAATGCAAATTTTCTGGTTCTCTAAGACCAACGCTCGGATACCAACTGAAATGTCCCGTTCTTATTGATTAAAAACGTTCCATATTAATTGATTTCGTTGCGAGGTTTTGACCTCTATATGAGACGTTTTTCAAAGACTGCATTCATTTTTAAAACAAACCATAACCTTTATTTCATAAATAAAGGTTTAAAAAGCTTTACGTAGATTATCAAATAATGATAATCTAAAATATCCTGTTTACACACGACCATTACATAATGGTTTACAATACAAATATGTTACATCGAAATCAGTTTCTTGAATGCAGTTTTTACACAATATCATACAAACATGGACTCCAAATCTTGTCCTTATTTTAGTATGCAACAGCGGAAGCTCTTAATATTCACCTGAGAATAAACATGCTTTAAACGTCAACAAAAATGTTGGTGAGTTATAGGTTTAACCTATATATATCAAATCGTAACAATAGACCACAAGATTTCATATTTCAATACACATCCCATACATAGAGATAAAAATCATTCATATGGTGAACACCTGGTAACCGACAATAACAAGATGCATATATAAGAATATCCCCATCATTCCGGGACACCCTTCGGATATGATATAAATTTCGAAGTACTAAAGCATCCGGTACTTTGGATGGGGTTTATTAGGCCCAATAGATCTATCTTTAAGATTCGCGTCAATTAGGGTGTCTGTTCCCTAATTCTTAGATTACCAGACTTAATAAAAAGGGGCATATTCGATTTCGATAATTCAACCATAGAATGTAGTTTCACGTACTTTTGTCTATTTTGTAAATCATTTATAAAACCTGCATGTATTCTCATCCCAAAAATATTAGATTTTAAAAGTGGGACTATAACTCACTTTCACAGATTTTTACTTCGTCGGGAAGTAAGACTTGGCCACTGGTTGATTCACGAACCTATAACAATATATACATATATATCAAAGTATGTTCAAAATATATTTACAACACTTTTAATATATTTTGATGTTTTAAGTTTATTAAGTCAGCTGTCCTCGTTAGTAACCTACAACTAGTTGTCCACGGTTAGATGTACAAAAATAATTTGATAAATATTATCTTGAATCAATCCACGACCCAGTGTATACGTATCTCAGTATTGATCACAACTCAAACTATATATATTTTGGAATCAACCTCAACCCTGTATAGCTAACTCCAACATTCGCATATAGAGTGTCTATGGTTGTTCCGAAATATATATAGATGTGTCGACATGATAGGTCGAAACATTGTATACGTGTCTATGGTATCTCAAGATTACATAATATACAATACAAGTTGATTAAGTTATGGATGGAATAGATTTGTTACCAATTTTCACGTAGCTAAAATGAGAAAAATTATCCAATCTTGTTTTACCCATAACTTCTTCATTTTAAATCCGTTTTGAGTGAATCAAATTGCTATGGTTTCATATTGAACTCTATTTTATGAATCTAAACAGAAAAATTATAGGTTTATAGTCGTAAAAATAAGTTACAAGTCGTTTTTATAAAGGTAGTCATTTCAGTCGAAAGAACGACGTCTAGATGACCATTTTAGAAAACATACTTCCACTTTGAGTTTAACCATAATTTTTGGATATAGTTTCATGTTCATAATAAAAATAATTTTCTCAGAATAACAACTTTTAAATCAAAGTTTATCATAGTTTTTAATTAACTAACCCAAAACAGCCCGCGGTGTTACTACGACGGCGTAAATCCGGTTTTACGGTGTTTTTCGTGTTTCCAGGTTTTAAATCATTAAGTTAGCATATCATATAGATATAGAACATGTGTTTAGTTGATTTTAAAAGTCAAGTTAGAAGGATTAACTTTTGTTTGCGAACAAGTTTAGAATTAACTAAACTATGTTCTAGTGATTACAAGTTTAAACCTTCGAATAAGATAGCTTTATATGTATGAATCGAATGATGTTATGAACATCATTACTACCTTAATTTCCTTGGATAAACCTACTGGAAAAGAGAAAAATGGATCTAGCTTCAATGGATCCTTGGATGGCTCGAAGTTCTTGAAGCAGAATCATGACACGAAAACAAGTTCAAGTAAGATCATCACTTGAAATAAGATTGTTATAGTTATAGAAATTGAACCAAAGTTTGAATATGATTATTACCTTGTATTAGAATGATAACCTACTGTAAGAAACAAAGATTTCTTGAGGTTGGATGATCACCTTACAAGATTGGAAGTGAGCTAGCAAACTTGAAAGTATTCTTGATTTTATGAAACTAGAACTTTTGGAATTTATGAAGAACACTTAGAACTTGAAGATAGAACTTGAGAGAGATCAATTAGATGAAGAAAATTGAAGAATGAGAGTGTTTGTAGGTGTTTTTGGTCGTTGGTGTATGGATTAGATATAAAGGATATGTAATTTTGTTTTCATGTAAATAAGTCATGAATGATTACTCATATTTTTGTAATTTTATGAGATATTTCATGCTAGTTGCCAAATGATGGTTCCCACATGTGTTAGGTGACTCACATGGGATGCTAAGAGCTGATTATTGGAGTGTATATACCAATAGTACATACATCTAAAAGCTGTGTATTGTACGAGTACGAATACGGGTGCATACGAGTAGAATTGTTGATGAAACTGAACGAGGATGTAATTGTAAGCATTTTTGTTAAGTAGAAGTATTTTGATAAGTGTATTGAAGTCTTTCAAAAGTCTATAAATACATATTAAAACACTACATGTATATACATTTTAACTGAGTCGTTAAGTCATCGTTAGTCGTTACATGTAAGTGTTGTTTTGAAACCTTTAAGTTAACGATCTTGTTAAATGTTGTTAACCCAATGTTTATAATATCAAATGAGATTTTAAATTATTATATTATCATGATATTATCATGTATGAATATCTCTTAATATGATATATATACATTAAATGTCTTTACAACGATAATCGTTACATATATGTCTCGTTTAAAAATCATTAAGTTAGTAGTCTTGTTTTTACATATGTAGTTCATTGTTAATATACTTAATGATATGTTTACTTATCATAGTATCATGTTAAATATATATATATATCCATATATAAATGTCATCATATAGTTTTTACAAGTTTTAACGTTCGTGAATCACCGGTCAACTTGGGTGGTCAATTGTCTATATGAAACATATTTCAATTAATCAAGTCTTAACAAGTTTGATTGCTTAACATGTTGGAAACATTTAATCATGTAAATATCAATCTCAATTAATATATATAAACATGGAAAAGTTCGGGTCACTACAGTGCATACGACATGATAACGCAATTGAAGGAGATGTTTCTCCAACAAGCGCGTGTCGAACGCTTCGAAACGGTTCGGGCGCTACATGCTTGTCGTATGGACGATACCCAATCGGTTTCATCTTATGTACTCAAGATGAAAAGCCTTATCGATCGTGCTAACCGACTTAACCTAAACATATCCAATGAGTTAGCCACCGATCTTATCCTTAACTCCCTATCAAAAAGGTTTGATCAATTTGTAATTAATTACAATATGAATGGGATGGATAAGAGCATAGGTGAGCTTCACGGTATGCTTAGAACGGCGGAAAATAGCATGGGTAAAAGGGCTTTACCCGTGTTAGCAATCGATCAAGGTGGGTCCAAAAGTAAGACCTCTAAGCCAAAGGTGGCTAAGAGAAAAGGACCCGCCCATCAAGGAAAAGGGAAAGGGAAGTTGGTTACCCCAACCATCAACAAGGCTAAGAAGCAAAAGGTAGCCGAGAAGGCAAACCCCAAGGAAGACCCATGTTTCGGTTGCGGTGAAATGGGTCATTGGAAACGAAACTGTCTGGTTTATCTTAAGGAGTTGAAGGACAAGAGGGATGCAGGGCAAACCTCAGGTAATATATATATGGTATATATAGAGCTTAGTATTACTTCTTCTAATACATGGGTATTAGACACTGGATGTGGAACTCATATTTGCAATTCATTGCAGGGGTTCAAAAGAAGTAGCAAGCAAATGGGAACATCAAGTCTCTACATGGGTAATGGAGCCAAAGTGCCAGTGAAGGCTCAAGGAGACTTTATGTTAAAGCTTCCAAATGGTTTGGAACTTATTTTGAAAGATGTTTTGTATGCACCCGATTTATGTCGAAACATTATTTCCATTTCCCGTTTGAAACAATGTGGTTTTAATCTTAATTTTGTTAATGATGATATCCATATTTATTTAGATAATGTATTCTATTTCAAGGCTTCACCTTCAAATGGAATTTATGAATTGGTTCATGATGACACATCATCTAGTAGCTCAATGTACCATACAAGCACCAAGAAACTCAAAAGGGATTTGAGTGATTCCTACTTATGGCATTGTCGCCTTGGTCACATAAGCAAGAACCGAATACATACACTTCAAAAGAATGGACTTTTGAAATCAAATGAAATGGATTCGTTTGAAGTATGTGAATCTTGTTTACAAGGCAAGATGACTAAAGCACCTTTCAAAGGGACCTATGAAAGGGCTAAAGATTTATTGGGATTAATACATTCGGATGTATGTGGACCCTTTAAACCCATGACTAGGAATGGTGAAAGATACTTTGTTACTTTCATTGATGACTTTAGTCGTTTCGGATATGTCTACTTATTAAGACACAAGGACGAAACGTTTGAAGCATTCAAAGAATATCAAAACGAAGTACAAAATCAACTCAATAGGACAATTAAGGTACTTCGTACCGATAGAGGAGGTGAATACCTAAGCGATGCCTTCCAAGATCATCTTAGGAGTTGTGGGATTATCTCACAACTTACTCCACCCGGAACACCCCAACTTAATGGAGTTTCCGAAAGGAGGAACCGAACCCTAATGGATATGGTTCGATCTATGATGGCAAGAAGCTCGTTGCCTCTATAATTTTGGGGTTATTGTCTAAGCTCCGCGGCTCGTATTTTAAATATGGCCCCAACCAAGAAATTGGAACGAACTCCTCACGAGATGTGGTTTGGTAAACCTCCATCTCTATCATACTTAAAGGTATGGGAATGTGAAGCTTATCCTAAGCGTTACGTCCCTAATAAGTTGAATGCTCGATCCACGAAGTGTATCTTCATAGGATATCCCAAGGATGATATGGGATACTATTTCTATGATCCATCCGAGCAGAATGTATTTGTTGCTCGGAAGGCGGAATTCCTTGAAACTAAGTTCCTAATGGAAGGAAATAGTGAAAGGAAGATAGATCTTGAAGAGGTTCAAGATCAAGTAGATGATACACAATTGGTTGACACTAGCACTCAACATGAAAATGTTGATAGCGATCAAATGGATGATCAAAATACACAAGGCATTCGTAGATCTGGTAGGATTAGCAATCCTCCTGAGAGATATGGGTTTCTCATAGATGGTTGCTATACGGTTGATTTGGATGAACCAACAAACTACCAAGATGTTTTATCAAGGATTGATAAAGATAAATGGCAGGAAGCCATGAACGCCGAGATGCAATCCATGTATGAAAACCAAGTGTGGGAACTTGTTGAGCAACCTCCTAGCTCTAAGCTAGTTGATTGCAAATGGCTTTTTAAAATGAAAACCGACATACATGGAAACTTGGATACATATAAAGCTAGACTTGTAGCAAAAGGTTTCACTCAAACTCAAGGGGTTGATTATGATGAAACTTTCTCGCCAGTGGCAATGCTAAAGTCTATTAGGATATTATTTGCCATTGCTGCTCACTACGACTATGAAATATGGCAAATGGATGTCAAAACCGCTTTCCTAAATGGATATCTTATGGAAGATGTCTATATGGTTCAGCCTGAAGGTTTTGTTGATCCAAAATATCCTAAAAGTGTATGCAAGTTAAAGAAGTCAATCTACGGATTGAAACAAGCATCTAGAATGTGGAATCATCGTTTTAATGAGGAAGCCGAGAAATTTGGCTTCATTAAAAATGGTGATGAAGCTTGTGTATATAAGAAAGCTAGTGGGAGCACTATCATGTTCCTTGTACTATATGTGGATGATATATTATTATTTGGGAATGATATTACCACAATGCAAGGAGTCAAAACTTGGCTAAAGAGTTGCTTCTCCATTAAGGATCTTGGAGATGCACAATACATATTGGGGATAGGGATCTATAGGAATAGATCCAAGAGATTGATAGGTTTAAGTCAAAGTACATACATTGATAAAATCTTGAAAAGGTTCAAGATGGAAAACTCTAAGAGAGGTTTGGTACCTATTCAAAAAGGAACCGTTCTCAGTTCATCTCAGTGTCCTGCCACGAAAGATGAACAAGAGAGAATGAAGAAAGTCCCATACGCATCTGCTATTGGGTCTATCATGTATGCAATGATATGTACTAGACCGGATGTGTCATGCGCTCTAAGCTTGACAAGTAGATACCAGAATAACCCAGGAAATAGTCATTGGATTACTGTTAAAAGCATATTGAAATACCTTAGGAGGACTAAGGATATGTTTCTAATATATGGGTCTGGTGAGGAGGAACTCGCTGTAAAAGGTTACGTGGACGCGAGTTTCCAAACTGATCGAGATGACTCTCGATCACAATCCGGTTATGTCTTCATGTTAAATGGTGGTGCGGTCTCTTGGAAGAGTTCGAAACAGGAGGTTGTTGCGTTATCCACTACAGAGTCGGAGTACATTGCCGCCTCACTGGCAGCTCAGGAAGCTGCATGGATGAAGAAATTCATCGACGACTTAGGAGTGGTCCCTTCCATTCAGGACCCTCTTGAGATCTTTTGTGACAACGAGGGTGCGATTTCTCAAATCAAGGAACCTCGTGCTCATCAAAAGACTCGTCACATTGAGCGGAGATTCAACTACATTAGGGATGAGGTTGAAAAGGGAAAGATATGTATTCACAAAGTTCACACAGATCATAATGTTGCGGATCCACTCACGAAGCTTTTACATGGGCCAAAACATGAGGGACATGTTTGTGCATTAGGGCTTCGATATTCCAGTGATTGGAAATGATCTACTTTATGTATTGTAATGGAACGAATTTGTTCAAACTCATTAATATGATTATGGTTTAATTTATTTTGAGTCATGTTCCTATTTGCATATTTTATCCATGAATAAGCTATTATTCTAAAATCCGTAGTTGATCACATTTGTGGGAACAAGTGTGAGGTTTAGACTATTATGAACTTGGATTGGTATACATTCAAGGACTGAATGTGGGGCAAGGTTGCAACCAAAGTTCATAGATATTTGTGGGACACAAATATTGGAAGACCCGCTCTCAAGATTTACTGTATGGAGCCTTCGTGGTTGATCACATGTAATCTTGAGTAAAGGCGAATATCATTGTATCCTCTGACCTGAGATACATATTGGGTTCTAATATTCACCGAGTATTATGCCTTGATTCTTTCCTTCGCTATTCTGAAATATGGTAGTACATAAGGAAGAACTCAGGTATATTACAAAGTGTATATCTAGGACGTATGTAGTCAAGATGGAATTTGTCCCTCTTATTCGTTGAGAGTCAGATGTCTAAGGCCTGAAAAGTTAAATCTATAAGAGAGTGATCACTCTGTATCTCTTGGATTTAACATGACATCTAGGATGAAAGGATATAATGAAAGATTCACCTACATATATCAGTTCGAGTAGGGAGCTCGAAAGGGATGATGTTATTGAATGGCACAAAGTCATAACATATTAGGGGTGATGGACGGTGTGTTAGGCTGTATCCATCACTTGCATTAATTTCTTATGTTTCTCGTGCAAGTGGGAGATTGAAGGTATTTCATATGCCCGAGAGACATATTAAATTAACGTGGCTAATATGTTTTGATCCAAGTCGGGTCATACCCAATAACAAGCTTACCGACACCTTATTTGTATTTGATTTTAACGATTGGTTCATTAATCAAATACGCGACACTTGAACTTTAAGAAAAATGGTTTTCTTAAATATTACTTGATGTGTATTTATATAAATTATGGAATAATTTATGTAATATGGATTTAATTATTTATAGGTTAATAATTAATAAGTTTATGTTACATTTTATATAAATGGATTATATATATTAAGATGTACATAAATAAAATGGAAGTTTATAAAAGAATTTTATAAAATAAACTAATTCTTTTATAAAACATATTCTATAATATGTGTTGAGTAAGTGGCATTGGAGTCTAAAATACATCCACTTTGACTAGCCATTTGAATGGATACTTGCATTTTCAAGAAGCATAAGTATCTAGGACTTCTTGGAGACTCAACACACTTTGAATACACATCAAAACACTTCAAAAAAACTGCATAAACTCTCAAAAAACACAGCTGCAGGCCGTGGGGTATTAAGGGGTTTAGAGGGTTCATAATTTGGTTTTTGGAAGCTAAATTCAAGTGTCAACAAACCCTAACCAAAGTACAAAGTGTTGGTGATAAGCTTGGGGTATAATCTCTTGAGGTTTCATCCATTTGAGGCTCCATTCAACATCATCATCTTCATCATTCATTACCTTGCTTGGAATAGGTATAACCTCCTTACTATCTTGTAGTTTGTAAGCATATTTCATAACTTGATCCTAATTGGGATTTAACTTTAATTGGTTAAAGTTTAATATGTTCTAAATTGGTAATTTCATGCTTCCGCTTTAATATGATTCTTAAAAGGTTTTAAGCATTTTGAAACTTGTTAAATCCCAACAATCGTACTATTTGATTTGTCAAATTATCAGAATCATTGAGAATAGAACTATCAAGAATATACTTTCTTGATATGTTCAGAAGTTAATCAGAATGAAAGAGTTATGTAACATGACACATGATGACGTTATAATTTGTAAATCATCATGTCCCATTTAGAAACTCAGCATGACTTACTGTAATATAATCACGTTGATCAAGTGTCATTATATTATACTAACTCATACATCAGTTCTCAACATTACTTCAGTAACATTCATATTTTAAGCTCGAAGGTTTACAGAATATAGAAACTAACAGTTTCTATATGATGTAACACTGATAGAACGAAGAGATTAATGATTTCAGATAAGAATAGTTATAAAAATATCTTCAGAAATATGGAGGATATTTATAATGAAAGATACGATGATATCTTAGAATTTCTAATATCGAAGGATGGTGAAGAAAATTTATCCGCAAGAGTTTGGAGTCAGAAGCAAAGTAATCGCTAAAGATTTCATCAGAAATAGAATCATCAGGATTCTTAATGTACAAGTTTAGTCCTTGTGATTTGTTCAGAGACTCCTTCGTAGTTTGCTCAATCAGTTTTTCAGTTTCAAACTTTTTCTGAGCTTTGCCAACATACAATTCTTCATCATCAACTTTTGGCTGTTGAAGTCGTTTACAGTTTTTATTGCTTCATTCAACTTTTCAAAATTCAGAGTATTAATTCGCAGACTGGTTGCTTTTCAGAATTTCAGAATGGAAGATCATAATTCTAAGAGATAAACGTTATACATATAACTGTTGATGTAGATATGCTGTGAGTTTTCAAAGTATTGATTGCTGATTCCCGGTAATTGGTATGGCAGTTCTTGTTACAAGATGCGGATGAGTATATGAATAGGTTTTAACGAACAACTATAATGGTTCTTCGGAGAGACCTAAGCCAATGAGTAATGAAGTTGCTGGTAAGTTTACTGCTAATGTGGTGGAATATAAACGGTTCCCCGGTAACGATGACGACAGGCAAACTTATATATCGAGGTTATAATAAGGCTAATTCGAATGGAAGTCGGAGTTGATTTGTTGAAGCTGTGACAAAATAGGATAATTTGAAAAAGAGTTGCAATGTTATTTTCGGTAATAACAATGCCAAAGGAGCTAGCACAGATATATGTTAAACGTTTACTCAGGTTCTGAGTGTTTTCAGGTGCATTTCTATATGCATTAATCTTTTCTTCCGTAGATGAAATGCGGTTGGTTCATCCTCTCGATTGAGGTGTTTTCCAGAATTATGATAGGTTTGAACGCAGATTGTAATCGTCAAGATACAAATGAGGTTTAAGATGAAATCAAGTGGCAAACTTGAAGAAATGTTTAGTTTCATATGTTATATTCAATATTTTAATTCATTTTAATTGTCCAATGTTATTAGTACACAGTCGATAGTCCACAGTTGACAGTCCAATAATTCATATATAGTTTAATATTTAATATTTGAATTAATTAATACGTATCGTGACCCGTGTACATGTCTCAGACTTGATCACAACTCAAAGTATATATATTATTTGAGAATCAACCTCAACCCTGTATAGAGAACTCGATTATTACTGCATATAGAGTGTCTATGGTGATTCCAAATAATATATATAGATGTGTCGATATGATATGTCAAAACCTTGTATACATGTCCCGATATTTAAAATGTGTAAATAACAGTATTTAAATGAAGATAAATAAAATTGCGAGAATTAAAATTACGATAAATAAATTGCGATAAATAAATGTAATACGGAATTAACAGTTAGCTAGGAACAGTTAGCTAGGATTTTGTTAGCGTGAATTCTTAACAAAATTCCTCATAGTTAATTTGTCTGTTTCTAACAAATTTTATTTTGTCCAATGTTTTCTTCATTATGCCACTTGTTGGATTCTGATAGGTCAAAATCCAAATCTGAAATTGAATGAAAATGGTTATTCTGCGATGAACGGATACGTATATCTGTGGATGTAAGTAGGATAGTAAATGACTGTTGAATCAGATTCGAAGAATGTACAATGTAACTTATTAATGTGAAATCTAAATATTCCTCGGATATTACCTACCCGTTAAAATATTTTCACCATTAACAGTTTGTACAAAAGAATTTTTAATTACAATCTTTATGAAAACATATATACATATATATTTTCTTCAGATGTAATCATAGATTTAATGAGTTAACATAATATTAAACTCATTTAGTTTTCGGTTGGAACTAGAATAAATAATCTCTAAAACTTTAGAGATTACATATTCGCCATGTCGAACGAAGATAAATGAGATAGAACGATACGTAGAACGAAGATCATACTCGAAGTACAGATGGTGATATTGAGGCATGGATTGTTGATGGTACTGGTGCTGTTATTGATGGTACTGTTGGTGCCGGTGATGTTGCTGAAGCTGGTAGATTTTGCACCATATTCTCCAAATTGATTACTCGAGCGTAAAGTTCGCTAACTTCTTCTATTATTCCAGGATGATTGTCGGTTAGAACAAGTGAATGAATAAGGTTTAGAATTGTGGATAGAATATAATCGTGTCGAACTACTATGGAAATGAGGCTGAAAATGGTGTTTCGGATAGCTTCGCCGGTAGGTGCTTCAGGTTCTTCACCAAGAGGGCAATTTGGTGGATGGAAAGGGTCGCCTTCTTCGCGTCTCCATTGTTTAAGTCGACTACAAACTCATCAGATGAATTGGGGATGACTGATTGGTTGATTCATTCTGGTTATACTTCTTTCGGAGTTCGAGTGGAAATCCATATCAGAATTGCTGTCGGAATAACTATCGGAATAGCTATGGGAATCTGAGGGACTCGAACTGGTTGAGGGATTCATCTCGTATGATCAGATGAAGGATTTTCGATAAGAAATAGATTATAGGATGTAGTTTAGTACCCGATAATACATAATTTACATATGAATATATAATACTAAAATTCCATAAGTTACGGAGGAATCTACGGAAGTTGCCAGGCAAAGTCTACAGTAACAGATATGCTAAGGTATGAATTAGCAGATACGCTAAGATACGAATTTTGTCTATACACTATTCATGCAATCATTGCAGTAAGATATGTCTAGACTAAGAATGATAAGCAGGTAATTTCTTAAGAATGATAAGCAGATGATTTTCGACTAGAAATGATAAGCAAAACTTTTGACATGCACACACGGTCGAAGTCAAGACTCACTAATGCATCTAAACAACTATCAGTTAGACACACTAATGCATGACCTGGTTCGCTAAGACCACCACTCTGATACTAACTCTAACGACCCGTCCTAATCCATATGGAGGAATACATTACATTTGGGTACATCGTGAGGTACTTGACCTCTATATGATACATTTTACAAACATTGCATTCGTTTTTAAAAGACAAACTTTCTACACATCGAATATTGACGGCATGCATACCATTTTATAATATATCTAACTATAATTGACTTAATAATAATCTTGATGAACTCGACGACTCGAATGCAACGTCTTTTGAAATATACCATGAATGACTCCAAGTACTATCTTTAAAATGAGTAATTGCACAGCCGAAGATTTCTTTAACACCTGAGAATAAACATGCTTTAAAGTGTCAACCAAAAGGTTGGTGAGTTCATTAGTTTATCATAAACAATCATTTTCATCATTTTAATAGACCACAAGAATTTCATTTCCAGTTCTCATAAATATACGTCCCATGCATAGAGACAAAAATCATTCATATGGATTGAACACCTGGTAACCGACATTAACAAGATGCATATAAGAATATCCCCTATCATTCCAGGAAATCCTTTGGACATGATAAAAACGAATTCGAAGTACTAAAGCATCCGGTACTTTGGATGGGGTTCGTTAGGCCCAATAGATCTATCCTTAGGATTCGCGTCAATTAGGAGTGCAAAAAGGGGCATATTTGTAGTGACCCGAACTTTTCCATGTTTATATATATTAATTGAGATTGATATTTACATGATTAAATGTTTCCAACATGTTAAGCAATCAAACTTGTTAAGACTTGATTAATTGAAATAGGTTTCATATAGACAATTGACCACCCAAGTTGACCGGTGATTCACGAACGTTAAAACTTGTAAAAACTATTTGATGACATATATATGGTTATATATATAATTAACATGATATTATGATAAGTAAAAATATCATTAATTATATTAACAATGAACTACATATGTAGAAACAAGACTACTAACTTAATGATTTTGAAACGAGACATATATGTAACGATTATCGTTGTAACGACATTTAATGTATATATATCATATTAAGAGATATTCGTACATCATAATATCATGATAATATAATAATTTAAAATCTCTTTTGATATTATAAACATTGGGTTAACAACATTTAACAAGATCGTTAACCTAAAGGTTTCAAAACAACATTTACATGTAACGACTAACGATGACTTAACGACTCAGTTAAAATGTATATACATGTAGTGTTTTAATATGTATTCATACACTTTTGAAAGACTTCAAGACACTTATCAAAATACTTCTACTTAACAAAAATGCTTACAATTACATCCTCGTTCAGTTTCATCAACAATTCTACTCGTATGCACCCGTATTCATACTCGTACAATACACACCTTTTAGATGTATGTACTATTGGTATATACACTCCAATGATCAGCTCTTAGCAGCCCATGTGAGTCACCTAACACATGTAGGAACCATCATTTGGCAACTAGCATGAAATATCTCATAAAATTACAAAAATATGAGTAATCATTCATGACTTATTTACATGAAAACAAAATAACATATCCTTTATATCTAATCCATACACCAACGACCAAAAACACCTACAAACACTTTCATTCTTCAATTTTCTTCATCTAATTGATCTCTCTCAAGTTCTATCTTCAAGTTCTAAGTGTTCTTCATAAATTCCAAAAGTTCTAGTTTCATAAAATTAAGAATACTTACAAGTTTGCTAGCTCACTTCCAATCTTGTAAGGTGATCATCCAACCTCAAGAAATCTTTGTTTCTTACAGTAGGTTATCATTCTAATACAAGGTAATAATCATATTCAAACTTTGGTTCAATTTCTATAACTATAACAATCTTATTTCAAGTGATGATCTTACTTGAACTTGTTTTCATGTCATGATTCTGCTTCAAGAACTTCGAGCCATCCAAGGATCCGTTGAAGCTAGATCCATTTTTTCTCTTTTCCAGTAGGTTTATACAAGGAACTTAAGGTAGTAATGATGTTCATAACATCATTCGATTCATACATATAAAGCTATCTTATTCGAAGGTTTAAACTTGTAATCACTAGAACATAGTTTAGTTAATTCTAAACTTGTTCGCAAACAAAAGTTAATCCTTCTAACTTGACTTTTAAAATCAACTAAACACATGTTCTATATCTATATGATATGCTAACTTAATGATTTAAAACCTAGAAACACGAAAAACACCTTAAAACCGGATTTACGCCGTCGTAGTAACACCGCGGGCTGTTTTGGGTTAGTTAATTAAAAACTATGATAAACTTTGATTTAAAAGTTGTTATTCTGAGAAAATGATTTTTATTATGAACATGAAACTATATCCAAAAATTATGGTTAAACTCAAAGTGGAAGTATGTTTTCTAAAATGGTCATCTAGACGTCGTTCTTTCTAAAATGGTCATCTAGACGTCGTAGTAACACCGCGGGCTGTTTTGATATATATATGTATATATTGTTATAGGTTCGTGAATCAACCAGTGGCCAAGTCTTACTTCCCGACGAAGTAAAAATATGTGAAAGTGAGTTATAGTCCCACTTTTAAAATCTAATATTTTGGGATGAGAATACATGCAGGTTTTATAAATGATTTACAAAATAGACACAAGTACGTGAAACTACATTCTATGGTTGAATTATCGAAATCGAATATGCCCCTTTTTATTAAGTCTGGTAATCTAAGAATTAGGGAACAGACACCCTAATTGACGCGAATCCTAAAGATAGATCTATTGGGCTTAACAAACCCCATCCAAAGTACCGGATGCTTTAGTACTTCAAAATTTATATCATATCCGAAGGGTGTCCCAGAATGATGGGGATATTCTTATATATGCATCATGTTAATGTCGGTTACCAGGTGTTCACCATATGAATGATTTTTATCTCTATGTATGGTATGTGTATTGAAATATGAAATCTTGTGGTCTATTATTATGATTTGATATATATAGGTTAAACCTATAACTCACCAACATTTTTGTTGACGTTTTAAGCATGTTTATTCTCAGGTGATTATTAAGAGCTTCTGCTGTCGCATACTTAAATAAGGACGAGATTTGGAGTCCATGCTTGTATGATATTGTGTAAAAACTGCATTCAAGAAACTTATTTTGTTGTAACATATTTGTATTGTAAACCATTATGTAATGGTTGTGTGTAAACAGGATATTTTAGATTATCATTATTTGATAATCTACGTAAAGCTTTTTAAACCTTTATTGATGAAATAAAGGTTATGGTTTGTTTTAAAATGAATGCAGTCTTTGAAAAACGTCTCATATAGAGGTCAAAACCTCGCAACGAAATCAATTTATATGGAACGTTTTTAATCAATAAGAACGGGATATTTCAGTTGGTATCCGAGCGTTGGTCTTAGAGAACCATAAAATTTGCATTAGTGTGTCTTATCGAGTTTGTTAGGATGCATTAGTGAGTCTGGACTTCGACCGTGTTTTCTTTAAAAATGATTGCTTAACATTTTTGTTGGAAACTATATATTTTTAACATATGAATATTATGTGATATATTAATCTCTTATCGTGTTTGATATTATGTGATAGATGTCTACCTCTAGAACAAGTCCCATTGACTCACCTAATAATAATGAAGAGTCAAATGTAAATTGGAATGATTCGTGGACTGATTCACAAGTTCCCGAAGAGGAACCGGAAGAAGAGTCGGAACCGAAAGAAGAATCGGAACCGGAAGAAGAAATAGAACCGGTGGGGGAAATAATAAAACGGTTAAGTAAAAGAGAATCCTCAACCAACCGACCAAGGTTAATTATGGTCAATGGTGTTTCCGCCAAGGAAGCAAAATATTGGGAGGATTACCAATTCTCCGATGAATCGGATTCCGACGAGAATTCCGATGATGTTATAGAAATTACCCCAACTGAATTTAAAAAGGCAAAAGAAAATAATAAGGGAAAGGGCATAAAAATAGAGAAATCTAATTCCAACCCCGATGAACTTTATATGTATCGTCAACCCCCGAAGTCCTTAAGTTGTAACAATGACCCGGGAACCTCTAAACCACCAGGTTTTTCTAAACCAATGTGGATAACGACGGCTCGTATTAGGGGAACATCATATATCCCTAGAAACTTGGCAAAACGAACCAAAACCGAACAAGAAGAAACGAGCGAGTCGGAATAAGATAGTTATATTCGTGTGGTGTAATATATGTAATATAGTATGCTTATGCTTTATGATATATGTAAAAAAATTGCTTGTAATAATAAGTATTTTTTTATGAATCTAACTCTTGTCTATTTTACAGTATAAAAACACAAAATGGATAGACAACCCAATATTTTAAGAGACCTACCCGGAGACATGATTGATGAAATCTTGTCTAGAGTCGGTCAGAATTCCTCGGCACAACTATTTAAGGCGAGATCAGTTTGTAAGACATTCGAAGAACGTTCCAAGAATGCCTTGGTTTATAAAAAGCTTTCGTTCGGAAGATGGGGAATATCACATTGGGAAATCCATAAGTTACGATGTGTTTACTTTGACGCATATATTGCGGGGAACCCAAATGCTATTTTACGCAACGGGTTAAGAAATTATTTTGACTCAGTATATCCGAATATAGGACTTCGTGATTTAGAAAAAGCGGCTAACATGCAACATAAAGAAGCATGTTATGCTTACGGGTTAGTAATGTTCGCTTCTCACCAAAGTGAGAAAAAGAACATCGGGCTACAACTATTAAACAAAACATTCCCACAAGTGACGGAGTCGGTAATTGGGGTAAGAAATGAGGTTTTTAGGTTATTACGAGACTGTTGGTCATTACGTAACCCTCGTCCCTTTGACGACGTTATAACACGCTGTCTTATCAACGGCCATAACGGTTATGTTCCACAAGACCAAGGATGGGAAGTAGTCCTAGTAAAACCAGAATGCATGACTTGTTTCTGGACGTATGAATTACGTGTCTTTATTGTCTTTGCTGAACGACTTGTGTACTAGCTAGAATTATCTTCACAACTATCTTGTATCAAAGTTATTGTGTGCTATATTTCATGCTTTATGTAAAATAAGCGGTATTGTAAGTTTGTAAAATATTGTATAAAAGTTTGAACGCGAGGTATGAACTTAACGGGAAGGTACTACCCGAATTTAAACTTATAAAACGCTAATATGAAGAAAAAGCTTTTATAAATGAGTTCATATTATGCTACGAAATACTATTAACTACTCTTAATATTCTGTATGATTAACTTGTTCCATTTGACTATTTTGAAGGAAATGGCACCGACTACTCGACACACCGTGAATATGAATGAAGAGGAATTCCGTACTTTTCTAGCTTCAAACATAGCCGCAGTACAGGCTGCGCTACATACCAACAATAACCTTGGATCTGGCAGTACAGGAAATCGTGTAGGATGCACCTACAAAGAATTCACTGCCTGCAAACCTTTGGAATTTGATGGAACCGAAGGACCGATCGGATTGAAACGGTGGACCGAGAAGGTCGAATCGGTGTTTGCCATTAGTAAGTGTACTGAAGAGGACAAAGTGAAGTACGCTACGCATACCTTCACAGGTTCTGCGTTAACATGGTGGAATACCTATCTAGAGCAAATGGGACAAGATGATGCGTACGCACTACCGTGGTCAGCATTCAAGCACTTGATGAACGAGAAGTACCGTCCCAGAACCGAGGTCAATAAGCTCAAGACAGAACTTAGAGGGTTACGAACCCAAGGATTTGATATTACCGCGTACGAAAGACGATTCACAGAATTGTGCCTATTGTGTCCGGGAGCATTCGAAGATGAGGAAGAGAAGATCGATGCGTTTGTGAAAGGATTACCGGAAAGAATCCAAGAAGATATAAGTTCACACGAGCCCGCCTCCATACAACAGGCATGTAGAATGGCTCACAAACTAGTGAACCAGATTGAAGAAAGAATTAAAGAATAGACTGCTGAAGACGCCAATGTGAAGCAAGTCAAAAGAAAGTGGGAGGAAAACGGTGATAAGAATCACCAATACAACAACAACAGCAATTACAACAATAATCGCAGCAATTATCCCAACAATCGCAACATCAATCGCAACTACAACAAACGGCCCAACAACAACAACAACAACAACAACAGCAACTACAACAACCATCCCAACAACAATAATAACCGCAATAACAACAACAATCAGAAGCAGCTATGCCAAAGGTGTGAAAAGTATCACTCGGGGTTCTGCACCAAATTTTGCAACAAGTGTAAAAGAAATGGTCATAGCGCGGCGAAGTGTGAGGTCTACGGACCAGGGGTTAATAGAACGAAAGGAACAAATGGTGTCGGAACGAGTAATGGCGGAGCAAGTAGTGTCGGAGCAAGTTATGCCAATGTAGTTTGTTATAAATGTGGAAAACCGGGCCACATTATTAGAAACTGCCCGAACCAGGAGAACACGAATGGACAAGGCCGCGGAAGAGTTTTCAATATTAATGCGGCAGAGGCACAAGAAGACACGGAGCTTGTTACGGGTACGTTTCTTATTGACAATAAATCTGCTTACGTTTTATTTGATTCGGGTGCGGATAGAAGCTATATGAGTAGAGATTTTTGTGCTAAATTAAGTTGTCCATTGACGCCTTTGGATAGTAAATTTTTACTCGAATTAGCAAATGGTAAATTAATTTCAGCAGATAATATATGTCGGAATCGAGAAATTAAACTGGTTAGCGAAACATTTAAGATTGATTTGATACCAGTAGAGTTAGGGAGTTTTGATGTGATAATCGGTATGGACTGGTTGAAAGAAGTGAAAGCAGAGATCGTTTGTTACAAAAATGCAATTCGCATTATACGAGAAAAAGGAAAACCCTTAATGGTGTACGGAGAAAAGGGCAACACGAAGCTACATCTTATTAGTAATTTGAAGGCACAAAAAACTAATAAGAAAAGGTTGCTATGCTGTTCTAGCACACGTCGAGAAAGTACAAACTGAAGAAAAGAGCATCAATGATGTTCCCATTGCAAAAGAATTTCCCGATGTATTTCTAAAAGAATTACCGGGATTACCCCCACATCGATCCGTTGAATTTCAAATAGATCTTGTACCAGGAGCTGCACCAATAGCTCGTGCTCCTTACAGACTCGCACCCAGCGAGATGAAAGAACTACAAAGCCAATTACAAGAACTTTTAGAGCGTGGTTTCATTCGACCAAGCACATCACCGTGGGGAGCTCCTGTTTTGTTTGTCAAGAAGAAAGATGGTACATTCAGGTTGTGTATCGACTACCGAGAGTTGAACAAACTTACCATCAAGAACCGCTACCCACTACCGAGAATTGACGACTTATTTGATCAACTACAAGGCTCGTCTGTTTATTCAAAGATTGACTTACGTTCCGGGTATCATCAAATGCGGGTGAAAGAAGATGATATTCCAAAGACTGCTTTCAGAACACGTTACGGTCATTACGAGTTTATGGTCATGCCGTTTGGTTTAACTAATGCACCAGCTGTGTTCATGGACCTTATGAACCGAGTGTGTGGACCATACCTTGACAAGTTTGTCATTGTTTTCATTGATGACATACTTATTTACTCAAAGAATGACCAAGAACATGGTGAACATTTGAGAAAGGTGTTAGAAGTATTGAGGAAGGAAGAATTGTACGCTAAGTTTTCAAAGTGTGCATTTTGGTTGGAAGAAGTTCAATTCCTCGGTCACATAGTGAACAAAGAAGGTATTAAGGTGGATCCGGCAAAGATAGAAACTGTTGAAAAATGGGAAACCCCGAAAACTCCAAAACACATACGCCAGTTTTTATGACTAGCTGGTTACTACAGAAGGTTCATCCAAGACTTTTCCAGAATAGCAAAACCCTTGACTGCATTAACGCATAAAGGGAAGAAATTTGAATGGAATGATGAACAAGAGAAAGCGTTTCAGTTATTGAAGAAAAAGCTAACTACGGCACCTATATTGTCATTGCCTGAAGGGAATGATGATTTTGTGATTTATTGTGACGCATCAAAGCAAGGTCTCGGTTGTGTATTAATGCAATGAACGAAGGTGATTGCTTATGCGTCTAGACAATTGAAGATTCACGAACAAAATTATACGACGCATGATTTGGAATTAGCCGCAGTTGTTTTTGCATTAAAGACTTGGAGGCACCACTTATATGGGGTCAAAAGTATTATATATACCGACCACAAAAGTCTTCAACACATATTTAATCAGAAACAACTGAATATGAGGCAGCGTAGGTGGATTGAATTATTGAATGATTACGACTTTGAGATTCGTTACCACCCGGGGAAGGCAAATGTGGTAGCCGATGCATTGAGCAGGAAGGACAGAGAACCCATTCGAGTAAAATCTATGAATATAATGATTCATAATAACCTTACTACTCAAATAAAGGAGGCGCAACAAGGAGTTTTAAAAGAGGGAAATTTAAAGGATGAAATACCCAAAGGATCGGAGAAGCATCTTAATATTCGGGAAGACGGAACCCGGTATAGGGCTGAAAGGATTTGGGTACCAAAAATTGGAGATATGAGAGAAATGGTACTTAGAGAAGCTCATAAAACCAGATACTCAATACATCCTGGTACGGAGAAGATGTACAAGGATCTCAAGAAACATTTTTGGTGGCCGGGTATGAAAGCCGATGTTGCTAAATACGTAGGAGAATGTTTGACGTGTTCTAAGGTCAAAGCTGAGCATCAGAAACCATCAGGTCTACTTCAACAACCCGAAATCCCGGAATGGAAATGGGAAAACATTACCATGGATTTCATCACTAAATTGCCAAGGACTGCAAGTGGTTTTGATACTATTTGGGTAATAGTTGATCGTCTCACCAAATCAGCACATTTCCTGCCAATAAGAGAAGATGGCAAGATGGAGAAGTTAGCACGACTGTATTTGAAGGAAGTCGTCTCCAGACATGGAATACCAATCTCTATTATCTCTGATAGGGATGGCAGATTTATTTCAAGATTCTGGCAGACATTACAGCAAGCATTAGGAACTCGTCTAGACATGAGTACTGCCTATCATCCAAAAACTGATGGGCAGAGCGAAAGGACGATACAAACGCTTGAAGACATGCTACGAGCATGTGTTATTGATTTCGGAAACAGTTGGGATTGACATCTACCATTAGCAGAATTTTCCTACAACAACAGCTACCATTCAAGCATTGAGATGGCGCCGTTTGAAGCACTTTATGGTAGAAAGTGTAGGTCTCCGATTTGTTGGAGTGAAGTGGGGGATAGACAGATTACGGGTCCGGAGATTATACAAGAAACTACCGAGAAGATCATCCAAATTCAACAACGGTTGAAAACCGCCCAAAGTCGACAAAAGAGCTACGCTGACATTAAAAGAAAAGATATAGAATTTGAAATTGGAGAGATGGTGAAATGTCCCGTTCTTATTGATTAAAAACATTCCATATTAATTGATTTCGTTGCGAGGTTTTGACCTCTATATGAGACGTTTTTCAAAGACTGCATTCATTTTTAAAACAAACCATAACCTTTATTTCATAAATAAAGGTTTAAAAAGCTTTACGTAGATTATCAAATAATGATAATCTAAAATATCCTGTTTACACACGACCATTACATAATGGTTTACAATACAAATATGTTACATCGAAATCAGTTTCTTGAATGCAGTTTTTACACAATATCATACAAACATGGACTCCAAATCTTGTCCTTATTTTAGTATGCAACAGCGGAAGCTCTTAATATTCACCTGAGAATAAACATGCTTTAAACGTCAACAAAAATGTTGGTGAGTTATAGGTTTAACCTATATATATCAAATCGTAACAATAGACCACAAGATTTCATATTTCAATACACATCCCATACATAGAGATAAAAATCATTCATATGGTGAACACCTGGTAACCGACAATAACAAGATGCATATATAAGAATATCCCCATCATTCCGGGACACCCTTCGGATATGATATAAATTTCGAAGTACTAAAGCATCCGGTACTTTGGATGGGGTTTGTTAGGCCCAATAGATCTATCTTTAGGATTCGCGTCAATTAGGGTGTCTGTTCCCTAATTCTTAGATTACCAGACTTAATAAAAAGGGGCATATTCGATTTCGATAATTCAACCATAGAATGTAGTTTCACGTACTTGTGTCTATTTTGTAAATCATTTATAAAACCTGCATGTATTCTCATCCCAAAAATATTAGATTTTAAAAGTGGGACTATAACTCACTTTCACAGATTTTTACTTCGTCGGGAAGTAAGACTTGGCCACTGGTTGATTCACGAACCTATAACAATATATACATATATATCAAAGTATGTTCAAAATATATTTACAACACTTTTAATATATTTTGATGTTTTAAGTTTATTAAGTCAGCTGTCCTCGTTAGTAACCTACAACTAGTTGTCCACAGTTAGATGTACAGAAATAAATCGATAAATATTATCTTGAATCAATCCACGACCCAGTGTATACGTATCTCAGTATTGATCACAACTCAAACTATATATATTTTGGAATCAACCTCAACCCTGTATAGCTAACTCCAACATTCACATATAGAGTGTCTATGGTTGTTCCGAAATATATATAGATGTGTCGACATGATAGGTCGAAACATTGTATACGTGTCTATGGTATCTCAAGATTACATAATATACAATACAAGTTGATTAAGTTATGGTTGGAATAGATTTGTTACCAATTTTCACGTAGCTAAAATGAGAAAAATTATCCAATCTTGTTTTTCCCATAACTTCTTCATTTTAAATCCGTTTTGAGTGAATCAAATTGCTATGGTTTCATATTGAACTCTATTTTATGAATCTAAACAGAAAAAGTATAGGTTTATAGTCGGAAAAATAAGTTACAAGTCGTTTTTGTAAAGGTAGTCATTTCAGTCGAAAGAACGACGTCTAGATGACCATTTTAGAAAACATACTTCCACTTTGAGTTTAACCATAATTTTTGGATATAGTTTCATGTTCATAATAAAAATCATTTTCTCAGAATAACAACTTTAAAATCAAAGTTTATCATAGTTTTTAATTAACTAACCCAAAACAGCCCGCGGTGTTACTACGACGGCGTAAATCCGGTTTTACGGTGTTTTTCGTGTTTCCAGGTTTTAAATCATTAAGTTAGCATATCATATAGATATAGAACATGCGTTTAGTTGATTTTAAAAGTCAAGTTAGAAGGATTAACTTTTGTTTGCGAACAAGTTTAGAATTAACTAAACTATGTTCTAGTGATTACAAGTTTAAACCTTCGAATAAGATAGCTTTATATGTATGAATCGAATGATGTTATGAACATCATTACTACCTTAAGTTCCTTGGATAAACCTACTGGAAAAGAGAAAAATGGATCTAGCTTCAATGGATCCTTGGATGGCTCGAAGTTCTTGAAGCAGAATCATGACACGAAAACAAGTTCAAGTAAGATCATCACTTGAAATAAGATTGTTATAGTTATAGAAATTGAACCAAAGTTTGAATATGATTATTACCTTGTATTAGAATGATAACCTACTGTAAGAAACAAAGAGTTCTTGAGGTTGGATGATCACCTTACAAGATTGGAAGTGAGCTAGCAAACTTGAAAGTATTCTTGATTTTATGAAACTAGAACTTTTGGAATTTATGAAGAACACTTAGAACTTGAAGATAGAACTTGAGAGAGATCAATTAGATGAAGAAAATTGAAGAATGAAAGTGTTTGTAGGTGTTTTTGGTCGTTGGTGTATGGATTAGATATAAAGGATATGTAATTTTGTTTTCATGTAAATAAGTCATGAATGATTACTCATATTTTTGTAATTTTATGAGATATTTCATGCTAGTTGCCAAATGATGGTTCCCACATGTGTTAGGTGACTCACATGGGCTGCTAAGAGCTGATAATTGGAGTGTATATACCAATAGTACATACATCTAAAAGCTGTGTATTGTACGAGTACGAATACGGGTGCATACGAGTAGAATTGTTGATGAAACTGAACGAGGATGTAATTGTAAGCATTTTTGTTAAGTAGAAGTATTTTGATAAGTGTATTGAAGTCTTTCAAAAGTGTATAAATACATATTAAAACACTACATGTATATACATTTTAACTGAGTCGTTAAGTCATCGTTAGTCGTTACATGTAAGTGTTGTTTTGAAACCTTTAGGTTAACGATCTTGTTAGATGTTGTTAACCCAATGTTTATAATATCAAAAGAGATTTTAAATTATTATATTATCATGATATTATGATGTACGAATATCTCCTAATATGATATATATACATTAAATGTCGTTACAACGATAAACGTTACATATATGTCTCGTTTCAAAATCATTAAGTTAGTAGTCTTGTTTTTACATATGTAGTTCATTGTTAATATAATTAATGATATGTTTATTTATCATAATATCATGTTAACTATATATATAACCATATATATGTCATCATATAGTTTTTTACAAGTTTTAACGTTCGTGAATCACCGGTCAACTTGGGTGGTCAATTGTCTATATGAAACCTATTTCAATTAATCAAGTCTTAACAAGTTTGATTGCTTAACATATTGGAAACATTTAATCATGTAAATATCAATCTCAATTAATATATATAAACATGGAAAAGTTTGGGTCACTACAGTACCTACCCGTTAAATAAATTTCGTCCCGAAATTTTAAGCTGTTGAAGGTGTTGACGAATCTTCTGGAAATAGATGCGGGTATTTCTTCTTCATCTGATCTTCACGCTCCCAGGTGAACTCGGGTCCTCTACGAGCATTCCATCGAACCTTAACAATTGGTATCTTGTTTTGCTTAAGTCTTTTAACCTCACGATCCATTATTTCGACGGGTTCTTCGATGAATTGAAGTTTTTCGTTGATTTGGATTTCATCTAACGGAATAGTGAGATCTTCTTTAGCAAAACATTTCTTTAAATTCGAGACGTGGAAAGTGTTATGTACAGCCGCGAGTTGTTGAGGTAACTCTAGTCGGTAAGCTACTGGTCCGACACGATCAATAATCTTGAATGGTCCAATATACCTTGGATTTAATTTCCCTCGTTTACCAAATCGAACAACGCCTTTCCAAGGTGCAACTTTAAGCATGACCATCTCTCCAATTTCAAATTCTATATCTTTTCTTTTAATGTCAGCGTAGCTCTTTTGTCGACTTTGGGCAGTTTTCAACCGTTGTTGAATTTGTATGATCTTCTCGGTAGTTTCTTGTATAATCTCCGGACCCGTAATCTGTCTATCCCCCACTTCACTCCAACAAATCGGAGACCTGCACTTTCTACCATAAAGTGCTTCAAACGGCGCCATCTCAATGCTTGAATGGTAGCTGTTGTTGTAGGAAAATTCTGCTAACGGTAGATGTCGATCCCAACTGTTTCCGAAATCAATAACACATGCTCGTAGCATGTCTTCAAGCGTTTGTATCGTCCTTTCGCTCTGCCCATCAGTTTGTGGATGATAGGCAGTACTCATGTCTAGACGAGTTCCTAATGCTTGCTGTAATGTTTGCCAGAATCTTGAAATAAATCTGCCATCCCTATCAGAGATAATAGAGATTGGTATTCCATGTCTGGAGACGACTTCCTTCAAATACAGTCGTGCTAACTTCTCCATCTTGTCATCTTCTCTTATTGGTAGGAAGTGTGCTGATTTGGTGAGACGATCAACTATTACCCAAATAGTATCAAAACCACTTGCAGTCCTTGGCAATTTAGTGATGAAATCCATGGTAATGTTTTCCCATTTCCATTCCGGGATTTCGGGTTGTTGAAGTAGACCTGATGGTTTCTGATGCTCAGCTTTGACCTTAGAACACGTCAAACATTCTCCTACGTATTTAGCAACATCGGCTTTCATACCCGGCCACCAAAAATGTTTCTTGAGATCCTTGTACATCTTCCCCGTTCCAGGATGTATTGAGTATCTGGTTTTATGAGCTTCTCTAAGTACCATTTCTCTCATATCTCCAAATTTTGGTACCCAAATCCTTTCAGCCCTATACCGGGTTCCGTCTTCCCGAATATTAAGATGCTTCTCCGATCCTTTGGGTATTTCATCCTTTAAATTTCCCTCTTTTAAAACTCCTTGTTGCGCCTCCTTTATTTGAGTAGTAATGTTATTATGAATCATTATATTCATAGATTTTACTCGAATGGGTTCTCTGTCCTTCCTGCTCAAGGCATCGGCTACCACATTTGCCTTCCCCGGGTGGTAACGAATCTCAAAGTCGTAATCATTCAATAATTCAATCCACCTACGCTGCCTCATATTCAGTTGTTTCTGATTAAATATGTGTTGAAGACTTTTGTGGTCGGTATATATAATACTTTTGACCCCATATAAGTAGTGCCTCCAAGTCTTTAATGCAAAAACAACCGCGCCTAATTCCAAATCATGCGTCGTATAATTTTGTTCGTGAATCTTCAATTGTCTAGACGCATAAGCAATCACCTTCGTTCGTTGCATTAATACACAACCGAGACCTTGCTTTGATGCATCACAATAAATCACAAAATCATCATTCCCTTCAGGCAATGACAATATAGGTGCCGTAGTTAGCTTTTTCTTCAATAACTGAAACGCTTTCTCTTGTTCATCATTCCATTCAAATTTCTTCCCTTTATGCGTTAATGCAGTCAAGGGTTTTGCTATTCTGGAAAAGTCTTGGATGAACCTTCTGTAGTAACCAGCTAGTCCTAAAAACTGGCGTATGTGTTTCGGAGTTTTCGGGGTTTCCCACTTTTCAACAGTTTCTATCTTTGCCGGATCCACCTTAATACCTTCTTTGTTCACTATGTGACCGAGGAATTGAACTTCTTCCAACCAAAATGCACACTTTGAAAACTTAGCGTACAATTCTTCCTTCCTCAATACTTCTAACACCTTTCTCAAATGTTCACCGTGTTCTTGGTCATTCTTTGAGTAAATAAGTATGTCATCAATGAAAACAATGACAAACTTGTCAAGGTATGGTCCACACACTCGGTTCATAAGGTCCATGAACACAGCTGGTGCATTAGTTAAACCAAACGGCATGACCATAAACTCGTAATGACCGTAACGTGTTCTGAAAGCAGTCTTTGGAATATCATCTTCTTTCACCCGCATTTGATGATACCCGGAACGTAAGTCAATCTTTGAATAAACAGACGAGCCTTGTAGTTGATCAAATAAGTCGTCGATTCTCGGTAGTGGGTAGCGGTTCTTGATGGTAAGTTTGTTCAACTCTCGGTAGTCGATACACAACCTGAATGTACCATCTTTCTTCTTGACAAACAAAACAGGAGCTCCCCACGGTGATGTGCTTGGTCGAATGAAACCACGCTCTAAAAGTTCTTGTAATTGGCTTTGCAGTTCTTTCATCTCGCTGGGTGCGAGTCTGTAAGGAGCACGAGCTATTGGTGCAGCTCCTGGTACAAGATCTATTTGAAATTCAACGGATCGATGTGGGGGTAATCCCGGTAATTCTTTCGGAAATACATCGGGAAATTCTTTTGCAATGGGAACATCATTGATGCTCTTTTCTTCAGTTTGTACTTTCTCGACGTGTGCTAGAACAGCATAGCAACCTTTTCTTATTAGTTTTTGTGCCTTCAAATTACTAATAAGATGTAGCTTCGTGTTGCCCTTTTCTCCGTACACCATTAAGGGTTTTCCTTTTTCTCGTATAATGCGAATTGCATTTTTGTAACAAACGATCTCTGCTTTCACTTCTTTCAACCAGTCCATACCGATTATCACATCAAAACTCCCTAACTCTACTGGTATCAAATCAATCTTAAATGTTTCGCTAACCAGTTTAATTTCTCGATTCCGACATATATTATCTGCTGAAATTAATTTACCATTTGCTAATTCGAGTAAAAATTTACTATCCAAAGGCGTCAATAGACAATTTAATTTAGCACAAAAATCTCTACTCATATAGCTTCTATCCGCACCCGAATCAAATAAAACGTAAGCAGATTTATTGTCAATAAGAAACGTACCCGTAACAAGCTCCGGGTCTTCCTGTGCCTCTACCGCATTAATATTGAAAACTCTTCCACGGCCTTGTCCATTCGTGTTCTCCTGGTTCGGGCAATTTCTAATAATGTGGCCTGGTTTTCCACATTTATAACAAACTACATTGGCATAACTTGCTCCGCCATTACTCGTTCCGACACCATCTGTTCCTTTCGTTCTATTAACCCCTGGTCCGTAGACCTCACACTTCGCCGCGCTATGACCATTTCTTTTACACTTGTTGCAAAATTTGGTGCAGAACCCCGAGTGATTCTTTTCACACCTTTGGCATAGCTGCTTCTGATTGTTGTTGTTGTTGTTGCGGTTATTATTGTTGTTGGGATGATTGTTGTAGTTGCTGTTGTTGTTGTTGTTGTTGTTGTTGGGCCATTTGTTGTAGTTGCGATTGATGTTGCGATTGTTGGGATAATTGTTGCGATTATTGTTGTAATTGCTGTTGTTGTTGTATTGGTGATTCTTATCACCGTCTTCCTCCCACTTTCTTTTGACTTGCTTCACATTGGCCTCTTCAGCAGTCTGTTCTTTAATTCTTTCTTCAATCTGGTTCACTAGTTTGTGAGCCATTCTACATGCCTGTTATATGGAGGCGGGCTCGTGTGAACTTATATCTTCTTGAATTCTTTCCGGTAATCCTTTCACAAACGCGTCGATCTTCTCTTCCTCATCTTCGAATGCTCCCGGACACAATAGGCACAATTCTGTGAATCGTCTTTCATTCGTGGTAATATCAAATCCTTGGGTTCGTAACCCTCTAAGTTCTGTCTTGAGCTTATTGACCTCGGTTCTGGGACGGTACTTCTCGTTCATCAAGTGCTTGAATGCTGACCACGGTAGTGCGTACGCATCATCTTGTCCCACTTGCTCTAGATAGGTATTCCACCATGTTAACGCAGAACCTGTGAAGGTATGCGTAGCATACTTCACTTTGTCCTCTTCAGTACACTTACTTATGGCAAACACCGATTCAACCTTCTCGGTCCACCGTTTCAATCCGATCGGTCCTTCGGTTCCATCAAATTCCAAAGGTTTGCAGGCAGTGAATTCTTTGTAGGTGCATCCTACACGATTTCCTGTACTGCTAGATCCAAGGTTATTGTTGGTATGTAGCGCAGCCTGTACTGCGGCTATGTTTGAAGCTAGAAAAGTACGGAATTCCTCTTCATTCATATTCACGGTGTGTCGAGTAGTCGGTGCCATTTCCTTCAAAATAGTTAAATGGAACAAGTTAATCGTACAGAATATTAAGAGTAGTTAATAGTATTTCGTAGCATAATATGAACTCATTTATAAAAGCTTTTTCTTCATATTAGCGTTTTATAAGTTTAAATTCGGGTAGTACCTACCCGTTAAGTTCATACTTAGTAGCTAATATACAATTCAACTACTACAATTCTATATGAAAAACTGATTATAATAATATTTCGCGTTCAAACTTTTATACAATATTTTACAAACTTACAATACCGCTTATTTTACATAAAGCATGAAATATAGCACACAATAACTTTGATACAAGATAGTTGTGAAGACAATTCTAGCTAGTACACAATTCGTTCAGCAAAGGCAATAAAGACACGTAATTCATACGTCCAGAAACAAGTCATGCATTCTGGTTTTACTAGGACTACTTCCCATCCTTGGTCTTGTGCAACATAACCGTTATGGCTGTTGATAAGACAGCGTGTTGTAACGTCATCAAAGGGACGAGGGTTACGTAATGTCCAACAGTCCCGTAATAATCTAAAAACCTCATTTCTTACCCCAATTACCGACTCCGTCACTTGTGGAAACGTTTTGTTTAATAGTTGTAGCCCGATGTTCTTGTTCTCACTTTGGTGAGAAGCGAACATTACTAATCCGTAAGCATAACATGCTTCTTTATGTTGCATGTTAGCCGCTTTTTCTAAATCACGAAGTCCAATATTCGGATATATTGAGTCAAAATAATTTCTTAACCCGTTGCGTAAAATAGCATTTGGGTTCCCCGCAATATATGCGTCAAAGTAAACACATCGTAACTTATGGGTTTCCCAATGTGATATCCCCCATCTTTCAAACGAAAGTCTCTTATAAACCAAGACATTCTTGGAACGTTCTTCGAATGTCTTACAAACTGATCTCGCCTTAAATAGTTGTGCCGAAGAATTCTGGCCGACTCTAGACAAGATTTCATCAATCATGTCTCCGGGTAGGTCTCTTAAAATATTGGGTTGTCTATCCATTTTGTGTTTTTAAACTGTAAAATAGACAATAGTTAGATTCATAAAAAAAATACTTATTAATACAAGCAATTTTTACATATATCATAAAGCATAAGAACACTATATTACATATATTACACCACACGAATACAACTATCTTATTCCGACTCGCTCGTTTCTTCTTCTTCGGTTTTGGTTCGTTTTGCCAAGTTTCTAGGGATATATGATGTTCCCCTAATACGAGCCGTCGTTGTCCACATTGGTTTAGAAAAACCTGGTGGTTTAGAGGTTCCCGGGTCATTGTTACAACTTAAGGACTTCGGGGGTTGACGATACATATAAAGTTCATCGGGGTTGGAATTAGATTTCTCTATTTTTATGCCCTTTCCCTTATTATTTTCTTTTGACTTTTTAAATTCAGTTGGGGTAATTTCTATAACATCATCGGAATTCTCGTCGGAATCCGATTCATCGGAGAATTGGTAATCCTCCCAATATTTTGCTTCCTTGGCGGAAACACCATTGACCATAATTAACTTTGGTCGGTTGGTTGAGGATTTTCTTTTACTTAACCGTTTTATTATTTCCCCCACCGGTTCTATTTCTTCATCAGGTTCCGATTCTTCTTCCGGTTCCGATTCTTCTTCCGGTTCCGACTCTTCTTCCGGTTCTTCTTCGGGAACTTGTGAATCAGTCCACAAATCATTCCAAGTTACATTTGACTCTTCATTATTATTAGGTGAGTCAATGGAACTTGTTCTAGAGGTAGACATCTATCACATAATATCAAACACGTTAAGAGATTAATATATCACATAATATTCATATGTTAAAAATATATAGTTTCCAACAAAAATGTTAAGCAATCATTTTTAAAGAAAACACGGTCGAAGTCCAGACTCACTAATGCATCCTAACAAACTCGATAAGACACACTAATGCAAATTTTCTGGTTCTCTAAGACCAACGCTCGGATACCAACTGAAATGTCCCGTTCTTATTGATTAAAAACATTCCATATTAATTGATTTCGTTGCGAGGTTTTGACCTCTATATGAGACGTTTTTCAAAGACTGCATTCATTTTTAAAACAAACCATAACCTTTATTTCATAAATAAAGGTTTAAAAAGCTTTACGTAGATTATCAAATAATGATAATCTAAAATATCCTGTTTACACACGACCATTACATAATGGTTTACAATACAAATATGTTACATCGAAATCAGTTTCTTGAATGCAGTTTTTACACAATATCATACAAACATGGACTCCAAATCTTGTCCTTATTTTAGTATGCAACAGCGGAAGCTCTTAATATTCACCTGAGAATAAACATGCTTTAAACGTCAACAAAAATGTTGGTGAGTTATAGGTTTAACCTATATATATCAAATCGTAACAATAGACCACAAGATTTCATATTTCAATACACATCCCATACATAGAGATAAAAATCATTCATATGGTGAACACCTGGTAACCGACAATAACAAGATGCATATATAAGAATATCCCCATCATTCCGGGACACCCTTCGGATATGATATAAATTTCGAAGTACTAAAGCATCCGGTACTTTGGATGGGGTTTGTTAGGCCCAATAGATCTATCTTTAGGATTCGCGTCAATTAGGGTGTCTGTTCCCTAATTCTTAGATTACCAAACTTAATAAAAAGGGGCATATTCGATTTCGATAATTCAACCATAGAATGTAGTTTCACGTACTTGTGTCTATTTTGTAAATCATTTATAAAACCTGCATGTATTCTCATCCCAAAAATATTAGATTTTAAAAGTGGGACTATAACTCACTTTCACAGATTTTTACTTCGTCGGGAAGTAAGACTTGGCCACTGGTTGATTCACGAACCTATAACAATATATACATATATATCAAAGTATGTTCAAAATATATTTACAACACTTTTAATATATTTTGATGTTTTAAGTTTATTAAGTCAGCTGTCCTCGTTAGTAACCTACAACTAGTTGTCCACAGTTAGATGTACAGAAATAAATCGATAAATATTATCTTGAATCAATCCACGACCCAGTGTATACGTATCTCAGTATTGATCACAACTCAAACTATATATATTTTGGAATCAACCTCAACCCTGTATAGCTAACTCCAACATTCACATATAGAGTGTCTATGGTTGTTCCGAAATATATATAGATGTGTCGACATGATAGGTCGAAACATTGTATACGTGTCTATGGTATCTCAAGATTACATAATATACAATACAAGTTGATTAAGTTATGGTTGGAATAGATTTGTTACCAATTTTCACGTAGCTAAAATGAGAAAAATTATCCAATCTTGTTTTTCCCATAACTTCTTCATTTTAAATCCGTTTTGAGTGAATCAAATTGCTATGGTTTCATATTGAACTCTATTTTATGAATCTAAACAGAAAAAGTATAGGTTTATAGTCGGAAAAATAAGTTACAAGTTGTTTTTGTAAAGGTAGTCATTTCAGTCGAAAGAACGACGTCTAGATGACCATTTTAGAAAACATACTTCCACTTTGAGTTTAACCATAATTTTTGGATATAGTTTCATGTTCATAATAAAAATCATTTTCTCAGAATAACAACTTTAAAATCAAAGTTTATCATAGTTTTTAATTAACTAACCCAAAACAGCCCGCGGTGTTACTACGACGGCGTAAATCCGGTTTTACGGTGTTTTTCGTGTTTCCAGGTTTTAAATCATTAAGTTAGCATATCATATAGATATAGAAAATGCGTTTAGTTGATTTTAAAAGTCAAGTTAGAAGGATTAACTTTTGTTTGCGAACAAGTTTAGAATTAACTAAACTATGTTCTAGTGATTACAAGTTTAAACCTTCGAATAAGATAGCTTTATATGTATGAATCGAATGATGTTATGAACATCATTACTACCTTAAGTTCCTTGGATAAACCTACTGGAAAAGAGAAAAATGGATCTAGCTTCAATGGATCCTTGGATGGCTCGAAGTTCTTGAAGCAGAATCATGACACGAAAACAAGTTCAAGTAAGATCATCACTTGAAATAAGATTGTTATAGTTATAGAAATTGAACCAAAGTTTGAATATGATTATTACCTTGTATTAGAATGATAACCTACTGTAAGAAACAAAGAGTTCTTGAGGTTGGATGATCACCTTACAAGATTGGAAGTGAGCTAGCAAACTTGAAAGTATTCTTGATTTTATGAAACTAGAACTTTTGGAATTTATGAAGAACACTTAGAACTTGAAGATAGAACTTGAGAGAGATCAATTAGATGAAGAAAATTGAAGAATGAAAGTGTTTGTAGGTGTTTTTGGTCGTTGGTGTATGGATTAGATATAAAGGATATGTAATTTTGTTTTCATGTAAATAAGTCATGAATGATTACTCATATTTTTGTAATTTTATGAGATATTTCATGCTAGTTGCCAAATGATGGTTCCCACATGTGTTAGGTGACTCACATGGGCTGCTAAGAGCTGATAATTGGAGTGTATATACCAATAGTACATACATCTAAAAGCTGTGTATTGTACGAGTACGAATACGGGTGCATACGAGTAGAATTGTTGATGAAACTGAACGAGGATGTAATTGTAAGCATTTTTGTTAAGTAGAAGTATTTTGATAAGTGTATTGAAGTCTTTCAAAAGTGTATAAATACATATTAAAACACTACATGTATATACATTTTAACTGAGTCGTTAAGTCATCGTTAGTCGTTACATGTAAGTGTTGTTTTGAAACCTTTAGGTTAACGATCTTGTTAGATGTTGTTAACCCAATGTTTATAATATCAAAAGAGATTTTAAATTATTATATTATCATGATATTATGATGTACGAATATCTCCTAATATGATATATATACATTAAATGTCGTTACAACGATAAACGTTACATATATGTCTCGTTTCAAAATCATTAAGTTAGTAGTCTTGTTTTTACATATGTAGTTCATTGTTAATATAATTAATGATATGTTTATTTATCATAATATCATGTTAACTATATATATAACCATATATATGTCATCATATAGTTTTTTACAAGTTTTAACGTTCGTGAATCACCGGTCAACTTGGGTGGTCAATTGTCTATATGAAACCTATTTCAATTAATCAAGTCTTAACAAGTTTGATTGCTTAACATATTGGAAACATTTAATCATGTAAATATCAATCTCAATTAATATATATAAACATGGAAAAGTTTGGGTCACTACAGATGGTCATGCTTAAAGTTGCACCTTGGAAAGGCGTTGTTCGATTTGGTAAACGAGGGAAATTAAATCCAAGGTATATTGGACCATTCAAGATTATTGATCGTGTCGGACCAGTAGCTTACCGACTTGAGTTACCTCAACAACTCGCGGTTGTACATAACACTTTCCACGTCTTGAATTTGAAGAAATGTTTTGCTAAAGAAGATCTCACTATTCCGTTAGATGAAATCCAAATCAACGAAAAACTTCAATTCATCGAAGAACCCGTCGAAATAATGGATCGTGAGGTTAAAAGACTTAAGCAAAATAAGATACCAATTGTTAAGGTTTGATGGAATGCTCGTAGAGGACCCGAGTTCACCTGGGAGCGTGAAGGTCAGATGAAGAAGAAATACCCGCATCTATTTCCAGAAGATTCGTCAACACCTTCAACAGCTTAAAATTTCGGGACGAAATTTATTTAACGGGTAGGTACTGTAGTGACCCGAACTTTTCCATGTTTATATATATTAATTGAGATTGATATTTACATGATTAAATGTTTCCAACATGTTAAGCAATCAAACTTGTTAAGACTTGATTAATTGAAATAGGTTTCATATAGACAATTGACCACCCAAGTTAACCGGTGATTCACGAACGTTAAAACTTGTAAAAACTATATGATGACATATATATGGTTATATATATAATTAACATGATATTATGATAAGTAAAAATATCATTAATTATATTAACAATGAACTACATATGTAGAAACAAGACTACTAACTTAATGATTTTGAAACGAGACATATATGTAACGATTATCGTTGTAACGACATTTAATGTATATATATCATATTAAGAGATATTCGTACATCATAATATCATGATAATATAATAATTTAAAATCTCTTTTGATATTATAAACATTGGGTTAACAACATTTAACAAGATCGTTAACCTAAAGGTTTCAAAACAACATTTACATGTAACGACTAACGATGACTTAACGACTCAGTTAAAATGTATATACATGTAGTGTTTTAATATGTATTCATACACTTTTGAAAGACTTCAAGACACTTATCAAAATACTTCTACTTAACAAAAATGCTTACAATTACATCCTCGTTCAGTTTCATCAACAATTCTACTCGTATGCACCCGTATTCGTACTCGTACAATACACAGCTTTTAGATGCATGTACTATTGGTATATACACTCCAATGATCAGCTCTTAGCAGCCCATGTGAGTCACCTAACACATGTGGGAACCATTATTTGGCAACTAGCATGAAATATCTCATAAAATTACAAAAATATGAGTAATCATTCATGACTTATTTACATGAAAACAAAAAAACATATCCTTTATATCTAATCCATACACCAACGACCAAAAACACCTACAAACACTTTCATTCTTCAATTTTCTTCATCTAATTGATCTCTCTCAAGTTCTATCTTCAAGTTCTAAGTGTTCTTCATAAATTCCAAAAGTTCTAGTTTCATAAAATCAAGAATACTTTCAAGTTTGCTAGCTCACTTCCAATCTTGTAAGGTGATCATCCAACCTCAAGAAATCTTTGTTTCTTACAGTAGGTTATCTTTCTAATACAAGGTAATAATCATATTCAAACTTTGGTTCAATTTCTATAACTATAACAATCTTATTTCAAGTGATGATCTTACTTGAACTTGTTTTCGTGTCATGATTCTACTTCAAGAACTTCGAGCCATCCAAGGATCCGTTGAAGCTAGATCCATTTTTTCTCTTTTCCAGTAGGTTTATCCAAGGAACTTAAGGTAGTAATGATGTTCATAACATCATTCGATTCATACATATAAAGCTATCTTATTCGAAGGTTTAAACTTGTAATCACTAGAACATAGTTTAGTTAATTCTAAACTTGTTCGCAAACAAAAGTTAATCCTTCTAACTTGACTTTTAAAATCAACTAAACACATGTTCTATATCTATATGATATGCTAACTTAATGATTTAAAACCTGGAAACACGAAAAACACCTTAAAACCGGATTTACGCCGTCGTAGTAACACCGCGGGCTGTTTTGGGTTAGTTAATTAAAAACTATGATAAACTTTGATTTAAAATTTGTTATTCTGAGAAAATGATTTTTATTATGAACATGAAAATATATCCAAAAATTATGGTTAAACTCAAAGTGGAAGTATGTTTTCTAAAATGGTCATCTAGACGTCGTTCTTTCGACTGAAATGACTACCTTTACAAAAACGACTTGTAACTTATTTTTCCGACTATAAACCTATAATTTTTCTGTTTAGATTCATAAAATAGAGTTCAATATGAAACCATAGCAATTTGATTCACTCAAAACGGATTTAAAATGAAGAAGTTATGGGTAAAACAAGATTGGATAATTTTTCTCATTTCAGCTACGTGAAAATTGGTAACAAATCTATTCCAACCATAACTTAATCAACTTGTATTGTATATTATGTAATATTGAGATACCATAGACACGTATACAATGTTTCGACCTATCATGTCGACACATCTATATATATTTCGGAACAACCATAGACACTCTATATGTGAATGTTGGAGTTAGCTATACAGGGTTGAGGTTGATTCCAAAATATATATAGTTTGAGTTGTGATCAATACTGAGATACGTATACACTGGGTCGTGGATTGATTCAAGATAATATCTATCGATTTATTTCTGTACATCTAACTGTGGACAACTAGTTGTAGGTTACTAACGAGGACAGCTGACTTAATAAACTTAAAACATCAAAATATATTAAAAATGTTGTAAATATATTTTTAAACATACTTTGATATATATGTATATATTGTTATAGGTTCGTGAATCAACCAGTGGCCAAGTCTTACTTCCCGACGAAGTAAAAATCTGTGAAAGTGAGTTATAGTCCCACTTTTAAAATCTAATATTTTGGGATGAGAATACATGCATGTTTTATAAATGATTTACAAAATAGACACAAGTACGTGAAACTACATTCTATGGTTGAATTATCGAAATCGAATATGCCCCTTTTTATTAAGTCTGGTAATCTAAGAATTAGGGAACAGACACCCTAATTGACGCGAATCCTAAAGATAGATCTATTGGGCTTAACAAACCCCATCCAAAGTACCGGATGCTTTAGTACTTCGAAATTTATATCATATCCGAAGGGTGTCCCGGAATGATGGGGATATTCTTATATATGCATCATGTTAATGTCGGTTACCAGGTGTTCACCATATGAATGATTTTTATCTCTATGTATGGGATGTGTATTGAAATATGAAATCTTGTGGTCTATTATTATGATTTGATATATATAGGTTAAACCTATAACTCACCAACATTTTTGTTGACGTTTTAAGCATGTTTATTCTCAGGTGATTATTAAGAGCTTCCGCTGTCGCATACTTAAATAAGGACGAGATTTGGAGTCCATGCTTGTATGATATTGTGTAAAAACTGCATTCAAGAAACTTATTTTGTTGTAACATATTTGTATTGTAAACCATTATGTAATGGTTGTGTGTAAACAGGATATTTTAGATTATCATTATTTGATAATCTACGTAAAGCTTTTTAAACCTTTATTGATGAAATAAAGGTTATGGTTTGTTTTAAAATGAATGCAGTCTTTGAAAAACGTCTCATATAGAGGTCAAAACCTCGCAACGAAATCAATTAATATGGAACGTTTTTAATCAATAAGAACGGGACATTTCAATATTCGTCTTCGATCATTCAACCATATAATGCAGTTTCAATTACTTGTGTCTATTTCGTAAAACATTTATAAAAATTGCGCATGTATTCTCAGCCCAAAAATATAAAGGGTAAAAAGGAAAATGAAACTCATCTAATGTATTTTGTAGTAAAAATACATAGAACGACATTGAACAAGTATAGGGTTGGCCTCGGATTCACAAACCTATATCATTTGTGTATTTATATTAATACACATAATCGTAATCGAATAAGTTTATATATATAACCTATTAATAATATTATTTTTATATTAAAAATATATTTACATTACATATATTCCTTTTATATAATGAATATTTTGTTATGTTATATGTGTTAAATATATATACATTTATGTATTTCATTTGTTTACCAAAACAGTAGTTCAAGTTATACTAAGTTAATATGAGTAAAAATAATAACATTAACATTAATAATATACTTATTTTAATAATAACTCTATTAGTGATAATAACAATGATACTAATATTAATACTTGTAAAAATATTAACTTTACTGTTATGATATTGATTTTGGTAATTACATAATAATAATACTTGTTTCTTTAAAATAATAATAATTATAAAAATATCCATTTTACTACTAATGTAAATTCTGATAATAAGTTTAATTATAACTATACTAATAATCGTATTATCAATAAAAATGATATTATTACTAATACTTTTGTTGATGATAATGATAATAATACTAACAACTTATAAAAGGATACTAATAATGATATTTAAAATAATAAATTGTATTATGTTCATAATAATGATGATAATAATAATAATAATAATAATAATAATAATAATAATAATAATAATAATAATAATAATAATAATAATAATAATCATAAGTATAATAATAATAATACATATATTATTATTAATATTATTACAATAATACTGAGTAATAATAATAATATTTGTAATATTAACAATTACGAATAATAATTAATACTTGCAATAATAATGATAATAAAAAAAAAAAAAAATAATAATAATAATAATAATAATAATAATAATAATAATAATAATAATAATAATAATAATAATAATAATAATAATAATAATAATAATAAAAGAAATATGAACTACCTTGAAAAGACCCGTCCTAATCCATCTGGACGAAATCTTCAACAGTTGGTCCCATTGCGATGTACTGAACTCTATATGCCATGAATGACTCCATGTAATATCTCTAAATGAGCAAATGCACAGCGAAAGATTTCTTTCATACCTGAGAATAAACATGCTTTCAAGTGTCAACCAAAAGGTTGGTGAGTTCATAAGTTTTTCGTAAACAATAAAATTCATTATTTTGATTGACCACAAGATTTAAATGATGCATGGTACAAATGGGCCCGAATCCTATACCCACCTGTAATGTACAAGCGATATCTTTTAAATACAGTACACCTTTCTCGTGTACGAAATCATTTTTCATAAATTTTAGTAACAGTACACATATCTCGTGTACAAAATCTCATACACATAACCTGTGTATAAAAATCATTCTCTCGATACATAACATTCACTTTGCTTTCATAGCTTGGCTTGGTAACCGACCTTAACATATAATGCGCATAAATAATATCCCCAAAAACAGAACATCTCGTCTGTATAATAATCATATAAACTTCGAAGTACTAAACACCATGCCCACTAGCCCTTCCGTCTAGTGAACATTCTGGGTGGGGGTGTTAAACCCGGTAGCTACCTTTAGGATTAGCGTCAATTAGGCGTGCACTAATTCTCAAAATTAGTGATGTTCCCTAATTCTTAGGTTACCAAACAATAATAATCAGGGGAAAAATATTCATATCAATTGTGGCAATTATCACGTCCACATAATTCAATGGTGGTAATTATCACGTCCACATAATTCATTCGAGGAATGTTTTGCTTGTGTCTATCTTGTCAAACATTTATAAAAACATTTCATGTATTCGCAGTTCAAAATGTATTTCAAAAGCATTTAATAAAACAGTTGTAAAAGTAGCGCATGTATTCTCAGTCCCAAAAACGTAAAGAGTAAAAGGGAATCAAATGAACTCACCATACTGTATTTTGTAGTAAAAAATACATATGACGACATTGAACAAGTATAGGGTTGGCCTCGGATTCATGAACCTATATTAAGTATATATATTAAAACATATAATAGTAATCAAACAAGTTTATATATATTATTAGTAATATATTTGTTATATTAATAATTTATATGTTGTATTAATAAATAAGTTAAATATATTTATTTTATATATTTTAAATAATTAGTATTTATTATTAAACTATCATAATAAATTTACTAATTACTAATATAGTAAATACTATATTAAATATATATTATTAGTTAATATTATCATAATCTTATGATAGAGTTTAAGTCTTGACATGTTTATCTATAAATATTTATCTTTATTATCTTTATATTCATAATTATAATCTTTATATTCTTCAATATTATGTCTATACCATTAGTATCACTATAATTATACTTATTATTCATAATCATCTTCATACATATTAATATTCATGATATTAACATCTTTTATTTTAGAAACTCGGTTTAAATTTACTTTCCATTTGTCATATAAATCAAATTCCAATATATTGTAATTGTAAAATTATGTGTACCAAGAGTTTAAAATCGTATGCGGTTATGGGTTAAAACTATAAATATAAAATACCTTAATGCAATTTTGTAAACTTGACTAAAGTCCAGAGACTAGGTACGTAATTTGTGATATTAGTTTTCACTTGAATTCATTAAATTCATAGGCTCACAAAAACACTATATTATTATAATTGAATTTGTAAAAGAGATCAAACTACAGGGACCAGATGTGTAAACTTTAGAAAGAAAAAAAATCTCAACCCTTTTGTTCCCATTCTCATACGTACAAGCCAAATTTGTTTTTAATATAATAAAAAAAAATTTATTTACTAGCTTGTTTGTAAATTATTGATAATCTAGGGACTATATGTGTAACATTTAAAATCACATCAACTTCATCTTTCTTGATTGGTTGTCTGTTACTTCATGAAACAGAGTATCAATATACTCTTTTAAAGTTTTTTTTTTAAGTTATAATTTTAGACGATGCTCTCATAAATGTTTAATTCATTTTTATAATAATTATAGCAACTATAACTATAGTATGGTGGTATTAAATTTAAGAAGCTTAGGTTGTATTTTATACCTTCGAGTTACACGAGAGTGAAACGAGTGATGGTGGTTGCAGGTTGTAGGTGGTACTTGGTTGAGGTTCTGGTCAAAGATGGTGATGGTTATCGATGAAGATGAATGATGGAGATGGTAAGGTGGCGGATGAAGGTTGTAGATGTGGTGGAAGTGTTGGCGGTTTGTTGTGGTTCTCGTCTGCGAAAACAGCGGTGAAACAAGAACATAAAACAGCAGCCCAACATAAATCACAACTGGCATTTGGCTTTTTAATTATTCGAAGTTGCTGTATGAAAAAGAAGAAAAAAAATATATAAGAAAGGGTGTTCCGTATATGGTGTTGGAAGGTGATCCGGCGAGTATGGTGGTTCCCGGTGATTGAGGGATGGTTGTATGGGTGACGAGTGGCTAAGGTGAAGATGGTGATCATAGAACACGAGTATTAACAGGAAATGGGAATGGTTTGGTAATTCTAAGCCTATAATTATGTATGTATATATCAAGTCATGTAACATTTAATAATTATAATATAAATAATAATTATAATAATATTTAATAGATAACAAGTGGAAAGTAGTACATGAACAAACAGTTAGCAGCCGGCTAATATGGAGTTTAGTTACTGATCGTCTTCACGGACTGTGTACCGTGTGATATTAGTGGCGGATAAAAGTGTTCAGAAAAATCCCATATTTTTAAATTAACTATATTTATTTATTTTGGTCATTACGGTATATAATTCGATTATTAATTATTAAATAAAAATTACATCAACTGTCCCTCTCATTTATGGGTGAAATATAAAAAAATGTTAAAATTTAATAACTAGGTCCTAAATAAATTTTTTAGTAAGTCTAAAATTTGTAGAACTCATTTTCGAATCACCGTTTATTTTAGAATTACATAAGTCTGATTTTAACTTACTTATTATCGATTGAATGACAATTGAGCGTTATCGTTGCTTACAAAATAAATTCAAAACTATATATATTCATTATTTACACATATAGTTATTTTTTAAATAATCGTTATTATATATTATTTTATTTTACATTATAAATTCCAACAATTACATCATATATTATTTCAATTTATATTTTAAATTCATATATTTAAAATATATATGTATCTATTTACAAATAGTGGTTCGTGAATCGTTGAGAACAGTCGAAGGATAAATGTATACATGAAAACAATTCAAAATTTTTGAGACTTATCTAACAGACTTTGCTTATCGTGTCGGAAACATTTAAAGATTAAGTTTAAATTTGGTCGGAAATTCCCGGGTCGTCACAGTACCTACCCGTTAAAGAAATTTCGTCCCGAAATTTGAGTGACGTGGTCATGGCTAACAATAAAATTACTTTTCATGACGAATATGAGTTGATAAATGGAGTTTTATGATCATTGACTTATATAGATAAAACTATTCGATTAGGTGAAGCGTACGAATGGAGCTGTCACAACAGATTGAGATAGAGATTTAACTTTTGACGTAGTCACGTTTGAATTTTCGGAATTCAAGGGATTTAAAGAAAATCTTGGAAACCTATAAGATCTGATTCTTCGGGGTATATGAAAATTAAGATCTCTTATAATTAGATGTGATGATCTGCCTTGATTGCTCTGTCTGATATTTCCATTATAAATTTACCTTTTCCGCTCCATTAGTTTTTACCACTTCTATATCTTCTTTCCCAGTTCATATATCAAAAGATTATAATAATGCTTAATCCGGTTCTAATCCTTATTCTACTTCTGACTATCGCAATGATTGTCCTTCTTTTCCAATTTCCACCGGAAGAATCTGTTTATTTTTACTATGCTCTAGTGATTATTGTATTTATAATCCTCCCGTGTCTTTATATTGCTATACGCACTGATATCCACGGTTGTGAAATTTCGGTGTTGTTGTCGAGTTTTATATATTCCCTTATGTTTCGGAGCTCTTTGCCTTTTTATTCTCTTCTCGACCTCTAGTGAAGCGAGTAATGGTCCAGAATTCGTAGATATAGAGTTTCGGATGATTATAATGTTCTAAGCAGGAAAGAACGTAATAGCACGATTTGATTTGGTAAATTACCAGAATCACAGAGGATAGAATTATCAAGAATATATTTTTCTTGATATGTTCGGAGGTTAAGTAGAATGAAAGAGTTATGTAACATGACACATGATGACGGTATGATCTACTGTGAACCATCATCACATTTCATTAGAAACTTAGCATGACTTACTGTAATATAATCACGTTGGCCAGGCGTCATTATATTATACTATCACATGCTTCAATTCCCAACACTTCTCCACAATTCATTCATAATTTATAATTAGATTTTACAAAAGTTTCCAATATTATGGAATACAGAAAGCATGAAGAGGTAGATAATTTCAGACAAAAATATTTATGAAAATATCTTCAGAAATATCGAAGATATTTATGATGATATTTTGAAATTTCTAAGTTCGAAAATTGATGAAGAAAAATTTTTCGCAAGATTTTTTACATGACTTTGGAACAAGATATTCTTTAAAGATTTTGACGGATCCAGAATTACCTGGATTCTTTGATTATAGGGTTCGGTCCTTATATTTGTCCTTGGTCTCCTTCATGGTTGACTCAATCCGTTTTTCAGCACCAAATTTTCTATCGAGCGTTCCCAACACTCCATTCTTTATCATCAAACTCTTGGCCATTTATGTAGTGACCAGAACTTTTCCATGTTTATATATATTAATTTAGATTGATATTTACATGATTAAATGTTTCCAACATGTTAAGCAATCAAACTTGTTAAGACTTGATTAATTGAAATATGTTTCATATAGACAATTGACCACCCAAGTTGACCGGTGATTCACGAATGTTAAAACTTGTAAAAACTATATGATGACATATATATATATATAGATATATATATAGTTAACATGATACTATGATAAGTAAACATATCATTAAGTATATTAACAATGAATTACATATGTAAAAACAAGACTACTAACTTAATGATTTTTAAACGAGACATATATGTAACGATTAACGTTGTAAAGACATTTAATGTATATGTATCATATTAAGAGATATTCAAACATGATAATATCATGATAATATAATAATTTAAAATCTCATTTGATATTATAAACATTGGGTTAACAACATTTAACAAGATCGTTAACCTAAAGGTTTCAAAACAACACTTACATGTAACGACTAACGATTACTTAACGACTCAGTTAAAATGTATATACATGTAGTGTTTTAATATGTATTTATACACTTTTGAAAGACTTCAATACACTTATCAAAATACTTCTACTTAACAAAAATGCTTACAAATACATCCTCGTTCAGTTTCATCAACAATTCTACTCGTATGCACCCGTATTCGTACTCATACAATACACAGCTTTTAGATGTATGTACTATTGGTATATACACTCCAATGATCAGCTCGTAGCAGCCCATGTGAGTCACCTAACACATGTGGGAACCATCATTTGGAAACTAGCATGAAATATCTCATAAAATTACAAAAATATGAGTAATCATTCATGACTTATTTACATGAAAACAAAATTACATATCCTTTATATCTAATCCATACACCAATGAACAAAAACACCTACAAACACTTTCATTCTTCAATTTTCTTCATCTAATTGATCACTCTCAAGTTCTATCTTCAAGTTCTAAGTGTTCTTCATATATTCTACAAGTTCTAGTTACATAAAATCAAGAATACTTTCAAGTTTGTAGCTCACTTCCAATCTTGTAAGGTGATCATCCAACCTAAAGAAATCTTTGTTTCTTACAGTAGGTTATCATTCTAATACAAGATAATAATCATATTCAAACTTTGGTTCAATTTCTATAACTATAACAATCTTATTTCAAGTGATGATCTTACTTGAACTTGTTTTCGTGTCATGATTCTGCTTCAAGAACTTCGAGCCATCCAAGGATCCGTTGAAGCTAGATCCATTTTTCTCTTTTCCAGTAGGTTTATCCAAGGAACTTAAGGTAGTAATGATGTTCATAACATCATTCGATTCATACATATAAAGCTATCTTATTCGAAGGTTTAAACTTGTAATCACTAGAACATAGTTTAGTTAATTCTAAACTTGTTCGCAAACAAAAGTTAATCCTTCTAACTTGACTTTTAAAATCAACTAAACACATGTTATATATCTATATGATATGCTAACTTAATGATTTAAAACCTGGAAACACGAAAAACACCGTAAAACCGGATTTACGCCGTCGTAGTAACACCGCGGGCTGTTTTGGGTTAGTTAATTAAAAACTATGATAAACTTTGATTTAAAAGTTGTTATTCTGAGAAAATGATTGTTATTATGAATACGAAACTATATCCAAAAATTATGGTTAAACTCAAAGTAGAAGTATGTTTTCTAAAATGGTCATCTAGACGTCGTTCTTTCGACTGAAATGACTACCTTTACAAAAACGACTTGTAACTTATTTTTCCGACTATAAACCTATACATTTTCTGTTTAGATTCATAAAATAGAGTTCAATATGAAACCATAGCAATTTGATTCACTCAAAACGGATTTAAAATGAAGAAGTTATGGGTAAAACAAGATTGGATAATTTTTCTCATTTTAGCTACGTGAAAATTGGTAACAAATATATTCCAACCATAACTTAATCAACTTGTATTGTATATTATGTAATCTTGAGATACCATAGACACGTATACAATGTTTCGACCTATCATGTCGACACATCTATATATATTTCGGAACAACCATAGACACTATATATGTGAATGTTGGAGTTAGCTATACAGGGTTGAGGTTGATTCCAAAATATATATAGTTTGAGTTGTGATCAATACTGAGATACGTATACACTGGGTCGTGGATTGATTCAAGATAATATTTATCGATTTATTTCTGTACATCTAACTGTGGACAACTAGTTGTAGGTTACTAACGAGGACAACTGACTTAATAAACTTAAAACATCAAAATATATTAAAAGTGTTGTAAATATATTTTGAACATACTTTGATATATATGTATATATTGTTATAGGTTCGTGAATCAACCAGTGGCCAAGTCTTACTTCCCGACGAAGTAAAAATCTGTGAAAGTGAGTTATAGTCCCACATTTAAAATCTAATATTTTTGGAATGAGAATGTCATAACCCGTCCTTAACCATAAGAACGTGTTAGATAACGTATGATTTCATTGCGAGGTATTGACCTCTATATGCGACATTTTTAAAAAGGAAAACTGCATATATTATACATTACAAACCAAACCATTATTTTTGTACAAGCTTTAGACAATAAAAAGATGATTATCGTTTAACGATAATCTTCGACTTACAAACTTTACAAATGATAATAACAACACGATTTCTAGCATATTTTACAACACACGTCCTCGGATATGCAGTTTTATTTTTGACACAAATATGAGTACGCATGATCCTGCTTAGATTCAACATAATGCAGCGGAAGCTTTAATTATCACCTGAGAATAAACATGTTTAAAAACGTCAACATAAAGTTGGTGAGATATAGGTTTAGTGCGCAGCAATATATATATATAGACCACAAGATTTCGTATATAAACATTTCAATAAAAATATTCTAAGTGGTTGAGCACTTGGTAACCATACTTAACATTTTCACGTCGCATATTCCCTTTAATATGAAATCTTACTACACCGTACCAAGTGTAGTCACAAAACGAAGTACTGTGCAACCGTTGAATACTGGTCGTCCAGTCCGGTTGGGGTTGTCAGGCCCGATAGATCTATCAACAGGATTCGCGTTTACAATACCGCTGTAAATATTAGTTACCAAGCTACAGGGAAGTATGCCAGTGGTACAACTCAACGTAGAACATATTTTTCAGTTACTTGTGTCCATTATCGTAAAACATAAAATACATGTATTCTCATCCCGAAATATTTAGAGTTTAAAAGTGGGACTATATACTCACTCTTGTCTTGATGATATATATATTTTGACTCGGTCTTCCGGTTGATATCACGAACCTATCCATATATAATATATCAATATGTTTTCATTTTAAAACAAACGTTATATATATATATACTTGTTATACTTTTAATATTTTGAATATTTCCTTAGTCCGTAGTTAGCATTCCGATGTTAGTAATTCAATTTTTAATGGTTCATTTTTAGATGTTTAATATACCCGCAATAAACAAAACCCCCAACGAAATAAATAAAACCCCATCGTATATGTATTGGTCGAGATTAATCTTGACCCATGGTACCGGTGTTGTCAAATGACGTGTTGCGTACATAAAGTACCGGTGTTGTCAAATGACGTGTTGCGTACAATCATGGGATCTTATGATTAATCTTCTCGTGTTGTTTACGGGTGATCCTGAACCATATGAAATTGAATTATGAGTACATATATATAAAATATCATGTTATCTTAGAAGTATGTGATTTTATGTAAATTTTTCCAATGAATCCCGAAGTCATTTAAGTCTTGGATAACCAATTTTGTTTCGGTCATAGTTTCTTCGTTACAAGTCCGTTTTCGTTGATTCAAATTGCCATCTTCTTGGATCGAGTTCTTCTTTAAGACTATGAACTGTAAATACCTTAGTTTGTATTCAAAATCATACGGCATAAGTGAAAGTTTAGTGAAACATATGAAGTTAAACATTTTTGTTACAACAAAATCATTTAATGACCATTTTTCCAAAAATACTTATACTTTGAAAAACCAAGTTTTACCTTGTTAAATTAACATATAAATAAGTTATATTACATGTCTTGAAGTATTTTAATAGTTAAGTTAGAAGGATCTATTTAGTTTGCAAACAAGTTTGAAAACATTCAAACTATGTTCTTGTTGTTAAACTTGTATACCACAAAATATGATAGCTATATATATATGAATCGAATAAGGTTATGAACATAGATTCTACCTCAAGTTCCTTGGATGAAGTTGCTGTAAAAGAGAAGTAAGAAGCTAGAATCAAAAGGGTGATAGAAGTGGATGAAAGATTGGAAGTAAGTTGGTGTTCTTGGAGGGTTTTCTTGAAGTGTTGTTGTATGGTTTTCTTATGGTGATTTAAGTAAGGTTTTTGAAGCTAGATCTTCTTGGTAAGTTACTGAATGTTTATGGTGTTTAATGTTCTTGAGAGTGTAGGTGTTTTTAGCTAAAGACTTGAAGTAAAAATGGATCAAAATCTTGAAATGCATGCATGTATTTAAGGTGGTGGTGGTGTGATCATGGGGGGGACAAAAACAAAATTTCTACTTGTATTTTTGTATAATTATTGAAGCTAGATGTCAAAAAGAAGTTCCCTCTTGATGAGGGCAAGTATAGGAGCTGATTAGGTGGTGATTTGATGTGTATATACGAATAGTAAATACGTATAGAAGCTAGGTATAATACGAGTACAAATACTCTAAATATACGTATAGAAATTTTGTGAAAAATGGAATGAGGATTCAAATATAGCTATCTTTTGTGAATACACTTATATGGTTTTATGTATTTAAGTCTTTAAAAGTGATTAAATACATTACTTATACAATATATGTATAACATTATAAGTCTTAAGTATTTATGTCAAATAACGTTACGTATAGTTATCGTTTTGAAAACTTAAGTTAGTAGTTTCAAAATACACATATAACTTGTTGTTATTAATACAAAATGAGATATTAAAACATTTATTAATCATGTTAAATATGTATATATACATTTATATACACAAACGTATAATTATCATATATTGTATAGTTCGTGATATCATCGGTCAAACTAGACGGTCAAACGTTGTGTAAAACTCTTTTCGGAAATATCAGTCTCGACAATTTGGATTGCTTATCATGTTGGCAAGGTTTAATTTATGTAAATATTAATCTTATAAGTATAGTATGATCGAAAAAGTGCGGGTCGTTACAGAGAATACATGCAAGTTTTATAAATGATTTACAAAATAGACACAAGTACGTGAAACTACATTCTATGGTTGAATTATCGAAATCGAATATGCCCCTTTTTATTAAGTCTGGTAATCTAAGAATTAGGGAACAGACACCCTAATTGACGCGAATCCTAAAGATAGATCTATTGGGCCTAAAAAACCCCATCCAAAGTACCAGATGCTTTAGTACTTCAAAATTTATATCATATCCAAAGGGTGTCCCGGAATGATGGGGATATTCTTATTTATGCATCTTGTTAATGTCGGTTACCAGGTGTTCACCATATGAATGATTTTTATCTCTATGTATGGGATGTGTATTGAAATATGAAATCTTGTGGTCTATTATTATGATTTGATATATATAGGTTAAACCTATAACTCACCAACATTTTTGTTGACGTTTTAAGCATGTTTATTCTCAGGTGATTATTAAGAGCTTCCGCTATCGCATACTTAAATAAGGACGAGATTTGGAGTCCATGCTTGTATGATATTGTGTAAAAACTGCATTCAAGAAACTTATTTTGTTGTAACATATTTGTATTGTAAACCATTATGTAATGGTCGTGTGTAAACAGGATATTTTAGATTATCATTATTTGATAATCTACGTAAAGCTTTTTAAACCTTTATTGATAAAATAAAGGTTATGGTTTGTTTTAAAATGAATGAAGTCTTTGAAAAATGTCTCATATAGAGGTCAAAACCTCGCAAAGAAATCAATTAATATGGAACGTTTTTAATCAATAAGAACGGGACATTTCAATTTAGGCCATCTACAATTTTACTGTTTCGTCTGCATTTAATACAGCCATATCTGAATCGTCGGTTATCAATCCGAGGTGGTTTTAGGAGAATTGTATTTTTAGATGATTAAACGCTGATGGTAATATGGTGGAATATGAAAGGTTCTCTGGCAACAATGAAAGAGCACGCATATATCTCAAGGTTATAATAAGGTTGTTTCGAACGAAAAGTTTGCTGGAGCTATGACAAAATTAGCTACTTTGAAAGGGATTACCATGTTATTTTGGGTAATAATAACACTAAGGAATTAGCACAACAGCGTGTTAAACGTTTACTCAGTTTCCGAGAGTTTTTTTTTTCCAGGTGCATAACTATATGCATAAGTCTTTCCTTCCGTAGATGAAGTGCGGTTGGTTCATCCTTTCGATTGAGGTGTTTTCAAGAATCATGAAAGGTTTGAGCGTAGATTGTAATTGTCAAGATACAGAGGTTTAAGATGAAATCAAGTGGCAAACTTGAAGAATTATTTAGTTTCATATGTTATAATTAATATTTTAATTCATTTTAATTGTCCAATGTTCGTAGTCTACAGTTAATAGTCCACAGTTAGTAATTCAATAATTCATATAAAGTTTAATATATAATATTCGAATTAATTAATACGTGTTGTGACCCGTGTACATGTCTCAGACTCGATCACAACTCAAAGTATATATATTATTATAGAATCAACCTCAACTCTGTATAGCTAACTCAAGCATTACCGCATATAGAGTGTCCATGGTTATTCAAAATAATATATATACATGCATCGATATGATATGTCAAAACCTTGTATACGTGTCCCGATATTTATAGTGCGGAAAATAAATAACAGAAATTAAATGACGATAAATAAAATTGCGAGAATTAAAATTGTGATAAATAAATTACGATAAATAAAATGTAATAAGGAATTAACAGTTAGCTAGGAACAGTTAGCTAGAATTTTGTTAGCGTGGATTCTTAACAAAATTTCTCATAGTTAATTTGTTTGTTTCTAACAAATTTTATTTTGTCAAATGTTTTCTTCATTATGCCACTTGTTGAATTCTGATAGGTCAAAATCCAAATATGAATTTGAATGAAAATGGTTATTCTGTGGTGAACGGATTCGTATAGCTGTGGGTGTAAGTAGGATAGTAAATGACTGTTGAATCAGATTGAAAGAATGTACAGTGTAACTTATTAATGTGAAATTTAAATATTTCCTCGGGTATTACCTACCCGTTAAAATATTTTCACCATTAACAGTTTGTACAACAGAATTACATCTTTATGAAAATATATGAACGTATTTTTTTTTCAGATGTAATATAGATTTAATGAGTTAATATTATATTAATCTCATTTGATTTACGGTTGAAACTAGAAATGAATAATCCCTAAAACTTTAGAGATTACATAATCATTGCGGAATATTTCTTTAACGTAAATGAATTTATGAATTAATACTCCATCATTCATTATTATTGGTGATAACTCCTAAATTATACATATTTTTAGACACATTTTTAGGAGTTATCTTGAAATTTTAAGATTATTTTAAGTATTTTAACTTACAAATATGGAAAAAAAAATTAAGAAAAATGTATTTTAACGTTATCAAGCATAATTTATATGATTTTAGTCAATATTATGAACTTTCGATACTTTAATGGATTATAATTGATTTCAGATTTTTTTGGAGTATCGATAACTTTTTGGAGCTAAATAAAGAATATAGTAAAAAAAATAGAGATATTTTTGGCTGGACAGAAAAATAAATTATTGTTGAACTGTTGCAAAAGAAGTCCAGTTGACACATGTTTGGGTCAGAATTTAAATGTGTGGATTGAAGATAGATGGATATTAAATTACTTGATGCCGTAATTAGTTAAACGACCTACTCTTTAAATTTTTGGGCAACAAGTTCACTCCTCATATAAATACAATTACAATGAGAAAATAATACAAGAGGTTCAGTGGGGCTGTGCAGCCGTAGACCCTATCTTAGGGCTGCCTTCGGCCGGCGCAAACAAAATTTTTTTTTTTTTTTAAAGTTGGCGTAGGTGGGAAGTGGGGACAACCCTTTGTGACTTTCTGTCGACAAGGAAAAAAACAGAAGGTTTGTTGTTTATGGGACAAAATTTGGGCCCACCCCCTTGTTAATTCATATGACAATTTTGACTTACCTTTCTAACTTATGAATTGAATTTACAGTATATATATGACTCCGTATATTAATTACATTTTTTAATACGTTTTTAGTATTTACTCCATATCTTTTTACTTTTTTTTTCCTTTAAGTAAATTATGAAAATTACTTTTTTTTTCTTCTGCTTTTATACAAATTAAAAATTTTATTTATAAAAAATATAAAACTAATAATTAACAATAATAAAAATTTTTACGTTAGTTCTCTAATAAAAAAAATTTACGAAAGAAGATTAACAATTTGCATGTCTAAGTCGCATGTAGATATCTTGTTGATTTTTATACGACCAATCCCATTCAACGTCATATTTATATGTCTTCTACTGTGGGTGTATTGTAGGTATCGGATAATGTCCTTGTTCTTGTAGAGTTTATAGCATAAAAATATAAAATTTTTAAATTATACTGATCAAGCATGGATTAGATTCAAGAGGTTCGGTTCACACCTATCAACAAAGATAGAGATTTAATATATTATTCTTTGTTGCATTTTAAAAGAAAATTTTTAATTTATAAATAATATAGTAAATAGGAACTTGCGAGCATAGTCCAACGGTTCACCCAATGTCTTTTGAGTCATGGGATAGACAGAAATATGAGTTCGATCCTTAAGGATGTGATGATTTTCTTTAAAACAATTGAACACCATTAATGGCGGTATATATTGACCCTATAGGAAGGTTTTACATGATTCTATCACAGACCTCTACCCGGAACACTACCCGAATGGATGTGTTTGCGGGTACCATCGATTGGGTTCAGGTTTTTGCCCGGACGTGTGTGTTACGTGCAAATGATGATGGTCGTTAAAATAAAGGATCTAAAAAAAATATTTGTTTTTAAAAAAATACAATAAATAAAATAAATTACTCCGTTAATAAGGAAAAAGAAAGGAGTCTTCTTTGAATAAACTCCCAGCTTTTCGAAATAAAAGAAAATATTTGGTATTTTATTGTCTTGAATAAAGTAATTGGGTGTAGGGAAGAAAGTGGATTGGTGGATGAAAATATAAATAATAATAATAATTTCAAATAAATCATATACTTAATTCTTAATTGGAGTGATGGGAATTTTTTTTTTTTTTTTTTTTTTTTAAGATTAGATTCCTTGATGATTAATTTTTGTCAATTGAAAGGATAAAAAGAGGGTTGGGCCCACTTTATGCATGGCCACGTGGGAGAAGAAGCAAGAAGGAGGTTAATTATGTTTACCCTTTTATTATTTTACTCATACAGTGAATATTCATTCGAACAGTAATTTGTCACCAATTTAATTATGTGATGGGAATTCTAAATAGACCCTCTACTAGCTTACATCTTACCCCCTTGCCACTTGTCATATTACCTAATTCTCCATCATTCGTTCAATTCAAATTGAATTTAATTTTAATGGTATTTCTTTAAAAAAAAAATTAAACAAGCGTCTAAAATTTGAATTTTTTTTATTTTTTTAAATAGATTATAGGATAAATACATAATTTACATATGTATATATAATACCAAAATCTCATAAATTATGGTGGAATTTTCGAAAGATGTCAGACAAAGTTTACTGTAATAGATTTACTAAGATATGAATTTGTCTATACACCATCTATGCAATAATTGCAATAAGACGTGTCGAGACTGAAAATGATAGGTAGATATTTTTCGACAAATGGTGGTAAGCGAAAACTTTTGACATGCAGACCAGGTTCAAGTCTAGACTCATTAATATAACCTAACAACTACTAGGTCGAAGTCCAGACTCACTAATGCATCCTAACAACTACCTGTTAGACACACTAATGCAAGACCTGGTTCGCTACGACCACCGCTCTGATACCAACTGAAACGACCCGTCCTAATCCACCTGGACGAAATCTTCAACAGTTGGTCCCATTGCGAGGTACTGAACTCTATATGCCATGAACGATTCCATGTAATATCTCTAAATGAGCAAATGCACAGCGGAAGATTTCTTTCATACCTGAGAATAAACATGCTTTCAAGTGTCAACCAAAAGGTTGGTGAGTTCATAAGTTTTTCGTAAACAATAAAATTCATTATTTTGATAGACCACAAGATTTAAATGATGCATGGTACAAATGGGCCCAAATCCTATACCCACCTTTAATGTACATGCGATATCTTTTAAATACAGTACACCTTTCTCGTGTACGAAATCATTTTTCATAAATTTTAGTAACCGTACACATATCTAGTGTACAAAATCTCATACACATAACCTGTGTATAAAAATCATTCTCTCGATACATAACATTCACTTTGCTTTCATAGCTTGGCTTGGTAACCGACCTTAACATATAATGCGCATAAATAATATCCCTAAAAACAGAACATCTCGTCTGTATAATAATCATATAAACTTCGAAGTACTACACACCACGCCCACTAGCCCTTCCGTCTAATGAACATTCTGGGTGGGGGTGTTAAACCCGGTAGCTTGTAGTGACCCGAACTTTTCCATGTTTATATATATTAATTGAGATTGATATTTACATGATTAAATGTTTCCAACATGTTAAGCAATCAAACTTGTTAAGACTTGATTAATTGAAATATGTTTCATATAGACAATTGACCACCCAAGTTGACCGGTGATTCACGAACGTTAAAACTTGTAAAAACTATATGATGACATATATATGGATATATATATAGTTAACATGATACTATGATAAGTAAACATATCATTAAGTATATTAACAATGAACTACATATGTAAAAACAAGACTACTAGCTTAATGATTTTTAAACGAGACATATATGTAACGATTATCGTTGTAAAGACATTTAATGTATATATATCATATTAAGAGATATTCATACATGATAATATCATGATAATATAATAATTTAAAATCTTATTTGATATTATAAACATTGGGTTAACAACATTTAACAAGATCGTTAACCTAAAGGTTTCAAAACAACACTTACATGTAACGACTAACGATGACTTACCGACTCAATTAAAATGTATATACATGTAGTGTTTTAATATGTATTTATATACTTTTGAAAGAATTCAATACACTTATCAAAATACTTCTACTTAACAAAAATGCTTACAATTACATCCTCGTTCAGTTTCATCAACAATTCTACTCGTATGCACCCGTATTCGTACTCGTACAATGCACAGCTTTTAGATGTATGTACTATTGGTATATACACTCCAATGATCAGCTCTTAGCAGCCCATGTGAGTCACCTAACACATGTGGGAACCATCATTTGGCAACTAGCATGAAATATCTCATAAAATTACAAAAATATGAGTAATCATTCATGACTTATTTACATGAAAACAAAATTACATATCCTTTATATCTAATCCATACACCAACGACCAAAAACACCTACAAACACTTTCATTCTTCAATTTTCTTCATCTAATTGATCTCTCTCAAGTTCTATCTTCAAGTTCTAAGTGTTCTTCATATATTCTACAAGTTCTAGTTACATAAAATCAAAAATACTTTCAAGTTTGCTAGCTCACTTCCAATCTTGTAAGGTGATCATCCAACCTCAAGAAATCTTTGTTTATTACAGTAGGTTATCATTCTAATACAAGGTAATAATCATATTCAAACTTTGGTTCAATTTCTATAACTATAACAATCTTATTTCAAGTGATGATCTTACTTGAACTTGTTTTCGTGTCATGATTCTGCTTCAAGAACTTCGAACCATCCAAGGATCCGTTGAAGCTAGATCCATTTTTCACTTTTCTAGTAGGTTTATTCAAGGAACTTAAGGTAGTAATGATGTTCATAACATCATTCGATTCATACATATAAAGCTATCTTATTCGAAGGTTTAAACTTGTAATCACTAGAACATAGTTTAGTTAATTCTAAACTTGTTCGCAAACAAAAGTTAATCCTTCTAACTTGACTTTTAAAATCAACTAAACACATGTTCTATATCTATATGATATGCTAACTTAATGATTTAAAACCTGGAAACACGAAAAACACCGTAAAACCGGATTTACGCCGTCGTAGTAACACCGCGGGCTGTTTTGGGTTAGTTAATTAAAAACTATGATAAAATTTGATTTAAAAGTTGTTATTATGAGAAAATGATTTTTATTATGAACATGAAACTATATCCAAAAATTATGGTTAAACTCAAAGTGGAAGTATGTTTTCTAAAATGGTCATCTAGACGTCGTTCTTTCGACTGAAATGACTACCTTTACAAAAACGACTTGTAACTTATTTTTCCGACTATAAACCTATACTTTTTCTGTTTAGATTCATAAAATAGAGTTCAATATGAAACCATAGCAATTTGATTCACTCAAAACGGATTTAAAATGAAGAAGTTATGGGTAAAACAAGATTGGATAATTTTTCTCATTTTAGCTACGTGAAAATTGGTAACAAATCTATTCCAACCATAACTTAATCAACTTGTATTGTATATTATGTAATCTTGAGATACCATAGACACGTATACAATGTTTCGACCTATCATGTCGACACATCTATATATATTTCGGAACAACCATAGACACTCTATATGTGAATGTTGGAGTTAGCTATACAGGGTTGAGGTTGATTCCAAAATATATATAGTTTGAGTTGTGATCAATACTGAGATACGTATATACTGGGTCGTGGATTGATTCAAGATAATATTTATCGATTTATTTCTGTACATCTAACTGTGGACAACTAGTTGTAGGTTACTAACGAGGACAGCTCACTTAATAAACTTAAAACATCAAAATATATTAAAAGTGTTGTAAATATATTTTGAACATACTTTGATATATATGTATATATTGTTATAGGTTCGTGAATCAACAAGTGGCCAAGTCTTACTTCCCGACGAAGTAAAAATCTGTGAAAGTGAGTTATAGTCCCACTTTTAAAATCTAATATTTTTGGGATGAGAATACATGCAGGTTTTATAAATGATTTACAAAATAGACACAAGTACGTGAAACTACATTCTATGGTTGAATTATCGAAATCGAATATGCCCCTTTTTATTTAGTCTGGTAATCTAAGAATTAGGGAACAGACACCCTAATTGACGCGAATCCTAAAGATAGATCTATTGGGCCTAACAAACCCCATCCAAAGTACCGGATGCTTTAGTACTTCGAAATTTATATCATATCCGAAGGGTGTCCCGGAATGATGGGGATATTCTTATATATGCATCTTGTTAATGTCGGTTACCAGGTGTTCACCATATGAATGATTTTTATCTCTATGTATGGGATGTGTATTGAAATATGAAATCTTGTGGTCTATTATTATGATTTGATATATATAGGTTAAACCTATAACTCACCAACATTTTTGTTAACGTTTTAAGCATATTTATTCTCAGGTGATTATTAAGAGCTTCCGCTGTCGCATACTTAAATAAGGACGAGATTTGGAGTCCATGCTTGTATGATATTGTGTAAAAACTGCATTCAAGAAACTTATTTTGTTGTAACATATTTGTATTGTAAGCCATTATGTAATGGTCGTGTGTAAACAGGATATTTTAGATTATCATTATTTGATAATCTACGTAAAGCTTTTTAAACCTTTATTGATGAAATAAAGGTTATGGTTTGTTTTAAAATGAATGCAGTCTTTGAAAAACGTCTCATATAGAGGTCAAAACCTCCCAACGAAATCAATTAATATGGAACGTTTTTAATCAATAAGAACGGGACATTTCAGTTGGTATCCGAGCGTTGGTCTTAGAGAACCAGAAATTTGCATTAGTGTGTCTTATCGAGTTTGTTAGGATGCATTAGTGAGTCTGGACTTCGACCGTGTTTTCTTTAAAAATGATTGCTTAACATTTTTGTTGGAAACTATATATTATTAACATGTATATATTATGTGATATATTAATCTCTTAACGCGTTTGATATTATGTGATAGATGTCTACCTCTAGAACAAGTCCCATTGACTCACCTAATAATAATGAAGAGTCAAATGTAAATTGGAATGATTCGTGGACTGATTCACAAGTTCCCAAAGAGGAACCGGAAGAAGAGTCGAACCGGAAGAAGAATCGGAACCGGAAGAAGAATCGGAACCGGATGAAGAAATAGAACCGGTGGGGGAAATAATAAAACGGTTAAGTAAAAGAAAATCCTCAACCAACCGATCAAGGTTAATTATGGTCAATGGTGTTTCCGTCAAGGAAGCAAAATATTGGGAGGATTACCAATTCTCCGATGAATCGGATTCCGACGAGAATTCCGATGATGTTATAGAAATTACCCCAACTGAATTTAAAAAGGCAAAAGAAAAAAATAAGGGAAAGGGAATAAAAATAGAGAAATCTAATTCCAACCCCGATGAACTTTATATGTATCGTCAACCCCCGAAGTCCTTAAGTTGTAACAATGACCCGGGAACCTCTAAACCACCAGGTTTTTCTAAACCAATGTGGAAAACGACGGCTCGTATTAGGGGAACATCATATATCCCTAGAAACTTGGCAAAACGAACCAAAACCGAAGAAGAAGAAACAAGCGAGTCGGAATAAGATAGTTGTATTCGTGTGGTGTAATATATCTAATATAGTGTGCTTATGCTTTATGATATATGTAAAAATTGCTTGTATTAATAAGTATTTTTTTTTTTATGAATCTAACTCTTGTCTATTTTACAGTATAAAAACACAAAATGGATAGACAACCCAATATTTTAAGAGACCTACCCGGAGACATGATTGATGAAATCTTGTCTAGAGTCGGTCAGAATTCTTCGGCACAACTATTTAAGGCGAGATCAGTTTGTAAGACTTTCGTTCGAAAGATGGGGGATATCACATTGGGAAATCCATAAGTTACGATGTGTTTACTTTGACGCATATATTGCGCGGAATCCAAATGCTATTTTACGCAATGGGTTAAGAAATTATTTTGACTCAATATATCTGAATATTAGACTTCGTGATTTAGAAAAAGTGGCTAACATGCAACATAAAGAAGCATGTTATGCTTACGGATTAGTAATGTTCGCTTCTCACCAAAGTGAGAACAAGAACATCGGGCTACAACTATTAAACAAAACGTTTCCACAAGTGACGGAGTCGGTAATTGGGGTAAGAAATGAGGTTTTTAGATTGTTACGGGACTGTTGGACATTACGTAACCCTCGTCCCTTTGACGACGTTACAACACGCTGTCTTATCAACGGCCATAACGGTTATGTTCCACAAGACCAAGGATGGGAAGTAATCCTAGTAAAACCAGAATGCATGACTTGTTTCTGGACGTATGAATTACGTGTCTTTATTGACTTTGCTGAACGACTTGTGTACTAGCTAGAATTATCTTCACAACCATCTTGTATCAAATTTATTGTGTGCTATATTTCATGCTATATGTAAAATAAGTGGTATTGTAAGTTTGTAAAATATTGTGTAAAAGTTTGAACGCGAAATATTATTATAATCAGTTTTTCATATAGAATTGTAGTAGTTGAATTGTATATTAGCTACTAAGTATGAACTTAACGGGTAGGTACTACCCGAATTTAAACTTATAAAACGCTAATATGAAGAAAAAGCTTTTATAAATGAGTTCATATTATGCTACGAAATACTATTAACTACTCTTAATATTCTGTATGATTAACTTGTTCCATTTGACTATTTTGAAGGAAATGGCACCAACTACTCGACACACTGTGAATATGAATGAAGAGGAATTCCGTACTTTTCTAGCTTCAAACATAGCCGCAGTACAGGCTGCGCTACATACCAACAATAACCTTGGATCTAGCAGTACAGGAAATCGTGTAGGATGCACCTACAAAGAATTCACTGCCTGCAAACCTTTGGAATTTGATGGAACCGAAGGACCGATCGGATTGAAACGGTGGACCGAGAAGGTCGAATCGGTGTTTGCCATAAGTAAGTGTACTGAAGAGGACAAAGTGAAGTACGCTACGCATACCTTCACAGGTTCTGCGTTAACATGGTGGAATACCTATCTAGAGCAAGTGGGACAAGACGATGAGTACGCACTACCGTGGTCAGCATTCAAGCACTTGATGAACGAGAAGTACCGTCCCAGAACTGAGGTCAATAAGCTCAATACAGAACTTAGAGGGTTACGAACCCAAGGATTTGATATTACCACGTACGAAAGACGATTCACAGAATTGTGCCTATTGTGTCCGGGAGCATTCGAAGATGAGGAAGAGAAGATCGACGCGTTTGTGAAAGGATTACCGGAAAGAATCCAAGAAGATATAAGTTCACACGAGCCCGCCTCCATACAACAGGCATGTAGAATGGCTCACAAACTAGTGAACCAGATTAAAGAAAGAATTAAAGAACAGACTGCTGAAGAGACCAATGTGAAGCAAGTCAAAAGAAAGTGGGAGGAAAACGGTGATAAGAATCACCAATACAACAACAACAGCAATTACAACAATAATCACAACAATTATCCCAACAATCGCAACATCAATCGCAACTACAACAAACGGCCCAACAACAACAACAACAACAACAACAACAACAACAACAACATCAGCAACTACAACAATCATCCCAACAACAATAATAACCGCAACAACAACAACAATCAGAAGCAGCTATGCCAAAGGTGTGAAAAGTATCACTCAGGGTTCTGCACCAAATTTTGCAACAAGTGTAAAAGAAATGGTCATAGCGCGGCGAAGTGTGAGGTCTACGGACTAGGGGTTAATAGAACGAAAGGAACAAATGGTGTCGGAACGAGTAATGGCGGAGCAAGTAGTGCCGGAGCAAGTTATGCCAATGTAGTTTGTTATAAATATGGAAAACCGGGCCACATTATTAGAAATTTCCCGAACCAGGAGAACACGAATGGACAAGACTGCGGAAGAGTTTTCAATATTAATGCGGCAGAGGCACAGGAAGACCCGGAGCTTGTTACGGGTACGTTTCTTATTGACAATAAATCTTCTTACGTTTTATTTGATTCGGGTGCGGATAGAAGCTATATGAGTAGAGATTTTTGTGCTAAATTAAGTTGTCCATTGACGCCTTTGGATAGTAAATTTTTACTCGAATTAGCAAATGGTAAATTAATTTCAGCAGATAATATATGTCGGAATCGAGAAATTAAACTGGTTAGCGAAACATTTAAGATTGATTTGATACCAGTAGAGTTAGGGAGTTTTGATGTGATAATCGGTATGGACTGGTTGAAAGAAGTGAAAGCAGAGATCGTTTATTACAAAAATGCAATTCGCATTATACGAGAAAAAGGAAAACCCTTAATGGTGTACGGAGAAAAGGGCAACACGAAGCTACATCTTATTAGTAATTTGAAGGCACAAAAACTAATAAGAAAAGGTTGCTATGCTGTTCTAGCACACGTCGAGAAAGTACAAACTGAAGAAAAGAGCATCAAGGATGTTCCCATTGCAAAAGAATTTTCCGATGTATTTCCGAAAGAATTACCGGGATTACCCCCACATCGATCCGTTGAATTTCAAATAGATCTTGTACCAGGAGCTGCACCAATAGCTCGTGCTCCTTACAGACTCACACCCAGCGAGATGAAAGAACTGCAAAGCCAATTACAAGAACTTTTAGAGCGTGGTTTCATTCGACCAAGCACATCACCGTGGGGAGCTCCGGTTTTGTTTGTCAAGAAGAAAGATGGTACATTCAGGTTGTATATCGACTACCGAGAGTTGAACAAACTTACCATCAAGAACCGCTACCCACTACCGAGAATCGACGACTTATTTGATCAACTACAAGGCTCGTCTGTTTATTCAAAGATTGACTTACGTTCCGGGTATCATCAAATGCGGGTGAAAGAAGATGATATTCCAAAGACTGCTTTCAGAACACGTTACGATCATTACGGGTTTATGGTCATGCCGTTTGGTTTAACTAATGCACCAGCTGTGTTCATGGACCTTATGAACCGAGTGTGTGGACCATACCTTGACAAGTTTGTCATTGTTTTCATTGATGACATACTTATTTACTCAAAGAATGACCAAGAACACGGTGAACATTTGAGAAAGGTGTTAGAAGTATTGAGGAAGGGAGAATTGTACGCTAAGTTTTCAAAGTGTGCATTTTGGTTGGAAGAAGTTCAATTCCTCGGTCACATAGTGAACAAAGAAGGTATTAAGGTGGATCTGGCAAAGATAGAAACTGTTGAAAAGTTTGAAACCCCGAAAACTCCGAAACACATACGCCAGTTTTTAGGACTAGCTGGTTACTACAGAAGGTTCATCCAAGACTTTTCCAGAATAGCAAAACCCTTGACTGCATTAACGCATAAAGGGAAGAAATTTGAATGGAATGATGAACAATAGAAAGCGTTTCAGTTATTAAAGAAAAAGCTAACTACGGCACCTATATTGTCATTGCCTGAAGGGAATGATGATTTTGTGATTTATTGTGACGCATCAAAGCAAGGTCTCGGTTGTGTATTAATGCAACGAACGAAGGTGATTGCTTATGCGTATAGACAATTGAAGATTCACGAACAAAATTATACGACGCATGATTTGGAATTAGGCGCGGTTGTTTTTGCATTAAAGACTTGGAGGCACTACTTATATGGGGTCAAAAGTATTATATATACTGACCACAAAAGTCTTCAACACATATTTAATCAGAAACAACTGAATATGAGGCAGCGTAGGTGGATTGAATTATTGAATGATTACGACTTTGAGATTCGTTACCACCCGGGGAAGGCAAATGTGGTAGCCGATGCCTTGAGCAGGAAGGACAGAGAACCCATTCGAGTAAAATCTATGAATATAATGATTCATAATAACCTTACTACTCAAATAAAGGAGGCGCAACAAAGAGTTTTAAAAGAGGGAAATTTAAAGGATGAAATACCCAAAGGATCGGAGAAGCATCTTAATATTTGGGAAGACGGAACCAGGTATAGGGCTGAAAGGATTTGGGTACCAAAATTTGGAGATATGAGAGAAATGGTACTTAGAGAAGCTCATAAAACCAGATACTCAATACATCCTGGAACGGGGAAGATGTACAAGGATCTCAAGAAACATTTTTGGTGGCCGGGTATGAAAGCCGATGTTGCTAAATACGTAGGAGAATGTTTGACGTGTTCTAAGGTCAAAGCTGAGCATCAGAAACCATCAGGTCTACTTCAACAACCCGAAATCCCGGAATGGAAATGGGAAAACATTACCATGGATTTCATCACTAAATTGCCAAGGACTGCAAGTGGTTTTGATACTATTTGGGTAATAGTTGATCGTCTCACCAAATCAGCACACTTCCTGCCAATAAGAGAAGATGACAAGATGGAGAAGTTAGCACGACTGTATTTGAAGGAAGTCGTCTCCAGACATGGAATACCAATCTCTATTATCTCTGATAGGGATGGCAGATTTATTTCAAGATTCTGGCAGACATTACAGCAAGCATTAGGAACTCGTCTAGACATGAGTACTGCCTATCATCCACAAACTGATGGGCAGAGCGAAAGGACGATACAAACGCTTGAAGACATGCTACGAGCATGTGTTATTGATTTCGGAAACAGTTGGGATCGACATCTACCGTTAGCAGAATTTTCCTACAACAACAGCTACCATTCAAGCATTGAGATGGCGTCGTTTGAAGCACTTTATGGTAGAAAGTGCAGGTCTCCGATTTGTTGGAGTGAAGTGGGGGATAGACAGATTACGGGTCCGGAGATTATACAAGAAACTACCGAGAAGATCATCCAAATTCAACAACGGTTGAAAACCGCCCAAAGTCGACAAAAGAGCTACGCTGACATTAAAAGAAAAGATATAGAATTTGAAATTGGAGAGATGGTCATGCTTAAAGTTGCACCTTGGAAAGGCGTTGTTCGATTTGGTAAACGAGGGAAATTAAATCCAAGGTATATTGGACCATTCAAGATTATTGATCGTGTCGGACCAGTAGCTTACCAACTTGAGTTACCTCAACAACTCGTGGCTGTAAATAACACTTTGAAGAAATGTTTTGCTAAAGAAGATCTCACTATTCCGTTAGATGAAATCCAAATCAACGAAAAAACTTCAATTCATCGAAGAACCCGTCGAAATAATGGATCGTGAGGTTAAAAGACTTAAGCAAAACAAGATACCAATTGTTAAGGTTCGATGGAATGCACGTAGAGGACCCGAGTTCACCTAGGAGCGTGAAGATCAGATGAAGAAGAAATACCCGCATCTATTTCCAGAAGATTCGTCAACACCTTCAACAGCTTAAAATTTCGGGACGAAATTTATTTAACGGGTAGGTACTGTAGTGACCCGAACTTTTCCATGTTTATATATATTAATTGAGATTGATATTTACATGATTAAATGTTTCCAACATGTTAAGCAATCAAACTTGTTAAGACTTGATTAATTGAAATATGTTTCATATAGACAATTGACCACCCAAGTTGACCGGTGATTCACGAACGTTAAAACTTGTAAAAACTATATGATGACATATATATGGATATATATATATAGTTAACATGATACTATGATAAGTAAACATATCATTAAGTATATTAACAATGAACTACATATGTAAAAACAAGACTACTAACTTAATGATTTTTAAACGAGACATATATGTAACGATTATCGTTGTAAAGACATTTAATGTATATATATCATATTAAGAGATATTCATACATGATAATATCATGATAATATAATAATTTAAAATCTCATTTGATATTATAAACATTGGGTTAACAACATTTAACAAGATCGTTAACCTAAAGGTTTCAAAACAACACTTACATGTAACGACTAACGATGACTTAACGACTCAATTAAAATGTATATACATGTAGTGTTTTAATATGTATTTATACACTTTTAAAAGACTTAAATACACTTATCAAAATACTTCTACTTAACAAAAATGCTTACAATTACATCCTCGTTCAGTTTCATCAACAATTCTACTCGTATGCACCCGTATTCGTACTCGTACAATGCACAGCTTTTAGATGTATGTACTATTGGTATATACACTCCAATGATCAGCTCTTAGAAGCCCATGTGAGTCACCTAACACATGTGGGAACCATCATTTGGCAACTAGCATGAAATATCTCATAAAATTACAAAAATATGAGTAATCATTCATGACTTATTTACATGAAAACAAAATTACATATCCTTTATATCTAATCCATACACCAACGACCAAAAACACCTACAAACACTTTCATTCTTCAATTTTATTCATCTAATTGATCTCTCTCAAGTTCTATCTTCAAGTTCTAAGTATTCTTCATATATTCTACAAGTTCTAGTTACATAAAATCAAGAATACTTTCAAGTTTGCTAGCTCACTTCTAATCTTGTAAGGTGATCATCCAACCTCAAGAAATCTTTGTTTATTACAGTAGGTTATAATTCTAATACAAGGTAATAATCATATTCAAACTTTGGTTCAATTTCTATAACTATAACAATCTTATTTCAAGTGATGATCTTACTTGAACTTGTTTTCGTGTCATGATTCTGCTTCAAGAACTTCGAACCATCCAAGGATCCGTTGAAGCTAGATCCATTTTTCTCATTTCCAGTAGGTTTATCCAAGGAACTTAACGTAGTAATGATGTTCATAACATCATTCAATTCATACATATAAAGCTATCTTATTCGAAGGTTTAAACTTGTAATCACTAGAACATAGTTTAGTTAATTCTAAACTTGTTCGCAAACAAAAGTTAATCCTTCTAACTTGACTTTTAAAATCAACTAACCACATGTTCTATATCTATATGATATGCTAACTTAATGATTTAAAACCTGGAAACACAAAAAACACCGTAAAACCGGATTTACGCCGTCGTAGTAACACCGCGGGCTGTTTTGGGTTAGTTAATTAAAAACTATGATAAACTTTGATTTAAAAGTTGTTATTCTGAGAAAATGATTTTTATTATGAACATGAAACTATATCCAAAAATTATGGTTAAACTCAAAGTGGAAGTATGTTTTCTAAAATGGTCATCTAGACGTCGTTCTTTCGACTGAAATGACTACCTTTACAAAAATGACTTGTAACTTATTTTTCCGACTATAAACCTATAATTTTTCTGTTTAGATTCATAAAATAGAGTTCAATATGAAACCATAGCAATTTGATTCACTCAAAACGGATTTAAAATGAAGAAGTTATGGGTAAAACAAGATTGGATAATTTTTCTCATTTTAGCTACGTGAAAATTGGTAACAAATCTATTCCAACTATAACTTAATCAACTTGTATTGTATATTATGTAATCTTGAGATACCATAGACACGTATACAATGTTTCGACCTATCATGTCGACACATCTATATATATTTCGGAACAACCATAGACACTCTATATGTGAATGTTGGAGTTAGCTATACAGGGTTGAGGTTGATTCCAAAATATATATAGTTTGAGTTGTGATCAATACTGAGATACGTATACACTGGGTCGTGGATTGATTCAAGATAATATTTATCGATTTATTTCTGTACATCTTACTGTGGACAACTAGTTGTAGGTTACTAACGAGGACAGCTCACTTAATAAACTTAAAACATCAAAATATATTAAAAGTGTTGTAAATATATTTTGAACATACTTTGATATATATGTATATATTGTTATAGGTTCGTGAATCAACCAGTGGCCAAGTCTTACTTCCCGACGAAGTAAAAATCTGTGAAAGTGAGTTATAGTCCCACTTTTAAAATCTAATATTTTTGGGATGAGAATACATGCAGGTTTTATAAATAATTTACAAAATAGACACAAGTACGTGAAACTACATTCTATGGTTGAATTATCGAAATCGAATATGCCCCTTTTTATTAAGTCTGGTAATCTAAGAATTAGGGAACAGACACCCTAATTGACGCGAATCCTAAAGATAGATCTATTGGGCCTAACAAACCCCATCCAAAGTACCGGATGCTTTAGTACTTCGAAATTTATATCATATCCGAAGGGTGTCCCGGAATGATGGGGATATTCTTATATATGCATCTTGTTAATGTCGGTTACCAGGTGTTCACCATATGAATGATTTTTATCTCTATGTATGGGATGTGTATTGAAATATGAAATCTTGTGGTCTATTATTATGATTTGATATATATAGGTTAAACCTATAACTCACCAATATTTTTGTTAACGTTTTAAGCATATTTATTCTCAGGTGATTATTAAGAGCTTCCGCTGTCGCATACTTAAATAAGGACGAGATTTGGAGTCCATGCTTGTATGATATTGTGTAAAAACTGCATTCAAGAAACTTATTTTGTTGTAATATATTTGTATTGTAAACCATTATGTAATGGTCGTGTGTAAACAGGATATTTTAAATTATCATTATTTGATAATCTACGTAAAGATTTTTAAACCTTTTTTTATGAAATAAAGGTTATGGTTTGTTTTAAAATGAATGCAGTCTTTGAAAAACGTCTCATATAGAGGTCAAAACCTCCCAACGAAATCAATTAATATGGAACGTTTTTAATCAATAAGAACGGGACATTTCATAGCTACCTTTAGGATTTTTGTCAATTAGGCATGCACTAATTCTCAAAATTAGTGATGTTCCCTAATTCTTAGATTACCAAACAATAATAATCAGGGGAAAAATATTCATATCAATTGTGGCAATTATCACGTCCACATAATTCAATGGTGGCAATTATCACGTCCACATAATTCATTCGAGGAATGTTTTGCTTGTGTCTATCTTGTCAAACATTTATAAAAACATTTCATGTATTCGCAGTTCAAAATGTATTTCAAAAGCATTTAATAAAACAGTTGTAAAAGTAGCGCATGTATTCTCAGTTCCAAAAATGTAAAGAGTAAAAGGGAATCAAATGAACTCGCCGTACTGTATTTTGTAGTAAAAATACATATGACGACATTGAACAAGTATAGGGTTGGCCTCGGATTCACGAACCTATATTAAGTATATATATATTAAAACATATAATAGTAATCAAACAAGTTTATATATATTATTAGTAATATATTTGTTATATTAATAATTCATATGTTGTATTAATAAATAAGTTAAATATATTTATTTTATATATTTTAAATAATTAATATTTATTATTAACCTATCATAATAAATTTAATAATTACTAATATAGTAAATACTATATTTAATATATATTATTAGTTAATATTATCATAATCTTATGATAGAGTTTAAGTCTTGACATGTTTATCTTTATAATTATAATCTTTATATTCTTCAATATTATGTCTATACCATTAGTATCACTATAATTATACTTATTATTCATAATCATCTTCATACATATTAATATTCATGATATTAACATCTTTTATTTTAGAAACTCGGTTTAAATTTACTTTCCATTTGTCATATAAATCAAATTCCAATATATTATAATTGTAAAATTATGTATACCAAGAGTTTAAAATCGTATGCGGTTATGGGTTAAAACTTAAATATAAAATACCTTAATGCAATTTTGTAAACTTGACTAAATTCCAGAGACTAGATACGTAATTTGTGATATTAGTTTTCACTTGAATTCATTAAATTCATACGCTCACAAAAACACTATATTATTTTAATTAAATTTGTAAAAGAGATCAAACTACAGGGACCAGATGTGTAAACTTTAGAAAGAAAAAAATCTCAACCCTTTTGTTCCCATTCTCATACGTACAAGCCAAATTTTTTTTAATATAATAAATTTTTTTATTTACTAGCTTGTTTGTAAATTATTGATAATCTAGGGACTATATGTGTAACATTTAAAATCACATCAACTTCATCTTTCTTGATTGGTTGTCTATTACTTCACGAAACAGAGTATCAATATACTCTTTTAAATTTTTTTTTTTAAGTTATAATTTTATAGGATGCTCTCATAAATGTTTAATTCATTTTTATAATAATTATAGCAACTATAACTATAGTATAGTGGTATTAAATTTAAGAAGCATAGGTTGTATTTTTTACCTTCGAGTTACACGAGAGTGAAACGAGTGATGGTGGTTGCAGGTTGTAGGTGGTACTTGGTTGAGGTTCTGGTCAAAGATGGTGATGGTTATCGATGAAGATGAATGATGGAGATGGTAAGGTGGCGGATGAAGGTTGTAGATGTGGTGGAAGTATTGGCGGTTTGTTGTGGTTCTCGTTTGCGAAAACAGCGGTGAAACAAGAACATAAAACAGCCGCCCAACATAAATCACAAGTGGCATTTGGCTTTTTAATTATTCGAAGTTGCTGTATGAAAAAGAAGAAAAAAATATATAAGAAAGGGTGTTCCGTATATGGTGTTGGAAGGTGTTTCGGCGAGTATGGTGGTTCCCGGTGATTGAGGGATGGTTGTATGGGTGACGAGTGGCTAAGGTGAAGATGGTGATCATAGAACACGAGTATTAACAGGAAATGGGAATGGTTTGGTAATTCTAAGCCTATAATTATGTATGTATATATCAAGTCATGTAACATATAATAATTATAATATAAATAATAATTATAATAATATTTAATAGATAACAAGTGGAAAGTAGTACATGAACAAACAGTTAGCAGCCGGCTAATATGGAGTTTAGTTACCGACCATCTTCACGGACTGTGTACCGTGTGATATCAGTGGCGGATAAAAGTGTTCAGAAAAATTCCATATTTTTAAATTAACTATATTTATTTATTTTGGTCATTACGGTATAAAATTTGATCATTAATTATTAAATAAAAAATACATCAACTGTCTCTCTCATTTATGGGTGAAATATAAAAAAATGTTAAAATTTAATAACTAGGTCCTAAATACATTTTTAGTAAGTCTAAAATTTGTTGAACTCATTTTCGAATCACCGTTTATTTTAGAATTACATAAGTCTGATTTTAACTTACTTATTATCGATTGAATGACAATTGAGCGTTATTGTTGCTTACAAAATAAATTCAAAACTATATATATTCATTATTTACACATATAGTTATTTTTTAAATAATAGTTATTATATATTATTTTATTTTACATTATAAATTCTAACAATTACGTCATATATTATTTTAATTTATATTTTAAATTCATATATTTAAAATATATATGTATCTATTTACAAATAGTGGTTCGTGAATCATTGAGAACAGTCGAAGGATAAATGTATACATGAAAACAATTCAAAATTTTTGAGACTTATCTAACAGACTTTGCTTATCGTTTCGGAAACATATAAAGATTAAGTTTAAATTTGGTCGGAAATTCCCGGGTCATCACATACCTTCCCTACAAAGGCTGTTAAAAATAAATTGCTCCTTTAGAGACTCGAACCCACGACCATCAGTTCACCAACACAACACTCAACCATCCAGTCCGTTCCTATTTTTTTGAATTAAATTGCTCCTCAAAAATATAAAACCCGTAATTGACTTTTTCTTTTCATCATCTTCCTCACGAATATAATTGACCAAAAAAATCATACCTAGTCATAGAAAAAATTAATTATTGCCTTTAAAATCCTAAACTGAAACAGAAGTTAATTGTTTGTGTTTGAAATCAATTAAAATAGAAAAAAATGAAACAGAAGCTGTATAACTCGTTCATAAATTCGTATGAACTCATTCATCAATTTCAAAATTTAAAACGTTTTAGTTCTCGATCACTGAATGAAAAAGATACTAAGTGACTTCTACAAGCTTTCTGTAATCCCAATTAAATTGGAAACCTCAAAACAGGTTTGAATTTTAATGAAGAACTGAGTTTGACTTTTTGAATACGAACTTTGACTCGTAAAATTCACACTCGATAATAAAAATTGACACTTGAAATGCTCCAGATAGTTTAAGTAAAATATTCCTAACAAGATGGCATTTACACATTTTGAAATTGATTTTCAATTTGAGTCCTTGCTCAAAACGCCAAGAACAGAGAAGTCGAGCAAAAAAATAAATATCAGATAAATTGAGTAACTGTAATATGTTAATATTATCTATATTTGATGAGAGAGTGAATGATTCCCAATAGCCTTAATCCAACGTCTGTTTTATAGCCCTAAAATTTAGTCGACAACATATTTCATTCGTACAAAGCTGAAATAAAAAAATAAAGTATAAAGTGTGATATCGACCCTAAATAGATTTTGGCTTGTATTTATTTGGATTAAGGTGTGAGGATTCAATTTCTTAGATAGGAAGATAAAACCACAGCAGATGATTATACGTAAACAGAATCTGATCTTGATTTTTATATATTTATGATAATTAATTAATAATTATAATTATATTACAAATAATAAATAATAATAATTATTATTATTATAATGATAATAAGAGTAATAACAATAATAATTCATAATAATAATAATTTTTAGTTTAATTGATAATAATAGTATTATTAATGATAACTAATAATGATAATAATAATATCAATAATAATAATAGTAAATATATTAATATTGATAATAAATAGTAATGGTACTAAAAATGATAATGTTAATAAGTATAATAATAATAATCATAATAAAAATGATATCGCTAATATTATAACTAATACTAGTAATAACACTACTTATAATAATATTAGGAATGATATTACTAATGATAATCAAAATAAATTGTATTACTCTTATATTAATGATTCTTAATGGTAATGATAATAAAAATATCTAATAATTATACTAGTATTAATCATAACATCTAAAATTATAGTTTTACTACTAGTTATAATAATATTAACCATGGTAACAATAATATTAATAATAATAATACAATAACAAATCAAAGGTGTCAATTTGCATATTATAATTTTAATAATGTCAATAGTACTGATATTAATAATAACAATAATAATGAATGTAGTAACTATAGTTAAACTTGTATTTACATTTAATATATAAATTTTAGACTTTACTACTTATGTAAGGTTTACTAATTACACAGTATGTAATTGAATTATTACATATAATAATACTTATACATAGAATTCCTATATATTTATGTGTATAGATTTATTACAACATACATGTTATATTAATTATGTATAGGATTCTTATATATATTTGTATTTTTTTATTTTAGTAGCATCTTAATGATTTTGTATATTACTCTACATATTTAATTCAAATGATTAAATAGTATTATATTAATTCAAATTAGTATATACACTTATATATATATATACATATATATATATATATATATATATATGTATATATATATATATGTATATATATATATATATATATATTTTTTATTTACTTAATTATTTACACACAATTGTTCGTGAATCGTCGGGAATAGTCAAAGGTCAAATGGTTTCATGAGAACAGTTAAAAACCTTTGAGACTCAACATTACAGACCTTGCTTATCGTGTTGGAAACATATAAAGTTTAAGTTTAAATTTGGTCGGAAATTCCCGGGTCATCACATATCATGAGCTCAAGGTTTCGAGTTTGGGAGCGATGGCGAATTGGAAGCAAGAAGAAAAAAACGAGTTGTTTCTGGTCAGATTCGTTTTTTGGTTAAGGTTAAACGATGGGATAGGTATTTATCTTGCAAGATGTATCGGTACTAGATGAATCAATTATTCATGATGAACTGATCGATATGTCTACGTATCCGGGTGAGTTAATCACATCGGAATTTGGATAACGGTTCTAAAAGTTATCATGCAATCGTATGCGTCGTTTGTACGATGATGGTGGTTCTTTTTCACGAAGGGTACGGAGTCAGAGGTCGGGTCGAAGGGTTCATTGCGGAGAGATTTTTTGGGAGATCCGGGTGTCAGATCTGAGTTATCCTTCTTCGCGATCCCATGCGAAAGAATTATTGAACTTTCAGATTCAGAGTTCCAAGAGCTACTATAGAATAAAATTTGTAGAGACTTCATTAACTGTTGGATCGACTTGTTTTTTTGGGTGTGGATAGTAGAAACAATGACCTACACTTGGTAAAAATTTGAGGATGATCTGACCGTTGGATCTTGAGATATGAATTTTTGAATCTGGGTAGTTTTCAGGATGAAAATTTTCGGGTTTGATGATGTGAGCACGAGATGGTTTTGTCTCATAAACTTTGAGCGATACACGCTATGTTTTCGAAGATGTGGATTTGTTACGGGAGCTCAGTAGGGTGTTTTATCTTATATTAGGGCGTAGTTGTAATGAATGAGGTGCATCAGTTTAAAAGTCGATAATAAGAGTTATGGAGGAAGTTTGGTGCTTGCGGTTTGGTAATGGGATGACCTATGGTGTTTGGTCAATATTCTAGGGTTTATGGTATATGCGGATGGATTAGAGTTCATAGTCACTAAAGGAAATTGATTGTCGAAGGGAGTCGGATAGAATGCATTCGACGGTTGCTCAGGTATTGGTTGATGTTTCAACCAAGGCAGCGGTTCTTCTTCGAGGGTGATCAATTAAAAGACTTTAGGTGATGGAAAAGGGACGGATAACTGTGTAAGTCCTGGAATTGAGCTTCTCGGGATCGTTGAGGGTGTCAGGAACTCGGTGTGACGTCTGTAACTGACGGAAGTTATCGAGCTAGTGGAAGTTAGACAACTAGTTGAGTTATAAAGATGGTTGAGCGACTTGTTTCTCCAATGTTTTCAAGATTAGTGTGTTAATTCCGGGTAACACCAGGGCTTCGAATACTTGTATTACTCTCCGATGACAAAGTAATTTGTGACTAACCGGTAATACGAACCTAGCATCTTCTCAAAGCCGCGGTTTAATGCTTGATCATACTGTGGGAGTGTGCTTGGGAGAGAAGATGTGGTTTGTGAAATTCATAGCACTATGAGGAGGTTCGTATACCAACGAGAAAATGGAAAGTTGAAAGTGTGGTACACTTCAAGGTGATGATTGCGTTCTAACCAGGGTATCTTAAAGTATACTCTAAAAAGGCATCCGTTGGGGTTCCTTTTTTGTTGGTTAAGGAAATCATAGATAGATGGGTATAAGATATACGAGTGTTCGTTGACATGTGTGTTCGGGATTGGACATGTCTAGATCAATGTGTGAGGCGGTGTTGTCTAATGAAGAATTCTAAGGTTGAAGTCTCGCTCACTTAAATTGGTCTTCTAGTGTAAGAAGATGATTTTCGTGTTAGAAGATAGTGGCGATAGAAACCGAGATGGCCCAAGCTAGTAACTAAGAATTTGGATTATCGCTCAGCGATGTTTTCAGGTGTCGAAATACTTCACTTGCTCATAGGCTAACGAGTAAAGTGTGGCGTGATTCGGGTGTCTCATCTGGCGGTATCAAAATGAGTTGGTATCGAATAATCTATAGTTATTGAGGGTTTGTTGAAGAAGCATAGTGAAGGGTTGGCAAAGGTTGTTTAAAGTTTCCTTCGAGTGGTAGATTGTTGGAGTGCAAAGTTCGAATTAAACAAGGTTTGCTGAATCTGTGAAACTTGTGACCGCGAGTTTAGAGTTATGGTCGCAAGTATGAATGAGTCGCTGAGAAAACAAAACTTGCATTCACCGGAATTTCATTGTGGTCACGAAAATTGTTTCTGACAGGAGGAAACTTCTAGAATCGTGTTTTCTTGTTCGTTAAGTAATTTCCATGTTTATATTTTTCTATTTAAACACCCTATGTAACCTATACAATGTGTGCACAAATTTTTTTGTAAAAAATCTCTGGTTTGTGCCCGTAGAGTAAACCCTTCTCCGTGTTTTGGAGTTGGGATATAACCACGTTAAATTCCATGTCGTTTAATTATCTTTATTCCTTATTATTCATTTGTCGTTCGTGGGTTAGTGATTATGATGAATCACTTGTCTTGTTTGGGTCTTATACCCTAACAACATAAAGTTTAGGTCAGTTTGAAAAACGAATTTTACACATAATGCATAAAGAATGCAATCCAGCAATCAAAAACGCACAATTGGTCATGGATTGACCTATTATAACATGTACTAGGTATAATTGATTGAAAATAAAAAAATTAAAAGTTAGGGTTTTGAGTTTTATACCTCTAGAGATCAAATTACTTATATCAATGTGTAGAGGATGGTGATAACAACAACCTTCGTGTGGATTGTTTTAGAAAACGAACAAAAAATGATGTGGTTATGGTGTGTGTGGTGGTCGACAAAGAAGAGAGCAGAGTGAGGAGAGACTGTCAAACTAAAATAGGGTTTAGGGGATTATGTGAGTAACTCGATCACCTTTTTATATATCCTCACTAGGGCCTAAAAACACAAAATTGAATCATAAGACCAACAAATTACTCTAATAAGGGGAACATGTGGGGGGAGATGGGGGGAGAAGGGGGTGTTTCGGCCGAATGTGGCCCATAGGGGGTTCCCGAGCTTGTTTTGTTTAGTTACATGTACTCGTGGTCCGTTTCTTGTGTCGTTTAACTGTACCGAAGTCCCGTAACGTTAAACCGATCGTTTAAATGCAACCAAGTGATCCAAATTATTAAAACAGTTAATAAATTAAATTTATTTTTCTAAGTTAATATAGAAAAATAATTATAAATTTTCACTTCACGTGATTCGTTATCCCGAAAGTCGTCTTTGCAGTTATTCAAACCGCATCGTTTTCTACGTATTTCATTCTCTGAAATAACTATATATTTAATTAAATTAAACATGCAAGTTTTCAAGTAAACACCGTTAATAAATTAAAAGACAGTTAACAAAAGTAATGGAAAAGTAGGGTTCTTACATTACCTACCCGTTATAGAATATTTCGTCCCGAAAGCTTAGTTAACGTCTGCTAAAGTCGTTTCGTTAAGAAACAGTTGCGGATACTTTCATCTCATATGTTCTGCATGTTCCCACATGAACTCTGGTCCTCTCCGTGCGTTACACTGAACTTTAACATCAGGTATGTTGCTTTGTTTGAGTCGTTTGACCTTACGGTCCATGATCTCAACGGGTTCTTCAACAAAATGAAGCTTGTTATCGATGCGCAGTTCCTCTAAAGAAATCATTAAGTTCTCGTCAGCTAGACATTTCTTCAAGTTTAACACATGGAAAGTGTCATGTATATTAATGAGCTCCTATGGCAGTTCCAATATGTAGGCCACTGGTCCAACTCTTTCAGTTATCTCGAATCTTCCAACATATCTTGGACTCAGGTTATCTCATTTTCCGAACCAAACTACACCCTTCCAGGGTGATACTTTCAGCATGACTTTATTGCCTACTTGAGATTCTAATGGTCGCCTTCCAACGTTGGCATAGCTTTTATGATGACTTCGAGCCATTTTCAATCATTCTGGAATTTACATGATTTTTTCTATTGTCTCCTGTATAATCTCCCGACCCGTCAATTGACTATCGCCTAGTTCGCTCCAGCATATGGAAGATCTACACTTTTTGCCGTAGAATGCCTCGAAGGGTGAAGCCTCAATGCTCGTATGGTAGCTATTTTTGTATGAATACTCAACTAGTGGTAAATACTTGTCCCATCTATTTCCATAATCAATGAGACATGCTCGCAATATATCTTCGTGAGTTTGAATGGTTCGTTCACTTTGGCCGTCGGTCTGGGTTGATAAGCTGTACTCATGTCTAAACGAGTCCCCATTGTAAAAGGACCCGTTCATATACATTATAAACGATTCACAATAGTTGATTACATCGCGAGGTATTTGACCTCTATATGATAGATTTTACAAACACTGCATTCGTTTCTAAAAGTCAAACTTTCTTTACAACGAAAGTTGGCGGCATGCATACCATTTCATAATACATCCAACTATAATTGACTTAATAATAATCTTGATGAATTTCAACGACTCGAATGCAACGTCTTTCAAAATATGCCATGAATGACTCCAAGTAATATCTCTAAAATAAGCAAATGCACAACGGAAGATTTCTTTAACACCTAAGAATAAACATGCTTTAAAGTGTCAACCAAAAGGTTGGTGAGTTCATTAGTTTATCATAATCATTCATTTCCGTTATTTTAATAGGCCACAAGAATTTCATTTCCAGTTCTCATAAATATACGTCCCATGCATAGAGACAAAAATCATTCATATGGTGAACGCCTGGTAACCGACATTAACAAGATGCATATAAAAATATCCCCTATCATTCCGGGAAATCCTTCGGACATGATAAAAATGAATTCGAAGTACTGAAGCATCCGGTACTTTGGATGGGGTTCGTTAGGCCCAATAGATCTATCTTGTGACAACCCGGAAATTTCTGACCAAATTTAAACTTTAATCTTTATATATTCCCAACACGATAAGCAAAATTTGTAAGTTGAATTGTCATAACCCGTCCTTAACCGTAAGAACGTGTTAGATAACGTATGATTTCATTGCGAGGTATTGACCTCTATATGCGACATTTTTAAAAGAAAAACTGCATATATTATACATTACAAACCATGATTCTTATTTTTGATACAAGCTTTGGACGAAATAAAGATGATTATCGTTTAGCGATAATCTTCGACTTACAAACTTTACAAATGATGATAACAACACGATTTCTAGCATATTTTACAACACAAGTTCTTGGATATGCAGTCTTATTTTTGACACAAATATGCGTACGCAAGATCCTGCTCAAATTCAACATAATGCAGCGGAAACTTCTAATTATCACCTGAGAATAAACATGTTTAAAACGTCAACATAAAGTTGGTGAGATATAGGTTTAGTGCCGGCAGCAATATATATATAGACCACAAGATTTCGTATATAAACAGTTTAATAAAAATATTCTAAGTGGTTGAGCACTTGTTAACCATACTTAACAATTAATCACGTCGCATATTCCCTTTAATATGAAATCTTACTACACTGTACCAAGTGTAGTCACGAAACGAAGTACTGTGCAACCGTTGAATACTGGTCGTCCAGTCCGGTTGGGGTTGTCAAGCCCGATAGATCTATCAACAGGATTCGCGTTTACAATACCGCTGTAAATATTAGTTACCAAGCTACAGGGAAGTATGCCAGTGGTACAACTCAACGTAGAATATATATTTTTCAGTTACTTGTGTCCATAACGTAAAACATAAAATACATGTATTCTCATCCCGAAATATTTAGAGTTTAAAAGTCGGACTATATACTCACTTTCGTCTTGAAGATATATATATTTTGACTTGGTCTCCCGGTTGATATCACGAACCTATCCATATATAATATATCAATACCTTTTCTTTTTAAACAATGTCACATATATATACTTGTTATACTTTTAATACTTTTTATAATTCCTTAGTCCGTAGTTAGCAGTTCGTTGTTAGTAATACAATTTTAATGGTTCATATTTAGATGTTTAATAAACCCCCAATGAAATAAATAAAACCCCCAACGTATATGTATTGGTCGAGATTAATCTTGACCCACGGTACCGGTGTTGTCAAATGACGTGTTGCGTACATAAAGTACCGGTGTTGTCAAATGACGTGTTGCGTACAAACATGGGATCTTATGATTAATCTTCTCGTGTTGTTTACGGGTGATCCTGAACCATATAAAATTGAATTATGAGTACATATATATAAAATATCATGTTATCTTAAAAAGATGTGATTTATTTTAATTTTCTCCAATTAATCCCGAAGTTAAACTAGTCTTGGATAGCCAATTTTGTTTCGGTCATAGTTTCTTCGTTACAACTCCGTTTTCGTTGATTCAACTTGCCATCTCCTTGGATCGAGTTCCTCTTTAAGACTATGAACTGTAAATATCTTAGTTTGTATTCAAAATTACACGGCATAGGTGAAACTTTAGTGAAACTTATGAAGTTAAACCTTTTCCTTTATGTAGGCAACCTTAAATGATTATTTTTCTAAAAATACTTATACTTTGAATTAAATCATGAAATTTTTATGTGTTACCATATTCATAGTAAAAATCATTTTTCCAGAACATAAACCTTCAATTCAAAGTTTAAGATGGTTTTTAATTATCCAACCCAAAACAGCCCCCGGTTACACTCCGACGTCGTAAAAACAGTTTTTAAGGTGTTCTTTGAAAAACCAAGTTATACCTTGTTAAATTAGCATATATTTAAGTTATATTACAGGTCTTGAAGTATTTTAAAAGTTAAGTTAGAAGGATCTATTTAGTTTGCAAACAAGTTTGAAAACATTCAAACTATGTTCTTGTTGTTAAAATTGTATACCACAAAATATGATAGCTATATATATATGAATCGAATAAGGTTATGAACATAGATACTACCTCAAGTTCCTTGGACAAGGTTTCTGTAAAAGAGGAGTAAGAACCTAGAACCAAAAGGGTGATGGAATTGGATGAAAGATTGGAAGTAAGTTTGTGTTCTTGGAAGGATTTCTTGAAGTGTTTTTGTAAGGTTTTCTTATGAGATTTAAGTGTTGTTTTTGAAGTTGTTTTTGAAGCTAAATGATGGAGAAAATGCTTGGAGATGATCAAGTGTGAAGTTAAGAGTATTTTGAGAGAGAAATGGAAGTGTAAGTATGAGAAAATGGGGTGAAGAAATGGTGTGCATGCATAAAAACGTTTTTAGGTTATAAAGGAAAAAAAAGATACCTAACTTTGTTTTCTTGCTAAATAATTCATGCTACTTGACAAATGGTTGGTTCCACATGTTTCTTAATCATTTAAGGCTGCTAAGGAGCAGATTTTTATTGGTATATACCAATAGTAAATACATCTAGAAGCTGCGTATGATACGAGTACATATACTCTAGATATACGTATAGAAATTTTGTGAAAAATGGAATGAGGATTCAAATATAGCTATCTTTTGTGAATACACTTATATGGTTTTATGTATTTAAGTTCTTAAAATTGATTAAATTCATTACTTATACGATATATGTATAAACATTATAGGTCATAAGTATTTAAGTCAAATAACGTTGCGTATGGTTATCGTTTTGAAAACTTAAGTTAGTAGTTTCAAAATATACATATAACTTATTGTTATTAATACAAAATGAGATATTAAAACATTCTTAGATCATGTTAAATATGTATATATACATATATATACACAAACGTATAATTATCATATGTTATATAGTTCGTGATATCATCGGTCAAACTAGACGGTCAAACGTTGTGTAAAACTCTTTTCAAAAACATAAATCTTAACAATTTGGATTGCTTATCATGTTGGTAAGGTTTATTTTATGTAAATATTAATCTTACAAGTATAGAATGATCGAAAAAGTGCGGGTCATTACAGTACCTACCCGTTAAATAAATTTCGTCCCGAAATTTTAAAATTGTACCTATTTTGCGTCATCGGGAAACAAGTGTGGATACTTTTGTTTCATTTGATCCTCTCATTCCCAAGTAAACTCGGGACCCCTTCGAGCATTCCAACGAACCTTAACGATCGGTATGTTGCTCTGCTTGAGCCGTTTAACTTCACGATCCATGATTTCGATTGGTTCTTCGATGAATTGTAGTTTCTCGTCGACATGGATTTCTTCAAGAGGAATGGTGAGGTCTTCCTTTGCAAGACACTTCTTAAGGTTTGAGACGTGAAAGGTATTATGTACTCCGGCGAGTTGTTGCGGTAACTCGAGTCGATAAGCTACCGGTCCAATGCGTTCGATGATCTTGAACGGGCCTACATACCTTGGGTTTAGTTTACCCCTTTTTCCAAAACGTATTACACCTTTCCAAGGTGACACCTTTAACATAACCATGTCACCGATCTGAAACTCTAATGGTTTCCTTCGAACATCGGCGTAGCTCTTTTGGCGACTACGGGCTGTTTTCAATCTCTCCTTGATTTGTACTATCTTCTCAGTCGTTTCGTGTATGATCTCGGGACCAGTTAATTGTCGATCTCCTACTTCATTCCAACAAATAGGAGATCTACACTTCCTTCCGTACAATGCTTCGAATGGCGCAGCTTTAATGCTCGCATGATAACTATTATTATACGAGAATTCTGCTAATGGTAGATATTTATCCCATCCGTTTCCAAAATCGATCACACATGCCCTGAGCATGTCTTCAAGAGTCTGAATCGTTCTTTCACTCTGCCCGTCGGTTTGTGGATGATACGCGGTACTCATATCCAAACGAGTTCCTAGGGCCTCCTGTTGTGATTGCCAGAACTTTGATGTAAATCTACTATCACGATCGGATATAATGGAAATAGGTATTCCATGCCTTGAAACAACTTCCTTTATATACAATCGTAATAGTTTCTCCATTCTATCCGTTTCCTTTATAGGCAAGAAGTGTGCAGACTTGGTGAGACGATCAACAATCACCCAAATGGTGTCGTATCCCCAGGCAGTCTTTGGTAACTTCGTGATGAAATCCATGGTAATACCATCCCATTTCCATTCTGGGATTTCTGGTTGTTGAAGTAACCCTGACGGCTTCTGGTGTTCAGCTTTGACTTTGGAACAAGTTAAACATTCCCCAACATATGTTGCAACGTCTGTCTTTAAATTAGGCCACCAATAATGTGTCTTAAGATCTTGGTACATCTTTCCAACTCCAGGATGTATCGAGTATCTTGTCTTATGTGCCTCATTTAATATCAACTTCCTTAATCCACCCAACTTCGGTACCCAAATACGATTTGCAAAATATCGAATTCCATCTTCCCGCATAACGAGTTGCTTCTCATACTTCTTCATTATTTCATTTCCTATATTTTCTTTAGTAAGTGCTTCTCGTTGAACTTCTTTGATTTGTGAGTTGAGATTCATGCGAATTTTTATGTTCATCGCTCGTACTCGAATTGGTTCTCGTTCCTTTCTGCTTAAAGCATCGGCCACCACGTTCGCCTTCCCGGGATGATAACGAATTTCACAATCATAGTCGTTTATTAACTCGACCCACCTACGTTGTCTCATGTTCAGCTGTTTCTGATCAAAAATATGTTGAAGGCTTTTATGATCAGTAAACACAGTGCATTTAACCCCATACAAGTAGTGTCTCCATATCTTCAATGCAAACACGACTGCTCCCAGTTCTAGATCATGCGTCGTATAATTCCGCTCGTGAATCTTCAATTGTCGGGATGCGTATGCAATAACTTTCTTTCGTTGCATAAGAACGCAACCAAAACCTTGTCGCGAAGCGTCACAATATATTTCAAAATCATCGTTCCCTTCTGGTAACGATAAAATAGGCGCCGTAGTTAACTTCTTCTTTAGTAATTGAAATGCACTCTCCTGCTCAGAAGTCCATTCATATTTCTTCCCTTTTTGCGTTAACGCTGTCAACGGCTTAGCTATTCGGGAAAAATCTTGAATAAACCTTCTATAATAACCGGCTAAACCCAAAAATTGACGTATCTGCGTTGGTGTCTTAGGAGTCTCCCATTTTTCAATGGCTTCAATTTTTGCTGGATCAACCTGAATTCCTTTGCTACTAACAACGTGGCCAAGAAATTGCACTTCTTTCAACCAGAAAGCACATTTAGAAAATTTAGCATATAGCTGTTCTTTTCTCAACAACTCTAATATCAACCTTAAATGCTGCTCATGCTCTTGCTCACTCTTGGAATAGATAAGAATATCATCAATGAAAACGATAACAAACTTATCTAAATATGGACTACAAACTCGATTCATGAGGTCCATGAATACAGCTGGCGCATTTGTCAACCCAAACGGCATGACCAAAAATTCGTAATGACCATAACGTGTCCGAAAAGCAGTTTTCGGAATGTCCTCTTCTTTGACACGTAATTGATGATAGCCCGACCTTAAGTCAATTTTTGAGTACACACATGATCCTTGGAGTTGATCAAATAAGTCGTCAATTCTCGGTAGTGGATACCGATTCTTGATAGTTAACTTATTTAATTCACGATAATCTATACACATCCTAAAAGATCCATCTTTCTTTTTAACAAATAGAATCGGAGCTCCCCACGGTGAAGTACTTGGTCGTATGAATCCATGATCCAGTAATTCTTTTAACTGACTCTGGAGTTCTTTTAACTCGGACGGTGCAAGTCTATATGGAGCACGAGCCACTGGTGCAGCTCCTGGTACTAAATCTATTTGAAATTCTACAGATCTAAATGGAGGTAATCCCGGCAACTTTTCCGAAAAGACTTCAGGAAAATCTCTTGCCACAGGCACGTCATTGATGCTCTTCACTTTTTTCTTTGTTTCGACTTTATTAACATGTGCTAAGATAGCATAGAACCCTTTCTTCAAGCACTTTTGAGCTTTCAAATAACTAATGAGTTTTAGCTTTGAGTTACCCTTCTCTCCATAAATCATTACTGGCGTTTTATCCTTACGAGGAATGCGAATTGCCTTCTTGGCGCACACAACTTCAGCTCCTATTTTGGACATCCAGTCCATGCCGACTATTACATCAAAACTTCCTAATTCTACGGGTATCAAGTCAATTTTAAACGTTTCTCCGGCTAAATTTATTTTACAATCACGGCAAATTTTATCGGCTTTAATTAGTTTACCATTAGCTAACTCAATCATGTACTTAGCATCGAGAGGTAATGATGAACAATTCAATTTAGCGTGAAAGTCTCTACACACGTAACTTCTATCAGCACCAGTATCAAATATAATAGATGCGGATAAGTTATTAATGGTAAACGTACCCGTAACAAGCTCCGGGTCTTCACATGCCTCTTTAGCATTAATAACAAATGCTCTTCCACGTGCAGGTCCGATATTCTTCTCTGGATTCGGGCACTGGCTCTTATAGTGACCTTGTTTTCCACACCCAAAACAAGTAATGGTAGCCAAAGCAGTTCTATTTGCATTGGTGGCAGGAGTCTTGGTACCATTTGTATTTGTAACGAGAGCCCTACAATCTTCAGCAAGATGACCCTTTCGATTACATTTGTTGCATACCACATTACAGTAACCAGAGTGATGTTTGTGGCATCGGTTGCATAAAGGATTTTGTCCTTTATAACCAAAGCTTAAACCACTACCCGTACCTTGCGTGTTTTCTTGTTTCTTAAAAGATTGTTGTTGGTTACCTCGATCATAATTTCCATTCCACTTTCTTTTGTTACCTGATACCTTCACATCAGTATTGGATACTTTCTTATCCATGATGACCTGATCCATTAGCTCGTTTGCCATGGTTATAGCTTCATGAATTGTCTTAGGTTTCGATGCTGTAACATTTGCCTTGACCTTTTTGGGCAAACCATCTTTGTACATTTCAATCTTCCGTTCTTCGGTTGGAACCAATTCAGGACATAGCAAAACTAATTCCATGAATCGCTGATTGTAGTTGGTGATTTCAGTACCAATAACCTTCAGACTTCCTAACTCATCTTCCAACTTCCTAACCTCGTTCCTTGGACAATATTCGTTGATTAACATTGTTTTGAATTCTTCCCACGGAGTATCATAAGCTACATCTCCTCCTACAGCCTTCACATAATTTTTCCACCACGTGAGTGCACTATCTTGTAAAGTGCACGATGCGTATTTGGTCATGTCCTTTTCAACACAACCACTGATTTTGAACACAGTTTCCATCTTTTCTATCCACCGGGTTAAACCGATCGGTCCTCCTGTTCCACTGAATGATGAGGGCTTGCAAGCTTGAAAAGTTTTGTAAGTGCACCCCACACGAGGATTTGGGTTAACTGCAGCACCTCTTGCAGCCTCGACCCATAACATTCTGTCGTTCACTCGCTGATTGATGAGTTCCTGGATTTCTTGTTCCGTCATTCGGTTCAATCGCGCCATATTCTTCTATAAGAATGAAAAGAAAATAATTATTCACATGGAATATTATAGATGTAGTGTATATTTACAGTACATTATAGCTTATTAATAATATGAACCAGGTATTATTATAAAAGCCTTTTCTTCTTATTAGCGTTTTATAATTATATCTAGGGTAGTACCTACCCGTTAATGTCCATACTTAATAGCTTAGTACAGAATCAATTACTACCATCTAAATAATACTTAACCATGGAAAATTATTGCATTTCACACTTCACTATTTTACATATGCTTATCTTACATCGAACATTAAGCAAACCACACTAATAATATTATACAAAACATTATATGATCCCATGGTTTAATACGGCAGCGCATCGTTTGGTCTATTTTCTAGGACGTTTAGGTTCAAAGAATCGCTTAACGCTTATCCTGGCTGTCTGCCTATATTTTGGCTGTGGGACTGAAGAACTGGATGCCGGGATAGAACGAATAGGAATAGCGGGAATAGGGGTGGTAGTGTCTAGTGGAGTTGGTGCCACATCATCCTTATTAAACTCAGGATTTGAATTTTCTAATTCATTAGCCTTTCGTTTCTTTCCTAGTTCGAACTCTTCTTTTGTAATTTCCTGTATTTCTTCCTCGGGTTCACTTTCTTCCTCGGGTTCACTTTCCTCCTCGGGTTCACTTTCCTCCTCGGGTTCACTTTCCTCCTCGGGTTCACTTTCCTCCTCGGGTTCACTTTCCGGGTTCTCTATAGTCGGTTCATCCGAAATTTGTGAGTCTTCCCCAATGATATTATTTTCATCATCGGATAGGTTAATGACTGGAACACCATCTGAAGATTCTGGTTCGGAGTCGCTGAATGTGATAACAAGTTTTGAGCCCGACATCTATCACACAACAACTAACCCATTAGTACTACATAATATTTACATATAAATTTTAACCAACAATGATAAGCAATGGTTTTTAAATCAGACCCAGTCAAAGTCCAGACTTACTAATGTATCCTAACGACTTATCAGTTAGACACACTAATGCAAACCTGGTTCGCTAAGACCACCGCTCTGATACCACATGTCATAACCCGTCCTTAACCGTAAGAACGTGTTAGATAACGTATGATTTCATTGCGAGGTATTGACCTCTATATGCGACATTTTAAAAAAAAAAACTGCATATATTATACATTACAAACCATGATTCTTATTTTTGATACAAGCTTTGGACGAAATAAAGATGATTATCGTTTAGCGATAATCTTCGACTTACAAACTTTACAAATGATGATAACAACACGATTTCTAGCATATTTTACAACACAAGTTCTTGGATATGCAGTCTTATTTTTGACACAAATATGCGTACGCAAGATCCTGCTCAAATTCAACATAATGCAGCGGAAACTTCTAATTATCACCTGAGAATAAACATGTTTAAAACGTCAACATAAAGTTGGTGAGATATAGGTTTAGTGCCGGCAGCAATATATATATAGACCACAAGATTTCGTATATAAACAGTTTAATAAAAATATTCTAAGTGGTTGAGCACTTGGTAACCATACTTAACAATTAATCACGTCGCATATTCCCTTTAATATGAAATCTTACTACACTGTACCAAGTGTAGTCACGAAACGAAGTACTGTGCAACCGTTGAATACTGGTCGTCCAGTCCGGTTGGGGTTGTCAAGCCCGATAGATCTATCAACAGGATTCGCGTTTACAATACCGCTGTAAATATTAGTTACCAAGCTACAGGGAAGTATGCCAGTGGTACAACTCAACGTAGAATATATATTTTTCAGTTACTTGTGTCCATAACGTAAAACATAAAATACATGTATTCTCATCCCGAAATATTTAGAGTTTAAAAGTGGGACTATGTACTCACTTTCGTCTTGAAGATATATATATTTTGACTTGGTCTCCCGGTTGATATCACGAACCTATCCATATATAATATATCAATACCTTTTCTTTTTAAACAACGTCACATATATATACTTGTTATACTTTTAATACTTTTTATAATTCCTTAGTCCGTAGTTAGCAGTTCGTTGTTAGTAATTCAATTTTAATGGTTCATATTTAGATGTTTAATAAACCCCCAACGAAATAAATAAAACCCCCAACGTATATGTATTGGTCGAGATTAATCTTGACTCACGGTACCGGTGTTGTCAAATGACGTGTTGCGTACATAAAGTACCGGTGTTGTCAAATGACGTGTTGCGTACAAACATGGGATCTTATGATTAATCTTCTCGTGTTGTTTACGGGTGATCCTGAACCATATAAAATTGAATTATGAGTACATATATATAAAATATCATGTTATCTTAAAAAGATGTGATTTATTTTAATTTTCTCCAATTAATCCCGAAGTTAAACTAGTCTTGGATAGCCAATTTTGTTTCGGTCATAGTTTCTTCGTTACAACTCCGTTTTCGTTGATTCAACTTGCCATCTCCTTGGATCGAGTTCCTCTTTAAGACTATGAACTGTAAATATCTTAGTTTGTATTCAAAATCACACGGCATAGGTGAAACTTTAGTGAAACTTATGAAGTTAAACCTTTTCCTTTATGTAGGCAACCTTAAATGATTATTTTTCTAAAAATACTTATACTTTGAATTAAATCATGAAATTTTTATGTGTTACCATATTCATAGTAAAAATCATTTTTCCAGAACATAAACCTTCAATTCAAAGTTTAAGATGGTTTTTAATTATCCAACCCAAAACAGCCCCCGGTTACACTCCGACGTCGTAAAAACAGTTTTTAAGGTGTTCTTTGAAAAACCAAGTTATACCTTGTTAAATTAGCATATATTTAAGTTATATTACAGGTCTTGAAGTATTTTAAAAGTTAAGTTAGAAGGATCTATTTAGTTTGCAAACAAGTTTGAAAACATTCAAACTATGTTCTTGTTGTTAAAATTGTATACCACAAAATATGATAGCTATATATATGTGAATCGAATAAGGTTATGAACATAGATACTACCTCAAGTTCCTTGGACAAGGTTTCTGTAAAAGAGGAGTAAGAACCTAGAACCAAAAGGGTGATGGAATTGGATGAAAGATTGGAAGTAAGTTTGTGTTCTTGGAAGGATTTCTTGAAGTGTTTTTGTAAGGTTTTCTTATGAGATTTAAGTGTTGTTTTTGAAGCTAAATGATGGAGAAAATGCTTGGAGATGATCAAGTGTGAAGTTAAGAGTATTTTGAGAGAGAAATGGAAGTGTAAGTATGAGAAAATGGGGTGAAGAAATGGTGTGCATGCATAAAAACGTTTTTAGGTTATAAAGGAAAAAAAAGATACCTAACTTTGTTTTCTTGCTAAATAATTCATGCTACTTGACAAATGGTTGGTTCCACATGTTTCTTAATCATTTAAGGCTGCTAAGGAGCAGATTTTTATTGGTATATACCAATAGTAAATACATCTAGAAGCTGCGTATGATACGAGTACATATACTCTAGATATACGTATAGAAATTTTGTGAAAAATGGAATGAGGATTCAAATATAGCTATCTTTTGTGAATACACTTATATGGTTTTATGTATTTAAGTTCTTAAAAGTGATTAAATTCATTACTTATACGATATATGTATAAACATTATAGGTCATAAGTATTTAAGTCAAATAACGTTGCGTATGGTTATCGTTTTGAAAACTTAAGTTAGTAGTTTCAAAATATACATATAACTTATTGTTATTAATACAAAATGAGATATTAAAACATTCTTAGATCATGTTAAATATGTATATATACATATATATACACAAACGTATAATTATCATATGTTATATAGTTCGTGATATCATCGGTCAAACTAGACGGTCAAACGTTGTGTAAAACTCTTTTCAAAAACATAAATCTTAACAATTTGGATTGCTTATCATGTTGGTAAGGTTTAATTTATGTAAATATTAATCTTACAAGTATAGAATGATCGAAAAAGTGCGGGTCATTACATGAATCTCAAGAATTTTAAACTGTGTTCATACACTCATTTAACCTCGACCAAATTCCAATGATTCACGAACTATTATATGAACGAACATGATTATATATGTATATGTGTATATATTATAACTTGAAAACATTAACAAAGTATTAGAGGTATAATATGAAAATGTCCCGTTCATATTGATTATAAACGTTCCATATTAATTGATTTCGTCGCGAGGTTTTGACCTCTATATGAGACGTTTTTTAAAGACTGCATTCATTTTTAAAATAACCATAACCTTTATTTTATCGATAAAGGTTTAAAAAGCATTACGTAGATTATCAAATAATGATAATCTAAAATATACCGTTTACACACGACCATTACATAATGGTCTACAATAAGAATATATTACATCAAAAATAAGTTTCTTGAATGCAGTTTTTACACAATATCATACAAGCATGGACTCCAAATCTTGTCCTTATTTTAATATGCAATAGCGGAAGCTCTTAATAATCACCTGAGAATAAACATGCTTAAAACGTCAACAAAAATATTGGTGAGTTATAGGTTTAACCTATATATTATCAAATCATAATAATAGACCACAAGATTTCATATTTCAATATACATCCCATACATAGAGAAAAAAATCATTCATATGGTGAACACCTGGTAACCGACATTAACAAGATGCATATAGAATATCCCTATCATTCTGGGACACCCATCGGACATGATAATTTCAAAGTACTAAAGTATTCCAAATTCCAGAATGGGGCTTGTTGGGCCCGATAGATCTATCTTTAGAATTCGCGTCAATTTGGGGGTCTGTTCCTAAATTCTTAGGCTACCAAGCTAAAAAGGGGTATATTCGGCTTCGATCATTCACACATATAATGTAGTTTCATTTACTTGTGTCTATTTCGTAAAACATTTATAAAATTGCATGTATTCTCATCCCAAAATATTAGATTTTAAAAGTAGGACTATAACTCACTTTCACAGATTTTTACTTCTTCGAGAAGTAAGACTTGGCCACTGGTCGATTCACGAACCTATAACAAATATGTACATATATATAAAAGTATGTTCAAAATACATTTACATTATTTTTAATACGTTTTAATGTTTTAAGTTTATTAAGTCAGCTGTCCTCGTTAGTAACCTACAACTAGGTGTCCATAGTTAGATGTACAGAAATAAATCGATATAAATTATCTTGAATCAATCCACGACCCAGTGTATACATGTCTCAGGCTAGATCACAACACAAAGTATATATATTTTTGGAATCAACCTCAACCCTGTATAGCTAACTCCAACATTACTGCATATAGAGTGTCGATGGTTGTTCCAAATAATATATATAGATGGGTCGATATGATATGTCAAAACAATTGCATACGTGTCTATGGTATCCCAAGATTACATAATATATTTGAATACATGTATAATAAAATATAAGTTAGCTAGGATATGATTAATATAGATTGTTACCAATTTTCACGTAGCTACAACAAGAAAAATTATCCAATTTTTTTTTACCCATAACTTCTTCGTTTTAAATCCGTTTTGAGTGTTTCAAGTTGCTATGGTTTCATATTGAACCTAAGTTTATGAATCTAAACAGAAAAAGTATAAGTTTATAGTTGGAAATACAGGTTACAAGTCGTTTTTGTGAAGGTAGTCATTTCAGTCGAAAGAACGACGTCTAGATGACCATTTTGGAAAACATACTTCCACTTTGTGTTTAACCATGATTTTTGGATATAGTTTCATGTTCATAAGAAAAATCATTTTCCCAGAAGAACAACTTTTAAATCAAAGTTTATCATAGTTTTTAATTAACTAACCCAAAACAGCCAGCGGTGTTACTACGACAGCGTATATCCGGTTTTACGGTGTTTTTCGTGTCTTCCGGTTTTAAATCATTAAGTTAGCATATCATATAGATATATCACATGTGTTTAGTTTATTTTAAAAGTCAATTTAGAAGGATTAACTTTTGTTTGCGAACAAGTTTAGAATTAACTAAACTATGTTCTAGTGATTACGAGTTTAAACCTTCGAATAAGATAGTTTTATATATATGAATCGAATGATGTTATGAACATAATTACTACCTCAAGTTTAGTAGGTAAACCTACTGTAAGTGACAAAAAATGATCTAGCTTCAAAGGATCTTGGATGGCTTGAATGTTCTTGAAGTAGGATCATGACACAAAAACAAGTTCAAGTAAAGTTTTTACTCGAATTAAGATAGTTTATAGTTATAGAAATTGAATCAAAGTTTGAATATGAATATTACCTTGAATAAGAAAGATAACCTACTTTAAATAACAAAGATTTCTTGATCTTAGATGATTACTTGGAATGGATTAGAAAGCTTGGAAGTAAACTAGTAAACTTGAAAGGATTTTCGAAGTATTCTTGAAGTGTTCTTCCTAAGATGCTTAAAGCTTAATCCTTGAAGTAACTTTTGATGAAGATGATGATTAGCTACTAGAAAAATTCATTCATAAGTGTGTGTGTGTGTGTGTGTGTTGAGAGAGAATTAGAAAGAGAATTGGAAGTGAAATGGAGTGAATGATGAGTGGTAAGTGGTGAGTGGTGAGTGGGGTTAAAAGGAGTTCTAGTTAGTTGACTAGTTCATGGTAGAAGTTGAAATTGATTAGTCATGCATGACATAATCAAGATTGGAATCCCATGCTAGTTCCTATTGGTATATACCTATAGTAAGTACGTCTAGAAGCTGTGTATAATACGGGTATGAATACGACTAGAATTCTTGATGAAAAAAGAATGGGAATGTAACTGTAACCATTTTCGTTATGTATGAGTGTTTTGATATATGTCTTGAAGTCTTCCAAAAGTATATTAATACATCTAAATACACTACATGTATATACATTTTAACTGAGTCGTTAAGTCATCGTTAGTCGTTACATGTAAGTGTTGTTTTGAAACCTTTAAGTTAACGATCTCATTTAATGTTGTTAACTCATTGTTTATTATATCTAATGAGATGTTAAATTATTATATTATCATGATATTATGATATATTAATATATCTTAATATGATATATATACATTTAATTATCGTTACAAAGATAATCATTACATATATGTCACGTTTCGAAATCCTTAAGTTAGTAGTCTTGTTTTTATGTATATAACTCATTGTTAATATACTTATGGAGATACTTACTTATCATAATCTCATTTTAACTATATGTATAACCATATATATATCATCATGTCGTTTTTACAAGTTTTAACGTTCGTGAATCGCCGGTCAACTTGGGTGGTCAATTGTCTACATGAAACTCATTTCAAATAATCAAGTCTTAACAAGTTTGATTGCTTAACATGTTGGAAACACTTAATCATGTAAAAATCAATTTCATTTAATATAAATAAGCATGGAAAAGTTTGGGTCACTACAGTACCTACCCGTTAAATAAATTTTGTCCCGAAATTTTAAGTAGTTGGAGGTGTTGTCGTATCTTCTGGAAATAAGTTTGGGTATTTCTTCTTCATCTGATCTTCTCATTCCCAGGTGAACTCGGGTCCTCTATGAGTATCCCATCGAACCTTAACAATTGGTATTTTGTTTTGCTTAAGTCTTTTAACCTCACGATACATTATTTCGACGGGTTCTTCGATGAATTGAAGTTTTTTGTTGATTTGGATTTTGTCTAACGGAATAGTGAGATCTTCTTTAGCAAAACATTTCTTCAAATTCGAGACGTGGAAAGTGTTATGTACAGCTGCGAGTTGTTGAGGTAACTCAAGTCGGTAAGCTACTGGTCCGACACGATCAATAATCTTGAATGGTCCAATATACCTTGGATTTAATTTCCCTCGTTTACCAAATCTAACAACACCTTTCCAAGGTGCAACTTTAAGCATGATCATCTCTCCAATTTCAAATTCTATATCTTTTCTTTTAATGTCAGCGTAGCTCTTTTGTCGACTTTGGGCGGTTTTCAAGCGTTGTTGAATTTGGATGATCTTCTCGGTTGTTTCTTGTATTATCTCTGGACCCGTAATCTGTCTATCCCTCACTTCACTCCAACAAATCGGAGGCCTCCACTTTCTACCATAAAGTGCTTTAAACGGTGCGATCTCAATGCTTGAATGGTAGCTGTTGTTGTAGGAAAATTCTGCTAACGGTAGATGTCGATCCCAACTGTTTCCGAAATCAATAACACATGCTCGTAGCATGTCTTCCAGCGTTTGTATCATCCTTTCGCTCTGCCCATCAGTTTGTTTATGATAGGCAATACTCATGTCTAGACGAGTTCCTAATGCTTGCTGTAATGTCTGCCAGAATCTTGAAATAAATCTGACATCCCTATCAGAGATAATAGAGATAGGTATTCCATGTCTGGAGACGACTTCCTTCAAATACAGTCGTGCTAACTTCTCCATCTTGTCATCTTCTCTTATTGGTAGGAAGTGTGCTGATTTGGTGAGACGATCAACTATTACCCAAATTGTATCAAAACCACTTGAAGTCCTTGGCAATTTAGTGATGAAATCCATGGTAATGTTTTCCCAATTCCATTCCGGGATCTCGAGTTGTTGAAGTAGACCTGATGGTTTCTGATGCTCTGCTTCGACCTTAGAACATGTCAAACATTCCCCTACGTATTTAGCAACATCGGCTTTCATACCTGGCCACCAAAAATGTTTCTTGAGATCCTTGTACATCTTCCCCGTTCCAGGATGTATTGAGTATCTGGTTTTATGAGCTTCTCTAAGTACCATTTCTCTCATATCTCCAAATTTTGGTACCCAAATTCTTTCAGCCCTATACCGGGTTCCGTCTTCCCGAATATTAAGATGCTTCTCCGATCCTTTGGGTATTTCATCCTTTAAATTTCCCTCGTTTAAAACTCCTTGTTGCGCCTCCTTTATTTGAGTAGTAAGGTTAGTGTGAATCATTATATTCATAGCTTTTACTCGAATGGGTTCTATGTCCTTTCTGCTCAAGGCATCGGCTACCACATTTGCCTTCCCCGGGTGGTAACGAATCTCAAAGTGTTAATCATTCAACAATTCAATCCACCTACACTGCCTCATATTCAGTTGTTTCTGATTAAATATGTGTTAAAGACTTTTGTGGTCGGTATATATAATACTTTTGAACCCATATAAGTAGTGCCTCCAAGTCTTTAATGCAAAAACAACAGCGCCTAATTCCAAATCATGCGTCGTATAATTCTGTTCTTGAATCTTCAATTGTCTAGACGCATAAGCAATTACTTTCGTTCGTTGCATTAATACACAACTGAGACCTTGCTTTGAGGCATCACAATATATCACAAAATCATCATTCCCTTCAGGTAATGACAATATAGGTGCCATAGTTAACTTTTTCTTTAACAATTGAAACACTTTCTCTTGTTCATCTTTCTATTGAAATTTCTTTCCTTTATGCGTTAATGCAGTCAAGGGTTTTGCTATTCTGGAAAAGTCTTTGATGAACCTTCTGTAGTAACCAGCTAGTCCTAAAAACTGGCATATGTGTTTCAGAGTTTTCAGGGTTTCCCACTTTTCAAGGGTTTCAATCTTTACTGGATCCACCTGAATACCTTCTTTGTTCACTATGTGACCGAGGAATTGAACCTCTTCCAACCAAAATGCACACTTTGAAAACTTAGCGTACAGTTTTTCTTTTCTCAGCAACTCTAGCACTTTTCTCAAATGTTCTTCGTTCTCTTGATCATTCTTCGAGTAAATAAGTATGTCATCGATGAAAATAATGACAAACTTGTCAAGATATGGCCCACACACTCGGTTCATGAGGTCCATGAACACAGCTGGTGCGTTAGTCAATTCAAACGGCATAACCATAAACTCGTAATGACCGTAACGCGTCCTAAAAGCAGTCTTTGGAATATCATTCTCCTTCACCCGCATTTGATGATATCCAGAACGTAAATCGATCTTCGAATAAACAGACGAGCCTTGTAGTTGATCAAATAAGTCGTCGATTCTCGGTAGTGGGTAGCGGTTCTTGATGGTAAGTTTGTTCAACTCTCGGTAGTCGATACACAACCTGAATGTACCATCCTTCTTCTTGACAAACAAAACAGGAGCTCCCCGTGGTGATGTGCTTGGTCAAATGAAACCACGCTCTAAAAGTTCCTGTAACTGACTTTGTAATTCTTTCATTTCGCTGTGTGCGAGTCTGTATGGAGTACGAGCTATTGGTGCAGCTCCTGGTACAAAGTCTATTTGAAATTCAACGGATCGATGTGGGGGTAATCCCGGTAATTCTTTCGAAAATACATCGGGAAATTCTTTTGTGACGGGAACATCACTACTATTCTTTTCTTCAGGTTTAACTTCCTTGATGTGTACTAGAATGACGTAACAACCTTTTCTTATTAGTTTTTGCGCCTTCAAACTACTAATAAGATTTAATTTCGAGTTGTTCTTTTCTCCGTACACCATTAAAGGTTTTCCTTTTTCACGCACAATGCGAATCGCATTTTTCTAACAAACGACCTCTGCTCTCACCTTTTTCATCCAGTCCATGCCAATTATTACATCAAAACTCCCTAACTCAATTGGTATTAAATCAATTTTAAACATTTCATCCCCCAGTTTAATTTCTCTATCCCGACATATATTATCTGCTGAAATTAATATACCGTTTGCTAATTCGAGTAAAAATTTACTATCTAAAGGCGTCAATGTGCAACTTAATTTAGCATAAAAATCTCTACTCATATAGCTTCTATCCGTACCCGAATCAAATAAAACATAAGCAGATTTATTGTCAATAAGAAACGTACCCGTAATAAGCTCCGGGTCTTCCCGCACTTATGCCGTATTAATATTGAAAACTCTTTCGCGACCTTGTCCATTAGTATTCCCCTGATTCGGGCAATTACTTCTAATGTGGCCCGATTTTCCACATCCATAACAAACAAAGGCGGCATTACTTGTTTCGCCACTATTTGTTCCTTTAGTTCTGTTAAACTTTGGTCCGTAGACTTCACACTTTTTCGCACCATGGCCAGTTCTTTTACACTTGGTGCAAAATGTCGTGCAGAACTCATTCTAGTGGTACTCTTCACACCTTTGGCATTTTTGGTTTTTGTTGCCATTGTTGTTGTTGAGATTGTTGTTGGGATTTTTATTGTTGTTGAAACGATTGTTGTAGTTATTGTTGTTGTTGGGACATTTGTTGTAGTTATTGTTAGGATTGCGGTTATTGTTGCGATTGTTGTTGTGGTTGTTATGATTGTTATTGTGATTATGGTTGTGATTGTTGTTGTTGTATTGGTGACCCTTGTCACAGATTTCTTCCCACTTTCTCTTGAGTTGTTTCATGTTGGCTTCTTCGGCCGCATGCTCTTTAATTCTTCCCTCAATCTGATTTATGAGTTTATGAGCCATTCGACTTGCTTTTTGTATGGAAGCGGGCTCGTGTGAACTCACATCTTCTTGAATCCTTACTGGTAACCCTTTCAAACACGTCGATCTTCTCTTCTTCATCTTCGAACGCTCCCGGACACAATAGGCACAACTCTGTGAATCGTCGTTCATATGTGGTAATGTTGAACCCTTGTGTTCGTAACTCTCTAAGTTCTACCTTGAGCTTATTGACTTCGTTTCTAGGATGGTACTGCTCGTTCATCAATTGCTTGAATGCTGACTACGGTAGTGCGTAAGCAGCATTTTGTCCTACCTGTTCAAGATAGGTGTTCCACCATGTTAACGCAGTACCGGTGAAGGTATGCGTAGCGTACTTAACTTTGTCCTCTTCAGTACACTTACTTATGGCAAACACCGATTCGACTTTTTTGGTCCACCGCATCAATCCAATTGGTCCTTCGGTTCCATCAAATTCCAAAGGTTTGCAGGCAGTGAATTCTTTGTAGGAGCATCCTACACGATTTCTTGCACCGTTAGCTGCATTGCTAGATTCAGAGTTATTGTTGGTATGTAGCGCAGCCTGTACTGCGGCTATGTTTGCAGCAATAAAGGTACGAAATTCCTCTTCGCTCATATTCATGGTGTGTCGAGTAGTCGGTGCCATTTCCTTCAAAATAGCCAACTGAATCGAGTTAATCATACAGAATATTAAAAGTAGTCAATAGTATTTCGTAGCATAATATGAACTCATTTATAAAAGCTTTTTCTTCATATTAGCGTTTTATAAGTTTAAATTCGGGTACTACCTACCTGTTAAGTTCATACTTAGTAGCTAATATACAATTCAACTACTATAATTCCATGTGAAAAACTGATTATAATAATATATCACATACAAATATTCTTCAAACTTACAACTTCACTATATTACATATAACATGAAATATAGTACACTATGATACAGGACAGTTTTGAAGATAAATCTAGGTAATACGCAAGTTGTTCAGCAAAGGAAATAAAGACACGTAATTCATAAGTCCAGAAACAAGTCATGTATTCTGATTTTACTAAGACGACTTCCCATCCTTGGTCTTGTGGAAAATAACCGTTATGACCATTGGCTAGGCAGCATGTTGTAATGTCGTCAAAAGGACGAGGGTTTCGTAATGTCCAACAGCTCCGTAATAATCTAAAAACCTTGTTTCTCACCTCAACTACTGAATCCGTCACTTGTGGAAAGGTTTAATTTAAAAGTTGTAATCCGATGTTATTTTTCTCACTTTGGTAAGAAGCGAACATCAATAACCCGTAAGCATAACATGCTTCTTTATGTTGCATGTTAGAAGCTCTTTCTAACTCGTGAAATCCTATGTTGGGATATGTTGAGTCAAAATAGGTTCTTAACCGGTAGCGTAAAATAGCATTTGGGTTCCCCGCATTTAACGCTTTAAAGAAAATGATGGAATTCAACATAATAACAAGTTTGTTAATGTTAATAAAATCATGAAACCAATTCATTTTAAGTTATAACAAGCGGAAGCATAGTTACTAAGAAAACAAGTTTATATGCATAATCATATTAATTGAATTCCATATAGTTATCAAGTCTTGGAATCATGCTTACATATATATATATATATAGAGAGAGAAGGAGGAAGAAGTATTACCTCCTCAAGTTAATTGAGGGTGCGTTTGAAGAACAAAGTGATGAACAATTTGTGTAAGAGCCCAAGCTTTTGATGCACCAACACTACCCTTAATGTAGTTAGGCTTTAGAACCTTAGTGAGCTAGTAAACCAAGCTTCAAACCCACTTATTTCTTCTACTAAAAACCGGACAGCAGCTGCCCAAATGATGATGACGAATGAAGTCTCAAAATGATGAAGCCTCAAGGAGAAATACCCCAAACTTATCACCAACACCTTGAAGTTTAGTTAGGATTTTATTACACTAGGAAATGAGCTTTTATTCAACTCAAAAATCCTTCTCTTACCCTTAAAAAAGTCGGCCAGCTGCAGCAGAATAAAAGGGAGGAGTTTTTTTTAATTACTTGATATTTTTGAATACTTGTAGAAGTCCAACTTTGGTACAAGATACAAGCATGCTTATTAGGACTTGTGCCATCTTAAACTTAACAAAAAAAAACAAAGCATGGGTGTGTTTCTTGGGCACCAAAACTGAAATGTCCCGTTCTTATTGATTAAAAACGTTCCATATTAATTGATTTTGTTGCGAGGTTTTGACCTCTATATGAGACGTTTTTCAAAGACTGCATTCATTTTTAAAACAAACCATAACCTTTATTTCATAGATAAAGGTTTTAAAAAGCTTTATGTAGATTATCAAATAATGATAACCTAAAATATCCTGTTTACACACGACCATTACATAATGGTTTACAATACAAATATGTTACAACAAAATAAGTTTCTTGAATGCAGTTTTTACACAATATCATACAAGCATGGACTCCAAATCTCGTCCTTATTTAAGTATGCGACAGCGGAAGCTCTTAATAATCACCTGAGAATAAACATGCTTAAAACGTCAACAAAAATGTTAGTGAGTTATAGGTTTAACCTATATATATCAAATCGTAACAATAGACCACAAGATTTCATATTTCAATACACATCCCATACATAGAGATAAAAATCATTCATATGGTGAACACCTGGTAACCGACATTAACAAGATGCATATATAAGAATATCCCCATCATTCCGGGACACCCTTCGGATATGATATAAATTTCAAAGTACTAATGCATCCGGTACTTTGGATGAGGTTTGTTAGGCCCAATAGATCTATCTTTAGGATTCGCGTCAATTAGGGTGTCTGTTCCCTAATTCTTAGATTACCAGACTTAATAAAAAGGGGCATATTCGATTTTGATAATTCAACCATAGAATGTAGTTTCACGTACTTGTGTCTATTTTGTAAATCATTTATAAAACCTGCATGTATTCTCATCCCAAAAATAATAGATTTTAAAAGTGGGACTATAACTCACTTTCACAGATTTTTACTTCGTCGGGAAGTAAGACTTGGCCACTGGTTGATTCACGAACCTATAACAATATATACATATATATCAAAGTATGTTCAAAATATATTTACAACACTTTTAATATATTTTGATGTTTTAAGTTTATTAAGTCAGCTGTCCTCGTTAGTAACCTACAACTAGTTGTCCACAGTTAGATGTACAGAAATAAATCGATAAATATTATCTTGAATCAATCCACGACCCAGTGTATACGTATCTCAGTATTGATCACAACTCAAACTATATATATTTTGGAATCAACCTCAACCCTGTATAGCTAACTCCAACATTCACATATAGAGTGTCTATGGTTGTTCCGAAATATATATAGATGTGTCGACATGATAGGTCGAAACATTGTATACGTGTCTATGGTATCTCAAGATTACATAATATACAATACAAGTTGATTAAGTTATGGTTGGAATAGATTTGTTACCAATTTTCACGTAGCTAAAATGAGAAAAATTATCCAATATTGTTTTACCCATAACTTCTTCATTTTAAATCCATTTTGAGTGAATCAAATTGCTATGGTTTCATATTGAACTCTATTTTATGAATCTAAACAGAAAAATTATAGGTTTATAGTCGGAAAAATAAGTTACAATTCATTTTTGTTAAGGTAGTCATTTCAGTCGAAAGAACGACGTCTAGATGACCATTTTAGAAAACATACTTCCACTTTGAGTTTAACCATAATTTTTGGATATATTTTCATGTTCATAATAAAAATAATTTTCTCAGAATAACAACTTTTAAATCAAAGTTTATCATAGTTTTTAATTAACTAACCCAAAACAGCCCGCGGTGTTACTACGACGGCGTAAATCCGGTTTTACGGTGTTTTTCGGGTTTCCAGGTTTTAAATCATTAAGTTAGCATATCATATAGATATAGAACATGTGTTTAGTTGATTTTAAAAGTCAAGTTAGAAGGATTAACTTTTGTTTGCCAACAAGTTTAGAATTAACTAAACTATGTTCTAGTGATTTCAAGTTTAAACCTTCGGATAAGATAGCTTTATATGTATGAATCGAATGATGTTATGAACATCATTACTACCTTAAGTTCCTTGGATAAACCTACTGGAAAAGAGAAAAATGGATCTAGCTTCAACGGATTCTTGGATGGCTCGAAGTTCTTGAAGCAGAATCATGACACGAAAACAAGTTCAAGTAAGATCATCACTTGAAATAAGATTGTTATAGTTATAGAAATTGAACCAAAGTTTGAATATGATTATTACCTTGTATTAGAATGATAACCTACTGTAAGAAACAAAGATTTCTTGAGGTTGGATGATCACCTTACAAGATTGGAAGTGAGCTAGCAAACTTGAAAGTATTCTTGATTTTATGTAACTAGAACTTGTAGAATATATGAAGAACACTTAGAACTTGAAGATAGAACTTGAGAGAGATCAATTAGATGAAGAAAATTGAAGAATGAAAGTGTTTGTAGGTGTTTTTGGTCGTTGGTGTATAGATTAGATATAAAGGATATGTAATTTTGTTTTCATGTAAATAAGTCATGAATGATTACTCATATTTTTGTAATTTTATGAGATATTTCATGCTAGTTGCCAAATGATGGTTCCCACATGTGTTAGGTGACTCACATGGGCTGCTAAGAGCTGATCATTGGAGTGTATATACCAATAGTACATACATCTAAAAGCTGTGTATTGTACGAGTACGAATACGGGTGCATACGAGTAGAATTGTTGATGAAACTGAACGAGGATGTAATTGTAAGAATTTTTGTTAAGTAGAAGTATTTTGATAAGTGTATTGAAGTCTTTCAAAAGTGTATAAATACATATTAAAACACTACATGTATATACATTTTAACTGAGTCGTTAAGTCATCGTTAGTCGTTACATGTAAGTGTTGTTTTGAAACCTTTAGGTTAACGATCTTTCTAAATGTTGTTAACCTAATGTTTATAATATCAAATGAGATTTTAAATTATTATATTATCATGATATTATCATGTATGAATATCTCTTAATATGATATATATATATATACATTAAATGTCTTTACAACGATAATCGTTACATATATGTCTCGTTTAAAAATCATTAAGTTAGTAGTCTTGTTTTTACATATGTAGTTCATTGTTAATATACTTAATGATATGTTTACTTATCATTGTATCATGTTAACTATATATATATCCATATATATCTCATCATATAGTTTTTACAAGTTTTAACGTTCGTGAATCACCGGTCAACTTGGGTGGTTAACAAGTTTGATTGCTTAACATGTTGGAAACATTTAATCATGTAAATATCAATCTCAATTAATATATATAAACATGGAAAAGTTCGGGTCACTACAGTACCTACCCGTTAAATAAATTTCGTCCCGAAATTTTAAGCTGTTGAAGGTGTTGACGAATCTTCTGGAAATAGCTGCGGGTATTTCTTCTTCATCTGATCTTCACGCTCCCAGGTGAACTCGGGTCCTCTATGAGCATTCCATCGAACCTTAACAATTGGTATCCTGTTTTGCTTAAGTCTTTTAACCTCACGATCCATTATTTCGACGGGTTCTTCGATGAATTGAAGTTTTTCGTTGATTTGGATTTCATCTAACGGAATAGTGAGATCTTCTTTAGCAAAAAATTTCTTCAAATTCGAGATGTTGAAAGTGTTATGTACAGCCGCGAGTTGTTGAGGCAACTCAAGTCGGTAAGCTACTGGTCCGACACGATCAATAATCTTGAATGGTCCAATATACCTTGGATTTAATTTCCCTCGTTTACCAAATCGAACAACACCTTTCCAAGGTGCAACTTTAAGCATGACCATCTCTCCAATTTCAAATTCTATATCTTTTCTTTTAATGTCAGCGTAGCTCTTTTGTCGACTTTGGGCGGTTTTCAACCGTTGTTGAATTTGGATGATCTTCTCGGAAGTTTCTTGTATTATCTCTGGACCCGTAATCTGTCTATCCCCCACTTCACTCCAACAAATCGGAGACCTGCACTTTCTACCATAAAGTGCTTCAAACAGCGCCATCTCAATGCTTGAATGGTAGCTGTTGTTGTAGGAAAATTCTGCTAACGGTAGATGTCGATCCCAACTGTTTCCGAAATCAATAACACATGCTCGTAGCATGTCTTCAAGCATTTGTATCGTCCTTTCGCTCTGCCCATCAGTTTGTGGATGATAGGCAGTACTCATGTCTAGACGAGTTCCTAATGCTTGCTGTAATGTCTGCCAGAATCTTGAAATAAATCTGCCATCCCTATCAGAGATAATAGAGATTGGTATTCCATGTCTGGAGATGACTTCCTTCAAATACAGTCGTGCTAACTTCTCCATCTTGTCATCTTCTCTTATTGGCAGGAAGTGTGCTGATTTGGTGAGACGATCAACTATTACCCAAATAGTATCAAAACCACTTGCAGTCCTTGGCAATTTAGTGATGAAATCCATGGTAATGTTTTCCCATTTCTATTTCTGGATTTCGAGTTGTTGAAGTAGACCTGATGGTTTCTGATGCTCAGCTTTGACCTTAGAACACGTCAAACATTCTGCTACGTATTTAGCAACATCGGCTTTCATACCCGGCCACCAAAAATGTTTCTTGAGATCCTTGTACATCTTCCCCGTTCCAGGATGTATTGAGTATCTGGTTTTATGAGCTTCTCTAAGTACCATTTCTCTCATATCTCCAAATTTTGATACCCAAATCCTTTCAGCCCTATACCGGGTTCCGTCTTCCCGAATATTAAGATGCTTCTCCGATCCTTTGGGTATTTCATCCTTTAAATTTCCCTTTTTTAAAACTCCTTGTTGCGCCTCCTTTATTTGAGTAGTAAGGTTATTATGAATCATTATATTCATAGATTTTACTCGAATGGGTTCTCTTTCCTTCCTGCTCAAGGCATCGGCTACCACATTTGCCTTCCCCGGGTGGTAACGAATCTCAAAGTCGTAATCATTCAATAATTCAATCCACCTACGCTGCCTCATATTCAGTTGTTTCTGATTAAATATGTGTTGAAGACTTTTGTGGTCGGTATATATAATACTTTTGCCCCATATAAGTAGTGCCTCCAAGTCTTTAATGCAAAAACAACCGTGCCTAATTCCAAATCATGCATCGTATAATTTTATTCGTGAATCTTCAATTGTCTAGACGCATAAGCAATCACCTTCGTTCGTTGCATTAATACACAACCGAGACCTTGCTTTGATGCGTCACAATAAATCACAAAATCATCATTCCCTTCAGGCAATGACAATATAGGTGCCGTAGTTAGCTTTTTCTTCAATAACTGAAACACTTTCTCTTGTTCATCATTCCATTCAAATTTCTTCCCTTTATGCGTTAATGCAGTCAAGGGTTTTGCTATTTTGGAAAAGTCTTGGATGAACCTTCTGTAGTAACCAGCTAGTCCTAAAAACTGGCGTATGTGTTTCGGAGTTTTCGGGGTTTCCCACTTTTCAACAGTTTCTATCTTTGCCGGATCCACCTTAATACCTTCTTTGTTCACTATGTGACCGAGGAATTGAACTTCTTCCAACCAAAATGCACACTTTGAAAACTTAGCGTATAATTCTTCCCTCCTCAATACTTCTAACACCTTTCTCAAATGTTCACCGTGTTCTTGGTCATTCTTTGAGTAAATAAGTATGTCATCAATGAAAACAATGACATACTTGTCAAGGTATGGTCCACACACTCGGTTCATAAGGTCCATGAACACAACTGGTGCATTAGTTAAACCAAACGGCATGACCATAAACTCGTAATGACCGTAACGTGTTCTGAAAGCAGTCTTTGGAATATCATCTTCTTTCACCCGCATTTGATGATACCCAGAACGTAAGACAATCTTTGAATAAACAGACGAGCCTTGTAGTTGATCAAATAAGTCGTCGATTCTCGGTAGTGGGTAGCGGTTCTTGATGGTAAGTTTGTTCAACTCTCGGTAGTCGATACACAACCTGAATGTACCATCTTTCTTCTTGACAAACAAAACAGGAGCTCCCCACGGTGATGTGCTTGGTCGAATGAAACCACGCTCTAAAAGTTCTTGTAATTGGCTTTGCAGTTCTTTCATCTCGCTGGGTGCGAGTATGTAAGAAGCACGAGCTATTGGTGCAGCTCCTGGTACAAGATCTATTTGAAATTCAACGGATCGATGTGGGGGTAATCCCGGTAATTCTTTCGGAAATACATCGGGAAATTCTTTTGCAATGGGAACATCATTGATGCTCTTTTCTTCAGTTTGTACTTTCTCGACGTGTGCTAGAACAACATAGCAACCTTTTCTTATTAGTTTTTGTGCCTTCAAATTACTAATAAGATGTAGCTTCGTGTTGCCCTTTTCTCCGTACACCATTAAGGGTTTCCTTTTTCTCGTATAATGCGAATTGCATTTTTGTAACAAACGATCTCTGCTTTCACTTCTTTCAACCAGTCCATGCCGATTATCACATCAAAACTCCCTAACTCTACTGGTATCAAATCAATCTTAAATGTTTCGCGAACCAGTTTAATTTCTCGATTCTGACATATATTTTCTGCTGAAATTAATTTACCATTTGCTAATTCGAGTAAAAATTTACTATCCAAAGGCGTCAATGGACAACTTAATTTAGCACAAAAATCTCTACTCATATAGCTTCTATCCGCACCCGAATCAAATAAAACGTAAGCAGATTTATTGTCAATAAGAAACGTACCCGTAACAAGCTCCGGGTCTTCCTGTGCCTCTGTCGCATTAATATTGAAAACTCTTCTGCGGCCTTGTCCATTCGTGTTCTCCTGGTTCGGGCAATTTCTAATAATGTGGCCCATTTTTCCACATTAATAACAAACTACATTGGCATAACTTGCTCCGACACTACTTGCTCCGCCATTACTCGTTCCGACACCATTTGTTCCTTTCGTTCTATTAACCCCTGGTCCGTAGACCTCACACTTCGCCGCGCTATGACCATTTCTTTTACACTTGTTGCAAAATTTAGTGTAGAACCCCGAGTGATACTTTTCACACCTTTGGCATAGCTGCTTCTGATTGTTGTTGTTGTTGCGGTTATTATTGTTGTTGGGATGATTGTTGTAGTTGCTGTTGTTGTTGTTGTTGTTGTTGTTGTTGGGCCATTTGTTGTAGTTGCGATTGATGTGGCGATTGTTGGGATAATTGTTGCGATTATTGTTGTAATTGCTGTTGTTGTTGTATTGGTGATTCTTATCACCGTTTTCCTCCCACTTCCTTTTGACTTGCTTCACATTGGCCTCTTCAGCAGTCTGTTCTTTAATTCTTTCTTCAATCTGGTTCACTAGTTTGTGAGCCATTCTACATGCCTGTTGTATGGAGGCGGGCTCGTGTGAACTTATATCTTCTTGGATTCTTTCCGGTAATCCTTTCACAAACGCGTCGATCTTCTCTTCCTCATCTTCGAATGCTCCCGGACACAATAGGCACAATTCTGTGAATCGTCTTTCATACGTGGTAATATCAAATCCTTGGGTTCGTAACCCTCTAAGTTCTGTCTTGAGCTTATTGACCTCAGTTCTGGGACGGTACTTCTCATTCATCAAGTGCTTGAATGCTGACCACGGTAGTGCGTACGCATCGTCTTGTCCCACTTGCTCTAGATAGGTATTCCACCATGTTAACGCAGAACCTATGAAGGTATCCGTAGCGTGCTTCACTTTGTCCTCTTCAGTACACTTACTTATGGCAAACACCGATTCGACCTTCTCGGTCCACCGTTTCAATCCGATCGGTCCTTCAGTTCCATCAAATTCCAAAGATTTGCAGGCAGTGAATTCTTTGTAGGTGCATCCTACACGATTTCCTGTACTGCTAGATCCAAGGTTATTGTTGGTATGTAGCGCAGCCTGTACTGTGGCTATGTTTGAAGCTAGAAAAGTACGGAATTCCTCTTCATTCATATTCACGGTGTGTCGAGTAGTCGGTGCCATTTCCTTCAAAATAGTCAAATGGAACAAGTTAATCATACAGAATATTAAGAGTAGTTAATAGTATTTCGTAGCATAATATGAACTCATTTATAAAAGCTTTTTCTTCATATTAGCATTTTATAAGTTTAAATTCGGGTAGTACCTACCCGTTAAGTTCATACTTAGTAGCTAATATACAATTCAACTACTACAATTCTATATGAAAAACTGATTATAATAATATTTCGCGTTCAAACTTTTACACAATATTTTACAAACTTACAATATCACTTATTTTACATATAGCATGAAATATAGCACACAATAAATTTGATACAAGATGGTTGTGAAGATAATTCTAGCTAGTACACAAGTCGTTCAGCAAAGGCAATAAAGACACGTAATTCATACGTCCAGAAACAAGTCATGCATTCTGGTTTTACTAGGATTACTTCCCATCCTTGGTCTTGTGGAACATAACCGTTATGGCCGTTGATAAGACAGCGTGTTGTAACGTCGTCAAAGGGACGAGGGTTACGTAATGTCCAACAGTCCCGCAACAATCTAAAAACCTCATTTCTTACCCCAATTACCGACTCCGTCACTTGTGGGAATGTTTTGTTTAATAGTTGTAGCCCGATGTTCTTGTTCTCACTTTGGTGAGAAGCGAACATTACTAATCCGTAAGCATAACATGCTTCTTTATGTTGCATGTTAGCCGCTTTTTCTAAATCACGAAGTCCAATATTCGGATATATTGAGTCAAAATAATTTCTTAACCCATTGCGTAAAATAGCATTTGGGTTCCCCGCAATATATGCGTCAAAGTAAACACATCGTAACTTATGGATTTCCCAATGTGATATCCCCCATCTTTCGAACGAAAGCCTTTTATAAACCAAGGCATTCTTAGAACGTTCTTCGAATGTCTTACAAACTGATCTCGCCTTCAATAGTTGTGCCGAAGAATTCTAACCGACTCTAGACAGGATTTCATCAATCATGTCTCTGGGTAGGTCTCTTAAAATATTGGGTTGTCTATCCATTTTGTGTTTTTATACTGTAAAATAGTCAAGAGTTAGATTCATAAAAAAAATACTTATTAATACAAGCAATTTTTACATATATCATAAAGCATAAGCACACTATATTACATATATTACACCACACGAATACAACTATCTTATTCCGACTCGCTTGTTTCTTCTTCTTCGGTTTTGGTTCGTTTTGCCAAGTTTCTAGGGATATATGATGTTCCCCTAATACGATCCATCGTTTTCCACATTGGTTTAGAAAAACCTGGTGGTTTAGAGGTTCCCGGGTCATTGTTACAACTTAAGGACTTCGGGGGTTGACGATACATATAAAGTTCATCGGGGTTGGAATTAGATTTCTCTATTTTTATGCCCTTTCCCTTATTATTTTCTTTTGCCTCTTTAAATTCAGTTGGGGTAATTTCTATAACATCATCGGAATTCTCGTCGGAATCCGATTCATCGGAGAATTGGTAATCCTCCCAATATTTTGCTTCCTTGGTGGAAACACCATTGACCATAATTAACCTTGGTCGGTTGGTTGAGGATTTTCTTTTACTTAACCGTTTTATTATTTCCCCCACCGGTTCTATTTCTTCATCCGGTTCCGATTCTTCTTCCGGTTCCGATTCTTCTTCCGGTTCCGACTCTTCTTCCGGTTCCTCTTCGGGAACTTGTGAATCAGTCCACGAATCATTCCAATTTACATTTGACTCTTCATTATTATTAGGTGAGTCAATGGGACTTGTTCTAGAGGTAGACATCTATCGCATAATATCAAACGCGTTAAGAGATTAATATATCACATAATATTCACATGTTAAAAATATATAGTTTCCAACAAAATTTGTTAAGCAATCATTTTTCAAGTAAACACGGTCGAAGTCCAGACTCACTAATGCATCCTAACAAACTCGATAAGACACACTAATGCAAAATTCTGGTTCTCTAAGACCAACGCTCGGATACCAACTGAAATGTCCCGTTCTTATTGATTAAAAACGTTCCATATTAATTGATTTCGTTGCGAGGTTTTGACCTCTATATGAGACGTTTTTCAAAGACTGCATTCATTTTTAAAACAAACCATAACCTTTATTTCATAGATAAAAGTTTTAAAAAGCTTAACGTAGATTATCAAATAATGATAATCTAAAATATCTTGTTTACACACGACCATTACATAATGGTTTACAATACAAATATGTTACAACAAAATAAGTTTCTTGAATGCAGTTTTTACACAATATCATACAAGCATGGACTCCAAATCTCGTCCTTATTTAAGTATGCGACAGCGGAAGCTCTTAATAATCACCTGAGAATAAACATGCTTAAAACGTCAACAAAAATGTTGGTGAGTTATAGGTTTAACCTATATATATCAAATCGTAACAATAGACCATAAGATTTCATATTTCCATACACATCCCATACATATAGATAAAAATCATTCATATGGTGAACACCTGGTAACCGACATTAACAAGATGCATATATAAGAATATCCCCATCATTCCGGGACACCCTTCAGATATGATATAAATTTCGAAGTACTAAAGCATCCGGTACTTTGGATGGGGTTTGTTAGGCATAATAGATCTATCTTTAGGATTCACGTCAATTAGGGTGTCTGTTCCCTAATTCTTAGATTACCAGACTTAATAAAAAGGAGCATATTCGATTTTGATAATTCAACCATAGAATGTAGTTTCACGTACTTGTGTCTATTTTGTAAATCATTTATAAAACCTGCATGTATTCTCATCCCAAAAATAATAGATTTTAAAAGTGGGACTATAACTCACTTTTACAGATTTTTACTTCGTCGGGAAGTAAGACTTGGCCACTAGTTGATTCAAGAACCTATAACAATATATACATATATATCAAAGTATGTTCAAAATATATTTACAACACTTTTAATATATTTTGATGTTTTAAGTTTATTAAGTCAGCTGTCCTCGTTAGTAACCTACAACTAGTTGTCCACAGTTAGATGTATAGAAATAAATTGATAAATATTATCTTGAATCAATCCACGACCCAGTGTATACGTATCTCAGTATTGATCACAACTCAAACTATATATATTTTGGAATCAACCTCAACCCTGTATAGCTAACTCCAACATTCACATATAGAGTGTCTATGGTTGTTCCGAAATATATATAGATGTGTCGACATGATAGGTCGAAACATTGTATACGTGTCTATGGTATCTCAAGATTACATAATATACAATACAAGTTGATTAAGTTATGGTTGGAATAGATTTGTTACCAATTTTCACGTAGCTAAAATGAGAAAAATTATCCAATCTTGTTTTACCCATAACTTCTTCATTTTAAATCCGTTTTGAGTGAATAAAATTTCTATGGTTTCATATTGAACTCTATTTTATGAATCTAAACAGAAAAAGTATAGGTTTATAGTCGGAAAAATAAGTTACAATTCATTTTTGTAAAGGTAGTCATTTCAGTCGAAAGAACGACGTCTAGATGACCATTTTAGAAAACATACTTCCACTTTGAGTTTAACCATAATTTTTGGATATATTTTCATGTTCATAATAAAAATAATTTTCTCAGAATAACAACTTTTAAATCAAAGTTTATCATAGTTTTTAATTAACTAACCCAAAACAGCCCGCGGTGTTACTACGACGGCGTAAATCCGGTTTTACGGTGTTTTTCGGGTTTCC